>NW_027206124.1:135000-735000 GCF_024711535.1 Dipodomys merriami
AGAACTATCAGTTATCTACCTGCCATCCTGGAGTCTATATACCAGCATGTGTTCTTGTCCCTCAGGAAAGCCTCCAGCTCCCTACAAGTCCCACTCCCATCCTTGGTAAAACACTGGATTTGACTAAGGCTTCTCACTTGACCTCTGAGATACAGCTGGACTCTAGAAAAGTCTTCACTACACTGTCCCTGCCATGGTGAACTGAAACCTCTGAAATCATGAAACAAGGTAAATCTTTCCTCCTTCAAGTTATGTCTCTCGTCCTTCTGCTCCTCAGAACCTTAAGGGACTCACCCAATACCTTTGCTTTGTACCTGTATTAGACTTTTATATTTTTTTATTGTGAAGGTGATGTACAGAGGGGTTTCAGTTACACAAGTAAGGTAATGAGCACATTTCTTGTTAGCCTTGTTACTGTGTTAGATTTTCATCACTGTGCCCAAAATACCCAAAAGAGCATCTTAAAGGAGTTACAGTTTCATGATTTTAGAGGTTTCAGTCAAGCAAGACAGGGAAGGCTTAGAAGAGCATCTCACATGATGGCAGACAGGAAGTGGAGCTGAGCAATAACAGGAAGGCCAGCCCTCTTCCCTACCTTCGCCCCTCCCCCAAGCCCCAGTGACCCACTTCCTCCAACTGGACCTCCTCTTCCAGAGTTCTACAACTTCCTAATAGGCTATTCAAATTGTGAGCCCAATGATTGATTAAACCATTCCATCAGAGCCATCAAAACCTAATTGTCTCTGGAAACACCTTCCCAGGCACAACCAGAGCTGTGCTTTACTAATCTCCTAGGTGATTCTCAGTCCAGTCAAGTTGCCAATCAAGATTAACCATCACAATGACCAAAATCGGTTCTATTCAACACCTTAGTCCATAGGAGAGCACAGGAGAATCATGAGGTCCTGACATTTTCCCAACCCTCACACAGAATAAGGGAACTCACGTTCCCTCTGATGTCAGGGACCAAATTAAATAGGAAATTCAGCCCCTATTTCTTTATTCTTTCCTAAGAGGAAAGTACAGTCCATCCCTTGCTAGGAACTAGGCATGTAGGCTTCAATCTTTCATAATTTTTTTCCCAATGCTAGGGAAGTTATATCCCCTAGGCTATCTTCATTAGCTACTATCTTCATTAGCTACTCTACCTTTCCCTATTCTAGAAGATTTATATCTCTACCATGATGGGAAAAAAAATTAAATTGCAATGCATTTTTGCCAAAATACTGAGAAGAATAGAAACAATGTGTGGTAAGTATGAGTTAACCAAAGTTTGAGGGTTTTGTTTTCACCAGTTCCAGGGCTTGGACTCTCAAGGCTTGATCTCAGTTTATTTGCTCATAGCTGACGCTCCACCACTTGAGCCATGCCCCCAACCCAACTTTCTGCTAGTAAATTGGAAATGGAGTCTTTCAGACTTTTCTGCCTTAGCTAGCTTTGAGCCACAGTCCTCCAGGTCTTGGACTCCCGAGTAGTTAGGATCAAAGATGTGAGTCAACAATGTACATATGATCATATAAGATGATGCTAAGTGAAATGAACCCCAAGATATGGACACAAGCCGGGCGCTGGTGGCTCACACCTATAATCCTAGCTACTCAGGAGGCTGAGATCTGAGGATCACGGTTCAAAGCCAGCCCGGGCAGGAGAGACGGTGAGACTCCTATCTCCAATAAACCACCAGAAAACCGGAAGTGGTGCTGTAGCTCAAGTGGTAGAGTGCTCGCCTTGAGCTGAAGAGCTGAGGGACAGCGCCCAGGCCCAGAGTTCAAGCCCCAGGACCGACAAAAAAAATATGGACACAAGAGGTTTTGCTTTGTTGTTTTTTTAATGTACTATGTGATTTTTTTTCTTTGTTTCTTTTGTATGTTCTTCCTCCTATGGTATATCCCTATTGTCAGTGTATTTGACTTTGATACCTTGCATCTTGTATATACATTTATGTAATTTGGGGAGGGGAAGGGGAATAACAAAATGCTGAAAAAAGACACAGGATGACCCATTGTAACAATGAGACTTACAAGGCACTATGTTGGAAAAGAACCTTACAACTTTGGGCGGGGGAAGGGGAGAGTGGCAGAGGCAGGGCAGGGAAGGAACAGTGGGAGAAAAATAAAGGAAGGAATAACAATGCCCGAAAGAAATAAACTCATTACCTTACTGATGTAACTGCAAACTCTGTACAGCATCTTTACAAGAAAATGAAAATTTTAAAAATAATAATAAATAAAATAAGATGTGAGCCACCAGTGCCTGGGTGTGTGTGTGTGTGTGTGTGTGTGTGTGTGTGTGTGTGTGTGTGTGTGTGTGTGTGTGTGTGTGTGTGTGTGTGTGTGTGTGTGTGTGTGTGTGTGTGTGTGTGTGTGTGTGTGTGTGTGGTTGGAGATTTGAAGGTGTTGTCTTAGAAGGCTGTGGGAACTTTGAGGGTTTGGTTGGTTGGTATGGTTTGGTTTCTTGAGACAAAGTTTCATTATTTAGCTCAGGATAGTGTAGAAATCCTCCTCCTCCTGCCTCATTCTTCCAAGTTGCTGGGATTCCAGGCATAAGCCACCACACCCATCTTACAGTTCATATTTTTAAACTTTGTATTTTAAACTTCATCTCTATAGGAAACTCAAAAGTTTACTACAAACCCACAGACCTAAAAAAACTGTGAACCTCAAGCAGGATAAGCACATATAAATCTATACTTGAGCACAGTATAGTCAAACTGCTAAAAAGGATAAGGAGAATATTTTTTTTTAATTTCCAGGGGAAAATGGCACATCATATATAGAGGTGCCATAATACCAGTGACAGCTAATGTTGCTATGGAAACAAAGTCGGTTACAAAATAGTGGAACAGCACCTTTGTAGTTCTAGAAGAAAAAAATAAATCTGCCAACCAAGATTTCTATATGCAATGAAAATATCCCTCAGAAATAAAAGCGAAATGAATGCATTTTTCAGACAAACATGCTACAGAAGTTTTAAATGTTTGTGCCCTCTTCAAAATCCATGTGGAAACTTAATTCCCAAAGCAATCATATGAAGTGGTGGAGTGAGTCATGTGGACTCCATCTTCTGGGATGAATTAGGACCCTTACAAAAGGGCCTGGTGTGGAACTACCTAGGCCCTCTGTGTCATTCTGTCTCTCTGCTATATGAGGATGATGTTCATCCCTCCCAGATGAATTAACAAGGGCCACTGTGCAAGCATTTCCTGCATACTCTTCCTTTCTTCCTTCCTTTCTTTTTCTTTCCTTTCTTTCTTTTTTGTGCCACTCTGGCAGCAACTAGATTCTGTCTCTGAGCTTTTGTATTCAAGGCTACCACTTGAACCACAGCTCTGATTCCAGCTTTGTGCTGGTTAATTGGAAATAAAAGTCTCAGAGTTTCCTGCCCAGGCTGGTTTCAAACTATGATCCTCAGGTCTCAGTCTCCTGAGTAGTTAGGTGTGAGACACCAGCACCCAGCGGATATTTCCTATTCTTTGTAGATTGCCTATGCGTCAGTATTATGTCATAATAACACAAACAGATTAAGAAACCTGCTTTATCCCTAAGGTCAGGAACAAGTCAAGAATACCTACTTTCACTGCTTCTATCAATCATTGTATTAGAAATTCTATCCAGTGCAGTAAGGGAAGAAAGAAAACAAAGTAGCAATAATAAAAATTAGAAAGGAAGACAAAGGTATTTTTATTCACAAATGACTTGAAAATACTCTGAAATATAATACAAAAAACATTAAAGGAGGCTGGGAAGATGGCTCAGTGGTAGAGTGCTTGCCTAGCATGCATGAGGCCCTGGGTTCAATTCCTTGGTGCTACAGAAACAAAAAATAAATAAAATAATTTGCTGGAAATGGTGCTGTGGCTCAAGTGGTACAGTGCTAGCCTTGAAAAAAAGAATTTCAGGGACAACATCTAGGCCCTAAGTTTAAGCCCCAGGACTGGCATCAAAAATAAAAAAGATAATAAGTAATAAATATTACAATTTGCCAGGCACCAGTGGCTCATGCCTGTAATCCTAGCTAGTCAGGAGGCTGAGATGTGAGGATCGCAGTTCAAAGCCAGCCCAGGCAGGAAAGTCTGTGAGACTCTTATCTCCAATTAACCACCAGAAAACAAGAAGTGGCACTGTGGCTCAAGTGGTGGAGTTCTTGCCTTGAGCTAAAGAGCTCAGGGACAGCACCCAGGCCCAGAGTTCAAGCCCCATGACTGACAAAAAAAAAAAAAAGTAAAAAAGTAAAGGACCAATGAGATTCTTAATTTTTTAAATCAGCATCATTTAAAATAGCATCAAAAATTACTAAAAACTATATCTAGGTGGGCACTGGTGGCTCAAGCCTGTAATCCTAGTTTCTTAGGAGGCTGAGATCTGAGGATCAAGGCTCATAAGCCATCTCGGACCGAAGGGACCATAAAAGTCTTATCTCTAATTAACTACCAAAAGGCCAGAAGTAGAACTGTGGCTCAAGTGGTAGAGACTAACCTTGAGCAAAAGAGCTACAGGACAGCACCCAGTTCCTGAGTTCAAATCTCAGTACCAGTGCAGATAAATAAAATAAACCTGAAATTCAGTTTCATTAGAACTAGCTAAGGAAATAATCAGTGGGAAAGGACAGTGGCCCTCATTTTGAATTCCAGCACTAATGAGGCAGAAGTAAGAGGTGGTGACTGAGAGGCCAGACTGGGCGACACAGAGAGCCAGACTCAAAAATTAAAAAAGAATTTATCAATGAAAGAGGAAAGAACTTGAAAAAAATTACCCAAAATACCCAGGAGATGAAAGTGAAGATGGAAAATAAAAACAAAATCAGGATTTTAATAGAATATAAAGTGAAAAGATTGAGCACACTGTAATTAATTATAGTCTAATTAGAATTCAGAAAGAGCATGCTGGAGGAATTAGAAAGAAGCTGTACTAGAAGAGATAAGAAGAAAATGACTATGATCTTACCAGAAACAACGAGAGACTTCAAATCAAAACACTGGAAGAACCCAAGACAGCCTGAAGTGGGATAAATTTAGTAAACATAAATATCTTCAAACATTTAGGAGCAAATTACAAAATTCCAAAGACCCTAAAATGGAGGCTCTGTGATAGGAGGTACCCATAGAGCAGACTGAATGCCAATAATGAAGTAAGGGCATTTTTATGGACAGACCAAGAGAAAGAGGAAATACAAACAAACATGAAGAGGGTGTATGTGTGTGTGTGTGTGTGTGTGCACGCGCGCGTGCGTGCGCATGTGCGCGCGTGTGTGTATGCGTACGCACGTGCAAATTGGCTTTGAACTTGGGGCTTGAGTGCTTTTTCTGCTCAAGGCTGGCACTCTACCAGTTAACCTATAGTTCCACTTACCTCCTTTTGGGTGGTTAATTGGAGAGAGGAGTCTCAGACTTTCCCACCCAGTCTGGCTTTGAAACTACCATCCTCAGATCTCATCCTCCTGAATAGCTAGGATTACAGGCATGATGCACCAGCATCTAGCTACACACATCTTTTCCTGACCTAGCGGGGGTAGATTTTTCTTTTCTTACACAAGGAGTCAGCATGAAAAAGTTGGACTATGATGAAAAAGTCCTGTTCCAGGAGAATCTGTCTTCCTGTGAAGCTGAGTGGCCTCCTGTGGAAGAGACTGGACTCAGGAAGGCCAGTAGATGGGAACTGCAGCAGCCTTGGCATGGGTAGTGAAGAAAGAATCCAAAAACATAAATTAATGGAAGTGTTGAAAACGTCAGACCAAGCAAATGCAGCAGTGGCACACACTAGACACTATGTTGAAAATACAGCTTGTGGGTGGGATGGGAGGGGAAAACTGGGAGACAGTGAAGGAAGGGGTGACATTGTCCAAAAAGAGATGTACTCTTTACCTGACTTATGTAACTGTAAGCCCTCTGAATATCAATAACAATATTATAATAACAATAAGAAAAGAAGCTGGGGGCTGGGAAGGTGGCTCAGTGGTAGAGTGCTTGCCTTGCATGCATGAGGCCCTGGGTTTGATTCCTCAGCACCACACACACAGAAAAAGCCAGAAGTGGCACTGTGGCTCAAGTGGTAGAGTGCCAGCCTTCAGCTGGAGAGCTGAGGGACAGTGCCCAGGCCCAGAGTTCAAACCCCACGACCGACAAAAAAAAGAAAAGAAAAGAAAAGAAGCTGGGCACCTGTGGCTCATGCCTGTGATCCTAGCTAACCAGAAGGTTGAGATCTGAGGATCGCAGTTCAAAGCCAGCCCAGGCAGGAAAGTCCATGAGATCCTTATCTCCAATTAGCTACCAGAAAACTGGAAGTGGTGCTGTGGCTCAAATGGTAGAGTGTTCACCTTATACTGAAGAGCTAAGGGACAGTGCCCAGGCCCAGAGTTTAAGCTCAACAAAGAGAGAAAAAAATAAAAGACAGGCGTCAGACCAGGTTGGACAGGTTGACTCACATCTATAATTCTAGATACATGGGATACAGAGATAGGAGGATTATGGTTTGAGGCCAGTCCTGGTAAAAAGTTAGTGAGACCTGATCTCAAAAACATAAAAGATAAAATACAAAAGCAAATTCAAGACTGTGGTGGCAAATATCTGTAAATTCCAGCTACTCAGGAGGTGGAGGTAGGAAAAATTGTTATGAGGATGGCTGGGGAGAAAAAAAGCATGACCCCCTTTTTAAAATAAATAAATAAAACATAAAGGGCTAGGCCATAATTCAAGTGGTAAAGTACCTGCCTAGCAAGAGCAAGGCCCTACGTTCAAACTCCAGTACCACCAAAAAATAAACATGAAAGAGACAATTTGCTGACTGTACCTCAGTCTCTGCATTCATAGTGCAAGGACATTGTGTAGCTTCTGATTCTCTGATTATGATAAGCTGGCACTTGGGAAGAGAAGATGATGTTATTATGTTTGTTGATTGATTTAAATTGCTGGCCTTGAGGTATTACAAGCTCCTAGGAACACAGAAGCTAGATTAAATTACAATCACCACGGCTGTGTTGTTGAGTGCGTTTTCTTGATTCGTCAGAAAGTTTCAGAAAGACCCTCAGGTGCCCTCCACTAAGCTGGGGCCCCTAGAAGAGATGGAGCTCCTGGCCTGAAAGCAACGCTGTGTCCTGTCTGCGAGTCAGGCCCATAAAGAACATGGGAGACAACCGGATGAGCTGCCCAAGTGCCAGCAGGGGTCCGGGGACTCAGTGGGTCCCCATGCTGCTTAGAAGCGGGTTGTCCATCACAGAAAAACCCCAAGAAGATAGTTTCTTCTCTCAAAACTAAGTTCAATCTTGAAACCTCATTACATGGGAAGAAATTGCGAGAGAATGAAAAATGATCAGAGCTGGGTGCTGGTGGCTCATGCCTCTAATCCTAGCTACTCAGGAGGTTGAAATATGAGGATTGTGGTTCAAAGCCAGCCCAGACAGGAAACTCTGTGAGGCTCTTGGCTCAAAAAAAAAAAAAAAACACCAAAAAGCCAGAAGTGGAAATATGACTCAAGCGACAGAACATCAGCCTTGAGCAGAAAAGCACAAGGACAGCACCTAGGCCCTGAATTCAAGACCCAGGACTAATCACTGTTGCCATCATCATCATCATCATCATCATCATCATCATCATCATGACTCTCAAGCACATTTACTTTTTTTTTTTTTTAATCAGTTGTGGGGCTTAAACTCTAGGCTTGGGCGCTATCCCTAGGCCTCTCTGTGCTCAAGGCTAGCACTCTACCACATGAGCCACAGTGCCACTTCCAGTTTGGGGGAGAGGGGGTTGTTTGTTTGTTTGTTGTTGTTGCTTTTTGGTCAGTCGTAGGGCTTGGACTCTGGGCCTGGGCACTGTCCCTTAGCTCTTCAGTTCAAGGCTAGTGCTCTACCACTTGAGCTACAGCGCCACTTCTGGCTTTTTCTTTCTTATTAAAAAAATATATATATTGTAAGGTTTATTAGAAGGCCCATAATCACCCTTGGAGAGGGAACACATGGTGTCTGTCCCTATCCCAGTGGCAGGAGATCTCTGGGATTTTTCTGTGTATGTGGTGCTGAGGAATCGAACCCAGGGCCTCATGGATGTATGGCAAGCACTCTGCCACTGAGCCACCTTCCCTGACACTTTCAGTTTTTGAGTGGTTAATTGGAGATATGAGTCTCATAGGGACTTTACTGCCTGGGCTGGCTTTGAACCTCAATCCTCAGATCTCAGCCTCCTGAAAAGCTATGATTCCAGGCATGAGCCCCCAACACCTGGCACAGATTTGCTTTTTACTGACCACTTTTTAGCAAACTTTTTTTTCAAAATAAATAGCAAAATGCCAGTGTCAACTGTGAGGGAGCAAGAGGAAAAAAAATAGTAAGTCTTTCTTCTCGTTCTGAGTAAGTCATAACTTATTCTTGGTTTTTTGTTCCTCCTGCATAAAACAACAGAGACCAACTCTTCCCCTACTTCTGATGTGAGCACCATAACTACCATCTATTGGACACCTGAGCCACAGCAGACACCACACTGGAAAGCACACACACATTTGTTTTTTGTGTGTGCCAGTCCTGGGAATTGAACTCAGGGGCTCACCCTATCACGTGGCTTTTTTGTGTGAGCTTCTGACTTTTTGCTGGTTAACTGGAGATAAACAGTCTCCTAGACTTTTCTTCCTGGACTTTTGTACCACGATCCTCAGAGCTCAGACTCCTAAACTGCTAGGGGTGAGCAGAAGGTGCGTGGCATTTATCATCTCTTCCCACCTCTGCAGTGTGGAGTGCGCAGTGGCTAAGCTCACAGAGCAGGACCCATATCCTGCACCCAGAGTTGTCTGGCTCCAAATTCTAGCTTGTTGATGCCGTCTTTGGGAGTCTGGAAGTCAGAGGAAATAAACTCAGCAAACCCACACCTGATGATGAAGCCCCTTGAACACAAGACCAAGGAACATCTTGAAGCCATCTATTCCTTCGACCTACTAACCTAGGCAACTTTGCTGCTCACATAAGACCCCCCCCCCCAGGTATCTGAATAAACAGAGGGTCTTGGCGCTCAAAAGGCAGATATCTGTGAGGGACAGACAGAAGTAAAGGAGTAGGATAAAACCTTGTCTCCCACCTCCAGGGCCCTCTTCCCTCCTCAATCGCCACCTTGATCAGGGGACCTGCAATCCCCTCCCTCACCTCCAGCCAACCAGGCACACACACAGCAGAGTGCACAGGAATCCTGAATTAGCTCAGCCCGCTTTCCAGCTGCTGGATGAGCCTAATTAGACCAAATTAATAATTTATTCAAGCAAAATGAGACATGCCAAGAATCTCCGGGGAGGCTGTGAAATGATAATGCCTTCTTATTAGGGAAATGTGTCAACACCCCATGCAAACTCTTTGGCTTTCTCTGGATAGAAGCAGGAAGCCAGCAGGGCTGACATGATGGGTCTTCTGAGACCAGCTCCCCATCCTCCCACCTGCATCTCCCTGTGTGGGGCACCCTCCTCCTGCCCCCCCCAATCTACTTTACTCCCCTCCTCCCATCTTCCCCCAGCTCCTCCCTCTCCTCCTCCTCCTTCCTGTGGCACATCATTAACCTAACTTTCAAGATCATTCTCTCCTACCAGAAAGGCAAGCGATGACAAGCTAATATTTCCATGTCACACTCTGAGTGATTCTTACATAAAAATTAACAGGCGCTTGACAAAGTCATAATTACTAACTAATGATGCATTATGCAATTTCCATAATTAGCCGTGTTATTGATATTTTTTGCCCGGCCACAGCACTGACAGGGCTGTGTTTATTTATAAGGAAGGAGAGAAGTGGCTAGTGTGGATGCAGGATGTGAACAGACAACCTTGGAGAAACAGTTCTCCTCTGGCACACTGCCTGCCAGAGCCAGCTCCACTCCTCTTGCAACACACACACACACACACACACACACACACACACACACACACACACACACACACACTGACCTGTCTGCTCAAGAGCAACAGGAACCAATTCTCATACACAGGGATCCATCAAGGACAGGGAGATGGCACAATGGCATGCTTCTAAACTACCCTAGACCTCTGTGATTCAAGATAAAACATTTGTTTTTAAGGCTCTGCTTTGTTATTTGCACTCTGAGCTCCAATGCACTCCTTGGCTTTCCAAAAAGTCAAGGGGGGGGGGGGCGGGGAGGGGGCAGGTAGGGAATCAGTTCTGTGGCTGTGGACAGTAAGAGGAAGAGACAGCCCTAGATGCTGGGAGGAACACAGGAGCTGCTTCTGACAAAAGCATATATTTATCTTTGTTGTGATGTCTGTCCTAGTATTCACGAGCAGAGCACTCCACATTTGGTAGTCTGTGGACAGGCAGCTTGTGGTGAAATGCATTTGCCTCCAGACCTGGATACCAGGAAAGACAGAGCAGCTGGGGGTTCCTTCTAGGATACCAGGAGACCTCCAGTAAGCCTCGCTTCTTAAAGGTCTTATATATACAGTGCCAGGCCCCAGTGGCTCAGGTGTGCAAGCCTAGCTAACCAGGAGGCTGAAATCTGAGAATTGAGATTTAAAGCCAATCTGAGCAAAAAACAAAACAAAACAAAAGTCTCTCCAATTAAACACCTGGGGGGATGGAAACTAAGGGTGTCCCCCGCTCTTTCTCCAATTAAACACCAAAAAGTCAGAAGCGGAGCTGTGGCTCAAGTGGTAGAGCACTTACCCTTAAATGCAAAAGCTAAGGGATGGCGCTCAGGCCCTGGGTTCAAGCCTCAGTACGGGCCCCAAAATATAAAGAGATGATAGAGAGATCAGACAGACAGACGGACAGACGGATGGATGGATGGATGGATGGATTCCACATCTCCCAAGAATGTGAAGAGCAAGAGTAAATAATGAGTGGGGTGAGGAATAGATGCCTTTGGGGGACCCCCACAAAGCCTTTCTCCTGAAGAGGGGTGTGATGGTGTCAGGGCGTTGGGAGCTCAGCAGAGGCAGGTGGGAACTGTCAGGATGCCTTTCACACACACACACACACACACACACACACACACACACACACACACACACACACACACACACACACACACACACACACACACACACCCTGCAGTGGGTAGGGTTCCTAGAGAGAATGCGAAGAGCAAAGTCACACACACACACACACACACACACACACACACACACACACACACACACCCTGCAGTGGGTAGGGTTCCTAGAGAGAATGCGAAGAGCAAAGTCAGGGGAAAACCCCAAAACCTATGAAGCAAGCTCAGGAAGAAGACTGCAAATGAGCCACTTAGCCCATGATGGAAAAAATCAGACACAATGATTCACACAATGGTGAAGTAGAAGGCAGAGAGCGAGATTCTAAGTCCTTGAACCTGTGGACTGGAGAGCAGGTGGGAGGAAGAGAGCCTCCAAGGATCTGCCCAGGCTTCTCACACACAGAAACCCCAAGGTGTATACCTCCCACGGGGATCCAGAGACCCAAAAGACCTTTGCAGCGCCAGAGTGGTGCCAGTCATCCTGAACTAAGGTAGGGAGGGCGGAGGGAGGGCAGAGGTGAACTGGCTAGTGGCAGAGCTGAGATGTGGAGAAAAGAGCCTTCAGGCAATTCCAGCCCAACCCACCACCAGGAGGTAAAAGCAGTGGCTGCTTCCTGGGGATTGTTCACCTCCCTGGTTTTATTCATTCAACAAGCATTCGCAGGCAGCTGTGATCTGTGTAGCAGAGGGTCAAGGTCAAACAGGCACTCCAAGTGGCCACAGCCCAGATTCCCTGCTATTCAGGCCCCTCGGGGGTTCCAGTCTGCCCATTGTTGTAATGCCCAAGTTTTTTGCATAAACAGCGGTGAATCTAGATTTGAGGAGCCTAAATCTTATTCAGGAAGCCTTTTGTGAAAAAAATAATAATAACTCAAAGCCAAAAATGAGTACAAAACTAGAAGAGGCCCCTGCAGATTTCTTTTCTAGAAAGCTAGAGTTCTTTTCTAGAAAGTCTTTCCCTTGGAAAAGCAAAAGCACTTGTGAACTGGGTGGGTGGCGTCCTCTAGTGGCAACACTCAGGAAGGCCTCCCAGAGCCAAGAAAATCCTCATTTAACTGACCTAAAACCAGACACTGCCTTTCTGAACACAGTTGTATAATTATTGGTAGAGCCTCAGATAGCAGCATCTAGGTATAGTGACTATATATCTAGGTATAGTGACTAACAATTTGGGGCAATAACTGTACCCTCTTGAGCTTCCCTTCCATTAAAAAAAAAAAACTGTAGCTTTATAGAATCAAGTGATACATGTTACAATCCCAGCACTTAGGAAGTGGGGTAGAAGGACTAAGCACTTGTAGAGTCTGGGCTACAGAGTGAAACATTGTTTTTAGTCACTGATTTATTTCCAAAAGCAAAACCTATTTCAGAAGAATGTTGTGAGGATACAATAAGGGCTTTCCACCAAGGGCACTGGACGCTCTTTTTAAAGGAAAATTTACGGACCCTGGTGTCTTTTTCTGCTGAGTCAACTTTTTAGAGGGAGAGTCCCTATTTCCCTCTCCAGATGGACCACCAAGGCCAGTTACACCAGGAAAGAGGGTGCTCTACCCTGCAGACCTCCAAAGACTGAGGTAGGACTTTGCCATCTCCACATGTCTCCAGCACCTCCTTGACTCCTGGACCTTCAACCAGCTTTAGAAAGAGTCCCAGCATGAATGCATGGCTGGAAGCACATCCCCATACACGTGGAAGATGATAGAGCCAAACAAGCATTTTCTTCCTAGATTTCTTCTAACTTTACTGTGCTCTTTACATTTTCTTTTGTCTTCTAGGCCAGTAGTAGGACTTGAACTCAAGGAGCTGGTGCTCCCTTATCTGCTATCACTTGAGTCACTCAACTTCCAGCATGAGATTAGTCTCATGGATTGTCTGGGCTGGCTTTGGACCTTGGTCCTCAGATCTCAGCCTCGCCTAGCCTGACTTCATTTCAGATTTAGAGACAAATTACAAGAATAGTGCTAAGAATCTTCTGGCGCCCTTCACTTGGATCCTTCCAAAGTATACACCGGAGCCTTTTCTTTCCACATAGAACACTGTGCACCCACACACATCGCCCCCAAAACAGATCCCATTAGTGGTTGATGTGATCTTTGCCTCCAAACCAGATTTAACTCAGGGTCTGGGTGCTGTCCTTGAGCTTTTGTGCTCAAGGCTACCCTCTACCACTTGAGACACAGCTCCACTTCCAGCCTTTTGGTGGTTAGTTGGAGATAAGAATTTCTTGGATTTTCCTGCCCAGACTGGCTTGTGATCCTCAGATCTCAGCCTCCTATATAGCTAGGATTACAAGTGTGAGCCCCTGGTACCTGGCTACCTCCAAATCTTTGGAACTTATTTCCTAAAAATAAGGATTTTCTTAGCAGGGCGCCGGTGGCTCATGCCTGTGATCCTAACTACTCAGGAGGCTGAGATCTGAGGATCACGGTTCAAATCCAGCCCAAGCAGGGAAAGTCCATTACACTATTATCTCCAATAAACCACTAGAAAAGCCAGGCGATAGTGGCTCACACCTGTAATCCTAGCTTCTCAGGAGGCTGAGATCTGAGGATCAAGATTCAAAGCCAGCCCAGGCAGGAAAGTCTGTGAGATTCTTTTTTTTTTTTTTTTTTGGGGGGGGGGTCTGGTGGTAGGGCCTGAACTCTGGGCCTGGGCGCTGTCCCTCAGCTCTTCAGCTCAAGGCTAGCGCTTGAGCCACAACACCACTTCCGGCTTTTTTCTTTTTGCTTATGTGGTGCTGAGGAATGGAACCCAGGGCCTCATGCATGCAAGGCAAGCGCTCTACCACTGAGCCACCTTCCCAGCCCATCTGTGAGATTCTTATCTCCAATAAACCCCTAGAAAACTGGATGTGGCGCTGTGGCTCAAGCAGTAGAGCGCTTGCCTTGAGCTGAAGAGCTGAGGGAGAGTGCCCAGGCCCAGAGTTCAAGTCCCATGACTGACAAAAATAAATAAATAAATAAGGACATTGTTGTACTGGGCACATTATGCCTCTAATCCTCTATAATGCCTCTAATTCAGAATGCTGAGATCTGATAATCACAGTTCAAGGCCGGCCTAGGTCAGGAAAGTTGGTGAGGTTCTTTTCTCCAATTAACCATCAAAAGGCCAGAATGTGGTTCAAGTGGTAGAGCACCAGTCTTGAACTAAGGGACAGTGCCCAGGCTCTGAGTCCAAGCCCCAGTACTCACACAAAAATAATTATATATATATATATACAATGTAATTTGTGAGTGTGTGTACATATATATATACTCATGTGTGTGTGTGTGTGTGTGTGTGTGTGTGTGTGTGTGTTGAGCCAAATCTGGTAATCCAGCTTCTTATCACATCACTCATAAGCAGTGAGAACTGAGGCAATCTTGCTTCTCCTGGTTCATCATTTTTAAGCACTCATCCAGTTCTGGAATGAAAAACCCTGCTAGGGCAGAATTTTTTAACCTCACCCAGAAAAACCCACATGTGTACAAACAACATGATTTTGCATTTTCTCATGAAGTTCACAACCCTAGAAGCCAATCAACCCTCTAATCCCACTGTTCTACAGTAGAAAGATGGCAGCTAGAACTCCTCCCAAGGTGGAGTTCACCTAGAAGACGCTCAATATACTAGCTCTAGATATATAGGATCTTTATATTAAACCAATCTCAGAATATTGTCGTGTCTACCCAATTATCCAAGGTCTCCACTGCAAATCAGAGAAATCAGGCTCTCTCTTGTATCTGAATGGAATTTCATCTCTGTGAAGATTCTTCCTTTTAAATGAAAATAACTTAGGAGTAAGAAATGTAACGACTAGACATGCAAATTATTTTACAACGTATTGTTACAAAGATAAGGTCTTCCCCCATCATCCTATAGCCCAAATATCCAAGTATAGACAGTAGCTTACAAATAAGCAGCAGTGTTATTAACCAGCATGCCTCTGAGTTTTGCAAAGAGGGGAAATACTGTGCTGTATAAAAATATCTTGCAAGAATAGCATGATCTTCTGAGATAATCATAATGCAATTATTAAGATAAGCATTTCTTAAGATAATCGTTTCTTAATTGAGATTAAGATAATAATTTGTTAATGCAATGAATATCTTAACCTGAAGCCTTGGAAAATGATAAAATGCTCAGAAAGGTTTAGCCCACGCCTGGTACCCAGCAAATTCTCAATACCAGCGCACCAGCTCAGCAAGCTGGGTTTCTCATTCGATGCGCTCGGCGCTCTTTCTCCAAAGGGATTTCCCCCGACTCGAGACGGAGCCTGCGCTCTGGGCTCGACTGAGGCTCCCTGGACGCTCGCGCTTTTCTCTCCTTCTCCAAGATGGCGGCGGTCGGCGGCGCAAAGGCGGGATCCGGGCGAGCGGAGTGAAGGTAGCGGCCAGCAAAGACCCCCCACGAGACCGGGACGAGCCCCCACCCCGAGGTGGCCACGGCCCTGGCCTGCCGCCTGCTGCCACTCGGGGCCCGCGACACCGCCTCGGGGGCGTCCCAGACCCCCTGCGGCCTAGCCCGGGAGCCGAGCCGGGGACTGGAGTAGCGGCTGCAGCCGCCTCCGGGAAGGGGTTGGAGCGGGGCCGCCGGAGGAAGGCGGCGGGAGCTGTTCAAACGGGGAAGGCGGGAAAGCTGCGGGGCCGGGAGGGGGCGTGCGGGCGCCCCGGGGCCCGCGGGCCGCCGCCCCTCCCCTGCCCTCCAGTCCGCCTCCGCCCGCGGGGGCGCCGGGGACCGCCAGGCGCGGGAAGCCGGGCGGGCCGGGCGCGGTTGGGATGGCTGCGATCTGGGGTGCGCGGGGCCGTCGGGGGGCCGGGGCCGCGCCCACGGGGGCGCTGGGTGCCCGGCCGCCCGGGGAGGTGCGCGGAGCGCGCTTCCCTTCCCGGGAAAACAGCGTTGTGGAACTAGTTGATGCTGCAGAGCAGCCCCCCCCCGGGGGAAACCCCACTGACTTGCATTGGGGACCCAGAAATGGTGGTCCCGGACCCTAGTATTGTCTGTCTGTTTGCTGCGACCCGGTTTGGATATGCATTCATAGCGAGGAGTCTCTTCCAATCCAGCCCCTCTCCTTTTTTCCCCCCCTCCATAACTACTTGTAGATTCACTTTATTTTATAATATGCAGAAGAGAAGAAATCGGCCATCCTTCTTTCTCTCTGATGGCTAAACTGGTGGCTGATTATATTCCCTCATCTTAAAAGAAATTGAAAAAAACAAAAAAAAAAAACCTGAATTCAAAGGAAAGCCTGTTGTTGATCGCCTGAGCCTGGTCAGAATTTGTTATCGCTGGTCCCATGGAAATATGTGTGTTGTCAACCAATCTGTGCGGTGGTCGTGGTCCGGATAATTCGCTCTGCAATCTGAAAGGATTCAATTCCCCATCTCTGGCTGGCGGGAATCTCTGCAGGCTCCCAGAGCTGGCAGGGGCTGTGAGTGCTGCGCTTGGTGGGTCCTTGGAGGTGGGAGTGGCAGAATTCACAATCGCTATGTTCAGAGATTGGAGGAAACCCACGAAAATGAGAAGATCTCACCTGCTTGTATCCTAGAAGTATCAACAACCAAAATGTCAGAAACAGATCTTAGATGTTCAAGAGTCTTCCTTTACCTGCGCGAACTGGCAATTTGATTTCCCGAAAGGAATGTTGGAGGAAGAGGAAAATGAACCATTTGGACAAAGCTTTAGACCTGGAGCTTAGGGTTTCTTTTTCTGCCCAACTTACAGGTGGGATGATGAAGGTTGATTAGAATTGCAGGTAGTGATGACCTTAAAAAAAAAAATCGCCTTCTAAAACATTTTTGGTAGCTTGACTTTACAAAATAACAAAGTCCTACATCCTATGATTTAAATTTTTTTCCTTGCTTTGGTCATCCCAAAAACCTATGCCTGACAATAACTTGTATTTTTATCTTCAAGTTGAACGGCAGCTCTGCCTTTCATTTTTCATACTCTGAAGAAAAAGCCTCAGAACAAATTTACACATTACCCAAGTATGCATTTTTTATGATAGTATGTTTCTTACTTCCATAAACATTATTAAGTAATGAACTTTCACCTGTAATGAAGATTTGCCCAGTCCATAGACAGACATAACTGTAAAATTATTCCTGTTTCTTGAAGTTAAAAACACTAAATTTTGTAAACTCCAAAATTAAGGAATTCAGGAAAATTCAGGTTTTAACACCTGTTTTACATTTGCCAACGTTTAATGTAATTAATGTTTTCTGATGTGAAAATTAAGCCGAATTTTTTTCATTTTCATTAATCCTTCCAATCCGCTTCCTATCCCTGAACCTGAATGTAATGTTAATCACAGATAATAATTCGCCACCTGGAGGAGTAATCAGGGGTCCAACTAATCTTACATGAATGTTGCTTGAACTTTGCCTATCTTTTATACTGTTGCTTGAGACTTCTTTATCTGGAATCATCTTTCTTTTTTATGAGTCAGCCAGCACAATTAACCCCTGAAGTACAATAATACCCTGATCTTATCTTAGAAATCAAGGACCCATTAGTCATCCCAAGCTATGAGGGGTGCCACCCGTTGGGCTTTTCAGGTTCTGGGCTGCTCCACCTCTTCAGGGAATTGGATTAGCTCTCATTCATTTTTTTTTCTATAGAATATGATGCTATAGAAACATATAAAATGTGTTTCAGTGTACTGAAAGTTAAGCAGGCCGAATTCTAATACATAATGCCAATACAATATGGGTTGTGTTGGCCTGCCTCTAAGGAGCTGTTTGTAATTTTCCGTTTCATGGCACAGGTTTTTCAGGACAGTTAGTTATGGACATCCAATGTATTTCCGTGTCCGCTAAATCACAGTTGTTTTCTTTCTCACAGTGTCTACAGAGGCACCTATTCCTGTTCTGACTTCAAACTGCATGACCAATGTCAATTCTGATGGTCTGAGAAGGAAAGGCTACTTAGAAGTGTCTAGGCCTGCCCTTACTTACCTTTAAAAGTGTCTTGTTGATCACAGAATAATGGCTATATTTGTAACACAAAATAAGTTTCAGTTTTTGGATTTTGTATGTGTGGATTTGGGGTTTCATTTGTTTTTTTGTTTTTTTGTTTTGTTTGTTTGTTTGTTTTTTTTAATCGTGGGGCCTGAACTCTGGGCCTGGGCGCTGTCCCTCAGCTCTTCAGCTCAAGGCTAGCACTCTACCACTTGAGCCACAGCGCCACTTCCGGCTTTTTCTGCTTATGTGGGGCTGAGGAATCAAACCCAGGACCTCATGCATGCAAGGCAAGCACTTTACCACTGAGCCACCTTCCCAGCCCCTTATTTGTTATTTTTGAAGAATTTTATTTTTTCATTTTTTGTCGAAAATCACTGAGCATGAAAAGCATGTAAGTTCAGTTCTCAAGCTACAGTCGTTCTTGACATTATCAGCCTGTGAAAACCAACATCTATGTATTTTTCTAATCCTAGTATTTCACTGCCAGTGAGAGGAAGTGCCATGTTTACATGAATGGATGTAATTCTCTATAACCCACCTCCATTCCTTTTGGAGCCCTGCTCAAATGGAAGTAGAGGGAAGTAGTCCCCATTTAACTTAGTTTATTACTTAAAGGCTGAAACCTGAGAAACTGCTACATTGTGTATCTTGCCTCCTGAAGTGTTTATATAAGGCCTGACCTTGTATCCCTTCCCACCGGGTGCACAGGCCCCTTGGAGCAGCCCTTTTCCAGTTTGTCTTTAAACTTAATTTTGTTTCTTCACTGTAGGTGTTCTTAGCTTGAGCAAGGCCTTCCTTCATTTTACCTTTTTGTGTTTCTTAAGCTGGTCAATCATTTTTAGCAATACTTTTTTCCCCTCTCTTTTTTCAACTTGGGCCTACCAATGTGTTATTTTCTCTGTGCAAGTAAGTCTTTTCTACTTTTTAGTGTTTTTTAAATGTTAACTTACTAAAGTTCCTCTTGTGAATCCAGTTCATCTTTTTATTCACAAAAGTTATATCTTTCAAAATGTCCTTCAGTTTTTCTAAATCACATTTGTAATGAGGAAGGTAAAAATAAAATTTGAATAAATGACCAGTCAGATCAACTTTCAAACATTTGAGTAACTAGAAGAGGACATTTTCAAAAAGTTTCACAGAGAGAGAGAGAGAGAGAGAGAGAGAGAGAGAGTGTGAGTGTGGTGTGTGTGTGTGTGTGTGTGTGTGTGTGTGTGTGTGTGTGTGTGTGTGTGTGTGTGTGTGTGTGTGTGTGTGTGTAAGCAATCCAGTATTGCGGCATGAACTCATGGCATCAGGCTCTTTAACTCAAGGCTGGTGCTCTACCATTCGAGCCAGATGTGTGTGTGTGTGTGTGTGTGTGTGTGTGTGTGTGTGTGTGTGTGTGTCTCTGTGTGTGTGTGTGTGTGTGTGTGTGTGTGTGTAAGCAAGCCAGTACTGCGGCATGAACTCATGGCATCAGGCTCTTTAACTCAAGGCTGGTGCTCTACCATTCGAGCCAGAGCTCTACTTCAGCTTTTCCTGGTTAATTGGAAATAAGAATTTCACAGACTTTCCTGCCTGGGCTGGCTTTGAACTGCAATCCTCAGTTCTTAGCTTCCTGAATAATGATGATACAGGCGTGAGCCACCGGCACCTGGCATCATATATAATTTTAAGCTTCCTGTAGATTTCCTCCAGGACTTGTGACATTGCCCTTCCTGTATTTGAAGAACTTTGTCTTACAGTGCAGTGTGTTACATTGCCATCTTCAAAGTCAGTGTGGACTGCTGAACTTGAATGCTAAGATAAAGTTAAGTATCCAACACAGTATTGAAAACATTTAAATTATAGTATTTCTAATTAGTGAAAAATCTTGGAATTATACAAATTGTATGAACAGTGGACAAGTCTCCTTGTTTCCCACCTAGCCTTCAAAAAAGGCTATTAGTGTTGCAAACTGTCATATGGCCAACTAAGGCAAAAAAAAAAAAAAACTACCTTATTACCTCCATGAATTGTAGCAAATTCATGTAACTTAACAATGCAAAATAAAGCATTAAAAGTTCTTTAATATGCTGTCCTCTACATGATGCCCAAACATCATCATTTCTATCTTAAGTTATAATACAGTAAATTTTACCAGCTCATCAGCTAGTAGGTTCCTGTGGTCTTCAAGTGTTTGATGGTCTCTCTTCCTCTTCATCTGGCTTTACCTGTCTGCTTGTCACCAAGACTAAACTAAACCTGACTTAATGTCAAGTTTTTACCCTGCCTCCTTGTTAAAAAACAGCTATGTTGGCATTCCAGAAATTCTCATTAATTTTGGAAGTATTTTTAATCTTAGGAAGTAGTTGATATACTCCCTCCAAGCAACTTTAATTCCTGACTCAAATCTTATTAAGGCTAGCACACTTCCTGCAGTTTCTACCCAGGTGTACTCACAGACAGAATGAGGAGATGACAAGACATTCCTGTCTCTCTCAAGGCCCTTCCAGTCGGCCCCTGGATCACTTCGCATTTCCACCAGGATGGTTGCTTCTCCACAGTGATTTCGCATTACAGGAGGGTTTTCCTTCTTTGTTTCTCAGAACTGGCCCTGTAGACGGGAAGGAGCCTGGACACAGTGACACATTCTCAAAGGCCCTGCAGATTCCACCATGGCTTATGATGACTCCGTGAAGAAAGAAGGTATGGCCCCTTACTCAGAGAAGCATTCCAAAGGGGGTTATCTCTTCAGTCCTGGCAGGCCGTGGATATAGAAACCAGGACCGGGCACCTCAGCCTGGACTCCCAAGTGATGGTCCAGAGCATTGTTAAGACACTCAGCCTCCATCATCCCCAGACTGGGCCCGTGGAAACGACCACCAGGACAGGGATTCCAACACGAGAGTCTGAATCGAGAGTCTCTTAACTTACTGGGGTGATCCCCTGCAGCACTCTTGGTCCTTGCCAGCTCCAGTGTGCAGGAGTCTGGGCATGGGAATCACACACTGGACTCCCACAGAGCAGCGCAGCACATGAATCCTTATTCTTTTCAGCCTTAACCTCTGCAAGTCTGTCTACTGCCAGTCACAACTAAGAAACCATGTCTGAGGATGCACATTTGCATAGTATGGAAATACTGTTTCTTCAGGTTGGATGCTTACGGTTTGCAGCAGGTCATCAAGAAATATCCTTGACTCTCTGGGTCTAGCCCTGTATTTCAGTGGACTCTCTATAACATAATTTTAATTCAGAAATGGGATGGTTGCGTTCACTTGTTACTTACTTGACTTTCTCATTTCCTTTCTCAAATGCACCTGTGCTTCCCAGATTGCTTTGATGGTGATCACAGCTTTGAAGACGTAGGACTTGCCGCTGGTCGGAGCCAACGAGAAAAGAAACGCTCTTACAAAGACTTCTTAAGGGAAGAGGAAGAAATCGCTGCTCAGGTCAGGAATTCTTCCAAGAAGAAGTTAAAGGTACGCTCTAAACAGAATAAAGTTTTAAACTACACTTTAACCATATTTCCTAATGTTTGAAGACAGAAGTGTCTTTTTTAAAACCTTAAAGAGGAAAAAAGATGTCTATTTTTATTACTTCCTGTCCCTTATTTTGTTCTGTGAGGTTGGAAATCAAAGAATAAGAATAGTGCCCAAGTTGGACTCTGGTGGCTCACGCCTGTAATCCTGATTACTCAGGGGCTGGGAAGGTGGCTCAGTGATAGAGTGCTTGCCTTGCATGCATGAGGCCCTGGGTTCGGTTCCTCAGCACCACATGATCAGAAAAAGACGGAAGTGGTGCTGTGGCTCAAGTGGAAGACTGCTAGCTTTGAACTGAAGAGTTGAGGGACAGCGCCCAGGCCCAGAGTTCAGGCTCCATGACCTGCCAAAAAAAAAAAAATCCTAGCTACTCCGGAGGCTGAGATCTGAGGATCACAGTTCAAAGCCAGCCCAAGTAGGAAAGTCTTTTCTTTTTCTTTTTCTTTTTCTTTTTGTCAGTCTTGGGGTTTGAACTCTGGGCCTGGGTGCTGTCCCTGAGCTCTTCAGCTCAAGGCTAGCGCTCTACCACTTGAGCCACAGTGCCACTTCTGGTTTTCTAGTAGTTTATTGGAGGTAAGAGTCTCATGGACTTTCTTTCCCGGGCTGACTTTGAACCGTGATCCTCAGATCTCAGCCTTCTGAGTAGCTAGGATTACAGTCATGAGCCACCAGTACCCAACTTGTCCATGACACTCTTATCTCCAATAAACCACTCAGAAAACCAGAAGTGGCACTATGGCTCAAGTGATAGAGTGCTCACCTTGAGTTGAAGGGCTGAGGGACAGCAGCCAGGCCCAGAGTTCAAGTCCCACAACCAAAAAAATAAAAAGAATAGTGCCCATGGGGAAGTGGGGGAAAACAAGGGAGGGGATAACAATGTTTGTCAAGAAGGGTACTCATTACCATACTTATATAACTGTAACACCCTCTGATATCACCCTTACAATAAAATAAACTTTTAAAAGTTAAAAAAAAATTAACTCAAAAAAATAGTGACCAACTCTTGGTCTCCTCATCTTCTAGTTGGTGAATACTTGCTTTTCTATTGCAGGATAGTGAACTTTACTTCTTGGGCACGGACACACACAAGAAGAAGAGGAAGCACTCCTCTGATGATTACTACTATGGAGGTAAGGGCAGCAGGTGGGCTAGGCACATCTCTGGTTCTTGGAGTAGGGGTAGGGGAAAAGGATCCAGATGTTGCTGACTCAGTGGCCTATTTAACAGGACAGTGGTTCTTGTTCTGAGTGCCGATAAACCATTGTGAAGGAGGAGAGAGGTGGAGGGCTGGTATTTTGGAGGATTCAGCATAGAAGAACAGTCTTCATTTGTGATATACCAGGTACCAGGCTCCTTCTTCCCCCAACCATTCACTTATCTGTGCCATTGTTATCTAGCGCTATCCTTTTGCCAAATGCAATCCTTGGACCCTCTGGCCCGTGTCTCTGAGTCATTTCTCAGCCAGTGTATATCCACTCACAAAACCAGTTTTCTTAGCTATATCTAACCTTTCGCCAGGATGAGTTTGTCCTGAACACAGAAACAAACGATACTCTATCTGTGATCTAATCTAAATTACAACTACCCTTAATCCCACAGCTATAGTCTGTTCTTCTGGGTATGCTCTCTTTGGTTGCTTGTGAAGACTCAGCGAAGAGAAACAACTTTAGTGGCAAGAATGGTCTCAAGGTTCAAAGGCAAAGTCTATCAAGCCAAGAAGTATACATGAGTATCATCTCCAAACATTAGGAACCAAAGAGTCTCCCCTCAAGTCACTCCTCTTAGCCTCTTCCTCATGTTAGTTGGTTGTTTGCGGGGAGAGAGAAAACTTGCTGGAAGTTGCTTCCTGTCCTGTTGACAGTACCTCTCTTGATTATTTCTAGACATTTCGTCTTTGGAATCATCACAGAAGAAAAAGAAAAAGTCCAGCCCGCCACCTGCCGATACAGCTATGGACCTGTTGAAAGCTATCACTTCCCCCCTGGCCACAGGCTCCAAGCCCCCCAAAAAGGCAGGAGAGAAGTCCTCTAGCTCCTCCAGCCATTCAGAGAGTAAAAAGGAACACCACAGGAAGAAGGGCAGTGGCAGCAGTGGGGAGCTCTCCCTGGAGGACAGCAGCACCCACAAATCCAAAAAAATGAAGCCACTCTTTGTGAACACAGAAACACTGACCCTTCGTGAGCCGGACGGCTTAAAGATGAAACTCATTCTGTCGCCAAAGGAGAAGGGAAGCAGCTCAGTTGAGGAGGAATCTTTTCAGTACCCTTCCCAACAAGCAGCTGTGAAGAAATCCTCTAAGAAATCAGCTCGGGATGAGCAAGGTGCTTTACTCCTAGGACACGAGCTACAGAACTTCCTGAAAACAGCCCGGAAAAAGCACAAGTCATCCTCAGACTCACATGCATCTCCTGGCCCTGAAGGCTGTATGTCCGATGCCTCACAGTTTCCAGAACCCCAAAGTGCTAACCTTGACCTGTCAGGGCTCGAGCCCGTTCTAGTAGAATCAGACTCGTCCTCTGGTGGGGAGCTAGAGGCCGGTGAATTAGTAATAGATGATTCTTACCGGGAAATCAAGAAGAAAAAGAAGTCAAAGAAGAGCAAAAAGAAGAAGGACAAGGAGAAGCATAAAGAGAGGCGACACTCCAAGTCCAAGAGAAGTTCAGGACTGTCTATGGCGGCAGCAGGAGAGGCCCCCATGACCGCTGGTCCTCCCCCCAGCCTCCCATACACTGGAGCCTCCACCCCCACCCCTGCACCTCCTGCCCTCCATATGGATGGACATGGTGAGAAAAAAAAGAAAAAAGAAGAGAGGGACAGAGAGAGAGAGCGGGGAGAAAAGGTAAGATGTGTTCTGCAGCGGGGTTAGTGATGCTCAGGTTCTCCCTGAACAGGAAATGAACTTGTTCAGCCACTGAGGAGCCGCCGGTGTTTAGCAAGGGTCAAGAGGATCTTTGGAATGAATCGAAGCGTGAAACGTTGCCAATAGCCAAGTCTGTCTGTACAAAAAATAAGAGCAGTCTTAATTATGTACAGCTTTCTTCATAGTGTTGTTCTCCCATTGTGCCGGTCATGGTATTGAGAATGCCAAGGTTTATTCCAGGTGGTTCTTAGAAGGAGCCACACTGACTGTCAGGACAACTGAGAGATGTGAAGAGATGTGCTTTGAGTTCATTTAGGGAGAGGAATTTTCAAAACTAGCATAATGATGACCAACCCTGTGGACACACAGAGCGGGTTTGTGAGGCAAGACCTGGACACGCTTCCCCGCCCTCTCTCCCTCTCTCTTCCCCCCCCCCACCCTCCTCTCTCCTCCCTCTCTCTCTTCCTTCTCTTCTCTCTCTCCTCTCTCTTCTCTCCTCTCTCTCTCCCACCATTCAAGTGCTTAGGCTCTATGCTCTGGTAGGAGCCAGGCCGGGCAGAGATGAACAAGACATGATTCTTGATCTTGGGCTGCTCACTGTCCATGCAGGCAGTACGAATGAGAAATCAGTTGCCTACGTTTGATTTCTTTGCTCTCAACTCCAGAAAGTTTCCTACTATTGTGTTTTAAGGCTGTGTCTTTATGTGTCTCCTTAAAAAAACAAAGACATTTTGCCAGATGTGGTAGCATGCATTTTAATCTCAGCCATTAGAAAGTGCAGGCAGGACGATCAAGATTTCAAGGCCAGGGGCTAGGAATGTGGCTCAGTGGTAGAGTGCTTGCCTCTCATGCATGAGGCCCTGGGTTCGATTCCTCAGCACCACATAAATGGAAAATGTTGGAAGTGGTGCGGAGGCTCAAGTGGTAGTTGAAGAGCTGAGGGACAGCACCCAGGCCCAGAGTTCAAGCCCCACAACCAACAAAAGAAAAAGATTTCAAGGCCAGCCTGGGCTATGAGGCCCTTATGGTCAAAGGCATGTGTTTTCATAGACATTTATAAATTCAGTAATATATTGCAAGAAAGTCTTAATCTGAATATATCCCATAGAAAGTGTACAGGGTCTGACACCTGACCTCGCATCCTGGAGGGTAGAAACAAGTGAACCTGAGTGCATTGAGAAATAGTGATCTCCTCAAGGTTGTAGACTTTTCATTTGCAATTCCCTATGTGGCTAGCAGCTACTGAGACGTTTAGTTTATAGCCAGAACCTTGATGTTAGATTGTGACTATCCAAAAAAATCAGAACTAGCCTGAATCTAGTCATTCCTCCAACAACTATTTATACACCATGGGGGGGGGGGGAGCAGGGTGTTTTGTTTGTTTGTGAGACAGTGTCTTGGTTATGTAGCCCAGGTGTTCTTAAACACTGGATCCTACTGCTTTAGCCTCCTAAGCGCTGGAATTCATTACAACTACGCACTACTACTTTCAATTTACCATGTTGTTGAAACCTAACCTGGGCACAAAACCTTCCTGGAGCTATAAAAAAAGTATTCTTTGCTGTGTTTTGTTTCAGTCTAAGAACTGTCTAAAAGTTAGGGACAGAGCCCATCCATAGGTAAAAAAATGTGTATTAACTGTGGTATCCATCAGCCGTCAGTGAGCAGAGGCTGGAGAGCCACTTAGTAGAAATACTAAAAGCTGTGGGTCCTTCAGTCTTAGATTTTATGACCTGAACTATAATAAAACTAATAAAGATGAGAATAACTGATTTGGAAGAAGATAATTTAGAAATTAAGGACTAAACAGTACACTCAGCATAGTTAAGCAATTAAGGTGTTGGGCTGAGGAGCCAGATAGCTTGGTCTAAGTCCTGACTTTCTGTGCTCCTTCGGAGCTGTGAGGTGTTGGACAAGAACTACCGAGGAGTAGCTGGGCGCTGGTGGCTCACGCCTGTAATCCTAGCTACTCAGGAGGCTGAGATCTGAGGATCATGGTTCAAAGCCAGCCTGGGCAGGAAAGACTGTGAGACTCTTGTCTCCAATAAACCACCAGAAAACTGGAAGTGGCACTGTAGCTCAAGCGGTAGAGTGTCCGCCTTGAGCTAAAGAGCTGAGGGACAGCGCCCAAACCCAGAGTTCAAGCCCCATGACCACAAAAAAAAAAAAAAAAAACTACCGAGGAGTAAATGAGGTGATATATGTACATGTGTTTGGGGCCTTATGTGCCCAGGTCCTGTGGGTTACACCAACTCACGGGGGCACTGCTGGGTATTTTAACGTTCCAAGAGTAGCAATAGGTTGACATCAGAACAGTTGCCAGTTTCATGCCATATCTTTACAGAGCTGAGGTTGTTGCAAAAATAATTTTGGGGACTTTATCTTTGAACCATATAAAGCCCACAACTTAGTAGAACCATTAGAACTTGGATTCAGAATTGTGTGTCCGTGTGCAATAAATGAAATGTAAGAATAGATCAGAAATGAGCCCATGGGGGCTGCCTTGCGTGCGTGAGGCCCTGGGTTCGATCCTCAGAACCATATAAGCAGAAAAAGCAGAAGTGGCTCTGTGACTCAAGTGGTATAGCGCTAGCCTTAAGCTGAAGAGCTTAAGGACAGTGCCCGGGCCCAGAGTTCAGGCCCCAAAACCAACAAAACAAAACAACAACAACAAAAGAAATGAGCCCATGAGCAGAATGTTGTAGAAGACTACAGGGGCCATCGTGGGGGAGGGACTCTCCAGCCATCCCTCTGTGAAGCCATCCTCTCTCTTCTGATCCTGGAACCTAAGCAGTACCAGGCCTGGTTATGTGACCAACTGGGAGAAGAAAGAGGGGGCACTTACGTTGAAGGAGAAACAGAAGGACAGAGAAAGACCACTTCATATAGCTTAGCGTCATGCTAGCGGGGCTGTGGCCCTCAAGTATGAGGAAAGGGGCCCCTTGTACTAGGAGGTGAGCAGTTTAGGTGTGAAAATGAGGGTGGACTTGGGGGGATTTGGACTAACACAAAGACGAGAAATTGTACTGCCTGATGAAGGGTAGTCTTTGCTTTTTGTTTGTATTGCTTATGTGGTTGTTGATGGTGGTGGTGGTGTTGGTGTTGGTGTGTGTGTGTGTGTGTGTGTGTGTGTCCTGCTTTCTAAGGAAAAGTATGATCATACCTTGGTGGTTTCCAATGGAAACCAATAGTCATCCCATCAGAGTGGATGTTTTTCATTATATTTTGGGAGGAGGATACAACCACATATCAAACATACCTTTTGGTCTTACTAAATTAATAAAAGCCCATTCATTGTCACTCAAAAGGGTCCTGTAGTGTCGCCACTTTCAACATAGGCCTTAAGGTTTCTGTAAATTCCCAGAATGTGCACATGTCCTCCAAGCAACCTAAGGCTGGTTCTGGCAGTGAGTGCCTGGCACGCTCTGCATTGTTTGTTGATCTACTAATAAGATATAATTAGATTTGTGATCGTATTATATAAGGATCTCTCTCTCTCTCTCTCTCTCTCTCTCTCTCTCTCTCTCTCTCTCTCTCTCTCTTTCTCTCTCACAAAAATAAAAGTTCTAAGGCAGGAGCTCAAGAGTTCAAAATCAGTTTAGCCTGTGAGACGCTATCTCAAAAGAGGAAGGAAGAATAATGGGGAAGTGGAGGAAAGGAAAGGGGGAAAAAAAAGTACTATCCTGGAATCTGAGGTTGGTTTTAGTAAAAAATGTAAAGATTGTTCGTTCTATATATTTTTTTTAATTTAAGAAGCAGACTATAATAAATGGTGCAAAGCCTGTCTGAAGAATTCAGCAAACCGCTGCTTACTCTATCCCCTTAAGATTGCCTGCTTCCTCCTGTTTGCTCCTTTGTACGATGGGATTAGGTTCCATTACCGGTACAAGTAATACCTTAGCACAGGGTGTGGCTTACACGCTGGCTAATGTTACAATCACTGTTGCTTAAATCTTATAGTCCTGCAAAAACAGAAAATATACTTGAAAACCAGTCTGTTTACATATTAGACTGGCTTGACAAGGAGATTTTTTTATGCATCTAATATCCTGCCTCAGTGTAATACCTGCCTCTAGGGAAACAAACTCTGCCAAATCTCATATAGTGGAAAACAAGAAGAAGAGGAAGAGAAGGAAGAGGAGGAGGAGGAAGAAGAAGAAGGAAAAGAAGAAGAAGAAGAAGAAGAAGAAGAAGAAGAAGAAGAAGAAGAAGAAGAAGAAGAAGAAGAAGAAGAAGAAAGAGGAAGAAGGAGGAGGAGGAGGAGGAGGAGGAGGAGGAGGAGGAGGAGGAGGAAGAAGAAGAAGAAGAAGAAGAAGAAGAAGAAGAAGAAGAAGAAGAAGAAGAAGAAGAAGAAGAAAGAAGAAGAAGAAGAAGGTGACAGTCTTTAAGAAGCAAAAGCAAACAGAAGTGGCACTGTGGTTCAAGTGGTAGAACACTAGCCTTGAGCAAAAGAAGCTTAGGGACAGAGCCCAAGCCCAGCGTTCAAGCCTCTGGACTGGCAAAATAAAAAATAAAAAGGGGTGGGGGGAGGGCAAAAGTAGATGTAACATGAGTTTCCTTCAACTCATTAGAGTGCTTCCTGGTCAGTAAGGAAGCAATCAATATCATGGCTGGTCCAGGACTCTGTTCCTTTTTATTCTTTCCTGGCTGATGCCCTACAACTTGAGCCATGCCTCCAGTCTAGCTTCTTTGGTGGTTAATTGGAGATTGTCTCTTTGACCTGCTTATCTCTTTTAGGGGTTCGTCTGATATGGTCAGGGCCAGTAAGGATAGTCTCCCTTTAGATTGATTCAGATTCAACCCACTAGGTATCTTAATGATGGCTGTAAATCCCCTTTGCTATATAACAGAATATAATCCTGGGACTGGTGACCTTTGTTTTCACCAGTCTTGCCCATGTGTAAGGGGAGGACGTGTCCACCAGGGAGCAGTCATGGGAGCCACTATGCATTTACACACAGACTTAGAATAGGAGAGGAGCCCAGAGGCTTAACTCCTCTCAACATCTAAAATACTACTCACCAAAACAAATTCCAGGAAATGGAAACATATGGGGTTTTTGTTGTTATTGTTGGTGTTCTTTATGGTTTTTTTCTTTTTTTTTTTCTTTTCTGGGAGGGGGGGCAAAAGAGGGACACAGTAATGAAAGGAAGAAGGGTGAACAAATGCAGTCATAGTATCCAATATACACTATGTAAAAAATGAACTGTGCAACTTATGGGTAGGGACCAGAGGGGGAAAATAGGGAAAAGCGAAAGAAGGGGTGATATTGTTCTGTAACTCATTTGTACAATTCCTTAATAACAATTTCTTTTTTTGGGGGGGGGGGGTCATGGGGCTTGAACTCTGGGCCTGGGTGCTGTCCCTCAGCTCTTCAGCTCAAGGCAAGCACTCTACTACTTGAGCTACAGCACCACTTTCAGTTTTCTGGTGGTTTATTGAAGATACGAGTCTCACAGACTTTCCTGCCTGGGATGGCTTTGAACCACAATCCTCACATCTCAGCCTCCTGAGTAGCTAGGATTACAGGCGTGAGCTACCGGCACCACTAACTGGGTAACCCTTACCTCTGAATTAAATGGTCTCGTCCAAAGATTTTTATGTTCCTTCTCTCCTGTGCTAGGGATTGAACCCAGGGCCATTCATATGCTAGGCAAATGCTCTACCACTGAGCTACATCCTCAGCCCTCCAAGTTTTACTTAGAGGGAAGTGGAAGCTCATGAAGATGAAGCCACTTGCACAACTCTTAGCAATTTATAGTTGGATTCTAACTCAGCTCTGTTGGTCTCTACTTTGCCACATTTCCTTCATTAATTCTTGTTTCTTTTCCTTCCTGTCCAATCTGTTTGCTGTAGGCCGCATCCCTGTCCCCTGGCCCTCTGGCAGCAGCCTCCAGATGGCTCTCTTCCTTTTGCTCTTGCTCTTTTCCAGTGTGTTTTCAACAGTCCTGTTCAATGCTCTTCAATGGTGCTCTCTCTCTCTCTCTCTCTCTCTCTCTCTCTCTCTCTCTCTCTCTCTCTCTCTCTCTCTCTCCTCTCACACACACACACACACACCCTCAGCTTTGGACATCCTCTTATCCCACCTCTTACTATCTTTTGATGAGTGTACCACATGTTCTCTCTGCCCAGGACACTCATAATTATTTCATCTGTCTAATTCTGTCTAAATCTGTCAGGTCTAGATTAAATTAAAGCCACTTCTTCTGAAGTCACTTCTTCCTCTGACTCTCTGATTTGGTGAAGCATTCCTATTACATGTTCTCGTAGCACCCAGGACTTTCCCTGAAATAGCATGGTGTTTTATTACACAGACATCATTATCTGTTTTATCTGTTAGATTATATGCTTCACTCTTGGCTATAGTCCGGATGTCTGTAGTACATTAATAGATGAATGGCAGAGGACTGTTTTTTGCTTCTTTGCTCTTTTAATTGTGTTCATTTGTTTGTTTTTAAGGCAGCATCTCATTATGTAGCCCAGGTTGTCTTCAAATTAACAATCCTAACTCAGCCTCCCAAAGAACTGGGATTACAAGCATCTACCACCATGCTCAGTTCAGTAACCTCTTAATAAGTTACTTTTTTCTGTTACTTTTGAAACTTTTCCTTCCTTTTGGGTTCCTTCCTCTTTACTCCTTCCTCTTTCCTCCTTCCTCCTCCTTCCTCCTCGTCTGTTGTAGGGTTTGAACTCAGGGCCTGAGTGCTGTCCCTGAGCTCTTCAGCTCAGGGTAAGCACTCTGAGAGTTCCACTTGGAACTGGTGGTTAATTGGAGATAAGAGATAAGAGTCTCACTCACTTTCCTGCCCTGGCTGGCTTTGAACCGCAGTCCTCAGAAATCAGACTCCTGAGTAGCTAGGATTACAGGTGTGAGCCACCGGCACCTGGCTTACTTTTCCTTCTTTGTCATTGAAATGCTTCCAATGTCACTAATCAGAAAAGCTGTCACTTCTCATATGTTTCATTCAGGATCAAATATGTGGTGTATGGTGTAGCCAAGACAATGTCAAGAGGCTTTGAACTTTAAATTTTGTGGGGCTTTCATAATTTACTCAGTTGCTCTACTACCACTTAGAACTTATTCAGTAAATTCATCTTCTATGTCATTGAATAAAGCCCCTTAGTAAGAGGTATGAGGAAGGCTTCTTTATTACTGCATGCAAAATTACATCCAATATGTTGGTTAAATATTGTGATTATTATTACTAGCCTTTTGGTAGTACCCAGGACCTTGCGCTTCCTGAGCAGGCACTCCAGCCAGTCCTTTTTGCTCTGGTTATATTTCATAAAAGGTCTTGAGTTTAGACTTCCCACATATCTGGCATGACAAGCACATGGCACCACACCTGTTGGTTGAGGTGGAATCTCAGGAACACTTTCCCTGGGCTGACCTCAAACAGTGATCTCCGAATTTCTGTTTTCCAGATAGCTAGAATTGCAAATGTGAACCACTGTCCCCAACTCTGATTAATTGTTTTAAACTTAGTCTTACTTTGTTATAGTTAAAGTGGCCTAGGGATAGAGAGGTTAAACATATACAGTATTATATTTTAAAAAACTGTTAAAATCCTTCTTTGCAAATTTCCTTGTTTTGGTGTATGTCTGTCTGTGTGTCTGTGTGTCTGTGTGTGTATACTAGGACTTGAAGTCACATGGCCTAAGCACTTCGCTTTTTCACTCAAGGCTGGTGCTTTACCACTTGAGACACACCTCAACTTCTAGATTTTGGCTGGTTAATTGGAGATTACAGTCTCAGGAACTTTCCTGCCCAGGCTGGAAACCTCAATCCCCAAGTCTCAGCCTCCTGAAGAACAAGGATTATAGGCGTGAGCCACCTTGCACCCAACTTGCAAGTTTTATAATATAGCCAAATGAGTTATGAAATCTTTCATGCACATATTCTTGCTATGTTTCTCACTAGTCAATATTGACTGGTTAATTAAGTAATAGTTAACTAGATTAATCCTACAGCTCAGGAGTAAAGATTTTTGTTAAAAAGTTTTTTGCAAGGCACATAGACAAGTCATTTTTCAAAAACTAAGATTTTGAAACTAATTTTTTTTTTTTTTTTTTGTCGGTCGTGGGGCTTGAACTCTGGGCCTCTGCACTGTCCTCAGCACTTCAGCTCAAGGCTAAGAACTCTACCACTTGAGCCACAGCACCACTTCTGGTTTTCTAGTGGTCTGTTAAGAAATAAGAGTTTTATAATCTTTTCTGCCTGGGCTGTCTTTGAACCGCAGTCCTCAGATCTCAACCTCCTGAGTAGCTAGGATTACAGGTGTGAGCCACCAAAGCCCAGCCTTTGAAACTAATTCTTTTTTTTTTTTTTTTTGGTCCGGTCGTGGCGCCTGAACTCTGGGCCTGGGCGCTGTCCCTCAGCTCTTCAGCTCAAGGCTAGTGCTCTACCACTTGAGCCACAGTGCCACTTCCAGCTTTTTTCTTTTTGCTTATGTGGTGCTGAGGAATCGAACCCAGGGCCTCAAGCATGCAAGGCAAGCGCTCTACCACTGAGCCACCTTCCCAGCCCCTGAAACTAATTCTTTTACACATTTTACTCTTTCATTAAACTTTATGTCCCCCAAACTAATGAGGAAACTGAGTCTGCCCTTAACCAATTAAAACTAAAATTTTAGCCAGGTGCTAGTGGCTCACACCTATAATCCTAGCTGTTCAAGAGGCTAAGATCTCAGGATCACAATTCGATGCTAGCCCAGACAGGAAAGTCCAAGAAACTCTTATCTGCAAGTAACCACAAAAAGCCAGAAGTGGAGCTATGGTAGAGCTACTAGCCTTAAGCAAAGGAAGCTCGGGAACAGCACCAGGCCCAGACTTCAAGTCCCAGGTCCAGTTTAAAAAGGAAGGAAAGAAGGAAGGAAGGAAGGAGAGAAGGAAGGGAGGGAAGGAGGGAGGGAAAGGAAGAAAAAAATCTTAAAAAACTAAGTTTTGGGGCTGGGAAGGTGGCTCAGTGGTAGAGCGCTTGCCTTGCATGCCTGAGGCCCTGGGTTCGATTCCTCAGCACCACATAAAGAAAAAAGCTGGAAGTGGCACTGTGGCTCAAGTGCAAGAGCGTTAGCCTTGAGCTGAAGAGCTGAGGGACAGCGCTCAGGCCCAGAGTTCAGGCCCCATGACCGGACCCAAAAAAAAAAAAAACAACTAAGTTTTTAGCAAGCATGACACCATTTTCCAAGTGAGTACCATGTCATCCAGTGTAGATACTTGGAAGGTGCTCTAGGGATGTTTCCATGCCTCCCTGGAGTTCAGAGTTCCTTCTGGAGTTGACGTCAGAGCTACTGACCTGCTCGCTTTCATGCTGTCTTAGGTTTGTGGGGATACTTACCACAGAGAACAGTGTGTAAGAAGTAAGGCAGCAAGTAAAGCAACTCTCGTTCAAAACAAGATGTGCTTCTGATGTTAGGCACCGGGATTGTGATCTCTGTTAGGTTTTGCTCATAAAACTTGACTCAAGGGTCTGGGGAAGGTGGCTCAGTGGTAGAGTGCTGGCCTTGCATGCATGAGGCCTGGGTTCAATTCCTCAGCACCACATAGGCAGAAAAAGCCAGAAGTGGCGCAAGTGGAATAGTGCTAGCCTTGAGCTGAAGAGCTGAGGGACAGCACTCAGGCCCAGAGTTGAGGCCCACGATCGACCCAGAAAAAAAAATAAAAATAAAAAAAAAGTTAAGGCAAACAGTTCCCAGTAGCTTTTTAAAGCATGACTCATTTGTGTCATTATAGTAACTGCAGGATGAGAAGGGCTGTCTTAGGAGGAGGTAGGGAATAAATCATCGTATTCGATTATTGCAAATGAGGAAAGCATGGTTTCTAATTTTCTTTCTTTAGGAAAACCATACAGAAAACATCTTAGTTTATGAGATTAACGTTAGAAAGTGATCATCTTTTTTTGTTTGTGTGTGCCAGTACTTCAAGCCTTATGTTTTTAGCTTTTCCCCAAGACTGGTGCTTTACCACTTGAGTCAGAGTTCCACTTCCAGCTTTAATTGGAGATAAGAATTTGCTGGGTGCTGGTGGCTCGTGCCTGTAATCCTACTTACTGAGAAGGCTGAGATGTGAGGATTGCAGTTCAAAGCCAGTCTGGGCAGGAAAGTCTGTAAGACTCTTCATTAAGCTACCAAAAAGCCAGAAGTAGCAAAAGAAGCTTAAGGACCCTGCCCAGGCTCTGAGTTCAAGCCCCAGGACTGACACACACACACAAAAACCACATGTTGGTAACATTAATCAAGATATATTATACTTGTAAATTGATTTGTTGAATCGAAACCCCTTTGTATAGCTACTGAAAGATAATGTTTAAATAAAATGGAAACAAATTACAGTTGCTTTTTGTATTGACAGACCTGCTTTCATAGAAAGCAGTGTTCAGTTCTTTATTTACTTCTCACCCTGAGCCACCAGAATGTGAAGTGATAAATAGCAAGGGACAGAAAAGCAGAGTCCTGTAAGATTTGAAATCAGAACCAGAGAAACAAAAAAAGAGTACGGAATTGGCTGTTGAATTTCTGGCCCAAATAGAGAAGGAAAATTTGTGGGTCCTGGTTTTCAAGGATGAGCAAACTAGATAATCCACATAGTGTGGGGGTAAAGATGTTCTAAAAGAAGAACATAGCAAGGGATGGGATGTAGGAAGAGTGGCTGGGTTTGCAGGGGAACTGAGCATTGGTTTTTGTTCATCTCTGACTGGTAAGTAGCATGGAAAGCTGACTAGTATAGGGAACTCTCCTTTAAATGCAAGACCATGGCTGCAGTTTGTGTTCTGTTACCATGGAGTCGGGAGGTCCTGCGCTTGGGTTCTCGTCCTCTGATGTCCTATTCTGTTTTCTATGTGGCCCTAGCCAAAAAAGAAGAACATGTCTGCCTACCAGGTGTTCTGTAAAGAGTATCGCGTGACCATTGTGGCTGACCATCCTGGCATAGGTAAGACCCTTTCTGCTCCTTAGGGGTTTGGGTTTGGTTTTTGTTGTTGTTGTTGTCATTGTTGTTTAGGATTTTTGTTTTTAACTCCCCACTGTATTTCTGAAACAACGTAATTGGGTTAATTCAGCCAGCTGGCAACTTCTTCCCATAGTCGTAGAGCACAAATATCATTTCTTTCCTCAGGCTACAAATCCTTTTAGATTTTCCCTTAGTTTACCCCACCAGTAAAAGAGTTGAGCTTTCTATACACATCTCTTAAACTGAGAAAAGGGAGAAAACTATAAAATTAAATGCTTATAAACCATTCTTAGGAGTCAGGCATGTTGGCACACGCTTGTAATCCTTGTACTCAGAAGACAAAGGCAGGAAGATCAGGAGTTTGAAGCCAGCCTAGGCTACATATTGAGATCACTGTCTCCAAGTAAGGAGGGGAAGCACACAGATTAAACACACATGAATATGTGGTTTATTTCCAACATTCTATAGTTGACCTTTATTTTTTAAACTGCCTTGGATGGCACTTATGTGTATGTTTAATTTGTAACAAAGCCTTACAGACAAGTGCAAACAGTAAATCTTCTTTTGCAACCCCCAGAATTCATTGCTAAGTATCAGCTTTTGGTATGTGTAAGAAAGAATATGATTCCTACAATAGTTGGCAATGATGGGGGTTTGTTAACTCATGCAGATTGCCTCTAAAAATAAAGTTAATGTAAAAACTAAACACACACACACACCTACCCTTGAGTAAAGGCATAACAAAATGTTATATTGTTAAAGTATTTATCAAGTTGGTGAAATGAGAAGAAACTGTTTCACACACCTTGCACAGGACGTTTAGCCCATTTAGCCATACACATCTCACTGAACTAAAGCATAAGACAGCCACCCCTCCACTGTGCTGTGAGGTTCCCGGAATGTACCTGACAGAGCATAGAATCGTCACACAGATGGAAGAATATGTACCCATTGGACAGTTGCTTCTGGGCTGACATAAGGAAGTCATTCTTTAGTTGGGATCGCTCAGAAATGGGACGGGGGAGGCAGCTAACTTCTTTTATCAGATTCTATGTCACATGTGGTCTTTGACCTAACTTGTGCTATGAGGACAAACATAAAGAAACAAGGAGGAGGCTGTGGAGCTCCCTGGAGAGTAGGGTGTGTGTGTGTGTGCGTGTGTGTGTGTGTGTGTGTGTGTGTGTGTATCTGAGCCTCACCTGTGCTCACCAGACCACCCCCTTCCCCGCCCAAGACACAGGAGAAACGGGAGGGGTGTGTCCGCTCTGGGTTTCTGAAAGTCATGTGACACTTCAGTCTGATCTTCAAAACACTTTGCAGTGTTTGCTCCCATCTGTTTTCTTAAATATAATCCTATTTTATTATTATTTCTTTTTTTTTCAGATTTTGGGGAACTTAGTAAAAAGCTGGCTGAGGTGTGGAAGCAGTTGCCAGAAAAGGACAAGCTGGTAAGTATCATTCAGACATGTTTCCCGTTGCTCTCTGCCTTCCAAACCGTGTCAGTCCTCTGTAGATAGTCAGCCAGACAGCAGTAGACTAGTGCAAAGAAAGTACAAAGCAGTGGGAGATGCTTTCCCAGAGGGCAGTAATGCTGTCAGGGTTGAATGGCTCATGGCAAAGCGCACCTATAAATATGGTATCTTTTCTAAAATTTTTTTTAATTGAGCCCCCCAAAAAAATACCAAACCTGGACAGAGATTTAAATGTTAAAAGAAAATGTAGTCAGAGCTCTACTACAAACAGTAGTCAGCTGTGATCTGAAAACTGAGCATCACGCTTCAGCCAATAATTTTGGTCCAGCTAGAGACAGAAGGATCGTAAGTTTGAGACTAATTCAGGCACCAAAAAAAAAGCTAGACTTTATCTCAAAGAACAAGCTGAGTGTAGTTAGGCACTTCTGTAACTCAGCTACACAGAGGATTGTGGTCTGAGGCTAGCCCAGGCAAAAAGCATAAAGATCTGAAAAACAAAGCAAAAAGGAATGGAGATATGGCTCAAGTGATAGAGTGCTTGCCTATAGCAAGCTCAGGGACCTGCACTGCAGCCCCAGTACCACCAAAAAGAATAAAAACATGGTAATACCCATAGCAGGCTGCAGGTGGCCATCCTTACTGGCATTAATCATGTACACTGCTATCAAGCAGCTAGTAAGACAAGAATAGTCACACCTGAATGTGCACAGCCCCCCTTTCTACTGGAGGATAGGAAGTGGTTCAGGAAGGCAGATCACCTCTTGTTGCTGTTTATGTGTCATTCTTACCCCTGCTACTGGTGTTGCCAACCAGCCAGCAGGTTTAAGAAAAGGCTGAAACCGCGTGGACATTCCATTGATCCAGATGTTTGCTCTGTAGTTTTATGTTTCAACCTTACTGTGATCTAACTTGGGATGGCAGTTTAACAGCCCCAGCACAGTAGGGCACACCTGTAATCCCAGCTTCTCAGCCTTGCAGTGATCTTAAAGGTCAGCCCCACTTATGGCAGTGGTGAGTCACACCTGTCATCCCACTTACAAAGGCAGGAGGATTATGAGTCTAGGCCAGCCCAGGAAAAGCAAGTAATAGCAGGCTTTGTTTCAGGAACAAAATCAAAACAAAAGGCCTGCACTGTATCTCAGATAGTAATCAGGAGACCCAGAAACACAAGTCAACAAAGCAGGTGTCAGCTATCCATAGCCAATTCGGTGACCTCAACCTAAAAGTTAGTGTTGACCTTCCCTCCCTCCTTCTACTGTTCCCTTTCTGCTTTTTATTCTTCTGTAATTTCTTTCTTTTTTGTTTTGTATTTCTTAATTTATTCCTAATTATTGTACACTGATCTGATTACAGATTTGGAAGCAAAAGGCCCAGTACCTGCAGCACAAACAGAACAAAGCCGAGGCTACAACTGTGAAGAGAAAAGCATCAGGCCCGGAAGGCTGCGTGAAAGTCAGAGGTAGCAGTCACTTCCTTGCTCTTGACTTTGTTTTTTTTTTAAGTTATTATAAAGGTGATGTACAGAGAGGTTACAGTAAGGCAGGTAATAAATACATTTCTTTTTGGACAGTGTCACCCCTTCCTTTGCTCTCTCCCAGTTTTTCCCTTCCATCTACACCCACAAATTTCATAGTTCATTTTCAATATAGCATCTAGTGAGGAACGCTGCTGCATTTGTTCACCCTTTGTCCTCCATGCTTTCTAAAAAATTGGAAGACAGCTCAAATTTGAAGCACACCTAGGTTTTGTTACTGAATACAACAGGCTGCAAAATAAAAAAAAGATTCTAATGTATAAAATTGATTCAGAGATCATCTAACATTTCTCATGAAAATTTAGAAGTAGCTGGGCACAGCAGCTCGTGCCTGTAATCCTGGCTGTTCAGGAGGCTGAGGTAGGGGATTACAATTTAATCCTGGCTGTTCAGGGGGCTGAGGTAGGGGATTCCAACTTGAGGCCCACTCAGGCATAAAAGTAAACAGGTGTCAACAATGGCTGGGTGTGGCACGTGTGCCCAGCTATCAGTAAGCACGTGGTTGAGCAAAGTGGCAGGTGTGTCTTGTCCCTAGTGACATGGGGAAGCACAAGTAGGAATTCTGCATCCTGTGTATAAAATGAGACCCTCCCTCAAATAATGGAGAGCTGGGTGCAGGTGGCTCACTCCTATAACCCTAGCTACTCAAGAGACTGGGATCTGAAGCTCATGGATCAAACTCGGCACAGGCAGAAACATCCTTGACATTCTTTTTCTCCAATTAACCAGCAAAAAGCCAGAAGTAGAGCACTGGCTCAAGTGGTACAGTATAGCTTTGAGTCAGAAAGCTAAAGATCAGCACCCAGGCCCTGAGATCAAGCCCCTATACCACACAAAAAAAAACAAAAAGGATAAAATGATTGGAGTTATGACTCAAGTATAGAGCACCTGCCTAGCAAGTGCAAAGTCCTGAGTTCAGTCCTTAATACTGCAAATTATATAAAGAAAAAGTTAAGTATGACTTTTGTATGCCATATGCATTATTGGTACCATGATACATTGTTTTGTTCCACAACCCTTTAAAAATGTAAAACTATTTTGGGTTCACAGGAAAAGAAGTCATGAGCTACATTTAGTCCACATGCTATAGTGGTATAGTTCATGAAAAGGGGAAACCAGGAATAATGTTTTGTGATGTTCAAGGCTGTCAGCAGACTTTCCCCCCTCCCCTTCTTCTCAGCTTCCTCTGTGGGAGTCCTGTCACCTCCAAAGAAGTCCCCACCCACCACCATGCTGCTCCCAGCCTCACCCGCCAAAGCCCCCGAGACAGAGCCCATTGATGTCGCCGCTCACCTCCAGCTGCTGGGGGAGTCCCTGAGCCTGATTGGACACCGCCTGCAGGAGACAGAGGTGGGCCCCAAGCACTCAGCAACATCCCTGTGGTTCTCATAGGGCTGGGATGCGGTGACTCGTTTCACGTGCACTTAGAGTGGAAAAGATGAATGCAAGTCCTCTGCCATTCTGACCTCAGGTCCTCCTCAAGGAGTGAAAATTGTTCACTGTAGTCCCTGCCAGGTTTTAGATAAGCAGCCTAGCTAGATTGTACAGGGGAGTCTCCTGGTTTGCAAGTAGATAACAAACAGAGAAGCTGAGCTGCTCACACTCCTCATTACTATGCACTTGAATTAGACACAACCAGCTGCCAAGGGAGATCTGTGCCCTTTTAAGCTTCATTTTCAAAATCACTTAACCTTCAAAGCTGCCACATTCCATTTCTGTGACCTTATTCCATTTCGAACTTACTCCATAACTCACGGTCATAATAGTTTAACTCTCACGGTAGTTCTAAGATGTTTCAGCTAAGAAATCAGCCATTTTGGGCTAGGAAGTTGGCTCAGTGGTAGAGCTCTCGCCTTGCATGCTTGAGGTCCTGGGTTCGATTCCTCAGCACCACATAAGCAGAAAAAAAAAGCCGGAAGTGGCACTGTGGCTCAAGTGGTAGAGTGCTAGCTAGCCTTGAGCTGAAGAGCTGAGGGACAGCACCCAGGCCAAGAGTTCAGGCCCCACGACCAGACCCCCCAAAAAAAAAAAAAAAAAAAAGAAATCAGCCATTTTTACACTAAGAAATCAGTACAGGGACTGAGCTTGTAGGCTCACGACAGTACTCCTAGCTACTGAGGAGACAGAGATCAAGAGGATGGCACTATGAGACCAGCCCCGCCAAAAAATTTGAGATCTGCAACTCAACCACCAATAAGAAGCCAAGTCTGATGGCACACACCTGTCATCGCAGTTGTGCAGGAAGAGTGAATAATACAACTGCAATCCAAGCCAGGCCAGACATTAAAAAAAAAAAAAAAAAACACAAAAAAGCTGGACTAGAGGTTATGGCTCAAATGATAGAGCAGTCAGCCTAGCAAGAAAACCAAGCAAACAGGAGGTCCTGAGTTCAAACCCTAATACTAGCAAAAAAAAAAAAAAAGACAAAAGAATACTTAGTGAATGTTGCTGTGTCACAGAACACCAGTAGCTACTGGGAGGGCATAGAAAGGAATGGGGACTTGCAACACCATTTAAGGAGGTCAAGCAGACCATAAAAAGAACATGGAGTGTGATTCCTCTCCTTTCAGGGCATGGTGGCGGTGTCTGGCAGTTTGTCAGTGCTTCTGGACTCCATTATCTGTGCTCTTGGTCCCTTGGCATGTCTGACCACACAACTACCTGAACTGAATGGCTGTCCCAAACAGGTCCTGGTGAGTTTTCCTTGCTCTCCTTAGATGCTTAGAGCCAGGCCCCTAGAGAGTAGTCTAGACTCCCAGGGCTTAGAGGCATGTGACACTCCCTTCAAAATGTCTGCAGGCTAGCCAGGCACTGGTGGCTCATGTCTATAATCCTAGCTACTCAGGAGGCTGAGATCTGAGGATCACCATTCAAAGCCAAGGTAAGAAACTCCATGAGGCTCTTATCTCCAATTAACCACCAGAAACTGGAGATGGCGCTGTGGCTCAAGTGGGTCGAATGCTCGCCTTGAGCTGAAGAGTTGAGGGACAGCGCCCAGGCCACGACCAACCAAAAAAAGAAATGTCTGCAGGATGTGGTGCTCGATTATTAGTTGCATGCTGTGCCTTCAGTAAAACTAAAAACAGGTCATTTCCCACAGTGGTGCTTGGAGAGCATCGCACCCTTGAAGCAGTAACTCCTGTCTTCTTGCATGTACTTGTCTCCATACAAAGACCTGGCAGGGGCTCTGCCTTTTTTTTGTTATTGGTGGTGGCCGTGGGACTTAACCTGCAGGCCTGGGCACTATGCCTGAGCTTTTCTGCTCAAAGCTAGCACTCTACTGCTTTGAGCCACAGCTCCTCTTCCAGTTTCCTGGTGATTAATTAGAGGTACCAACTGAAGTCCTCAGATCTCAGCATCCTGAGTAGGATTACAGGCATGAGCCACCAATGTCCCTGGGATTCATGGAGAGGTGCACGGAAAACTCCTAGCGTAACAGCGACTCCATTCACCGCTCATGAGGACCCACACTAAAGCTCTCACCTGAACACTCTCTTTTTTATAGTCGAACACACTAGACAACATTGCCTACATCATGCCTGGACTGTGACAGCCAGACGCCCTGGGACAGGCCCTGCTCCGCCCCTTTGCTGGTTTGTGTAGACACGACTGTTCAGACCCCTCCGCGGGCCCCTTCGTCTGGGTATAGGTTTTAAAGTTTTTTATCTATACATATGTGTGTATATAATGTACAGTATATACATAGGACTGTAACTACTTGGCTTTTAATAATTTTATGGAAGGGCAAAGGTTTAGCCACAAGGAAACTTTGGCATGAATGTGGGCTTGGATTTTTTTATTCCCTTGTGGATAAATCTGCCTTAAAAAAAAAAAAAAATCAGTGTAAGGGGCCTAGGGACTTGTTCTGGATGCACACGCATCTCCTCATAGACAGCTAAAATGTGATTTTGTTTTTTCTGTTTCCAAACTCAGTTGTACCTCCAGACCCATCACTGACCATTTGCCTTACCTGTCTTTCAGTCGGAAATGTAATGAGAAAGATTATGGGATGATGACAGCTGACCAAGAGTCCAAAGCCTTTCAACTTGCAATGTCCTGGGGAAGGTGCTAAGACCTTTCCCACTGCAGCTCTAGACCTGGCCTAGGTGAGCTGAGTAGGGCTTCTCTGTAGTCCTGCTATACCCGTTCCAGGTCTCAGTTGTTGTAAGCATTGGTACCCTTGCCAGCCTCAGTAAAGGCCAAGTTGCTATAAGATTGCTGGCAGCAAAAAGAAAAAACCTTGAAGTGAACAAAGCTGTCAGTGTCACCAGGCGAATCTGCTAGAATATTGGGTCTGCAAAGCCAAGAGCTGCTGTCTTTCATTGGCAGCATTAGGTTGGCCACCAAATCCCCAGACTCTGCTGCTTAGCTGCTAGGTGGTGGTGGAAGGGCAGCCGGGCCCAGGGTGGTTCTTGGGTTCGTCTTGCCGGTTCCCCTGGTGGGCAGATAGGAACATTCCACATTCCACACGGAAGTGAATGGCAAAAAAAAAAAAGTACTCAATTCTCATGTAGGTCTATTTATATATGTGTGTGAATGTGTGTTTTAATTATGTATATTTAACTCTCTGAAGTTTCTTAGATTTTAATTTATCCTGTAAATTTCTGTATAGATAATTTAACTACAGAATTCTCCACCAGCAGCAGCATGTGGAACATACAGACCTGTCATTTCTCCCTCCCTTCCTCTGGTCTGTTCTGAAAATCCCAAATCATCTACATTTCAAAGCATACCTCAAAAAGGAGTCATTATGTTAGGATTCTAACTCTATAGAGAACTTCATGGCCTTCAATAATGTTAAGTGAGGGCTGGCAGTAAGGCTCTGTGGTAGAGCACCTGTCTAGCAAGTACGAGGCCCTGAGTTCAAACCCCAGTACCAACAAACCAACCAAACAATAATGTTAAAAATGAAATCGCCTGCCCTCAGTTCCAAAGAACCACACCTCCCGGTAGGAAAGGAGCACTGGGGTGGCTTTTAAGCTTGATGTGAGACCCTGCCCAAACTAAGCTCTGAAGTAAGCGTGTTCTTCCCTGGCCTGGCCTCGATGGCACAGATGGCATCGCAGGGAGTCTGGGCATGGTGCAGCCAGCCTGCATCCCACTCAGTTCCTTCCCGCCTCCCCGCCAGTCCTGGCACGCAGCTTCCCAAAGCCACGCTGGCTGCCCTGCCTCTTTCTCAGTCCAGAGTAGTTTAATCGACAAACAGAAGGAAAGGAGCACAGGGGAACTAAAATCAAGAAGGCAGACATCGCAGCTTGCATTCATGTGTCAGGACCTTACACCATGCCACCTCGGTACCTAGGGGAGCTTCCTGATAGACAACAGGGTATTCAGGGGCCAGGAAGATGTGGGTAGTACAGTTATTGTCAGTTGTATGTGTTCCTAATGTCCTGGTCAGGACTTGCCTTTTCACTGTTTTCCTTTGAAATCCAGCCCTGTTGTATTTGTATTTAAGATTTGTACACATTTGTATAATAATCTGTACCTTGTGGTATTTGGTACTATTAGAGGAAAAACTTTGGATTCTGGCCTTCTTGCAGTTTTATATCATTGTTTTATTTTGTTTTTTAAATAAATCCTAGTGGTTTGGTCCAAATCCCATTACAGTTGTATAAAGAAGCAAAATTTTGTACTTACATTATTAAAGATCACATTTTTAATATTTGTAGTCCAGTCTCGGTGTCTTTTACCTAATAATAGCTGCTATGAAATTATGAAACCTATCTGTTTTTCAGATACTACCCTACCATAATTTTTTTCCCCCCCCAGGTCATAGGGCTTGAACTCAGGACCTGGGCAATGTCTCTGAGCTCTTTTGCTCAGTGCTAGTGCTCTACCACTTTGAGCCACAGCCCCACTTCCAATTTTTTGTTGGTTAATTGGAGATAAGAGTTTCACAGCCTTTACTGCCCAGGCTGGCTCTGAACCACGATCCTCAGATCTCAGCCTCCTGAGTAGCTAAGATTACAGGCATGAGCCAACAGAACCTGGCTGGCTCTACTTTGCTTACGCTATTGTCTTTAAATTGTGGATGCAGCATATCCTGATTTTTTTTTTGTCTAAAAGTGCTTAAATTAGGAAACAATAGTCACATTTATGTAGTACTTCTCATTCTTTATTTTTTGGGGGAGGGTGAGGGGTCCGGTCGTGGGGCCTAAACTCTGGGCCTGGGCGCTGTCCCTCAGCTCTTCAGCTCAAGGCTAGCGCTCTACCACTTGAGCCACAGCGCCACTATACCATCAAGCAGTATGTTTAAATGAAGATTCAGAAACTACTTAATATGAAGGTCATCTTCAGTATACATACACACCCTTTATACTCAAATAGTTTCTGATAGACTGGTTTAAATTTTATCTGCCAGCCATTGTGTTAGATCATCACGAGAAAGTAGACACAGTATCCCGGCACTCACTAAGCATCTGGAGCAGCAGTGAGGGGAAAAGCATTTGTAACAGGTCTCATAGCATTCTCCAAACACTTCAAAGCAGTTTATATAGTGTACAGTAAGTATGTTGGCCTCATGGCCACTCAAAGAAGTAAACAAATGAATTCCACAAGGCATATGCTTCCAAGGTTTCCATCATCCACAATTTGGGCAAAGCCAACATAGCCTTTCAGATTTAAAATTCATAGAAATCATGATCAATAATTCCTAAAGCACTCTGCAGTGGGAATACTAGCAATGCACTGGTTATTGGATTTATCCGTGTGCTTTTTTCAGAAGAGCCGTGACCAAGTGATCAAGTATCTAGTGTGTGGGTGTCATCTGACTACACAGCCAGGATGGTTGAAGATAGTAGAATCACAAATATGGGAAAGATGGTTGAGAACTATGTCCAATGCTGTAGTTGAGATCCAAGAAAGTCCCTGAGGATATAAACAAAATTGTACACTGGCCTTTCTTTTTCTTTCTTTCTTTCTTTACACTGGCCTTTCTTTTTCTTTCTTTCTTTCTTTCTTTCCTTCCTTCCTTCCTTCTCTCTTTCTTTCTTTCTTTCTTTCTTTCTTTCTGAAAGGTTCACAGTTTTTTGCACATTCTCACAGAAACCAGTGACCATTAAAAAACAATGTGGTTAAAAAAATGTGATTGACAGCAAAAACTTGGAAGTGGACTTGTGGCTCAAGTGGTAGAGTGCTAGCCTTGAGCATAACACTGGGGCCCTGAATTCAAGCCTTAGGACCAATATAAACAACAACAAAAACCCCCAAACTAAATGACTTGATAGAACAATGTTTTTTCCTTGCTGGTTTCTTTTCGTTGCTCACATGGAACAACTTTCTTTTATATCTAAGCCCAGCTTTTTTGTGTTGTTGTTGTTGGTCCTGGGGCCTGAACTCTGCCCCTGGGTGCTGTCCCTCAGCTCTTCAGCTCAAGGTGAGAGCTCTACCACTTGAGCCACAGCACCACTTCCGGCTTTTTCTGCTTATGTGGTGCTGAGGAATTGAACCCAGGGCCTCATGCATGCAAGGCCAGCACTCTATCCCTGACCCACCTTCCCAGCCCCTAAGCCCAGCTTTTCTAAGACCTTGGGTTGTAAAGGTCTGCTACCTCGAAGACTCATCCCACTATAGTCTGGATGTGTCCCCCAAAGTTCACAAGTCATAAATGTAATCTCCAAATTCACAGGTAAGCAGTAGGCAGTGGGCATTAAAAAAAAATGTGGTTGATCTAATTCCAGTATATAGAAGAAATGAAAGCTCGCTGTTTGGACCACAGCAGGGCCGGGTAAAGGCCCCACTGCGCGCTGGCTTCGGGTGTTGGCTGGCCCAGCCGCAGGTCATTAAGTCTGCCCTTGATCTCAGGGGACAAACACAGACCTTCACTCCTGGCGATCTGGGCTGAGAAAGAGAGGTCTCATCCTGGTGCGAGGAGACCCGAAGAGAAACAGGAGTTTCTTCAGGACCGAGTAGCTGTCACCCTCTTAGGGTCATCCCCGACAGTTAAAGGACTGGAGACTAAGATACTGTGACACCCGCCCGAGCGAGACCCAGTTTCCAACTGGCTGCATGGACCTTGAAATCTAGGTGATACAATCACTCCGGAACGCGTGAGGGCGTGGCCAGATGGGGCGTGGCTTAGAGACCTGGCCTCTCTGGCCCCGCCCCTCTGCTGGGAGTGACGTCAGCCGGCGCCGAGGGGCTGCTCCGCCGGCCGCGCCCTCCGTCTTGGGGCGGGACCTGTGGCTGCGCACCGCAGCTCCGGCCCCGCCCCCTCCAGCACCTCCCCGCGGGCCGTCCGGCGAGTCACGTGACAGATCGGCGGCGCTGGCGGTTGCTGTCAGCTGATTCCTGGGGTTGGTGGTAGTGGCAGCAGCGACGATGGACTTTCTCCTGGGGAACCCATTCAGCTCTCCAGTGGGACAACGCATCGGTGAGTCCCTGGAGCCCCGCACGGCTCCGCGGCAGAGCTACGCGCCAGTTTCGGCCCCCGCCTGAGGCATCTCCAGGTCACCCGGTGGGACTCGGAAAAGCAGGGAGGGCGGGAGGCTAGCGTGTCGCTCCGCTTGGTCCCGCCCACTCTCCCGCCCAAGCTTGATTGACAAAAGCGCGGACCATTACGAGGCCTGTCCTGGGGATGGATGCTGGTGGTCACCAATAGTTAAAGAGAGGGGGCGGGTCCGAGTGACCGCGGCTCTGCCAATGTGAACGTGCTGGGGTCCCAAGTGGAGGGAGAAAGTTTTGGGGTTAAAGGGACTGAGCGGAGGGTGAGCAGGCGTTGGGCCGCGCCCGGCCTCTCGCGCGCGCTCCGTGTGGTCCCCGCCGCCCGGCTGGTGCGGGCTGCTTCCTCCACCGACCGCCTTGCTCTGGGGACAGAGCTACGTGAGAAAGGCGGGAGCCCCTTCCCGGAGAGACGGCGGAGACGGGGCTTGGCGCCGGGGCGGCTGGTGCCGGGGCCGCAGTGCCGGGAAGCGGGCCTTGCCTTCCCGGGCTCGTCACCGACCAGCCCTCGGGGGGCTGGCCCTCCTCACTCGCCCCAGCCCCCGCCGGGACCCGTGGCGCCCAGGTCTCCCGGGCCCGCTGTGTGTGCCTTGTCCGTGCCGTCCCTCTCCCCGTATTGCTTGTTGTTAGGGGACAGTAACCCCTCGTGAGCGTGGCGTCCCCGCTGCTTTCTTACTCGAGGCTGGCGCTCTACCACTTGAGCCACATCCCCACTTCCGGCTGTTCGCTAGTTCATTGGAGATAAGAGTCTCCGGGACTTTTCCACCCAGGCTAGCTTCGAACTGCGATCCTTACATCTCAGCTAGGATTACAGGTGTGAACCACCATCACCTGGCGTAAGGCTTGTTATTGGCACGGAGATACCAAGTGCGACCCCAGGCACCCAGGGGCCATCTGGGTGTGGTCCTGTCCACGCAGTACTGTGGAATTCTCTCTGCATCTTTCTGATGACTTAGCCCTAAGTCCACATTGCGAACGCTACATCTTTTAGATAAAAACATACCCTTCTTATCCCTTGGAAACCAAATCTCCCTACAGTGTGCCGTGCAGCTCTGTTACAGCCACCACCACAGCTCTCTGTGGCTGGACTTGAGGTCTGGCCGTCCAGGACATGGACAGCAGGACGCTCCCTGAAGCGCAGGTGCACACCCCACAGTGAGTCATTGTTTTGGAGCTGAAAAGAGAAGGCAGTTCTCCTTTCCTCTCCCTCCCTTCTCCTTCCTTTCCCTTCTCCTCTCTTTTCTTCTCCCCTCTCTATTTGAGACTTCCTATTTAAAAAGAAGTAAATAAATCTAGCTTCCAAAGCCAACCACATATTTCTGAGGTTCACTGGGGTCTGGTTATAGAAAACTCAGCATCTCCTCTTACCTGAAAGATTACCTTTCTTAGGCAAGAAATATTTTTGGCTAAAAAGAATGCTGCTACCGCCTAATACCTTAGAGCACAAAGCAATTGTTATTGCTGAAGGGTTCCCACTTTGCTAACCCCATGGTTCCAATCAGCATCCCCAGAAGGGCTTGTTAAGGAACTGGAGGCTGCCTCTGTCAGGCCTCAGAGTTTTGGACTGGTGGGACTGAGAGAGGTGCCTAGAATTTGCATTTCTAACAAGTTCTCTGGGATGCTGTGGAGCTAGCTGACAGACCTCATACTGAAAAATCTCTTTTTGGACCCTATTCAAGAGAAGAATGAGGCCTAAAATGAGGAATGTGAAGACTGATTCACCCAAGACCCCAAGGAATTGATAGAGAAGCTGAAATGAAATATACAGAGTCTCCAAAACTTGAGCCAAAGCTGAAGAGGCTCAGAAAGAGCTAATTGTGATGGGTATACCTGTAATCCCAGCTTTATAAGAGCTGAGACAAGGAGATTATGAGTTCAAAGCCAGCTTGAGCAATATAGGGAGACTCTGTCAAAAAGAAAAAAAGCCAGGGGGCTGGAAAGATGGCTCAGTGGTAGAGTGCTTGCCTTGCATGCATGAGGCCCTGGATTCCATTCCTCAGCACAGAAGCAGAAAAAGCCAGAAGTGGTGCTGTGGCTTAAGTGGTAGAGCACTAGCCTTGAGCTGAAGAGCTGAAGGACAGCACCCAGGCCCAGAGTTCAGGCCCCACGACCAATCAAAAAAGAAAAGAAAAAAGCCAGAGGCTAGTGGTTTATGTCTATAATTCTAGCTACCCAGGGGAAGAAGATCCGAAGATCACAGTTTGAAATCAGCCAGCCTCTTAGCTCCAGTTAACCACCAAAGAGCTGTGGCTCAACTGGTAGAGCACTAACCTTGGGTAAAAAAGCTAAGGGACAGTGTCAGGCCTTGAGTTAAACCTCAATACCAACACATACACACACACACACACACACACTCACTTATACAAATCCATATCTTTTAGATGTTGAAGCTGAAGTATTGTAATTATTTTGTTTCTGAGATAGTGTCTCCAACTCCTGGGCTCAAGGGACCCTCCTCAGATGCCTGAATTTTAACCACTGGTGTTCCTGTAAACCAGGCCTCTCTTTGCTACAGGCCCTTGTTGAAAGGAGAGCACTGGCCTCACGAACTTCTCGTCTGTCTGATGCCTGCTGGCTTCCTGCCTTGGTGCCTGTTTCTGGGTCCCTGTGAAGAGCTTGTTCGTCCCATTACCTCCTCCCTGAGACCTCCCCAGACCTCTTCAGCCCCAACCACTGGTTTTTTGCTCTCTCACATCCAGTGAGGGCCTCCCTCACAGGGAGCGGTTGAGAGCATGAATCCGCTGGTCCCCAGAGAGTACCTGCTCTTGCTGCCATCATCTGCCATCATCACCTACCACAACACTGTCTCCTTCCACCCCTGGACTTGCATAGTGTCTCCTCTTTGCTACACTGGACTTAGAGAGCAAAAGAACCACCCTTACCTATCTGGCCTTCAGCAGCTGGCACCTAGAAGGAGGGAAGCAAGGAAGGTAACACTTTGGGAATAGGTGTATGAAAACATTGCGCTAGTACTTACATGTCCATCTTCCTGGTGGCTCTGTGAGGTCTGCTATATCTTCCATATTCCCAGGAGTGAGTGTGAGAGAAGGAGCATTTCCCAGGGTCCCTCTGCTGCTCAGGGTCTCTCTCTAAGGATCCTCTTGTTCCTCGCTGCCCTGCCTGTCACCCCTCAGACCTTCCAAGATTTATGTTACTGAGCTCCAGAGTTTAGGACAGGCCCATGTGTTGGCACAACTTCCAGATCATCCACCTGTATCCAGTCCTAGGAAAGCAGCAGCTGGTGGGTGACCCACAGAATCCAGGATCTTAATACTAGAGGATATTGACTCAGCCCTGGACGCTTAAATCCCTTCCCCGAGGTCTTCCCTGGCTCTGTTTTATAGACAGAAATCAGAGGCCAACCTCGTAGTTCTGTTTTCTATTTCTGTCAGCTCACTCCAGCACGTAGAGTCCAAATTGCAGCTGGTTGATGAAAGCAAGCTGCAGACAGCAGAGACGGAAGGGGGACAGTGCCCAGGACCAGCCCCCAGGGGGCCAGGTGGTAGGAAAAAGATGCTCAGAGCCTGAGTCTGGGCCCCTGGAGTACAGGGAAAAGGTGACAGGGTCAGAGAGAGAATCCTTGGGGGCCCACAAGTGAGCCAGGAAGCCACAGACAGAAACGAGGAGCCCTGTTGGGGAAGACGGCTAGAAAGCATCGTGGGCATCCACACCCTACTGTGGACACGGGTGGGAGGCAGGAGAGTCGTTTCTAGCCCAGTTCTGCTTCCACCTGTTTGAAGTCCCCACCCATTCCCCATGGTAACAAAGAAGGAGCTACCTGATCTGTCCTCTAGGGTGAGGAGCAGCCGGGGCAGTGGGGATGAGGAAGGGGTGGTGCTACAGGGAGGAAGAAACAGACTGTTCAGAGAGGAAAAATGATTGCACAAAACCAAAGGGCAGAGGCAATTGGTGGGGGGAGGGAGGGCAGTTGAGTGCCCGTGAGAACTGCCAGCTCAGAGCCTGTCATCCAGAACTGGGCCGCCAGTTATGGTCTTGGGCTGCACAGAAGGCAGAGGGGGATGCCTGAATCCCGTAGCAGTGTGGACTTGCCTAGAGCCCATCTATAAAGGCCACATGGTAAATCTGAGACTTCTCAGGCCATATGGTCTCTGTCGGAAGGATGCAGCATGGCCATTATTGTGTAAGAACAGCCAAGGACAATAGGGAAACGAATGGGCAAGGCTGTGCTCCAGTAAAGCCTTGTGGGCACTGGAATTGAAGTTTATGTCATCTTTACAGGCCATGAACTCTTCATCTCTAGCTTTTGTTTCAACCATGTAGGAAAAAAAAAAGTTCCAACTACCTATAGCTCTGCTCCATCTAAAAGTGGGCTGCATTTGGCCCCTAGGCTCATAGGCTGCTGCCCCTCGGTGTCAGAGCAGTTGGGCGAAGTGATGAAGACACTGTTCCTCATAGTAGGGTCCCAGGGCACCTGCTCGTGTTGCTTGCAGCTGCCTTGCCCGGCCCCTTCGCCGGAATCTCTTCTCTTCGCCTGCAGTGTGACCTGCACAGTCTGCACATCTTAACACTCCTGTTTCCTGGCTCATGAGTACAGCACCCAGATTCGAACCCAGGGCTCTGTTCTGAAAATGACAGGTGACAGTATCTAGACAGGCCTCCACAAGAGCCAGATGCACCGTAGAAAGGCCGAGGTGAATCTGAGTCGGTCCAGGTGTCTGCACAGCTTTGTTCCTAGAGCAAGTTACTTCACCTCTCTATTCTTCTGTTGCTTTAGCTATCTATGAAGTAAGTCTAATGACAGCAGCCTTGAGCCAGAGCTGCTGTGAGGCTGTGGCATTGTGAAACACTTGTCTGATGCCCGCCCAACACAAGGTGCCTATGCGAGCTCCCCGGGGTTATTTGCACTGGCCTTGCCATCCTGGGGCACACTAGGAAGTTAGGGGCAGAGCTAAGGTGCCCACACAGAGCCCTGACCCCCGTGCAGCCTTTGTGTCCCTGGGGCCTGAGCAGTCCCTGGCTGAGTGGCAGCCATAGGCACCCGGAGGTCAGGTTTCAGGTTGTGGGTGGAGCTGTGCCCCCTTGGGAATGAAGGCCTTTGCCTGACTCTGGATGGAACTGGTAAATAGGTTTTGTTCTCTCATGGAGCTCACAGAAATAAGAGTAAAGTCCCGGATTTCCGCTCCTCTTGCTTGAGAGGAAAACAAAAACCTTCAGTGTCTTCTAATTAGCTTGAGGCCATCCCCCTCCTGAGAAGCAGAGGGATTGGGGATGAGTTAACTCTTTACCTCCTTACCCAGGAGTTCTCCATCGGAGCCAGCAATCCTAGCTACGATCCTTTCTGTGCCCCACATAGGCTCTGCGTGGCCCCATTTGCCACCTTTATTATTATTTTCCTAGTGTTTCCTTTAATTGGCTCGCTAATTTGGCCTCGTACTGTGTAATTAGATCCATGAAATCATGGCTCTGGTGAGTTAGCTTGTGGTTTTTTGTTTTTGTTTTTGAGGTACTAGCCAAGCGCTCGACAACTTGAGTCATAACCCTAGCCCTTTTGTTTGTGTTTTGTTTTTGAAACAAAATTTTGCCCCAATTGGTCTCAAACTTGGAATCCTCCTGCCTCTTACTCCTGAGTAACTGATATTACAGGTATGTACCACCACACCTGGCTAGTTTATGGGTTGGTTTTTTTTCTGCTTGACATTAAATATAAAACTAATTGCTTGAGGGTCGGGCCCAGGACCCTGTGCATGCTAGGCAAGTTCTCAGTTACTAGCTACAGAACCACCTCTTTAGTTTGTCTTATTTATTTGTGCCAGTACTAGGGCCTCATGATCGCACTTGGCTTTTTCACTCATGGCTGGTCCTTTGCCACTTGAGCCACACCTCTACTTCCAGACTTTTCTGCCTATGCTGGCTCAGATCTCCTCAATAGCTAGGATGACAGGTGTAAGCCACCAGTATCTGGCTTTTTTTTTTTTTTTTTTTTTTTTGGTTGTGGGGCTTGAACTCTGGGCCTGGGCACTGTCCCTTAGCTCTTCAGCTCAAGATGATGCGCTCTTTACCACTTGAGCCACAGCACCACTTCTGGTTTTCTGGTGGTTAATTGGAGATAAGAGTCTCACAGACTTTCCTGCCTGGGCTGCCTTGGAACCTTGGTCCTCAGATCTCAGCCTCCTGAGTAGCTAGGATGACAGGCGTGAGCCACCAGCTCTTTCTTGAGACCCGGCCCTGCTTTGTAGCGTAGGCAGGCCCGGAACCTCCCAAATAGCTGGAACTGCAGGTTTGTACCACCATGCCCAGCCTCACTGCCCATATTTTTGTTTGCCCACTAGCCCATCCACCGCCTTTCAGTGTTGGACCTAAGATGCCTAAACCAGGGTCTGTTCCAGAGTAGATGGGCTCAGGTGGCAGCTTCTGCCCCGCCCATTGTGTACCCAGCCAAGTGACAAACCTCCCAAAGGTCCCTCACCCCAGAGCCATGACACTCTGACTCATGGCACACTGGGAAGGGGCTGCTGCTGCAGGAGGAGCCAGGCTTTGTTCCTGAGGATAGAGAAGGGAGGAAGGGCCAACAAGGAGAGGAAAAGGGAACATCCAGGCGGCTCAGTCAGAGACTTTAATTAAGGACAGACAGAAATGATCACTTTCAATTTGAACTTATTTGAGTTGGTACAATATAACTACTTTGGTAGTTAACTTTGTGTGCCAACTTGGCCAGGCTACATTATCCATTTTGGGGTTGTTTGTTTTTTTTTTTTTTTTTGTCAGTCGTGGGGCTTGAACTCTGAGCCTGAGTGCTGTTGCTGGGCCTCTCTGGGCTCAAGGCTAGCACTGTACTACTTGAGCCACAGTACTACTTCTGGTTTTCTGATGGTTTATTGGAGATAAATCTCACAGACTTTCCTGCCCAGGTTGGCCATGACTAATGATCCCCAGATCTCAGCCTCCTGAGCAGCTAGGATTACAGGTGTGAGCCACTGGCGCTGGCAAGAAGGCCTTTTTTACATGAGATTAACATTAAAAATTGGTAGACTTTCAGTAGAGCAGATCACCCTCCATAATGTGGGTGGGCCTTTTCCAATTAGTTGAATGCCTAAATCCCAAAAGACAATGTCCCAGAACAAAAGAGAGTCCTGCCAGCACACTGCCCTCACACTTGAGCTGCCTTTGGCTCAGGTCTCCAATCTGGTGGTCTATCGTCCAGATAAAGACTTGCCTCATGAATAGATTCCTTAAAAGTTAAAATCCATACACATTGTGTATGTGTGTGTGTGCACGCACGCATGTATGTGTGCGTGCGTATGCGTGTATGTTAGGGAGCACCCTAGCTAATGCAAGCCCCTCTCCATCCAGCTCCCGGGTTGTCAGTAACAGCTTTTACCCTCCCCAGTCTAGGGATTGCAACCTCGGCCTGCAGCCCCCTCACACCTCTCTGTGTGTCCTTGCTTCCTGGAAGAAGCTGAGGAAACTCCTTCATCTAAAGAAAAGTCTCTTGGGTGAGGTCCTGTAGCTCCTCACATCAGCTAGAGAAATGTAGGTTGCAGAAGCAATAGCGTCTGTATGGTATTTTAGGGTTTCTCTTGTGGCCTGTGGTTAAAAAATGACAGGGGAGAGGCAGCCAGGGTTTTGAGGAAGGGCAGCTCAGCAACTTAGGAAACGGATGGAATTTTCCAGGCTGTGTCTGAAAAGAGTTGTTCATTTGGAAAATGGGCTTCAAGACAAGTTACTGGCTGGGAGAAGGGGGGGGGGGGGGGTTGGGGAAAACGGAAACAGAAAACCCAGCTACTGTATGCATGTAACTTTTAAAATATTCAGTCATTTTGTGGCTGACATTTTTGTAGTAACATTTGCTTTGGTGTTTCCTTTGTGCTCAATAGACACTATGCTTAAAAAGTGCCTTTTGGCTAGAAATGTGGCTTAGTGGTAGAGTGCTTGCCTAGCATGCATGATGCCCTGGATTCGATTCTTCAGTAAGTACCTCATAAACAGAAAAAGCAGGAAATGGCTCTGTGGCTCAAGTGGTAGAGTGCTAGCCTTGATCAAAAGAAGCCCAGGGACAGTGCCCAGGCCCTGAGTTCAAGCCCCAGGACTGGCAAAAACAAAAACAAAAACAAAAAACTGTCTTCTCCTATTCGGGAGGCAGAGATAAGGGGATCATGATTTGAGGCCAGGTGAAAAGAAGTTCAGGAGACTCCATCTCAACCAATGGCTTGGGGGCATGGTCATGTACTCCTGTTACCCCAGCTGTGGAGAAGTAAAATGGCTATGTACAGTGGTACACACATCATGTGCTTCTAGTTTTTCTGCCTTGCTACTGCCCCTTAATATGGAAAGAGACCTACAGATTTCTCCTGGGATGGAAAGGTGTCCATCTGGAATGAACTTTTTATAATGGCCCCTTCTGTATCTTGCCCATTACATACATATTGGCCTCCTCCTGGTGGTGGCAGGAAGCTCAGCTGCAAACACAAGCGTTGGGTTTCTCAGGAGAGTAAGCCTTGCAGGGTACTGGTAATCTTAGCTACTCAGGAAAGTGAGATCTGAGGATCATAGTTCAAATCCAGCCAGGGCAGGAAAACCTGGGAGACTCATATCTCCAATTAACCACCAAAAGTGGATCCATGGCTCAGGGGGTAGAGCACCATCCTTAAGCATAGAAGCTTAGGGACAGTGCCTAGGCCCTGAGTTCAAGCCCCAAGACCAGCACCAAAAACAAAAACAAGAAGAGGACAAAAGCAGAGTCTCCCTAAGGAGCCACTTCAGAGACTTCCTTGTATCTAAGTGGTCAGAAGTAGCAAAAATGGAGACTGCAAAAGTGAAACACAGGGAGCTAGCAGCCAGTCAGGGAGCCCTGGCTGCTCACAGTGGCATTAGTAAATGTAATGACAGTGGTCTCGACAAGGCCACTGGACCCCACGTTCAGTGCCAGCAACTGTAAGTTCCCACCAGCCCTTGCAGGTGACCTGCACAGCTGGTCTTGTCTCCAGGGTTCAGTGCACGTAATGACAACTGCAGAGATCCTGTTTGATTGGCCCATCCCTGGGTGTAAAGATGTTAGGTGGAAGGAGGGCATTAAGAAAGTATATGGGGCCTAGGAAGGTGGCTCAGTGGTAGAGTGTTTGCCTTGCATGCATGAGGCCCTGGGTTCAATTGCTCAGCACCACATAAGCAGAAAAAGCCAGATGTGGTGCTGTGGCTCAAGTGGTAGAGTGCTAGCCTTGAGCTGAAGAGCTGAGGGACAGTGCCCAGGCCCAGAGTGCAGGCCCCACAACCAACCCCCCCCCCTAAAAAAAAGGGTATGGGCTGGGCACCAGTGGCACACACCTATAATCCTAGTTGCTCAGGAGGCTGAGATCTGAGGATCAAGGTTCAAAGCCAGCCTGAACAGGAAAGCCCCTGAGACTCTTATCTCCAATTAACCACCAGAAAACTGGAAGTCGTGCTGTGGCTCAAGTGGTAGAGAGCACATCTTGAGCTGAAGAGCTCAGGGACAGTGCCCAGGCCCAGAGTTCGAACCCCAGGACCGACCAAAAAAAAAAAAAAAAATGGAGCCCTGTGCTGGTAGCTCACACCAGTAATCCTAGCTACTGAGGAGTCTGAGATCTGAGGATCACGGTTCAAAGCCAGCCCAGGCAGGAACATCGTGAGACTCTTCTCTCCAATAAACCACTAAAAAATTGGAAGTGGCGCTGTGGCTCAAGCGGTAGAGCACTCACCTCTTCAGAGCACAGGGACAGTGCCCAGGCCCAAAGGTCAAGCCCCACGACTGACAAAAAAAAATGGATATGGGATTTTTTCCAAATATTCCAAGGGCAGTCAGGTGGAAGAAAAGACTAGAATTTCCACAGCGCAGCCACTAAGGAGTCAGCAAGAGCTGAGGGAGGGAGCTGTCCCTTAAATAAAGTAGCATAGAGGTGCATTGTGCGGAATGTGGCCAAGGCCATCACTCAGTCATTCAGCAAGCAGGTCCTGCAGGTTTCTGTGGTCAGTTCCACTGGCCACGCCCAGTAGAGAGAACTGACCCACTCAGGGGTCATAATCTGCCCCCTAGAGGAGCTGGCAGCCTGATAGGAGGAACAGAGAGACAAATTGGCCACCAGGCTAGGGGGTGCAGGCAGGAAGCTGAGCTATGAGGAGAGCCAGGCTGCTCCCAGGTCTTGAGTTCCCAACCACAGGCTTCAGGAAAGATCAGCACCATTCAGATCCAAGCTGAAGGTTCCACAGCACAGGCATCCAGCAGAAACAACTGGGGCTGTGGCATCTAAAGCCAGGCTACTTTCAGTTGTGAGCAACAGGAGAGCAACAGAGGCTCTTGTTTCCTGGCTACGAGTCTGAAGGACAGCTCCTAGTTTTGTCAGCTCTGACAGCACACCCGTGCTCTTCCTCCCGGAAGGTCAGTCCATCACTCTACAAACACATAAGGACCCTCTCCTTGCTGTCCGCTCAGCAGGTGGGCCTAGGAAGAGTCCGTCCCTAGCAGAGGAAGTGGCCAAGTGGAGAGGAGGGAAGGCTAGCTTTAGCTGCCACTCCACTTCCTCTCTACACAGGCTGTGGACACACAATGGGGTGACACACGATGAGGGTCACATACAGGCTGTGACCAGTGCTTGCTCATCATGTTCGTTTGGTCCCTGTTCTCTGCAATGCTGTTGCCATGGTGCGGAAGGAGGGGCCAGAGCCAGGCTCAGCCAACTCATCCTGCACCCCAGTCCTAACCCTCAGAGTGACTCAGGGCTTCCTTTTTCTGTCATAGCAGCCTCACCCTCTCCCCTTTCTGGCATGACCTCCACCAGACTGCACATTTGCTGAGACTGGAACCTCTGGTTTTGTCCACCAGTATTTTTTTTGCCATCCTGGGGCTTGAACTCAGAGCCTGGGCACTGTTCTTGAATTTCTTTTTGCTCAAGGATAGCACCCTACCACGAGAGCCAAAGCACCAGCTTTTTCTGTTTATGTGGTACTAAGGAATCAAATCCAGTACTTCATGCATGCTAGGCAAGTACTCTACCACTAAGCCACATTCCCAACCCCCCACCAGTGTTTTCTTAGGCCTGGACACACAAGTTATTTGAGAGGCAAATTAACATGATTTAAAAGTAAAGATCTGAACTGGGCATAGTGGTGTGGCTGTGATCCCAGCACTCAGAGGCAGGAGGAGTTCATTTCTGAGTGCCTAGGTGTATGATGAGGCCCTGTCTCAAAAAAACAAGGGCTGAGCCAGGTGCTGGTGGCTCATGCCTGTAATCCTAGCTACTCAGGAGGCTGCAATCTGAGGATGGCAGTTCAAAGCCAGCCCGGGCAGGAAAGTCCCTGATACTCTTATCTCCAATTAACCACCCGAAAACTGGAAGTGGCACTGTGGCTCAAGTGGTAGAGCACTTGTCTTGAGCTGAAGAACTAATGGACAACACCCAGGCCCAGAGTTCAAGCCCCATGACCAACAAAAAAGAAAAATTAAAAAGGGCTGTTGATGTAACTCAGTAGTAGAAGCTTGCCTAACTTATGCTAGGCCTGGGTTTGATGCCACACAGAAGATGTGGATTTGAGACCTAGACATCATAGGGTTCAAGTCTATTATCTGTAACTTATAAACCACATGGCATATTCAAGCTACCAGTCTCTCTGCCCCCCCTCCCAGTTTTTTATCATCCACCTTGTGAGTGATGAGTGCGTCTCAGTCAGATGCTCGGTTTACCCAGAGTGCCTGGCCAGCCTGTGCAGAGTGGATGTCTGATCCATGAAGGATGACATTGCGCATGGTGCCACAGGTGTGAAAGATGGCCTGGAAGTTGGGTACAGTCCTGACTATCCTGAAGAATTTAGGCTTGTAACCCTTGGCAACAGAGGACCAGGGATGGTTTTGCACAAAGAAGGGTGCAGGTTTGTGTGTATAGAGGTGATGGTGCAGGCCAGGGCAGGTGATACAGGGCCTGAAGTAGAGCCAAGCCATGCGGCAAGAGCACTGGGCACAGCTGGAACATGCAGGTGGGAGGGAGATGGCCCACGTGGCAGCAGGTGGGCAGTGGGCATACCCACAACACTGTCCACAGCTCCACTGAGCACCCACAGGACAGCCTTCTCCAGAGCATGGCGGAGCAGAGCTCCCCTAGGACCAGGATTCCAGACTACCACTGAGGAGGTATAGGTGAGAGAACCAGCCGCTTGAAGTGCAGCTAGGTGATGGTGGTGTTAGGTGGCCACGCACTCCCCTTGGCTGAGTCACAGTGGGCCTCACTGGGCTCACCCCTGCTCCACCCGCTGGTGCACAGACTAGTTAAAAGTCACCACCATGAGGCAGGCAGGCAGACTCACCCTGATCTTACATGGGACCTGGAGGGCTGGGCCTTCCTGGTGGCCTGAGTTAGGAGAGGAGACCAAGCAGGCTAAATCTACATTAGGGAAGGCCTGTAGGCCTCATGCCAGGCAGAATACCTGGAGCCTCCTGGGCAGGACAGGTCTGTACCAGGCCCAATGCAGAGAGGGGTAAGGTGCTGGACAGACAGGTGCCCAGTGACCTGAAACCATCGGACTCTGCCAGCCCTGGGCCGCAGTCAGTGGAGGTCTGCAGTCGCGCCTCCCTCCCCCCAATGCTCTTGCCACACGGCTGGAGGCCAGGGCGCTTCCCTGCCAGCCACCTTTGAAGGCCCACAGCTCCCAGTCAGGGAGTCGGTTTTCTTTCTCTGAATCACTCATGACCATCAGCAGCATTTTTATTCCCTTCCTTAAAATAGCAAGCTGAATTACTTTGGTAATTAACACAGAGCATGCCCATATCCTCAGGTTCCTGTGAATTTAAAACTGTGTCCTTAAGGGAGTGTGATGGAGGGGATGACACGGATAAGAACACAGCGTCGACAGTACATGATAACCAAGTCCTCCATGTAACCAATGTGAGCCAATAATTAAAAAAAAAAGCCAGCAAAAAGCTGGAAGTGCAAGTATGGCTCAAGTGTGAAGCAGTACAGTGCCAGCCCTGAGCAAACAAGCCAAGTGGGAGTAGGGGGTCTCAGTTCAAGCCCCTGTACTGGCATACAAACCCATGCACATATACATGTGTGTGTGTGTACGTGTCTAGGAGGAAGTCCCCCAGCTTGGCCCCCACATCTCCAGCTTCTGTGTGGCTCCCCCTAAGTGGCCTGGCCTGGCCTCCACACCCACCGACTCACCAGGGTCCTTTCAGCACCTTGGCCACCTCCCTGGGGAGGACAGGTGCCCCTGCTTTCCAGGGTACCCTAGGCAGCACTGAGGGGCCGAGCAGGCAACCCCTGAGAGGCTTGCAGGAAGCAGGTGACTGGGGTTAGGGAGAGCCAAGTACATGGGGGTCAGGAAAGACACTTGGCCATGTGGAAACTCCCGGCCCCTGTGGGAGGCGGGCAGCGCACACACTGATAGGAGTTTGCCTTGGTATCTGTGACTACGTCACTGGTAGATGCCCCCATCTCAAGGTTCAGTCCTCTACCGGTAGTAATGTACACCTCTTGGGGTGAGCATTAATCTCAGTCTTTATATGAACAGCTAATGATGCTGGAGGACATGGGGGATATAACTTGGGAAGCTAAATATTAGGTATGGTAAGTCCAGACTGAGTACAGGGGAACTCTGCAAGTTTTGGGCCCAGGCAGACTTGGTCCCTGGGGCAGCATGGACATTAGTGGGTGGAGTGAGGCAGGAGCAGGGAGGAGGCTGAGGCGCGATCTACGGGAGAGGCTGGGGGCAGCCGGGGAAGGGCCCAGTAAAAGACTTGAGCTGGACCCACTGTGACCGAGGTGTGGCCAACAGGAGAAAAGCAGGCTCTGGTGTTTGAGTAGCCATTGCCCCAGTCTGTCCACAGCTACCCCTGCTCAGCGGACACTGCTCAGCACAGCTGGTTCTTCCATGTGAGTCCGTGAAAGTGGGGAGTGGAGCACAGGAAAGCCAGCACCAGCAAAGGTCTATGGTTGGAAGGATTCTGTCTTTTAACAGAAGGAAGACCTTCCTAGTCTCCTGCCCTGACTGTAATCTAGAGGTAAAGCAACTGCCCTGCTGCTCCAGCTGCCTGGCCTGTGTCCTGAATGCAGGATCCACTGGTAGGACTGAAAGCCAGGCTAATTTCAAAGTCAAGGGCTCAGAAGCACAGGGCAGACTATGCCACCCAGCCTGCCAGGAGCATGGCTGCTGGATGGGCCACCAGCCTGGAGAAGCAAGTCTCCCACAGTCACACAGAGACCTCTGATCCTCCTTGTCCTTTGACAGACCTGGGTGGAAAATGTTCTTAAGTCTATCTTAAGTCTCAGCATAGGGTTGAGACTGTGTCCTTCTTGTCTACCAAGTGTCCTAGTGCCTAGAATGGGCCTAGTATATAAACGACTGGGCCGTAGTGAGCAATCTCTCACCCAATGCTGTCAAAAGAGCCTTGCAGGACAGGAATCGCCGGCCAGACTGGCCTATCAGCAGGTGCACTGAGCCCAGCAGGATGGCCACAGAGGCCAGCAGATGTGTAGCACCACCTCTGGAGCCAGGATCTTACCTGAGTGTTGTGAGAATGCATGCAGGTGCTGGATGGGATGGAAAGTAGCTTGTGGAAGCAGGATACAGAAGTGTCTGTGGTCAGTACGGCCAAACTGGTCTGCATGAGGACACATCTCAAGATGGTATAAAGACAGTGGGTGTCTGTGGTTAGGACTGACTTAGATGCTTGTGCAAGTGGAAGGACAGTGGGTATTTGTGGTTAGAAGGACTGACTTATAGGTAGGCACTGATGGCTCACTCCTGTAATCCTAGCTACTCAGGAGTCTAAGATCTGAGGATCACAGTTTAAAGCCAGCCCAGGCAGGAAAGTCTGTGAGACTCTTATCACCAGTAAACTCAGAAAAAGCCAGAAGTGGTGCTGTGGCTCAAGAGGTAGAGTACCCTGAGCACAAAGAGTCTCAGGGAAGAGCACCCAGGCTCTGAGTTTAATACAGGACTGACTTACGTGCCTTGCATGTAAGTGAAGGGTGGCACTTCATTCATAGAAAACATTTATGAACTTTCTAGCACAGTCCATTCCTGCATTTGTCACTCACCAGCACTTTTCAGTGCCTCATACTGGAGCTCACAGAGGTAAGGTGCCAGTATGGCACCTTAACCATATCTCAACAAAGATCCTGGATTTAGCTATCTACCTGACTTCAAACACATTGTGTTGCCCAGTCTAGCCTTGAACTTGAACTCTCAGTCCTCCCTGCTGTTGCCTCCTGAGTGGTGGAATCTCAGTGCGTGCCATCATGCCCTGCTGCCCTTGGCTTTGAGGGGGCCCTGAGACTCCTCATGTGCAGCTCTCAGCCAAGAATCATCCCAGCATGAGTGTAGTAGAGACAGACAGAAGTAGTGGTGGTGCCACGGCATTGTGACTACCAAGCACCACTGAACTGTAGCTTTAAGACGGTGGCTCATTTTAGGTGGTGTGATTTTCACATCAACTAAAAGGGGAGTCACCAGCAGTCGTATACCCATTCTGTGCAATTGCCAGTCTGTAGACAGAAACCATGGCTCAAAAAGAGACAGGAGCCCTCCCCCACAGCATAACCCCTGCTTTCACTGTATTTGATGTCGGTATAATTTGTGGAGGGGAAGGGGAAAAACAAATCGGTTAAATAGGGATACAGGTGGACCTATTGCAACAATGAGATGTACAAGTCGTTATGTCAAAAACGAACTTTACAACTTTAGTGAGGCGGGGAGGGGGCAGGGAGGATTGGGTGGGAGGGCCGGGGGAGGATGGGAAGGGATGGGAAAGGGAAACAAAGGAGGAGGCTACAATGCTTGATAAGAAATGTACTCATTGTCTTGCCCATGTAATTGTAACTCCTTTGTACAGTATTTTCACAATTTAAAAAGAGAGAGAGAGAGAGAGAGAGACAGGAGTCCAGGTGATCCATTGGGAGTAGTCTTTGTTCCCTAGGTATGGCATGTCCCTGGGAGATTATGGAGAAAACTGTTTTACGGTGCACCCGCTGGGGAGTCATTGCATTCCAGCTTAGCATGATTTACATTTTGGACCATGTGAATGTTACCAACTCAAAACATAAAATGGGTGTGGCAGGAGGACTGATGCTGAGACAGGATCGAGAGTTCAAGGCCAGCCTGAGTTACAAAGTGAGAGCCTGTCTCTGAAACATATATATATATTTTTTCAAGATGTGATTTTATATATGTTGTGATCTTATAAAAAAATTTTTTTAAATGCTACCTCTGACACCATGTGAAAAACAAGCCCCCTGAGGCTAAGCCGGTCCCAGTTCTTGTCCTAATCATCCACTTGTGGAACTCTAAGCCAAGGTTTTCTCATTTGTGCAACAACGGGGTTCCATTCAGCCTCCCATGGCAAGTAGAGAGCCCAAGAACAAATTCAATTATTTTGGTAAAACTGGCCTGTCTTGGGTTCCCAGAAAGCATCCTGTCTTCTGCCCTCTGTCTTCCTGCCCTGCACCCTACCTCTCAGTGTGTCAGACTTTTCATTGCTGTAAGAAATGCCAGAGAGAAATCACTTGAAGGAGGCTCATGTTTCAGAGGTTTCAGCCTGTCTGCTGGATCCATTGCTTTGACCTAAGCTGAGGCAGAACATCACAGAAGGGAGGGACAAGGGGGAGAGTCTACTCATCTCATGGCAGCCAGGAAGCAAATCCACCCTTCAGAAACACACCCCCTCCCACTCACCCCTTCCTTCAGCTAGGTCCCCCCTTCCACAGTTTCCTCCACCTCCCAACTATCTATTCACATCTATTCAGAGCCCTCATGATCATTAGATCATCTCTGGAAATACCTAAAGATGTGCTTAGCTAATCCACTGGGTGTCTCTCAGTCTAGTCAAGTTGACAGTCAAGATTAATTACATCACACTCTGTGCTCTCCTGAGTCCAACTGAGACTCCAACACCCATGTAATTTATGATTTCTTCTTCTCAGAGAAAGCTACAGATGGCTCCCTTCAGAGCGAGGACTGGGCCCTCAACATGGAGATCTGCGACATTATCAACGAAACCGAGGAAGGGTGAGGACCCTTGGAGGAGAGGTTTGAGGAACACAGGCGGGGATGGTCTGCCATTGCTGCCCACAGCCCACGGCAGTGTTGACTCACCTGCTTCCAGCCAGAACTCCACCCAAGCCCACCGCTACTGTCGCCACCAAGTTGACCCCACCATACTGTAACATTTTAAACCTTGTTGGACCATGATCAGCCCATTCCCTTTATCAAGTAGATGAGACACTTGTGGATATAAAGTTTAAAGCCCTGGGTAGAGAGCTGGCCAGCTAGCCCCTCCCTGTGTTGCCGCCCCAGCAGCAGCCCAGGCCTCCTGGATCTGAGCTTGCTGCAGCAACTCCTCGGGGACAAAGCCAGTTGGGAATTCTCATAATGAGGAGGTGGTCTCCTGTTGCTCTTCAGCACTCCAAGGGGGCGAGACTGTGCTTTAGGGATGGCCAGCTTTTCAGTGAGCAACAGCACACTTCCACTCAGCTTTGATACCAGCAGGGCAGGAAGAGGACATGTGGAAGGCAGTAACAGGGAAGCAGAGCAGAGGGACCAATCAGAGCTGGCATCCACTGGGAAGTTCAGTATGTGAGCCATGGTTCTGCCCAGTGCCCAGGAACCCTGCCAGGGCACTGGGTGTGGGGAAGCCTTGGGTCTAAGTTTCTGACCTCTGGTTGTTTGCTGACCAACCATGTGAGGAGCCCTCAGACAAGATCATTTACCTCTCTAGGTCTTCATCCTCAAAGGCAAAGCTCAGCAAAAGCCTGGGTGCCTAAGGGCCCCAGAGAGGGGACATGAGGGTCACTATTATCTCAGGAAATCCAGGAAGGATCTGTGAGAGTGTGGCCACAACCGGGAGGAAATGCAGCCAGAGGCCTCCATTCTGGTAAAAGAATCTACCGTCAGAGCAGGACCCCGTTTTCCTCTCTGTGCTGTCTCCCACCCGTGTAGAGTGCTCCCCATCACCAGGTGGGGCTGTGTGTGTGCAGAGGGGTGGGGGACAAGAACACCCCACTGGAGTAAGACAGGGTCCATGAGGAAAGGGCAGTGGTGGCCTGGCCCCATCAGAACCATCCTCAGCCATGCTGAGGCTCCACGCCACCTTGGATCTTCCAGACACTGCACGCAGCATCTGAGACCCAGCAGTGGGCAAAGGCAGGCATGACCTTTGACTCCCACCAAGCTCATTATCTAAACCTTAGTGTGTAGTGGAGTCTCCACATTGTCATACACTGTGCTTGCTTGTCATACACTCTGTGCTCTAGCTGAATAGCAGGTGACAGCAGTGGCACACAGTCCACTTCCAGCACTGTTTCCACTATCTGAAACAAGTCCCAGTAGAATGCCGAAGTGGTCCACCTGACTAGCTGAGGTAATCAGCTCAAAAGGAAAAAGGGGTTATTTTGACTCACAATTTCAGAGGTTGCTTTGGACCTGTGGAGAGGCAAGCAGGCACAACACAGCAATGGTACATGACAGAACAAACCGCTCAACTCATGTCCAGGAAGCAAGCAAAAGAAGAGTGAGGAGGTCTGGTGATATGTCTCAGTGGTGGAGTACTTGCCTAGCAGGTGCAAGACCCTGGGTTCCACCCCTAGTACCATAAACAAAGGAAAAGGTTGAGGAGGGGCATGACCATCCCCATGACCTAATGACTTCCCGCTACGCCCACCTCATTCAGTTTCCATAGCTTCCCAACATGCCATCCCGAAGACCAATGCCTTCACACATAGTCCTGCCTCCAGGAGGGGCCAGAAAAGGGTGAGGAGCTGCCCCAGGAATGCTCCAGCAGAAGTAATTCTTTCTTCTGGACCAGACCCCCCCAACCCGCTGCCTGCCCATCCCCTCCACTGCAGTCCTAGCCTCTGCAGTGCCACCCCATGCAGGACCTGCTTCCCCAGGCCATGCTTCTGCCTGTACTCCTGTCCAGGACCTCGGTCAGACCTGTACTTCCCAATGGAGCCCTCAACAGGCAGAGAGAGGACAGATCCAAAAGGCCACTCACCAGCCTAGACAAGTATCGCCAGCTCCTGCAGTGTTCCAGGCCCTGCTGAGAGAAGGGGTCCAGAGGATTGTCCCTGACCTCTAGGCAGTGTCTTCTCCACCAGGGCGGCCAGGGTTAGCGTCCCATACCAGGACACCTAGAGACTGGAGGCCCTGGGGGAGCTTCCTATAGGAGTAGGTCTTTTACTAGAGACATGGAGGATGGGAGCAGGGCCTGAGCATTCTGGCATCGCTGATTCCACCTGTGCAGAGCTGAGGCTGGTGGCGGTGGTGCAGCACAGGTAGAGGAAGAGCATGCAGCCATAGGCTTCCTGTTGTTGCGCTCTAAGGCATCTGCCCTCCCCCGTGACCCTGAGTGTCCTGGTTCTCTTCCACACTCTATGGCCTCCTCCTGCTCCCTCCTCCCATCCCAGGGCATGGCCCAGGCTGCTCTGCCCTGCTGGCCCCTCCCCTTCCTTTCCGTCTCTCAGAGCTCGGTTACAAGGCCACCGCTTCAGAAGTGCTCACTGTTCCCACATACTCCTCTCTAGGAACTTGCTTTTTCCCCTTCAAATACCTCTGTCTTCCTGGAGTTCAAGATCCCTGGGGGAAAAGCCTGGTGTCTGTCTGCCTCTTGTCCCAGCTTCTAGCCTGGTGCCCACATGGGTACTTGGTAAGACCTGAGTGGAGAGATGGATAACTGGGCAGATTAGCTGGCCAGGCTGGGCTATTAGACTACTGTGCACAATAGTAGTTCTCAGCCTTGTCTCCACTTGGACAGAGAAGCCCCTTGGGGTATGAGAAGGCTGCAGACCCCAAACCCCTCCCTAGGAATCTTGCCTGAGTGCTCCACGAGGGGGCTTAGATTCCTATACTTTAGCAACAAAGTGGGCCTGGAGCAGGGGCCCCTCCTGAATAGGCTGGGGAGGGGCAGCAGGACATGGATCACAGCCTGTGCAGGGAGGGGGCCAGCCCCCTCCAAGTTGCCATACTGTGTCTCCAATGCTGAGGAAGAAGTGTTCATGTCTGCCTTTTTCCTTCTGCCCAGCCCCAAAGATGCCTTCCGAGCAGTGAAGAAGAGAATCGTGGGCAATAAGAACTTCCACGAGGTGATGCTGGCTCTCACAGTAAGTGCCTGTCGTTCCATCTGTCCGTCCCTCCATCCGTCTATCAGACAGTCCAGTGGCAGAACCCGTCTCCTGAAAGCCACATGGGACTCATGTCCACCCTTGGCTCCTCACTCAAGGCCTAGGCAGGAAGTCTTCCTAGGCAGGAAGACTTTGCCATGGGCAAAGTCTGTCCTGTCACACCATTGGTAAGCCACTCAAAAACTGGAAGTGGCGCTGTGACTGGAGCCATAGAGCACTCGCCTTGAGCTGAAGAGTTGAGGGACAGTGCCCAGGCCCCAAGTTCAAGCCCCACGACTGGCAAAAAAAAAAAAAAAGAGAGAGAGAGAGAGAAGCTGTCCAGGAAAGTCCTCCCCACCCCCTGTATAGGGAGCGGATGGCTGAGGCCACTTCCCTCCAAAACCACTGATGTGAATTACCCAGGCTAAAGAGCCTGCCAGGTGACAAAGGCTCAGTAAACTCAGGCCAAATGGGGATGTGGCGTGTGCGCAGGGAAACTGGGAACTACCTAGCACTTTGACATCTTAACAGTACTCACTGCAATCAACACTGAAGCCAGAGACAGGTGCCAGTGGCTCATGCCTGTAATCCTAGCTACTCAGGAGGCTGAGATCTGAGGATCACAGTTCAAAGCCAGCCTGGGCAGGAAAGTCTGTGAAACTCTTTATCTCCAGTAAACCACTCAAAAACCGGAAGTGGAACTGTGGCTCAAGTGATAGAACACTCGCCTTGAGCTGAAGAGTGTAGGGACAGTGCCCAAGCCCAGAGTTCAAGCCTCATGACTGACCAAAAAAAACAAACAAAACAAAACACTGAAGCCAGCCCTGTGTGCAGGCCAGGCTGGTGGGCATGCTGACCTCAGGACCTTGGGCCAGGAGTGAGGAGCCTTCCCACAGCAGTAGGTTCAGGTGGACTGGAAAGCAAGGGCAACTCCTGCAGGCTGGCAGTGGGAGGGAACACAAGGGCCAGTCTTCCACCTCAACATGGACTACTAGAAAGCTCAGGCTGTCTTCAACTTCCACTGGGGAGCCGCCACGCCTCCGCACCAGGCCAGTCAGGACCCAGTGGTGCCGACGACCCTGGGGGAGAAAGTTCTGGCCGACTCACCCCTTCTCACCTGGCAGCAGTCGCCAAACCCAGCATTCCTGCCCTCCTTCCTCCAGGGGCTGTCTGGGGACGTCCCCTGCCCTCTGCTGGGCCTCCATGTGGCTGCACACTTCCTGTCCTCTGCAAGGCTGTTCTCACGCACCTCTTGCCCTCCAGGTTTTGGAAACGTGTGTGAAGAATTGCGGGCACCGCTTCCACGTGCTGGTGGCCAGCCAGGACTTCGTGGAGGGCGTGCTCGTGAGAACCATCCTGCCCAAGAACAACCCCCCCACCATCGTGCACGACAAGGTGCTGAATCTCATCCAGGTTCGTGCTGGGGTGAGGGGGGGCGGGAGGGCGGTGCGGGTACTGCTTTCTCCCCCCGGGGCCGTGTCTGAGCTGGTTTTCCTTTTGGGGTGAGCAGTGGCCGGATGGTCACCATACATGTGCAGTAAGGCTTGTGCATGTAAAACAAGGAACAAGAGGTCGGGACGAATCTCTGCTCCCAGAGAGAGAGTGCCGGGATGGGGTGGGCTCCCAGGGAAGAAGGTGAGCAGCGGTTACCGGCCATGTCCCCTTGTCCCTCTCAGTCCTGGGCTGACGCGTTCCGCAGCTCGCCCGATTTGACAGGTGTCGTTGCCGTCTACGAGGACCTGCGGAGGAAGGGCCTGGAGTTCCCCATGACTGACCTGGACATGCTGTCGCCCATCCACACCCCTCAAAGGGTGAGGGGTAGACCACTAGCAAGCCGGGGGGTGGGGGGGAGGAGGACAAGCCAGCCTGAGGCCCCTCCCACAAGGCCTTATCAGCTGTCTTTTGCCCTAGACCGTGTTCACATCAGAGACACCATCAGGACAGAACTCCGTGGGCTCTGACACCAGCCAGCGAGGAGACTTGAACCAGCATACTGCCCCTCCGCCTGCCCCGGCCATACTTCCTAATGATACACCCATCACACCAACCCCCGAGCAGGTACAGACAGGCCTGGGCAGAAGTCTGGGCTGGGAAGGGGCCCTTGGCAGTACGGACATGACTGTGTGTGGAGTTGCCCTTCATCATCCCAGCAACCCCTAGAGTGAGGCTCAGAGGGGTACCTTCATTCAGCCAGAGTCACACAGATCGTCCGAGTCTGCTGAGATTCAAGCTCAAGTCTGTGTGACTCCTCGCAGGCACTGTCCTGTACTTCATCTGACTTGAGCAGGTCTTCATGGAGTCCTCTGGGCAGCACCGTGAAGAGGAAGTGCCCGCCAGGTGCTCCCTTCCACTTTGCATAACATGCTGTTTCACTTGAACTGGGGTTCTGACCAGAAACAGTTGTAAAACATTTATACAAATAATAGCACGTGGACTGCCCCTGGGTGCTCCCCACAAAGACCCATAAAGCTTTGAGACTCAGCATAAGTCTAGTTTTTCTGCCCCCTAGCTAGCTCTGCAGGGTTGCCTACCTCGGTCCAAGCAGCATGCTGAAGCTTTCTCTGAGTCTCGGCTTCCTCCTGCAGCTGGAGGAGTGACAGCTGGTCTGGTGGCTCTGAGCTGTTTGTGGTATACCAAGCCACTCTGCCTTCTGAGGCACATCCATGGCCATGCCAGCAGCTTGATACTGTCACTGTGGACTTCAACATGTGGCTAGGCTGGAGTGGAGCCCGGCACATGAGGATACCTGTGCACACATGTGTGCCTGTAATCCTACCTACTCAGGAGGCTGAGATCTGAGGATCATGGTTCAAAGCCAGCCGGGGCAGGAAAAGTCCCCATGTGATTCTTAATCCAATTAACCACTCAAAAACCAGAAGTGGCACAGTAGCTCAGGTGATAGAGCACTAGCCTTGAAGAAAAGCACTCAGCCAGCACCATGGCCTTGAGTTCAAGCCCCAGGACTGGCACCAAAACAAAGTCAATAGATCACAATCATGCTTTTGCATAGTGTTGATAATAATATTCTGAAATCAATTATAACTTCATCACACAATGTAGAATATACTCACATTTCTCAAAATATAGTTCTCTGGCTGCTAGATCCATGAGCTGACTTGATAAGAAATGTTCTTAAGGGAACAACCTGGCCAAAATGTTGGGAACCCCCTCTTGGTGTCGTCCTGGTCATGCATGGGGTGCCCATAGCGCTCACCCCATAGACACCACACAGTGACCTCTTCACGCTCACCTCTGAGGACACTGTGCAGCTTCACGGGCAATATTTCCCCAGGCCTAGGACTTGGGCGGCTCTTGACCATTGGAGCAAGTGAATCTTTCCTGCTCAGAGTTGGTGGCAGCCCTAGGACCCTCCTTGGGTGAGCCTGAGACACTAAAAAAAAAACAGAAGTAAAACCAAATCTCAGTCCTCCTAGGAGAGAGAGAGAGAGAGGGAGACCAGGCGCCTGCAGCCGCCTTCTTCCCTCGGAGGACCCTTCACCCCCAGGGCCTCATTAACTGCCACCTTAGCTGGAGCCACACTCAGTGGCTCATTCCCCTCAGCTTGCACTCTTTTTAGCTTCTTCCTGCATCCAGCTCCTGGTGTGGAGATGGCCATGGTTGGTAGAGCTTCTGTGAAGGGTGGTGGGGCATGGCAAGCCCAGTGCTGGCTTCTGATGGAGCACACGCTGTGCCTGGGAGCTGGGAGGGAGGCTGCTTGGAGAGGGTGCTGGTGAGGAGGCTCCTGGGGGCTCTACCCGACCATCAGTCCAGGCTCTGTTCTTGGGAGCAGCAGGGGCTCCAGATCCCAGCTTCTCTCTCCTCACTGTGGTGTTTCAGATCGGGAAGCTGCGCAGTGAGCTGGAGATGGTGAACGGGAATGTGAGGGTGATGTCGGAGATGCTGACGGAGCTGGTGCCCACCCAGGCCGAGCCCTCAGACCTGGAGCTGCTACAGGTGAGCCAAAAGCTTCCCGTCAGGCCCTGCTGCGCCCTCCCTATCTGCCACATACAAATTCTCCCCAGCCCACAGGGCAATCTTCAGGGCTCACTTGGAATTCCTGGAGCAGTGGAAGGCATTATAAACAGGGACTTTGGACTGTTTCAAATTGATTAGAATTCAGATCTCAGCTATAGTACTTGCTGGCTTGAACAAAATAGTACCTCCTGCTCCAATTTCCTCATGTGTATGAATTCTGGACATGGGACTTCCACTCCTTAAAACCTGCACGTGGGCAGCAGGAAGGATGGAGCGGTGTGGGGTGTCTCTTTTGTTTTGTCCTATTTTGTTTCGTTGTGTTATGCTGGTACTAGAACTTGAATTTAGGACCTTATACCCTTACTCGGCTTTTATGCTCAAGGCCAGCACCCCAGTTTTGGATTTTGCTGGTTAACTGAAGATAAGAATCTCAGAGATGGGCTGGGAAGGTGGCTCAGTGGTAGAGTGCTTGCCTTGCATGCATGAGGCCCTGGGTTCGATTCCTCAGCACCACATAAGCAAAAAAAAAAAAAGCCAGAAGTGGCGCTGTAGCTCAAGTGGTAGAGCGCTAGCCTTGAGCTGAAGAGCTGAGGGACAGCGCCCAGGCCCAGAGTTGAGGCCCCTTGACCAACCAAAAAAAAAAAAAAAGAATCTCAGAGATCTGTCTTTCTATGCTGACATTGAACTACAATCCTCAGATCTGTCTCCTGAGTTGCTAAGATTATAGGTGTGAGCCACCAGTACCCAGCACAGAGTGAGTTTTAAGATAAGCAAATAGGCCGGGCACCAGTGTCGGTGGCTCGTGCCTGTAATCCTAGCTATTGACGAGGCTGAGATCTGAGAATCATGGTTCAAAACCATCCTGGGAAGAAAAGTCTGTGAGACTCTTATCTCCAATAAACCAGTAGAAAACCAGAAGTGGTGCTGTGGCTCAAGCGGTAGAGCACTGGCCTTTTACTGAAGAGTGCAGGGTTAGCGCCCAAGCCCAGAAGCCCCACGACTGACTTAAAAAAAAAAAAAAAAAGATAAGCAAATAGGTAAGGCAGGTGGGAACTATTGGTTTTCATTTCTGTGTGTCATGTTATTCCCATGATCCTGTCCTGAGTTGAAGAGCCATTAGAGCAGAAAAGGCTGTGTTTGGAGGACACTACATAGGAGAGACATGGAGAAAACTAGAAACCACCCCCAACCAAGGCCCAGAGTCACCAGAAGCCCTGAGGGGCGGAGTGCTCAGTGTGTTCTTCGGGTTTTGTGTTGCCCTCCCACCAGGCCTGAGACCTCAAGGGCAGGTCTCCATGTCATTATGACTAACAAGCTGACTTGCTCAGGGGTGCCTACACGGGAGGGGTGGGGGTGGGGAGTAAAGCAGGAATGTCAGGTTGAAGGCCTCGTGCATTTGAGGATTAGAAAAGGTGGTAAATCTGAATTGCTACCGTGCAGTTCATTTCCTGTCCCTAGCCAAAGCCATGCAGGGTGGGTGGTCTGGGGAACTCGGAGACTGGAGCCAGCCGGCAGAGTTGGCACGGTAACAGCTCCCAGGTGATGGGTACTCCCCAGGTGCCAGGCTCTCTCTACATATGTGATGCACATTCAGTAGAACCTTTTCTTTCTTTTTTTTTTTATTTTTTTCAGTTGTGGGGCCTGAACTCTGGGCCTGGGTGCTGTCCCTCAGCTCTTCAGCTCAAGGCTAGCGCTCTACCACTTGAGCCACAGCACCACTTCCGGCTTTTTTCTTTTTGCTTATGTGGTGCTGAGGAATCGAACCCAGGGCCTCATGCATGCAAGGCAAGCGCTCTACCACTGAGCCACCTTCCCAGCCCATCAGTAGAACCTTTTATCATGCCCATTCTCAGGTCAGAAAGCTGAGGCAAAGTGAAGCAATATTGCAAGTAATCTTGGGTCATGTGGCTGGCAAATAGCCAGAGCTGGACTTAATCCACGGGAACCAGCTTCAAACATGCCCTTCTGATCTTGTGAGTAGCCAGCATGAAAGTGGAAACAGAGTGGTCATGGGAAGAAAAGGGGAGGCCCCAGGATGTTGATCCTGAGCTGCCCTGCCCTGCCCTGGGACTGTAGCAGATGAAGAAACCCCAAAGGCCTCGAGAGAGGAAGGTCAGCAGGGTCCACAGGTAATCAAAACAAACACTGGAGCCTAGCCTGGACTTGATGATCTCTCCAGGAGTGAAGTGCACTAGTGTATGGCAGTAGTCAGCCAGGCCAGCAGCCGTGACCCGACACCTGTTCACCCAGCAGCAGGTGCCTGAGGAACGAAATAGCCAGGCTTACCAGTATCAGTCTAAGACTGTGGCTTCCAATTTCTTCCTCTTTTTCCCAAACAACTTTAAATATGATCAAAGGTAACTAAAGGCAGGGTAGGAATCTGGAACAGAAAAAATACAGTAGTGGAAAAACAGGTGGAACCGAATAGAGTGTGCATAGTTTGGCTAATAGTATTGTGCCTGTGTTACTGTCTTAGCCTAGGTGAAGAGTACATGGAAACTCTGTATGTTATCATTGCATCTTTTCTGCCAGTCTAAAATTATTCCAAAATAACAAGTTTATTAAAAGAAAGAAATCAGCCAGGCACTGGTGGCTCACATCTGTGATCCTAGCTACTCAGGAGGCTGAGATCTGAAGATTGTGGGTCAAAACCAGCCCAGAAAGGAAAATGGCACTGTGGCTCAAGTGGTAAGAGTGCTAGCCTTGAGCTGAAGAGCTGAGGGACAGCGCCCAGGCCCAGAGTTCAAGCCCCACAACCAACAACAACAACAAATTAGCATAGAGCCAGGTGCAATGCCACATATCTCAGCTACTTGGGAAGCTGAGACTGGACATCCTGGCTTAAAGCCAGCCTGGACAACCTAATGGAACACCACCTCAAATTAACTGAGTCCTTTAATTCTATGTAAACCACTGGGAAGTGAAATTCAAATGTTTGTAGAACCCGCAGAGCCATTCCATAGACTCCCAAAGGCCAGTTTAGAAACTGGCCCTCCTCCAGAGCAGGCCTCGGCTCAAGCCGTCTCAGTAAGGACAGCCTTGCTAGGCCGTGTGACCAGAATCTCCCTCCCCACCCCCTGCAGGAGCTGAACCGCACATGCCGAGCCATGCAGCAGCGGGTCCTGGAGCTCATCCCACGCATCTCCAACGAACAGCTGACAGAGGAGCTGCTCATGGTTAACGACAACCTCAACAACGTGTTTCTGCGCCACGAACGGTAGCCCTCCTCTCCCATGTCCCTGTCCCTCTGGCCTCCTTCCAGCGTAGCTTTCCCTCATCTCCCTCTCAAGCACACGGCAGGCCACCAGGCACATGGCTTGAACCATCTTCTTCAAGCACTCCTGTGACCCGATTCTGCCCTCTTCAGCCCTCCCTGGAGTTAGCTCTCTACCTGCACTTGGTCCTGGGCAAATTCATTTATTTTGGTATTTACTTAGTGTGGGACTTGAGGCTTGATCTCAGGGCTTAGTTGTTGTCCCTTAGTTTTTCACTCAAGGCTAGCACTCTACTACTTCAGTGGAGGCCAGCTTTATGTCTAGCATTTTACTGGTTAACTGGAGATAAGAATCTCACAGACTTTCCAGCCCACACTGGTTTTGAACTGTGATCCTCAAATCTCAGCCTTCTGAGTATGTAGATTATAAGTATGAACCACCAGTGCCTGGCCGAGAGCTTTCTGACTGCAAGCTACATAAGCTCTTCCTTCCCAAGTTAAGCAGGAGAGAATTTACTAGAATAGCCTTTATTAATGAACAGGTAGTTGGGCTAGGAATGTGGCTTAGTGGTAGAGTGCTTGCCTAGCATACTTAGGCCCTGGGTTCAATTCCTCAGTACCACATAAGCTAATAATAATAATAATAGTAATAATAATAATAAACAGGTAACTTTCAGAACCGAAAGAAGAGGGGGACAAGCAGAGCAAGGCCTCAGGATTATGTCCCCAGGGCACTGCCCTCAAGTGGATCAGCCCTAGACACTTGTCTGGCTTGTCTTCCTGGGCAAGAGTCAGGGACCCAGCAGAGACTGATGGCTTAGTTCTGCTGTGCCCTGCATTACTGCACCACCAGGATGGTGTGAACCGGGAGGCGTACTCAGGTGCTGTTACCAGGGAGGGCTGGGCTGCACAAGCTCTGACTGCCACACTCCCTGTGCTGTGACAGAGCTGGTCCAGTAGAAGTCATGGAAGCATGTAGAGTGCTCAGTGTACCCCTGTTAAACAGTGCTAGTTTTGCCAGCCCCCTCGAGCCCTCGGAGCCTTTCTTGTGTCTTTACTCATGAATAGACACTGGCCCAGTGATTTGCAGTCAGTTGAGATTGGGATGGAACCCTGCCAGTCACATCTTCCTGGCCTCTCCTGCTTGTTTGCCCAGTAGGTCCCCCCAACAACCATTCATCAGGCCCCCCATTTGCCAGTGCTTTCTGGGTCCCAGCCATTGCTACTCTACACTAGACAGCTATGACTCTAGTGGTATAGCACCAGCCTTGAGCAAAAATGTCAAGTGAGAGTACAAGGCCAGGGCCTTGTTTAAGCCCCAGTCATGGCACAAAAGGAAAAAATAAAAGTGATGGATGACATTTACCAAGGCCCAGCCCTCAGCTCCTCTGCACCGACCTCCTCGGACCTGAAGTGGCTCCATCAGACAGGAGACCTGTCCTACAGTGCCTTGGAGAGCCACCACACCACCAAGTGTGGAAGTCTATAGGGAAGGACACCTGTTTGTTCCTTGCTTGTGTGTTGTCCCTTCCTGCTTCTCCTCCGTTAAGTTACTGTTTGTTTCGTCCTAGTTGTGACTAAGATGACTGTATAACTGATCACGTAGGTCATTTGGATTGAAACCCTTCTGCACATGAAGAGGGCACTGCTAACAACTCTGTGGGACACGGGTGTACACTAGATGTCCTGTCACCCTCATGGTGACCCCCTGCATTGATCCTTGAGACCAGCCATTTGAAAAGCTCTGACGCGGGGCTCTACCTGGGGACCTGCCTCACTGTCCCTTTGACTGGGGTCTTTTGTCTTGTAGGTTTGAACGGTTCCGAACAGGCCAGACTGCCAAGGTAAGGGAAGGGGCAGTCTGACTCAGTGCTGATGAGAAGCAGTGGTGCTGTTCTTACCCACTCCCCGATGCCCTGCATGTGGTAGTGCTTCTTCCCACCCAGGCTCCAGGGAAGTCTCCTTCTGACTCCTTATGCCACTGCTCCTTTAAGGGAAACAGGTGTGCTACTGGCTAGTGCCTCAGGGGACTTCCCTGCCTCCCAAGGCTGTGGCTGATCGGGGCCCAAAGTAGCCAGGGAGCAACTCCCTAACTCCCAGTCAGACTGCATGGGCCCTGGAGACAGATCCTAGGGCAGAGCACACGGGCCTCAGTGCTTCTGGGAAAAAGGAAGGGAGCTGCAGCAGGGCATCTCCCTTCTCCTAGGCTGCACGTGAGACCGAGCCAGCAGCTGACCTCATCGACATGGGCCCTGACTCTGCAACCGCAGGCAGCCTCTCATCCCAGCTGGCAGGAATGAGTAAGTGGGGCCCGGCTGATGGCGCCTTCCAGTGCTCAGGCAGCTCCACCCTCACAGGGGTGTGTCCCATTCCTCACCAGCAGCAGACCCCACCTCAGCGAGGTCCCAAGCTGAATCTTGTCTAAGGGTTAGGCACTAGAAGAAAATAAGCGTTGGCTCTACCCATGGGGATCGCACAGGTGCTGAGCCCTGCGACCCCACAAATCCCACTGTCCCTCCCCACGGATTCTCCATGACTCAGATCACCTGGGTAGGTTTGGGTACGTCTCTGAAACTTACTGTGCTGCTCTGCTCCTCAGTAACCGGTAGGAATGGGCCCTCCTGAGCACTCCTGGGTCAGGAGCATTGAACAGGCTGAGATTAGGACTAGCTAGGACAGGGGATAGATGTAGGGATTGCACCTACCCAGGGCCTGTCTGTGATAGGTAAGCACTCTATCCCTGAACTACTTCTCCAGCCTCTTTGGTGTATTTGGGTGGGGAAAGAGGTAGTAAGTTTTGAGATGAGGTCTCTCTGTGTAGACCAGGCTGGTCTAGAACCCACAATTCTGCCTTGCTTTGTCAAGTTCTGGTATTACAAGCATGCACAACCACATCCAGCTGCACTCTTGATAAATGTTAGCAGTTATCATTGTCACTGGAATTGGTTTTTAGTATCAATGACTCCCTATTTCATGCAGCCCTAGGAAATCACTCAGATCCCACTTTGAGTCACTGAGACTCAAAGTTCTCTGTCCTAACGGCTCAGCGGCTTCCCCTAGCAGATAGAATGGGAGCATCTTCACCACAACCATGAATGGTCTATCTACTGCTCGCAGGCAGTGGGAGGATCCCACACATGGCCTTTCTGTCCCTGCAGACCTGGGCTCCAGCAGTGTAAGGGCTGGTCTGCAGTCTCTAGAAGCTTCCGGCCGCCTGGAAGATGAGTTTGACATGTTTGCACTGACGCGGGGCAGCTCTCTGGCTGACCAACGGAAAGGGTGAGTGACCTGGTCCCTGCAGGTGCTGGCTTTCCATTGGGGAGAGAGCCCCTTTCAGGACCCTTGCACCTGGCTTGCTGGTGGGCACACCAGGGGGAAAGGCACACGTGCCCTAAATCAGCCCAGCATGGCCAGGAGAGCCCTGTGGTCAGGGTACCAACTGGACACTACACAGGCAGGGATGGGACAGGGATCCTGCAAGCCAGTGGTAACAGCATGTCACGATCTATGCGCATTGGGAGGCCCTGCCCGTACCCCTGGGCCAGGCAGCTAGCATTGGACAGTTCAGAATTCAGGGCGGTGTGAATACAAAACACAGTATGTCCATCTCCCCACCCTACAGCCCATACCCACTCCCACAGGTGGCAAGTCCTCCGGGACTTTCACCTCATTTCCATGCTGGAGCCACTTGCAGTTTCCATAGGGGAGTCCCTGTGGCCCTGTTGTGTACCCTGTGCACCGAGGCCGGGCTCCAGCCTTCCCACGCGCTGTCTGTTCTCGGGGACAAGCTTTCAAAAGCCCTACTGCCCAGCCCCCAGCTGTGGTCACAGTCTTCAGATCTTGTTCCTGACCTTGGGCCAGACACCCCCCCTAAATTCCCTAGCTTTTGCTGATGCCTGTCACACAGATTGCATGCCCACGCCTAACTCCCTGAGGCAGAACCAGAGCCTTGCTTCCATTCCCAGGAGAGTTGGGACCCCAGCCGGTGCCCTCTCTGCCTGGGCCCCACCAAGCCTACACAGTCCCCCCAATCCTCACATTCCGTGGCAGGTGGTCTGCTGAGGCTAGGCAGCATCTGATGCCACGGCTGTCTGTTTCAGGGTGAAATATGAAGCCCCCCAAGCCACAGATGGCCTGGCTGGAGCCCTGGATGCCCGGCAACAGAGCACCAGTGCGGTAAGCAGAGGAGCCCAGGTTCACCCAGATCTTCCAGAAAGAAAGGAGGGAAGACCTACCCATCGCTGGGGGCCCACACATACAAATGTAAAAGGCTGGGCCTTTGTACGTTGGCCCTTTGTGGCGAATGCATCAATTCCAAATTGACAGCTAAGGAGACGGCTGGAGAGGTTGTCAGGGGCCCCTGCTTAGCCTGCCAGCGTCAGCCCAAGCCTACATTAGGAAGCTGGCATCCTGCAGCCCTTGCCATTGCATGCCAGCTGCGGGTCCTCAGGCAGTTTATCCATCCTTCCAACTATGGTTCTTCCTCTCCACCTGGCAGCCATCATGTGTACAGTGGGCTGTGTGGGAGCATGCACATCTGCCACATGTGACTCGGTCACAGGCAGTGCCCAGGGCCTGGTCGCTGCCCCCTCACTGCTCTCCAGAGACCTGTCACCTGCAAGAGCACGGGCGGAGGGCAGGGAGGGGCCTCATGCATTATGCTGGACTCCCCGGCACGCTTCTAGCCATGTGCTCGCTGGCCCTGCTCTGGTTGAGTGGTAGCTATGTGCCCTCACCAGGCACTCCATGGCCACGCTCTACCTTGGCAAGAGTGCAAGCACAATCCTTTTCCCTTTGAGTAGGCACCTGGAGGTGTGAGGACTGCCACTTCAGTGAGCAGAGCAGCTCTGTGGGAGGAACTGATTGGAAGGTGCTGGAGAGGCAGGGCTGGGAGATTGACTCGCAGGCCAGGGCTGGGGGATGAAGAGAGAACATGTGCGCGGTGGCAGGGATCCAGAGACCTCAGGGAGGCCGAGAGGACTATGGCTTCTGTCCTAGGTGAGGTAGAAGCCACTGGAAAGTCTCGAGTGTGGGAGGTCATCTATGTGATTTCTCGTTTAAAAGGCTCCAGAAGGAAGCTAAGAAAGTGCCACGGAAGCTGGGGACGCCGCCCAGCTTTCCAGAGCTCCAAGAGCTCTCCATCCCACCCCTGCATCTCCTGGCTTCCCATGTGCTGGGCCTCTAGGCCTCCTCTCACCCTCATAAGCAATCACTTCTTGAGCCCATGCTGTGTCCAGCCCTAGGCCAAACCCTTCACATCTTCATCTTCACATACGTCGCCACACAGCCTACAGCTGCCTCTCCAGGCACAGGGCAACCCAGGAGCATGACTACTGCTGGGTCTTCTGACTCCCTCAGTTCCTGCAGTAGCCCACCGTGGGCAGTCCACCCACAACTCCACCTGCAGAAAAGGGGAAACTGACAGATGATTACACATTCGCCCCCACTCCCACCCCCAATAGTCACCGCTTCCTCCTGCACAGGGGCAATTTCTGAAGAACCAGCAAACACTTGCTCACAAGGGCCTTAAGTCTGGCTGGCAAGCAAGGCTGACCCTCTAACCATCAGAACATGATTCCAAGTAGAAAGTACAAAATGAAATCGGGCCAGGGCTGTGGACCACCACATCTGTCCGGGATTCCATGCAGAATTCATGACTTCTGCAGCCGGTGGCCTTACTCACCACACAGCGGGTTTTCCCTCTTCACGCCCTCAGATGTGATGGTATGCCAGGCCCCCATATTCGTCTGTACAGGGTAGTACAGTGGTTACACATGGTGCAGTGGACACCAGAACTGGAGGCCCCTGCACCACTGACTGACCCACTGGCTCAAAAACTTCCTCTTTGCTATCAACAAATATGAGGGCACCAGACACACTGGTGTTTCTGGAACCTGCAGCCCATCAGAGCCCCTGGCAGACACCAAACTGTGATGGCTGCTTCTCTGTCTCCCTAAATTTCTCAGGCCACCCTCGGGGAGCCTATGTGAAATGCCAGGACACTTGTTCACTGTGCTCTGGACAGTGGTGGCTCTGGACCCCTGGGCCGAGGCTCCCCTCCCCTCCCCACCCAAGCAAGGCACCGCATGCTGCTGCCTTCATTGCTCCCCCTGCTGCCACACCTGTGCATGCGTGTACACGCATGTGCACATACACGTGCATGACCACATATGCCCTCCCCACCTGTTGGCCCCTTGATATGTCAGAACTGGGCAGCCCACCTTTGAAAGTAAAGGGCCCCCCATCGATGCTTGGCTTGCTCTGGTTGCAAGGAACCTCGCTCCTGCCCAGTCTCCTGGCCCTGCCTGCACGCACACACACTCACCCAAAGACTGGCACAGTGAAGAGAACGGTGGGAATCCAAGGCTCTCCAACCCAGCAGGACACAGCCATCTGAGCAAAAGAATGATGCCCAAGTCCAGGGGTGGCAGCTGCCCCAGGCTGCCCAGCTGGGGGCTTCTACCCTTGACTGCCCTGCCCCTTGCCTTCCAGACCCCTGCCACCCAGGCTCGAATCATGGAGGACATTGAGCAGTGGCTGTCCACGGATGTGGTACGTTCCAGCTTTCCCCTTCCCCACCTGGGCATCCCATTCTTATCATGGAGAATGAATGGACACAAGGCCAGAGTAGAATGGTACAGTCCCCTGGGCCAGGTGAACAGCTGCTGAGAAGGGACATATGTCAATGTCCCCACCCCTCCCAGGCTCAGCATTGCCCCAGCTATGTCCCAGAACAGGGAAGCACCCAAAGAGGGCCTCCAGAACCCCAGGGGGCAGAGGAGGTGGGGGTCAGACTGGGCTTTGCTGCTGAGGGCTCCTCCTCCACCCTCACCTTCCCACCCAGGTACCAGAAACAAAGGAGGCGGGGCCTGCTGGGCCCCAAGGCTGCATTCCTCTAGGCAGGGCCCAGAAGCTGGACCTTTCTGGGGTCAGAAGCCTCACCCCATCCCTGCTTTCCAGCTTTAGCTTGGGGGAGCTCCAGGCCTCCGTGGGTGTCAGCTTTTCCTCCATGGAACCAGATGGCCTACCCCTCTGACTCTTGAGTAGAATGGAATTGTCCACTGGAGGTCACTGGCCCCTTTGCCCTGGCAAATGCCAGTCTGGAGACTCATTTTAGCTTCCAACAATCACCAAGTTAGCCTGAGACTCATTTCATTTTTTAAGTTTTGTTGTTGTTGCCATTGTCCCAATACTGAGGTTTGAACTTAGGATGGTCCTTGCACTCACTCTACTTGCTTTGTCACATCTGGGTCTCTACCAGCTGAGTCATGCCTCCAGTCCAGCAGTTTGCTAATTAACTGAAGGAAAGTCTCCTCGGCTTTTCTGTCCAGTCTGGCTTTGAACCATGAGTGTCCCCATTCTAAAGGATCAGGAGACACCCCAGGTCTTGCAGCTCAAAGAAGGATGAGTCAAGGCCTAGGTCCTGGCTGCCTCTTGGACTGCAAGATAGACTGGCCAGTGCTCCATAGCTACTAACCTCTGCGCCTTTCTTTCTACACTCTCAGGGGAACGATGCAGAAGAGCCCACCGGCGTCACCAGTGAAGGTAGTACAGTCCCGCCCTGGCCCCCACCCCTCCCCCAGCTCTGCGTGCCCCACCCACCCTCCCTCTCCTCCCTCAGAATTTGACAAGTTCCTGGAAGAACGCGCCAAAGCCGCCGACCGGCTGCCCAACCTGGCCAGTCCCTCAACTGAGAGGCCCCCGTGCCCCCGTCCTGGTGCAGCCCCTCGGAGGAAGACCCAGGAGAAGGACGACGACATGCTGTTTGCCTTATGAGCGAGGGCCTGGCACCCGCAGCCCAAGGGCCCCCCCCCCCTGCCCCCACCCCGGCTGAGGCCTCTTCCCCTCTCTTGGTATTAAGGCTGCTTTGGGGGTGTTGTTACCCCATTCTCTCCTCCTTATGACGGAGCAGATCTAGGTATGGCTGGGCCATGCTGCCTGGGGCCTTGGGGACAAGAAGATTTAACTGGGGACACAGGTCAGCCTCCATCAGAATCATGGCTGCTCCTGCCTCCCTTGCCACCCCACCACCACTAAGAACTGGCTGAGAACTGGAGGCCCCAACAACCTGGCTGCTTAGTTGGCCCCCTGGGAGGCCCTTCCTTAGTGGCTGGTGACAGAGGAACCCATGCTACAGCCCCACCCTCTCCCAGCCCCTGCCTCATGGCAGCAGGCTTCGGCTGGCTGTTGAGGGTGGGTGGCCCCTGCTGAGCTGCTCACTGTCCAGGTACGAAGCTGCACGTGGTGAGGAGGCCAGCCCAGGCAGCCAGGTGAGGCCCAGAGGATGCCGAAGGCCCAGGCCCACCACGTACCACTGACGTGGCCGTCCTTCCACAAGGCTCCACCCACCCAGGGCCCAGCTGTTGGCTGGTCCTCTTGTACAAGAAAGCTGCCTTTGGTACCACCAAATAAAGGTAGAAAACCATCCTCGCAGCAGCGTGTGGAGTCTGAGGTTTGACTCAGCCAGTTACATGAACTGCCAGGCTCATAAGAACAGAACCACACAGTTCCTGCTTTGCAGATGACAACACTGAAGCTCAGTTTGGCTGCCCTGACACACAGCCCAAGGTGCTGGACCCCTGCAGAGATCCTAGGTCTTGGGGTGCCACCGCTCTGGATCTGTGTTCTGCACACCAGGCCCCCAGGAGGCCCTGCTCTGGGTACCTCCTTGCCCAGCCCTGGATGTTGAAAGCAGAGGCCTGGAGTGGGGCTGTAGCAACTCACCTGCCCAGAAGTTCAAGTCAAGAAGAACAGTGATCAGCATGGAGATCCACTCTGGCCTGTGCTCTTGGGTGTGAAGGAGGGTCTGTGTGAGCAGCTCCCACTCCATCTGCAGTTTGGAGAGCGGGGAGGGGAGGACCCAGATCCTGTGCTCTGAAGGATGACCTGGAGCTAGAGTGTGGTAGGCCAGGTGGAGCCTGGCTGGTCCCATCCCTGAGCAAGGGAGGGGCAGTGCCCCAAGATGACACATCCCAGCCACCCCAGAGTACAGACACTCCGGCTCTGCCCACGCCTCACGGCAGCCCCACAGAATCCATGGTTTGCAAAGCCACCATTTACAAGCGGGAACACTGAGGCTTGTGGAAGCAGGGACCAGCTAGTTACTACCAAATCATAAAAGAGGGGTCCCAACTCCTTCCTCCCTGCTGCCTCTCCTGCCTGCTCCCCTCATCCTCTCCTGGTACCTAGAGGGCCCTTTAGAGGGGTATGACTTCATAAAGGTCAAGACTCCTCCTTCCATCCACCAGGAACGCAGGGAACTCTCCACACATGCAGCTCCTCACTGTGCTGAGTATTCCCCAAAGCCACTACACCAAGGGTACTGGGTGCTGGGGATGAAGTGGTGCCCCGTGGGGACATGAGAGGGGGCCATAGGGACAGTCATCTCAGTAGCTGTTACCTCTGAAATGAAGAAGAGGGTCACTGGAGGCCCACTGCAGAGAGGAGAGTGCCAAGGCTTCAGGGAAAGATGGGGCCGCACAGCATGGGGGGTGGGGAGAATAACTATAGCACAGGAAGAGGACCAGCCTCCTGATAGAGGCTTGAGCGGCGGCAGGGTCCCTTTCCAGGCAGGAGGGTAGAGCCTGCAGGAAGTGCTGACCAGAGTTCTGGAAGTTTGTTGGCAGGAGCTGCTGACCTCCATCACCTGGCTGCTGTTGACAGCCCCTGACCCAGTGTCAGTACCCGGCAACTGGACCTTCAGGTGTGGTGTAGCCGATTCTGGACAGCCCCTTTGAGCTGTGTGTACTTAGGCTAATTACCTAATCTCCCTGTGCGTCCACTTCCTTAATAATCTTTTCATGGCTGTTGTGAAGACAAGTGACACCACACCTGACACACAAAAAATATATATATATGTGTGTGTGTGTATGTATGTAAATACATATATATACATACATATAGACACACACACACACACTACCAGGTGCCGCCCAGGAGCTGAGATCTGAGGATCAAGGTTCCTGGCCAGCCCAGGCAGACAAATCTCTTACCTCTAAATAACCAGCAAAAAGCTGGAATTGGAGCTGTGGCGTAAATGGTAAAATTCAGTCTTGAGTCAAAAGGCTAAGAGCACAAGGCCCTGAGTTCAAGCACCAGTAATGGTGCACACACACACACACACACAAAACTATATGTTGCTATTGCTGTCCAGTCTAAAGTGTCCTCTGCTGCAGACACCTGCCCAGAGCACTGCCCCTCCAACTCCTGGGTTGTTTGCAGGGACTTCAGCCTCTTTAATGCCTTTCATGCCCCCTCCAGGACAGCATTTGTGCTGGGCCCCCATCCAAAGGACATCACCCATCTCCCAAACTTGGCTGCTGCCCTTAGTGGTCATGGCTGCTTTGAGCCTGGCCAGGGGGGCAGTGCTGGGTGAATCAGGCTCTGCTGCCTGATTCCATTGGAGGGAGGTTGGTCCAATCCTTCCCCTTGCCTGGGCTCAGGGCCAGTGACTCAGGGTGACCACCAGGTGGCAGCAGTGATGCGTGCATGCATGCCTACAGGACATCAAGTAGATTCCAGAAGCCCTGCTCCTTATCAGGCACCACTGCACTCCACCCCTATACTACATTACACACACACACACACACACACACGGCTACTGCAGGGTGACATTACAGTGTCCTGGAGGCTGGAGAGCTAGAACCTGAAATATGCCACCTCTGCTGAGACTGCAGGAAGGACTTGCTCTCTGACCTTTCAAGTCTTGCATCTCCAGTCTCCAGACTCTGGCTGTGATGAGGGTTCAGGTAAACATGCTGGAGCCCAACCCTGGGGATGGTCTCAGACCAAGTGCACAATACTAGGGGGGGTTGAATTCAGGTTTGCCAGGCAGGTGCTCTGCCACTTGAACCATGCCTCCACTTCTGACCTTCCTTTATTCTCATTAAATCACAATCATGACCAATCTTTTCGTACCATTGCCCCTCTCCTCCCCACCATCTTCCACTGGACCCCCACAGTTCTTGCCTGGGCATCACCCCCTGTGGGCCACAGGAGCTCCCAACACCCCTCATGAGGTTGTCTCAGTTTACCTCAAGGCTTCAAGGCAGGAAGAGAAGAAGGGAGAAAGGGAGGGAGAGGTTTCATTTTGACCAGGTGTGTTGGAGCAGAGATCCAAAGTGATGTACTAGTCTCAAACCATCCACACATATGTGCAAACTAGGATTTGTACTTCCAAACAACCTGTTCGCTTCTTGCATCACAGAATGTCACAGATGCTGGCAGTGAGGTGCATGCCTGTAATCTCAGCTATTTAGGAGATAGAGGAAGGAAAATTCTGAGTTCAAAGCCAGCTGATAGCACACGGAAAGATGCTAACTCAAAGGAAAAAAATGCAAACGTAAGGGCTAGAGGTATCACATGATAGGCTTGTCTAGCATGCACAAGGCTATCAATTCAATTCCCAATGTCAGAGAAGGGAGGTAAGGGGCTAGAGGCATAGCTCACTGGTATGGTACCAGCTAAGCAAGCAGGAGGTGCTGGGTTCAAACCCCAGCGCTGTGAGCTTGGGCAACAGAAGCTTGTCCACTCACATTCACGAGACCAGGCTACGAGATAAAGCTGTGCTGGGGCTACAGGTCGCCATTGCCTTGTGTCTTTACATGGCCAGCTCCTGCATGACGTGACCTGATTTTCCTTGGAGGGGCACTAATCTCTACTCGGAGTCTCGAGCCCTCATTGTGTCTTAGTCACATCTTCAGAGGCTCCGTCTCCAGCCACATTCTGATGTCCCAGGGGTTAAAGCTTTGGCATGAGAGTTTAGGGGAACACAGTCCCGCAGTGGGCAGATGTACTGAGCCTCTAGGCCTCAGCCTTTCTCCCAGGTTGATGTGTTCTGCTCTGTGGAAACCACAGCTCTGCCATGCTGAACCCAGTCTGCACCTGCTTCCCTAATAGACATTTGTAGGTGGCTTGGCCCAGCTTCCTAGCCATGGATGGGTCATGAGGGACCCATTGTGGGTCAAGAAAAGAGGGGCCAGGTAACAGGCTGTCCCCCATGCCAGCTCCCATAGCTGCCATATATGTTTCAGAGTAGCTCTGACCTGGCAGGCCTCACCCCTGCCCACCCTAGCACAGTGCCAGATGGGGTGGGCCCCATCCTCCCCCCCCCGACCCCCTACCTCCAACTCAGGCCTCTGGAAGCCACTCTTGCCCTTGTTGCAGGCCAGCCAGCAGCCAGAACCCCACAGCCCAGGCTAGCTCCATGCCGAAGCTGCACCTCCCGCCTTGGCCAGCAGAGGGCAGGCGCCTGCGCTCACTAGGCCTGAGCTCCTGTGGATGGGTGGCAGGCAGGCTGGCTGGGAATGCAGACAGATGGGGAGACAGCCAGGGGAAGTGAGGGGCTTTTAGCTAGTGTGTCACCTCCTCCTGATCCAGCTCAGGGTTTCCAGAGGCACCTAGACAGCCTGTACACACACACACACGCCCCTGATCAGCCCATGAACCCAAAGAAGGCAGGGCAGAGCAGCAGGAGGGAGCGGTCAGGCGAGGTGCTGTTGTGGCTGAAACACTGTGAGGTGATCAACAGACCCAGCTTTCAGTCCATGCAGCCACCTGCATACTGTTTGAGTTGGGGCAAGCCCTTTCTCTAGGCCTCAATTTCCCCATTTGTTGACACAAGGAAGTGAATTCAACGACTAAGGTTCATCCTCACTCTGCTGTGTTGTCCGCTCTACCCTCAATTCCACAACACCCCCTCCAGAAAAGAACAAAATGCAAAGACAGAACCCCAAACAGCTGCAGAACTGGGGAGCAGGGCCTGGGTGGGGACCAGCAAGGGCAGACATGCCTGTCAGAGGCTCAGTAGGGTGTGGGGATGAGGAGCTTCAGAAGGAAGTGAAACCCAGGGGAGGCACATCCTTGCCCCGCTCCCCCCAGCCCTGCACCCAGAAAGCAGAAGCAGGCAGAGCACTGTGGAGTGGGAGCCAGCTGGCTGAACCCTCACTGGAGCCTTTGGCAGCTCAGTCTTAGACAGAAATGGGGTCAGAAGGGACGACTAAGTCAAGGCTACCAAGCTGGGAAATGGAGTCACTGAGTCCTCCTTTCTGGAGAGGAAGGGCGGGGGGGGGGGGGGGAGGGGAGAGGTGGACATGCACTTGATTCTGAGACACTCCGAGGCTAGAAAAGCCAGAGAGAGAGAGACGGACAGAGAAAGAGAGACAGAGACAGAGACATAGCACATATTCCTGTAAATTGACTTAGTAAATGCTGGGTTGGATGGCTCCATTTAGTACACAGACGCCGGTAACCTGTGCATGCACAGGAGGTGGTAGCATCAGAGCAGACTCCCCTCAGTGCAGAGACTTGCTCAAGGCCACATAAGCTGTGACAAACGACAGACGGGACTTCTGCTGAGGCTGCTGGGCTGGCGCAGGACACTGTGGGACACAGTGCACATTCTCCTCTGCACCATTCTCTGCTCTGGGCTCCCACAGACTGTTCAGCCAAGGGTCACACGCCTGTCCCAGAAGCACTCTTCTATCATGGTTTTCTGGTGGCGCTAGATTGAGAAGACTTTGGTTTGGGTTGGTTTTTGTCTACAAAACATTTTGTTGGGCTGAGGTGATAGAGTGCTTTCCTAGTGCATGAAGCCCTAGGTTCGATTCTTCAGTACCACATAAACAGAAAAAGCCAGAAGTGGTGCTGTGGCTCAAGTGGTAGAGCACTAGCCTTGAAAAAAAGCTCAAGGACAATGCCCAGGCCCTGAGTTCAAGCCCCAGCACTGGCAAAACAAACAAACAAAAACATTTTGCTATAGGCCAGGTGCCATGACTTATCCCTGTGATCCTAACTACTCAGAAGACAAAGATCAGGAGGATTGATTTTCCAGGATAGCCCAGGCAACAGCTCACATCAGCCAACAGCTGGGCGTAGCTGTGCATAACATAGCTTGCCTGTCATCCCAGGTATGGCAAGAAAGCATAAACAGGAACACTACAGTTCAGGACAGCCAAGGGAGAAAAATAAGGTGACACACTATCTCCTTGAAAGCTGGGCGCCACTGGCTCACACCTATAATCCTAGCTACTCTGGAGGCTGAGATCTGGGGATCATGGTTCGAAGCCAGCCTGGGTAGGAAAGTCCATGAGATTCTTATCTCCAATTAACCACTCAAAAACCAGAAGTGACACTGTGGCTCAAGTAGTAGAACACTAGTCTTGAGCATAAAGAGGCTCAGGGACAGCACCCAAGCCCTGAGTTCAAGCCCCACAACTGCCAAAAAAAGAAAAAAGAAAGAGAGAGAGAGAGAGAGAGAAAGGGAAGGAGAGAGGGAGGGAGGGAGGAAAGAAGGGAAGGAAGGAAGAAAGGAAGGAAGAAAATTAAGAAAATTAAGATGGCTGTGAAGGTGGCTTAGTGGTAGAGTGCTTGCCTAGCATGCAGGAAAAGCCAGAAGTGGTGCTATGGCTCTAGTGGCAGAGCACTAGCCTTGAGTTAAAGTGCTGAGGGACAGCACCGAGGCCCAGAGTTCAAGACCCACGACCAAAAAAAAAAAAAAAGGAAAAAAGAAAGGACTAGAGATATGGCTCAAACAAAAGGACACCTATATAGAAAGCGAGGCCCTAAGTTCAAACTCCAGTATTTAAAAAAAAAATATTGCAATGTACAGATAATGATTGTTTCTTCCATTTGTGCATCCCTGATCAGGCTGGTGTCCAGTGTTTCACAGAGACCCATCTCTTTTCTTCCAGATGACAGCTGTGGTTGAGGGTGGCTAGTGGCCTTATTCCAGGAGCCACCTTCCACCACGTGCATCCACTGCTAGGGCAGAACCTCAGAATCAAAGGACAGGAGCTTCGGATGCATGTTCAGGCCAGCCCAGGCCTTGGCCACAGTTCCTCAATGCTCCTGGATGACCCCATGCATGACTCCTCGTCTGCATGAGCGAAGCTTCACTCTCAACCCTGTCCACTTGCCTACCATGGGCCCCAGCCTCTCACTTGTTGCTTCCTCCTTGTCTGGTTCTCCCTTCCCTGAAACTTGCTGATTATGGTCTTCAACCCCCCAGCATGCCCAGCCCCATCCTCAGTCACCTCCTCAGACTCCTCTAACCAGGACTGTCACCCATTGCTGCCAAAGCTGCTAAGGCTCAGACACCTGAGCTTCCTGGACATAGGACGTGAAAGAGACAGAGGCTAAACATACCAGTGTGTTCTAATCCTTCTCACACCCTGAAGTCTAAGGCTAGTGGAGAAGGTGTACGTTAAACTGGACTTGAGGTCAAACTGAGTTTTTTCATGCTTAAAGGGCATAGTCCCAGTCTGCAGCTGGAAAGAATGTCAGCATGCCACAGAGATTTGTGCATGGAGATGCTCAGGGAAGGGGGCTGAGGGAGCTGAGTGCTCTTCGTGGAGGAGGGAGACAGCTACACTGGCACGGCACATTCTGAAAGAAGGGCAGAAAAGCACAGAGACAGAGAGGAAGGAAGGGAAGGGGAGAGAAGAGGCAGGAGAGGCTGAGTCCTGGGTACCAGGCAAGGACCAGGAAGGGAGAATGGTGATTTGCAAGAGCAGCGTATCTTACATGCTTGCTGTGTTGTCCTGATGGCCTGATGTCAGCCCACTCTGTGAGACCACAAATGCCCCATTCCCATATATGTGTCAAGAGCCAGGCTTTGTGGAGATGGAGAAGAGACAGAGTTTCAGCCGAGGGCAGAGCAGAAAGACACTGGAGCAGGGTATGTATTAGAAATCTAGAGTTCCAAATCATCTTGATAGAGAAAAAGCATCTGCACGGCCCTCCCGCAGTATTCCCCTCACACTGGGCTGGGATGCATTTTCAAGAAAGTATCCGAGCTGGGAGCTGGTGGTTCACACCTATAATCTTAGCTAGTCAGTCCAGATAGCAGAGACTATGAGATTCTTGTTTCAGATATATATAGAGCTGTGGCTCAAGTGCTAGAGCGCCAGCTTTGAGCAGAAAAGGCTCTGAGTTCAAGCCTCATGACTGGCACTAAATAAATTCCGAGCTAGAGACATGGTTCAAGTGGTAAAGTGCCAGCAAAGCAAGCAAGCAACTGCAAGCCTCTGAGTTCAAACCTCAGTACCACCACACAGGACAAAAAAAAAAAAAAGCATATCTGACCATGCTTTATAATATTCACACCCCAAAACCTAACACATACTTCTAAGTTGGATTATTTTTATTTTATTTTTGTCAGTCATGGGGCCTGAACTCTGGGCATGGGTGCTAGCCTTTCAGCTCAAAGCTAGAACTCTACTACTTGAGCCACAGCACCATGTCCTGCTTTTTCTGTTTATGTGGTGCTGAGGAATCGAACCCAGGGCCTCATGCATGCAAGGCAAGCACTCTACCACTAATCCACCTTCCCAGTCCAGTCTCATTACTTTTACCTCCTGGCCAAGGCCCTGGGTCTGACCCCTGTGCCATCCAAGTACCTGAGCTGTCTTTCATACCTCAAAATCTCAGGGGCTAGGAAGGTGGCTCAATGGTAGAGCACTTGCCTTGCATGCATGAGGCCCTGGGTTCGACTCCTCAGCACCACATAAGCAAAAAGAAAAAAGCCGGAAGTGGCACTGTGGCTCAAGTGGTAGAGCGCTAGCCTTGAGCTGAAGAGCTGAGGGACAGCGCCCAGGCCCAGAGTTCAGGCCCCACAACTGGACCCAAAAAAAAAAAAAAAACTCTCACGCCCTGAGCACAGTGCCCTTTGTACATGCATACTTCTAGAACATGCCCTAAGTTAACTCACTCATCTTCCTGGGCACAGCAGAAGTTGTCATCTCAAACATGTCACTCAGAGCCTCCTGACCCATCATTCATCCATCTCAGAATTCACCCTGGTGATTACACTGGCAGCAATGGCTTAGTCTCTGCCTTCCACAGCCGTGACTCAGTCTTGCCAAACACACACCTTGTCTGGTCTGTACCTCCGTCTAGATCGAAGTTTGGGGCCTGATATCAAGAAGAGTGAAGGAGAGGCTGTGAGCAGATCAGATACCACCAGTATTTGCACAACCTTTAACCCTCCTTTGTTGGGGGAAGGGGCTCTTAGATATTTCTAGAAGGTAGTAGTACAAGCAGGAACAAGAATGAACTCATCCAGTGTGGGCGGTGGACCCGGACTAGCCTGATAGGCATGGAGGCCATGTGGGGTGGGATGGGGCCTCATCAGTGGCCATCTCCTTTGCCAGGCAGAAGACTGCAGGTCACAACATGTCCACAGGGCACTTACCCAGTAAATAGCCCACAGCAACAGTGTCTGTTCTGGAGTTGTATGCAAGGCCATGCCCCATGCTCTCTTGGATAGGGGCCATTCTAATTAAGTCTGAGTTGTCATTCTAATCAAGCCTGGGTTGTAGGTCTCTCCTTGTTCTTGCTTCTAGTTCATGCTCCCCCCACTACAAATTGAGTCAGAAATCTGGTTGTTCCATTGTTCAGCATCAGAGTTTCAAGTGAGAAGACATAGAAGTTCTGGAGATGGGATGGTGGCTATACACCAATGTGAATGTACTTAACAGCACTGAACTACATGCTTACAATAATCAAAGTGACAAATTCTTTTATATGTATGTAACCACCATTTCTTTAAGACCACCTTTAAGGGTTAGGAAAGTGGCTCAGTGGTAGAGTGTTTGCCTCGCATGCATGAGGCCCTGGGTTCCATTTCTCAATACCACAAAAGCAGAAAAAGCCGAAGTGGCGCTGTGGCTCAAATGGTAGAGCAATAGCCTTGATCTGAAGAGCTGAGGGCTAGCACCCAGGCCCAGAGTTCAGGCCCCACAACTCCTCCTCCCCACACATACAAAGTGTGAAGAGTACCAGCATTGAATGAAAAAGCTAACAGAAAGCAGAAGGAACTGACTTCAAGCTTCAGTACTGGCATTAAAGAAAACAAAAACAAAAAATTACACAAAAATAACCTGTGCAAAAAAGTTCTGGAAGCCAGGTGCTAGTGGCTCACACCTGTAATCCTAACTACTAAGGAGGCTGAGATCTAAGGATCACAATTTGAAGCCAGCCCAGAGCAGGGAAGTCTGTGAGACTCTCATCTGCAATAAACCACTCAGAAAACTGAAAATGGTGCAGTGGCTCAAGTGGTAGAGCACTAACTTTAAGCTGAAGAGCTAAGGGACAATGCCCAGGCCCAGAGTATAAGCCCCATAACTGACAAAAAAGTTCTGGAAGCATGGCTCAACAGTAAAGCATCTGCCAGGTAAGCACAAAATACAGCTGAAGCGCCAGTACACACACACACACACACACACACACACACACACACACACACACACACACACACACACACACACACACACACACACACACACACACACACACACACACACACACACACACACACACACACACACACACACACACACCCTACCTCTTCGCGTTGTGCTGTGCGGCTATGTGACTCTGAGCAGGCTACTTTTCAAAAGTTAATCATCAATTAAGACAAACAATTGGACCTGCCCCACCATGGATCCTCCTCAATCCTGCTCTACTTCTGTCAACCTCTCCCCTGCCACCCTTCCCTACCCCATGCAACCAGACTCGGTATCTCCTGCTTCAAATCGTGTCTGTCCCTTGTAGGAGACATGGTTGTCACTCTCCCTTGCTATGACTCTAGTGCACTGGCCACACTCTTCTGTCAAGACAACCCTGCAGCTCTTGTCTTCCCAGACACAGAAGCAAACAGGATTAAACAGAAAAATAAGGATGACTGATGACTAATGGATGGGTTGACACCTGTAGAGCAGGCACCGAGAAAACTAGCTGCGGGGCCTGGGAAGGTGGCTTAATGGTAGAGCGCTTGTCTTGCATGGATGAGGCCCTCAGTTTGATTCCTCAGCACCACATAAGCAGAAAAAGCTGGCACTGTGACTCAAGTCACAGTGAGCTGAGAGCTCAGGGACAACACCCAGGCCCACAGTTCAGGCCCCACGACCGACAAAAACAAAACAAAAAAACCTAGCTGCTCACTGAACTGTGGACTGGTCGTGTGACCCTCCCTTGAGGACAGGATCTCTGACTCCTGGTTCCCAGGCTCCCAGCACACACACAGTGTATGTGGGACTGGAACATTGACCTCATGGGAATGTCAGGTGATACAAGAGGCAGCATGCTCAGAAGGAAAGGTGACAGAAATTACCATGATGAAGTCCCACCCTACCCCAAGAGCCACATACTGGTGACAATCAGAACCAGCCAGGACTGAGGGGAACTGGTATCCCAAGGAGACCCAAGAGTTCCCATCCCTCTTAGGCTTGTGGTCCAGGGACCAGGTCAGGTAGAGTTTTAAAATAATCAGCCTGCAGTCAATGTATTAAAAGGTGATCATTAAAATAACAAAAGGAGGGGCTGGGAAGGTGGCTCAGCTGTAGAGCGCTTGCCTTGCATGCCTGAGGCCCTGGGTTCGATTCCTTAGCACCACATAAGCAAAAAGAAAAAAGCCGGAGGTGGTGCTGTGGCTCAAGTGGTAGAGCACTAGCCTTGAGCTGAAGAGCTGAGGGACAGTGCCCAGGCCCAGAGTTCAGGCCCCACGACCGGACCGCCCCCCCCCAAAAAATAACAAAAGGATATGTTTTGAGTAGCAGCAATCAGCTAGAGTTAGTACCTCCATCCTTAGCCATCCATCCAAAGGTTTTTTTCTTTTTGTTGTTGGTTGGCCATGGAGCTTCAGCCTAGGTCAAGGACAGCCTAGATGCTGTCCTTGAGCTTCTCTGCTCAAGGGTAGCACTCAAGCACTCAAACACTTGGAGCCACAGCTCCATTTCTGGTTTTCTGGTGGTTAATTAGAGATAAAAGTATCAGAGATACAGGAACCAGTGGCTCCCGCCTGTAACCCTAGTTACTCTGGAGACTGAGATCTGAGGATCATGGTTCAAAGCCAGTCCAGACAGGAAAGTCTTTTTATCTCCAATTAACCAGAAAACCGGATGTGGCGCTGTGGTTCAAAGTGGTAGACTGCTAGCTTTGAGACAAAAAGTTCTGGGACAGTGCCCAGGTCCTGAGGTCAAGCCCCACGACCACCAAAAAGAAAAAAAAGTCTTCACAAACTTTCCTGTCCAGGCTGGCTTTGACCCATGAGCCTCAGCACCCCACTTATCCAAAGGTTTAACCATAGGGGCAGTGTCTTTTGTACACTGAACAAATGACCATGGCTACTGAGTAGATCTCTGTGCCCCATTCTTTTTTTTTTTTTGTCGGTCATGGGGCTTGAACTCTGGGCCTGGGCGCTGTCCCTCAGCTCTTCAGCTCAAGGCAAGCGCTCTACCACTTGAGCTACAGCGCCACTTCCAGTTTTCTGGTGGTTTATTGGAGATAGGAGTCTCACCGTCTCTCCTGCCTGGGCTGGCTTTGAACCGCGATCCTCAGATCTCAGCCTCCTGAGTAGCTAGGATTACAGGCGTGAGCCACCAGCGCCCGGCTGTGCCCCATTCTTTTACAAATAATTTATTAGAAAGCCAAAACAAAGAGTCTTAAATAGGGCTAAAAGTGTGACTTGACTACCATACATGAGGTTCTGGGTTTGATTCCTTAGTATCACATACACTAAAAAAAAGTTTTTTAATAAAAAAAAAAAAGCCTTTAATAATTTGAGAAAACACTTCTGCTAATGGGAAAAAAGGATACTATGTAGATATTATGATTGCAACAATGCAGAATTTAGCTGTGTATCTCTTATCATCATTACTTTTTGGATTGTTTGTAACTGTTTTTGTGTGCTTACTGGGTACTGGAGCTTGAACTCAGGGCCTCTAGCTCTTTTACTTTTTTGTTGTTGGTCGTGAGGCTTGAACTCTGGGCCTGGGCACTGTCCCTTAGCCCTTCAGCTCAAGGTTAGCTCTCTACCACTTGAGCCACAATGCCACTTATGGTTTTCTGGTAGTTTATTGGAGATAAGAATCTCAGGGACTTTCCTGCCCAGACTGGCTTTGAACTTTGATCTTCCTATCTCAGCCTCCAGAGTAGCTAGGATTACAGGCATGGGCCACCATCACTAGCTTGTTTAGCTTGTTTACCCTCAAAACTGGTACTCTACCACTTGAGCCACATCTCCACTTCCAGCTTCTTGCTGGTTGTCTTTCAAATCTGTCTGCCCTGCCTGGCTTTGAACTGCAATCCTCAGATCATAGTCTGAATATCTTGGATTACAATTGTTAGCTATAAGCACCAGCTAGTACTAGGGTTTGAACTCAGGGTCTCTACCTTGCACTGCTTGCTTGCTGGTTATTCTGGAGAGGGAGTCTGGTGGCTTTTTCTGCCTAGGTTTGTCTGGGACTGCAGTTCTCAGGTCTTAGCCTCCTGAGTAGCTAGAATTACAGGTGCTAGCCACCAGAGCCTGCCTTATTTTTGCTGGTCCTGGGCCTTGTACTCAGGGCCTGGGTGCTATTCCTGAGCTTTTTTGCTGAATGTTAGCACTGTACCATTTGGGCCATAGCTCTACTTCCAGCTTTTTTTAGTGTTTATTTGTAGGTAAGAGGTAGGTAAGAGTCTCAGGAACTTTTCTGCCCATAGTGACTTTGAACTACAGCCCTCAGATCTTAGCCTCCTGAATAGTTATAGCCAGGATTACAGGTGTGAGTCAAAAGCTTTTTTTTTTTTTTTTTTTTTTTTTGGATCATGGGTGTTGAACTCTGGACATGGGCACTGTCCCTCAGCTCTTCAGCTCAAGGCAGGTGGTCTACCACTTGAGCCACAGCGCCACTTGCAGTTTTCTGGTGGTTAAGAGTCTCACGGACTTTCCTGCCCAGCTGGCTTTGAACTGCAATTCTCAGATCTCAGCCTCCTGAGTATCTAGGATTACGGGTGTAAGCCACTAGTACCTGGCTAAAAGCTTCTATTTTTTGGTCGGTCATGGGGCCTGAACTCTGGGCCTGGGAGCTGTCCCTTAGCTCCTCAGCTCCAGGCTGGCCCTCTACCACTTGAGCCACAGTACCACTTCCAGCTTTTTCTGCTTATATGGTGCTGAGGAATCGAACCCAGGGCCTCATGCATACAAGGCAAGCACTCTACCACTGAGCCACCTTCCCAGCCCAAGCTTCTAATCTTTTAATGCAAAGAAATAAATTACCATGTTGTCTGCTGGAATCTCAGAGGTAAATGTTGTATTATTAAGGACTTTCCTGACTGGTGGATTTAAAATGTATTATTTTGCTGGGTGCTGGTGGTTCAGGCCTGTAATCTTAGCACCTCAGGAGGCTGAGATCTGAGGGTTGTGGTTCAAAGCCAGACTGAGCAGAAAAATATATGACACTCTTATCTCCAAAGAACCGCTAGAAATGCCAGAAGTGGAACTGTGGCTCCAGCGGTTAAGAGTGCTCGCCTTGAGCATAAAAGCTCAGGGGCAGTGCCCCAACCCTGGGTTCAAGGTCCAGGATTGGCACAAAAATAAATATAAGCAAAATGTATTATTTTAAAGTGTACTATTTTAAATTGTTTGAAAGTCAAGAAAACACACAAAAGAAAAATACTCTGAGGGGAGGAACCCAAAGGAGCAAAGGCTCTGTGTCCTCTGAACACTGAAAATAATACACACCAAAATGAATTGCAGGAGATGGGCAGGACGCTTTCAAGGTCAAGGATACGAGAGCTCCGAGGCGTGACCAAGCGGATGGGAAATCTGGGGAGGACTGGGGGTATCCCTGAAATATCAACTGGGATGGCCCTGGCGGCCGGCGAGGCTGAAAGGCCGGGCCGGGAGCCCCAGCGCCTCCCTCCCCGGGACCTCCTCACGGCTGGAGGGGAGAAGACGCAGAGACCCTGCAGAAGGGCAAGGGAAAGCGGGTCCCGACCTCACAGGCCGCTTCCGGGCCTTTTCCCGGCGGGCTGGGAAGCCGGGTCTGCGGGGTAGGCCAAAGGCGGCTGCGGCCGAGCTCCCGCGGCCCGGCCGGCGTGCACGGGCCCCGGCTCCCCGGCTCCGGAGGCGACCCTCGCTCGGGAGCGTCCTCCACGGGAGCCCGGCCGACGCCACGCGGCCGAGCCACGGCCCGGCCAGGCCCCGCCCCCCGGGGGGACCGCCTCGGGCGCTGGGCCGGCCCGGCCCGGCCGCACCCGGCCCCAGCGGCGTCCTGCTGAGCCACGATTCCCGCCCCGGTTTCGCTGAGTCACGGTCCCGAGTCCGTTTTCGCTGAGTCACGGTCCCGAGGTCCCCGTTTTCGCTGAGTCACGGCGCGGGTTGAGTTCCTTGGGGCAAAGTGCAGGGGGCGGAGGGGGAGACGTGCGGGTCGCCGAGTGCGGGCCCTGCCGTCTCAGCACGTCCTTCGGGGCCCAGCGCGGGGCCCCCACCCCCCCACCCCAGGCTGAGGTCCTGCGGGGCCGAGGCCCGGGGTGGGGCGGGAGGCTGCCCCCGCCCCGCAGGCCCCCTCCTCTGCCCCGCAGGGCTCTGTGTCCCCCAGGTTCCCCCGCACCCCGCAGGCTCCCTCCCCTGCCCCCCCAGGCTCCGCGCCCCGCAGGCCCCTTCCCTTGCCTCTCACCCCCCCCCCCCGCCCGCCCCAGGCTCAGGGGACTCCTGTCCCCAAGGGGCCCATGCAGGGGCTTCACATCCGAAATCCCAGGGCCCACTGGAAAGTGGGGTGTTCTCAGAGGGAGGGACCCCCACAAACCAGCTGCTCAAGAAACAGGTTTGAGACTGAGCCAGCCTAGGTAGACATGGAACTCTCAGACAACAAAGAACAGAAGGCCTGTTAGACACAAGGGAAGCCCTGAAGGCTGTCTGGGCCTGGGCCTGGGCCTCCTCCTCCTCCTCCTCCTCCATCTTCCCTACTCAGCATTTAGACTGGCCTGACTCACCCAGCTCACAAAACCACAGTTTTTGAGTCCTAAACTACCATTTCCTTAAGGAGGTCAGTAAAAGTTTCTCTTCTCCATCTGTCCCTATGTTACCCCGCCAAACTAAACCAAATCCTTCCTAAAACTTTTGCCTTGTAAGGCTCTCCTTTTTGTGAGATTCCCTGAATCGGTTTCCATGAGTGGATCTCAAGGACCACCAAGTCAGGGCAGCGAAATGGAAGTCTGGGTCCTAGATTGGAACTAAGAATGGGGAGTCGGCTACAAAGGCCGTTTGTTCCTGGTCAATTGAAACTCTCGTGTGTGTGTGTGGGGGGGGGGGTGTTTCCTGCAGTGAAAAAAATGGGGATTAAATTAAGGGTTTCTCACATGCTAAGCAAGCTCTCTACCACTAAGCTACCTATATTTGAAACCGCCACCCTAAATATACAAACTTGTCATAAGGATGATTTTAAGGTAAAGGCATTTTTAAGAAACCAAGTACAAGAAGGTGGCTCGGGCCTTTGTCTTATTAAAAGCAGGAAATCAAGTTTCCAAAGGGAGGAAGCCATCTCCAACTCAGATAAAAAGTACAGTAACATTTTCCTCAGCCACAGGAAGTTACAGCCTGGACACATCTGCACAATTGGCCTTGTGAAACCTCCCCTCTCCTCTTGGTTTCTCACCTAGTTTACCACTCAGCCCAAGCCCCTGACCTGGTCAATTTTCCTGTGTACCCCTTTTTCTAAGACTCTAACCCGTGTACCCCTTTTTCTAAGACTCTAACTGCTTCTTTGAGTGATGAATAGTTTTGTTAAATGTGTATACAATATTTTTGTGTAATCTTTTTTTTTATGTGTAATCTTTTTTTAATACTTTTTATTGTAAAAATACTGTACAGAAGGGTTCATTTTTCTTTATTTGCCAGTGCTGGGGTTTGAATTCAGAGCCTAGTTGTTGTCCCTAAGCTTTTTTGTTCAAGCCCTGGACCAGAGGAATCAATGGTCAACTTCTGGATTTTTGATGTTTAATTGGAGATAAAGAGTCTCATGGACTTTCCTCCCAGGGCTGGATGAGATCTTTAGATCTCAGTTGTACTCCTCCTGAGTACAATTACAGGCTTGAGCCACAGATGCCTGGCTTTGAAATTTGATTGAATAGGGATGGGGACATATAGAATGAAGATGATAAAAGACATGACAAATGCTTAAAATGTGGATGAAGGTAGACAGGTTATTTACCCTTCTCCGAGCATTTGAAATCATTTCAAAAAAGAAGCTTGTTTTTTGAGGGGAGAAAAAAAGACAACTCTGGGTGCTGGTAACTCACGCCTGTTATTGTACTTACTTAGGAGGCTGAGATCTGAGGATCATAGTCCAAAGCCAGCCCCAGCAGGAAAGACTATGAGACTCTCCAATTAACAACCAGAAAAACGGAAGTGTAGCTGTGACTCAAAAGTGATAGAGCACTAGCCTTGAGCACAAAGAGGCTCAGGGACAGCGCCCAGGCCCTGAGTTCAAGCCCCAAGACCGGAAAAACAAGAAAAATTCCAAATGAGGAAATAGAAGCATAAGGGTCCACAGCTGCTAAATCCTGAGCCTAGATTGAACTGCACAAGAACCAGGAAGAACCAGGTTCTTAGAGCTGAAATCAGACTTCACATTGGCCAGGGGTCTGTAATATCTAAAGACTGCCCCTCCCCTCACTATGTAACTGTAGGACTTTGGTGCCTGGACCTTGGCTGAATGAGGCTGGACAATGTTTGAAGCCAACATTGCTGTCTGTGCTCTTCCAGGCCCAGAGCTCTTAGCCATGTTTCCAAGATGAGTGGTGGGTCTGAGGCTAGCCACACCTGGCCGCCTCAAGTTCCAGGTCAGCAGTGATCTTAGGCAGGGAATTTGCTGCTACCTGCCACGCTTCATCCATCAAGTATGTGTAGAATGTGTGTCTGGTGCCTGCCCTGGCATAGCAGGGGGAACCAACTGGATAGACCTTGCTGCTTTCAAAGTGCTTCCAATCTGGGTGCTGTAGAATAGCTGCAGCACCAAGAGCTCAGAGGAGGACCCCAAAGGTGAATAGAGAACAGGAAAGCCTGGCTGTATGAAGATACAACTGGCCTATCAGATACTGCATACTTGAAGTCTACAATGTGATGTCTGTGTGTGCTGGATCTGGGGCTTGAACTCAGGGTCTTGTACTATTGCTTAGCTTGTTTGCTCAAGGCTTGCTGGCTTTTTGCTGGCTCATCGGGGACAAGTATCTCGGGTTTTTCTGCCCATGCTGGCTTTGAATCAGGGTCATCTGGTCTCAGCCTCTTGAGTAGCTAGGATTACAGGCATGAACCACTTAATCATAAATCCCCAAAAGTATTCTCAGGATCCTTGATAAACCTTCTACTAGATAGCCCCATATGAGTGGTTTAACTTGCATTTCTTAGGCCTTGATAGAATTCTGTATGTTGTATATGTAATATTACACAAATGGAATTGTATAGTAAGTGTCCTTTGTCTTTTTGCTTATTCAGAGAGGTATTTGGTTATTTTGAGAGATGTTTTCTTCCTAATTTCCTTTTTTTATTGTCAAGTGTTCATTTCTACCACATTCTCTCAGTTTATCTAGTCACCCATACTGGACATACAGGCGTTTTGTTTTTTATTGTTAATGTGCTGGTGCTGGGATTTGAACTAAGTGCCTAGTCGCTATTCCTGATCTTTCTTGCTCAAGAGTCTCAGGAAGATAAGAGTCTCAGGAAAGCTGAGCGCCGGTGGCTCATGCCTGTAATCTTAATTACTCAGGAGGCTGAGATATGAGGATGGAGGTTCAAAGCCAGCCAAGGCAGGAAAGTCCGTGAGACTCTTATCTCCAATAAACCACCAGAAAACTGGAAGTGGTGCTGTGGCTCAAGTGTTGAATGTTCTCGTTGAGCTGAAGAGCTTAGAGACAGTTCTCAGGCCCACAGTTCAAGCCCCACAACCGACCAAAAAATAAAAAAGTCTTAGGGACTTACATGCATGGGCTGGCTTTGAACTGATATTCTTGGATCTCAGCCCCCTGAACAGCTAGGATTGCAGGCATGAGCCACCAGTGCTAGGCTTCAGGTTAGCTTTTGCTCTTAGGCACAGGATCTGTTTTCTGAGTTTTGAAAGGCATTCAGGCTTAAGAGAACTCTGAGGAAAGCCTGGAACAATGGCTGGCTGGTAGGTATTCTCTGAGACCAGCAAGCACAGCTGTGAGGGAGCCTGCAGGCCGGCTCAGCCAGGATACAGAGCAGCTGGGAGCACTGAATGGTGTTAACCAGAAGACTCACCAGCCACCTCAGCTGCCCTCTCTGCAAAGTCAGGGGGCAGGAGGAGGAGAAAAGAAGGTGAGCAGTGGAAAGGTACCTGCTTGCTCCTGGTGTCTGTGTGAGAGGGTTCACTCCCACCCGGCTGCGCCAGGAGGACCAGGCTGACTTTCCTGTGGCTTTGTTCATCCGTCCTGCCCTGCCTGTCTGCTTTAGGCTGTGCTGTGCTCATTTTCTGACTACTGCAGATGTGGCAGCCACATCTGCCTGTCCACCAGTGGTTTCTCCCTTACATGTGGGGTCTCTTGCCAACCGAGGGGTGCAGAAGCTGATGTGTGGGCCATGGGTGGTCTTGCCGAGCTTGTCTGCTGTGTGGAGTTAAGCTGGGTCTCATGGGCTCCCTGCCCTGCAGAAATGTCCTCCCTGGGTCGGTACATGGCATGGCATAGTTAGGACACCCTATGGAACGTCCCCAGGTGACCTCCCCTTTCTTCTTGCTGCCCTCCCGCTGGGGCGAAAGACCCCCTTCCCCGATCCCTTCCACTCTCCCTGACTTTGTTTTCCTGGACTTTGTTCCCCCCACCGCCCCACTGCAGACCAAGCCTTTGGAATGCTGAGTGGCTTTTCCACCCCGCCCTGGAGGCTGCATTTCTGCTGTGTCATGGTTGGGAGGAAGGCAGATTGTGCTGAGTCACCAGAGGCTTCCTCAGCCTCTCTGCGGTGATGGGAGAAAGGGCAGCTGTAACCTCAGGCAGCAGGAAGCAGGGCTTCTAGAACAGGGGAGAAACCTCTGGTTGATTTCTAAATCTTTGCACATTGTTTGCAACGAAAGCCCTCTCTCCCACACTTCAAGTTGGACTGGACCACGGGCTCTGCTGAGCAGCCCCCCACTGGCAGGAAGCAACTCCATCTTTCCTGTCACTTAGATCAAGATCTTAGGCGTTATCCCTGACTTTTTCCCTATGTTGCCTGTTCTGAAATTTTTATTTATTTCAGAACAGGGGCTTGAACTCAGGGCCCGGGCTCTGTCCCTCAGCTCTTTTGCTCAAAGCTAGCACTCTACCAGTTAGAGCCACAGTGCCACTTCTTGTTTTCTGATGGTTAATTGGAACTCAGTCTCACAGACTTTCCTGCCTGGTCTGGCTTCAAAACGAGATCCTCACCTCTCAGCCTCCTGAGTAGCTAGGATTACAGGCATAAGCCACTGGCACCCAGCTCTGTTTTGGAATTTTTGGTGGCTATTTTAAACTAGCTGTGAATGTGTACATCTTAACAGATGTGGGCATTCCTGCCACCTTGGATCAAACCCCACTTCCTGGCTATTGAGAACCAGATGAGGGGCTGGGTATGGCTCAGCCAGGGCCATCTGAGGGCCTTGGTTAGACAAGACTTCTTTCCAGGCCCTGTAACCCATTTGTCTTCCGTGCCCTGTGATGGAGAATTGACTCTAAACCACTTTCCTAACATGTTGCCTGCTGCTTCTGGTTCCTTTCCCTGTGTCCCAGACAGACTTCCTCCATTAGGACCCCAGGCCAACGTGCACATCCTATCAAGGGGGGCCTATCCTGTCCATCTTTGTATCTATCCAGCTGTGCGGGAACAAAGAGGAAAGTTAGTTATTAATCCAGAGAAGCTTCCGTGGGGGAGGAGCACCAGGCATCATGCTGGGACATAAGAACCCCCCCCACACACACACACATACTCCCAATGTCCCCAAGGGCCTGGCTGCCCTCTCTAGCTTTTCAAAATGGAGACTGTCAGGGCTGATATAGGCACTCTGCATAGGGGTGTATTCATTTCTTTTGGCTGCCAGTAGCAAAGGACTATAGCCACTGTACAGGTTTATTCTCTAGGCATTCTGGAGGTCAAAAGTCCTCTAGTGTTACCGGGACTAGCTATTATCTGTAGTTCCAGGGAAAATTCCTGTCCTTCTGTCACCTTTTCTAGCTGGTTTTCTGGTGGTTAATTGGAGATAAGAGATTTTCCTAGACTTTCCTGCCTGGGCTGGCTTTGAATCTCGAGCCTCAGATCTCAGTTTCCTGAGTAGCTAGGATTACAGGCGTGAGCCACAGGCGCCTGGCTTAGCCTCCCTCTAATGAGGAACTTTCTTATAAGTTTGGGCCCACAAGGATCATCCAAGACCATCACTTCAACTTGAGATTCTCTTGCTACTTAAGAAAAGCTGTTCACTGGTCCAGGAGATCAGGAGGTGGATCTTAGTGGCCACTATTCAGTGTACCACAGCTGGAGAAAGGACATCTGGATCACTCCAGTATTTGAGGAAAGGGAAGTCAAGATGCTGAATCAGCTCTGGCAAAGACCACAGCTCAGCATAGGGCAGGCAGAGGACGTGACTAGAACATCCTGTCCTGGGCTCCTTTATCCCAGAGTTCTCTGCATAGCCTCTGTTCTAGCAGACTCTGGGGCCTCCCAGGGATCCCCAGGGCCACTGAAAGCTGTCCCCAATGGGGGCACAGCCTAGGCCAGTACCCCCATCTTGGGTTCCCTATTCCCCATGTTCAATAAGAGAGGATCAGATCACATGAACTTTACTTTCTATGGGGTCCTTGACCTGGCACACTGGATTTGCAAACTTTACCCTCTGCACCTTAAATTCCAAGATCTTCTATTGGGGTGCAGTAGACAGGAGTGGGGGTCTGGCTCAAACTGATATGGTTGGAATCCTGGCTCTATCACTAGTTGTGTGGCAAAGAAAACTAGGCTAGAGGTGTGACTTAGCGGTAGAACTTCTACCTAGTAAGTGTGAGGCTCTGAGTTCAAATCCAAATGCCACCAAAAAAGAAAAGAAACAATGGAAAAGAAAGAATGGAGATGAAAATGTCAATTGTCTGTCATTAGGATTAGGGGACATGGCACCTGTAAAACTTGATTTAGGAGTGTGTGTGTGTGTGTGTGTGTGTGTGTGTGTGTGTGTGTGTGTGTGTGTGTGTGTGTGTGTGTGTGTGTGTGTGTGTGTGTGTGTGTGTGTTTTTCCCCTGTCTTGGGGTTTCAACTTAGGGCCTGAGTACTGTCCCTGAGTTTTTTCTGCTCAAGGCCAGTGCTCTACCACTTTGAGCCACAGTGCCACTTCTGGTTTTCTGGTAGTTAACTGGAAATTAGAGTCTCAAGGACTATTCTGCCTGGCTGGCTTTGAACCAAAATCCTCAGCTCTCAGCTTCCTGAGTAGCTAGGATTAAAGACATGAGTAACCAAATGCCTGGCTAGAACTGTAGTTTATGATTGTGGCTGGACTCCAGCTTAGGCTGGCAGTGGTGATAAGGCCTGGCAATACTACAATTTTCCTAAAAAGGGAGGAGACGTTGTGGCATTCAGCCATGGTTCCTCTATTCAGTATTGGCTGCCACCTGCAAGGCACCTGGTCCAGGCCTGGGAACTCAACAAAGCAAAGCAGATAATGTCCCCTGCCCATCTGCTTTCTAGGCTGCTCTTGGGAAGATGGTTGCTTCCAGGATGGCCTAGGTAGTGCCTGCTGAAGGACAGTGGGAACTATGACAGACAGTAGAGACAGACATTGTCCTGTCTCACTCTGTGGCTCCCAAAGAAAAGACAGACCCCTATGGTCCAGGAGGTTTTAAAGTCTTCCTGCCAGGCTGTCCCAATTCACACCTTGGTTTTAGCCTCTCTACCTTGTTTTCCTCATATGTAAAGTGAAGGTAATAATGGTTCCAAGGCACAGAGTGGTGAAAAGGATGAAATGAAGTCTGCAAGTACTCACAGTGACATCTGGCAATAGGAGTGTCAGCTGACTGCCCTTACTGTTCTGTTGTTCATAAAAGAAGAGTTGGCCAGGTGCTGGTGGCTCACATCTATAATCCTAGCTACTCAGGAGGCTAAGATATGAGGATCATGGTTGGAAGTCAGCCTGGTAGGAAAGTCCATGAGACTCTGACTTCCAATAAACTACTCAGAAAAAGCCAGAAGTGATGTGTGGCTCAAGTGGTAGAGAGCTAGCCTTGATCAGAGAGATGCTCAGAGATAGAGCTCAGGCACTGAGTTCAAGTCCCAGGATTGGCAAAAAAAAAAAGAAAAAAGAAAAAAAAAGGATTTGGTCAAATACTCTACCAAGCACTAGTGACTTTTGAACACACAGGGGAGGACTTGGCCATCCTAGACCCACTGAAAGAAGTCTAGACACATGGCACGCATCCCATTAAAGGTAGAGCTCTTGCTACCTCCAATGTCCTTGGCACAATCTAGTCACCTTAAAAAAAAAAAAAAGAAGCTGGTTATAGTCATGTCCCCCTATAATCCCAGCACTCAAGAGGCTGATGCAGGAGGATTATGAGTTTGAGGTTACACAATATGGACACTCCATTTAAACAAAGAGTTGGAGTTGCTGCTCCATCTCATGAAGAATTACTGAGCAGGTGAGTGGTGAAGGCCAGCCCTGCTCAGTGGGCACCAAGGATGAGAAAAGAGGGAGCTATGTGTCTTGGAAGAATGTCACAGGCATCCAAGCCTCGAGGTAGTTTATATAAAAGTCACCATCCTGGAAGGGGAGGTATGGTTTACATGGTGAGTGCTAGCCTTGAGCAAAAAAAGCCAAGTGAGACCCTGAGTTCAAGCCCCAGTACATACATGTGTATGCATAAGCACAACAACACAACACACACACACACAGAGTAAGTGTTGTAGTGTGTGTGGGGAACCAAGTGTTGTGAGAGTGGAGGAGGCAGGCAGGTAGACCTTTGGATGCCAGATTCTTTTTATTGATTTTGTGTGTGTATATGTGTGTGTGTGTTGGTCCTAGATCTTGAACTCAGGACCTGAGTACTGTCCCTAAACTTTTTTTTTGCTCAAGGCTAGTGCTCTACCACATGACCCACAGGTCCACTTCTAGCTGTTTTTTGGGCTGTTTTTGAGGGGGAACAGGGGTCATTTATTGAAGATAAGAATCTCAAATGGACTTTTCCTGCCTGGGCTGACTTCAAACCATGGTCTTCAGATCTCAGCCTTCTGGATAGCTGGGATTACAAGAGTGAGCCACCAGTGCCCAGTGGATGCCAGGTTCTTGCTTTATATGTGACCCTGGACAGTCCATCCCCAAGCCTCAGTTTTCCCATCTGTGAAGTGGCAAGCATCTGCCCTGCAGAATAACTCAGGAAGAAGCCGACACTAGTCTCCTGCCCGGTAGTAAGTGTAGGCCCGGGGGTGGGTCGTCTGTGGTGGGTTGTATTCATGGTGCCCACTAGCCTCTGGCTCTGAGAAGCACTGCTTTCTGGAACCTTCTAGATTCTTGGAGTGTCTGGGTCAGTGGTTGGGGTTTCTGGCAGGGGCTAAATCACAGCCAAAGCTCAGCACAGACTCAGATTTCCTTTTTTTTTTTTTTTAAACATCCCATGGCTGAGCTTTGTTTCCTGGGGTCATATGACTACCCCCCAGCCCGCCCGCTGGCCGGGGGCGGTGTCGCAATGCTGGGCGGGGCGCGGGGGGCCGGGGCGGGGGCCCAGCCGGGAAGCGCCACGTGACCCGCCCGCGAGTATAAAAGGGGCCGGGCTGCCGCTCCTCACCACGTCCTCTCGCTCCTAGCCACTGGCCGCGCCGCACGACCGGATCCGGACCTCATCGGCCCCTCCCGCAGAGCCGCGCACCCCAGCCCAGCCCGCCCGCCGCCCGACGAACCCCCCCAGACCCAAGCGATGGAGCGCCAGCACCAAGACAGGCAAGTGTGGGCCCCGGGACGGGAAGCTGGGGTCCCCGCGAGGTGGGGACCGACCCTTCGGTCCCGCCGTGCGGGCAGGGACGGGCTGCCTGCCCTGTCCTGCCCGGCCAGTAAGTAGTCGGGAGGAGGAAGGGTGATTTATGTGCCTGGCGCCCGGGGGGAGGGTACCCCCGAGGGGTGTGTTCCCTGGTGTCAGCCCTTGCAACAGCCAACTTTAGGGGTTTAGGGGTCTGGCTTGGTGTGCTGGGAGCTGACGACCTGTAAACACTGAGCTGAGCGTGACCTCGCTGGGCCGCAGGACAGGTGTGTCCCAGGTGTCTGTCCGGGTGTGTCCCATCCTGGGGGGCAGCCCGCTCTGCTCTAGCCATGTCCGAACCACAGGGCCTCCTAGGCTGGCTGGCCCGCCCGGGAATTTGAACCGTGTGTATGGGAGGGAGACATGTTTTCAGGAAAGGCTCTGGAGAAGGGGAGAAATGTCCATTCTGAGAAGGGGGATTCAGATACCTTAGCAGAAATACATCTGAGAAAGAGATAGATCTCTTTCCCACTCTTCCTCTCTCCTTCCTTTTCATCTCTCCCCTCCTTCCGAACTCTTTTCTGTTCCTTCATGTTACTGGTGATTGAACTCAGGGTGGTCTTGCATGTGCTGGGCAAGGACTCTACCACATCCCCAGCTACATCCCCAGCTTTAAAAATTTTGAGACATGCCTGCTAAAATCGCTCATGATAGACTTGAACTTGGGATCTTTCTGCTTCTGGCCACCTCAGCAGCTGCGATCATAGGCCTGTCCACCACATCCCCACAGGACTTTCTCTTTGACTACAGGGGAAATTTCTTAGACCTTTTAATGCACAATTTGATGATGAGAATAACATTCTAGAGTGTGTGTGTGTGTGGGGGGGGGGGTTTCCACAAGATTTGCATCTGCAACTTTGAAAGAAATTAAATACTTGATTTAAAAAACAAAGCAAGCTGGGCATGGGTGGCTCATGCCTGTAATCCTAGCTAATCAGAAGGCTGAGGTCTAAGGATTGTGGTTCAAAGCCAGCCAGGGCAGAAAAGTCTCCATGATACCTCCAATTAACCACTTAAAAACCAGAAGTGGTGCTGTGGCTCAAGTGGTAGAGTTCTAGTCTTGAGCACAAAGAGGCTCAGGGATAGCTCCCAGGCCCTGAGCTCAAGCCCCACAACAAATGACAACAAAAAAATCAAAGCAGTTTTGTTGAATCCTAGGGCTTGTTATACCTGCCTGGTTTTCCCCTGGACTTCTGGGCTGTGCTGGGCTCCCCTGGCCTTCCCTGGGAATGACTGGAGACAGGGTTTTCCCTTTAAGAATAGTATTTTAGTGACAGCAGTGACAGGGCTGGCACCTCTTTCTGCAGATGCCATGGAGAAAGTGAGGTTGCTGGGAGGGAGGGCTGCAGCATGTTGGGCGTGGCCCTCAATGCAGCTCCCATTACTGATCTCTCTCCTTCCCTCTGCAGCACACCCCAGGACCTGTCCGAAGCCTTGAAGGAGGCCACCAAGGAGGTGCATGTGCAGGCCGAGAATGCCGAGTTTATGAGAAACTTTCAGAAGGGCCAGGTGACCCCGGAGGGCTTTAAAGTAAGTGGCCTGATTGGTTCAATCCTACTAGGGACATGGCCTGTGTGCCCAGGACTCAATCTAAGTGGCCTAAGTAGAGGCTGGAATCAGGGATGGCCAGGTACCAAGTAGCCTTGATGAAGGAAGTTGTTTTACTAATCTTAATGCTGAAGCTCAGAGAAGTGTCTGTCTTACCTTGTCACATAGTGGACTCAGGGCCTGCTTCGTAGTGTTTGTGGAGGCCCTCAGGCAACAATACTACCGAGTCTGTGCCGGCCAATTTATACACTTGTGACTCAACCCTGATGATGATGGGAAGACTCACCGAAGTTGAGTGATTCACAAAAAGCAACACAGCTGTCTGTACAGTGAAAAGACCGAAAGGAAAGAAACGTGGGTCTCATGTTGACCTTTAGGCTCCTGACCTGATTTCTTTTTTTGGGGTCCGGTTGTGGGGCCTGAACTCTGGCCTTGGGCACTGTCCCTCAGCTCTTCAGCTCAAGGCTAGTGTTCTACCACTTGAGCCACAGCGTCACTTCCGGCTTTTTTTTTCTTTTTGCTTATGTGGTGCTGAGGAATCAAACCCAGGGCCTCATGCATGCAAGGCAAGCGCTCTGCCACTGAGCCATCTTCCCAGCCCCATGACCTGATTCTTTCTGTGATGCTGGGGTTAAACCCAGTGCCTTGCTCATGTTAGGCAAGTGCTCTACCACTGAGTTACAGCCTCAGCCTTTTTTTTTTGGCTAGTCCTGGGGCTTGAACTCAGAGCCTGGGCATTGTCCTTGTTTCTTTTGCTCAAGGCTAGCACTCTATCACTTGAGCCATAGTATATGTGGTACTGAGGAATCAAACCCAGGGCTTCATGCATGCTAGGCAACTACTCTACCACTACATTTCCAGCCCCAGCCTTTTCGTTTTGTTCTGCTTTAATATAGTCTTGTTCTGAAGACAAGGCTGGCCTTGAATTTGTGATACTCCTGCCTTTACCTCCCTAATGCTGGGATTATAGGCATGAATCCCTATGCCCTCCTCTCCTGATCAAATTTGGATTTGCCTTTGAAGGCCAAATGGTCTGTAGGATGGGTTTGGGCCCTGGCAGGATCCTTTTCTAATAGTAGACCAGGGGGTTGGGAATGTGGCTCAATGGTAGAGTGCTTGCCTAGCATGCATGATTCCATTACTGGATTCCATTACTCAGCATCACATAAACAGAAAATGCTGGAAGTAGTTCTGTGGTTCAAGTGGTAGAATGCTAGCCTTGAGCGAAAGAAGCTTAGGGACAGGGTACAAGGCTGAGTTCAAGCCCCAGGACTGGCCAAAAAAAGTAGACCAGGAGCCCTCATCTAATGACCCAAGCTGCCTGTTCCAGCTACTTTTCTCCCTCATCTATGAAATGGGATTTCAACATCAGGCCCTTTCTAAGCACTCAATGTACACTAGGCCCTGATTTTACTATTTCCTGGCATGGTTGTGCAATTCATGCCCATAGAAGGAAAAAGTGGACCAAAAAACAGGCAGGTATTGGTGTTTTATACCCTCAAAAACATCTGTGGCATTATTCCAGTTGCTAATGTCTATGATCCTAACTACTCAGGAGGCTGAGATCTGAGGATCATGGTTCGAAGCCACCACAGACAGGAAAAGTCCATGAGACTTTTATTTCCAATTAACTATCAAAAAGCCAGAAGTAGTTCCAGTGGTGGAACATTAGCCTTGAGCACTAAAGCTCAGAGACAGTGCTCAGTCACTAAGTTCAAGCCTCAGGATTGGTACCAAAAAAATAAAACAAAAACTGTATTGGCCTGGCACCAGTGGCTAGGCCTATAATCTTAGCTACTCTGGAGGTCAAGATCTGAGGACTGTATTAAAAGCCAGCTTGGGCAGGAAAGTCTGTGAGACTAATCTCCAGTTAATGTTGTAAGTGGTGGTGTGGTCCACATGGTAGAGCAAAAAAGCTCATTGACAGGTCACAGGCCCTGAGTTCAAGCCCCAGGACTGGCATACACTGGGTTCTATCACTCATGACACAGAGCTCTGCTGAGCCCCACTTCCATCTTGAAGGATGCTTTGGTGAGGGGAGGTATGACTTGCAGTTCTGGGGGTCCTGCCTGTGTTCTATGGCAGGAAGAGCTTTGTGTTTCTCCTCCACCATCTCTAAAAGAATATATACCCCCCAGTTATTGCCACATGGTTGGGCAATGGGGGCAGAGATGCTGGAATGTGCTGTCCACAGCCATCGTAGACTTTGGATCCTGCCCGTAATTCACACCTCAAAGTGAGCACCATCGATTGAGGCAGCCCAGAATTCCTTGCTGTTAGGCTGCTAGGATGACTGGTGCAGTCAGCTGATGGGAGGACTAAGTGCTAGGGAACTTCCTGGGTTGCACCTAAAACTTAATTCTATCCTCACACAGCCCCATAGAGTAGGTGTTTGGATTATGTCCTAAGGCCAAGGTGGAACGGAACCACCTGACTTGTAGTCACTGACCTGGAACCATCTCTTTCCTAGGCTGGGTAGCTGAGGCCAGAGGGCAAATGACTCAGCAAGCTCACACAGCTGGGGCATGGGTGATCAGGGTTGGAACTGGGTCTGTCATACTGGAAAGTCCCGCCTCTCTTATACCAAGTTTCCTAGCTGTCTACCCTCTCAAGGAATGGGATTTCTAAGAATGTTTGAGCTTATGGAATTGTAATTCCTTGTACAGCTACTTAACAGAAATAATAAAGGTCGGCACTAGTGGTTCAATGACCCTAGCTAACATCCTCAGATGAGACTCTTTTTTTTTTTTTTTTTTTGTCGGTCGTGGGGCCTGAGTGCTGTCCCTTAGCTCTTCAGCTCAAGGCGAGCGCTCTACCACTTGAGCCACAGCACCACTTCCGGTTTTCTAGTGGTTTATTGGAGATAAGAGTCTCACGGAGTTTCCTACCTGGGCTGGCTTTGAACCGTGATTCACAGATCTCAGCCTCCTGAGTAGCTAGTATTACAGGCGTGAGCCAACAGCGCCCCAGCTCCATGAGACTCTTCAATTAACAACCAGAAAACCTTGGAGCTGTGGCTCCAAGGAGTAGAGCATTAGCCTTGAGCACATGAGCTGAGGGACTGCACCTACGCCCTCAGATCAAGCCCCATACCAGAAAAAAAAATTAAATAATAAAAAAAATGTTTGGGCTTAGAAATAACTCGCCTTAACGAGAACTCCTAACTTTGACTCCTGCAAACTCAAGCCTGGAGTGTTAACGTATACCTGGTGTTTTCTGAGTGCTGGACCTCTTGCTCAGTTCAGTACCCAAAGACAGCAGAGCTGGGGCCACAGGAAGGAGAACTGTGCTCTGCAGGTCCCATTTCCCCAGACCCCAGAGATGCCTGGCCAGTCTCCTCTGAGCACTTTCACCGTATTCTGCCCTGTTCCAGAGCCATGGTAGTTCATTGGTAGCATCAGACTCCTACTTTCTTTTTTTGTGTGTCTGTATTGGAGCTTGACCTAGGAGCCAGGAGGCGCTGGCCCTGAGCTATCTCAGCCTCCTGAGTAGCTAAGATTACATGCATGAGCTACCGGCACCCTGCTCCTATTATCTTAGTCACTGTGCAACCCCAAGATCTCAAACACTGTCTGAACCTTAGTTTTCTGTAAAATGGGAACAGAGTCACCCTTAATGTATTTGTGTAAGAATTAACCAAGGCTGCATGTGTTAGTAAGGTTAAAAATGTTTTTAGCTGAGAAAGCCATGGTGGAATGTTCCCCTGGGGAGATACCCCTGGAGAGAACTGGAGAGTCCTAGGAGGCAGGGGCCCAGGCAGGGAGGGGGGGGTGACAGGTATGAGCCAGGTGCAGAAATGGACAGCTAGACCTGTCCTTGTGTTTCCAGCTGGTGATGGCCTCCCTGTACCATATCTACACGGCTCTGGAGGAGGAGATTGAGCGTAACAAGGCGAGCCCTGTCTTCGCCCCCCTCTACTTCCCGGAGGAGCTGCACCGCAAGGCCGCCCTGGAGCAGGACATGGCCTTCTGGTATGGGCCCCACTGGCAGGAGACCATCCCTTACACGTCAGCTACACAGCACTATGTGAAGCAACTCCACGAGGTAGGGGTCTCCGAGCCCGAGCTGCTGGTGGCCCATGCCTACACCCGCTACCTGGGTGACCTGTCTGGGGGCCAGGTCCTCAAGAAGATTGCACAGAAGGCCCTGGACCTGCCCAGCTCTGGTGAAGGCCTGGCCTTCTTCACCTTCCCCAACATCGAGAGTGCCACCAAGTTCAAGCAGCTCTACCGTGCACGCATGAATACGCTGGAGATGACCCCCAAGATCAGGCAGAGAGTGATTGAAGAGGCCAAGACCGCATTCCTGCTCAATATCAAGGTGAGGAACCCACAGCCCAGGATGTCCTGCCCCCTGCTGAGTCTCCAGGCCCTGAGTGTCATTAATGTTATTGGTCAGGGCTAAGCCGGCACTTAAGGACCAGGGTCGTAGTTCTGCCACTTCCTAGTTAGGTGATCTTGGGAAAATCCCATAATATCTCCATGCTTTAGTTTCCTCATCTGCATTATAGGGATGATAATAACACCATCTTCACATTGGGAGGGAGAAGGCATTGGTGCCAGTAAAGTCCCTGCAGAAGTGCTGGCCACAATGTCTGTCCAGCAATGTTAGCTGCTGTTCCTATGGGGCGTGACCATCCCGTGGTGATAAATCTGGGGAGCTTCTAAGGTGTCCACACACTTATGGGTCACCAAGTTGGCACTGCAAGTTTCAGGCACTGGACACAAGGCCTGTCTTTAGGCCAGTGAGGAGGGGGCTGACTTCTTTCTACAGCTGCTTCAGTCCTGGGGGAAGGAGGAAGGGAAGGAGGAAGTAAGGTTGGAGCAGGGCCTTGAAGATGAATTTTTTTTTTTTTTTTTGCTTGGTCATGGGGCTTGAACTCTGGGCCTGGGCGCTGTCCCTCAGCTCTTCAGCTCAAGGCAAGCACTCTGCCACTTGAGCTACAGTGCCACTTCCAGTTTTCTGGTGGTTTATTGGAGATAAGAGTTTCATGGACTTTCCTGCCTGGGCTGGCTTTGAATCTCGATCCTTAGATCTCACCTTCCTGAGTAGCTAGGATTACAGGTGTGAGGCACCAGAGCTTAGCTTGAAGATGAATTCTTGGCTGGAGTTTGAGGGGCGGAGTCCTCTTCACCCCAGATGGTATAGTATACCATTACTGAGGGTACCACGGGGCCAGAAGTTCCAGTTGGGGGTCCCAGAGGAGACTGATCAGACACTTGTTACAGCAGTGCCTTTGCCATCACTCCCCCAAATCCAGTCACTTCTAGAAAAATCCAATAGCTTTTAGCTGGCTCTGTGTCCTGACTCAGACAAAACCTTCCTTCCCTGGAGCTGTGGATTCCATCCCAAGCTCTGGGAAGCTCACAATACAGATACCATCTGCTGTTCAACACTGGCAGAGCAGTGCTACACATGTGGATGGCAAAGGCGTGAATGGCTGCAGTGAATCTGCATTCAGGATAGCTGTTAGTTACTCTGGGGCCTGGGTCAGGGGCACTCCATGTTTGGGAAGAGCAGGACTGTACCTGTTACATATTTGATAAGCTGAGAAAAATATAAATGAGCATTTACATTTTCTTGTAATTTTTTTTTTTTTTTTTTGGTCGGTTGTGGGGCTTGAACTCTGGGCCTGGGCGCTGTCCTTCAGCTCTTCAGCTCAAGGCGAGCGCTCTACCACTTGAGCTACAGCGCCACTTCCGGTTTTCTGGTGATTTATTGGAGATAGGAGTCTCACGGTCTCTCCTGCCCGGGCTGGCTTTGAACCACGATCCTCAGATCTCAGCCTCCTGAGTAGCTAGGATTACAGGCGTGAGCCACCAGCGCCCGGCTTCTTCTAATTTTTTTATTGCCAAAATACTTTTTTTTTTTTTTTTAATAGTTATTGGTTGTGGGGCTTGAACACAGGGCCTGGGCACTGTCCCTCAGCCTCTTTGTGCTCAAGGCTAGCATTACCGCTTAAGCCACAGCACCATTAGTGTTTGTTTGTTTTTGTTTTGCCAGTCCTGGGGCTTAAACTCAGGGCCAGGACACTGTCCCTGAGCCTTTTTGTGCTCAAGGCTAGTGCTCTACCACTTGAGCCACAGCGCCACTTCCAGATTTTTATGTTTATGTGGTACTGAGGAATTGAATCCAGGGCTTCACCCAGGGCAAGCACTCTACCACTAAGCCACATTCCTAGCCTGCCACAATGTTTTATAACCAAGCTTAAAGCCTTATCCACAGCTGGAGTCTGGTGAAGTATTCACTGACTGAAGGGTGTGTGTATCTTGTTTTCCAGCTGTTTGAGGAGTTGCAGGGACTGCTGACCCAGGACTCAAAGGACCAGAGCCCCTCTCAAGTTCCTGGGCTCCACCGGCGAGCCAGCAGCAGGGTGCAAGGTGAGGAGGGTATCTCTTCTTGCTGGAGGGAAATGGCCTAGCTGTTCATCTTGGGTACTTCTTTTGCATATGTGCTGCTTTAGAGGGCTTCAACTCAGGGTCTAGGATCTGTCCTGAGCTTTTTTCTCAAGGCTAGTGCTCTGATGATTGCCTGACCTTCACTTCACTTTTGGTGCTTAATTGGAGATGAGTCTTATGAACCTTCCTACCTGGGCTGAAACCATGATCCTCAGATCTCAGCCTCCTGAATAGCTAGGATTACAGGTGTGAGCCATAGGCACCTGGCTTTCTGGGATTTCTTTACTCTTCTGTCTTCTGAATGTTTTAAGGGACAAGTGGATTGCAGGCCAAGGAGCCACAGGGTTAATCTTCAATGTGACTGTTTCCCTACCTCAAGAATCAAGAGACAATGAGTTTGGTCTAGTTTGTTGGCTCAGGTGCACAGACACTGCTTAGAAGGCAGTGTCTCTATTTAGACTTCTTTTCTGGAGGGTTTGTTTTTGTGCTGTCCTGAGACTTGAATTCAGAGTATGGGTGCTGGCCCTGAGCATCTGTGCTCAGGCTAGCACTCTGTCATTTGAGCCACAGATTCACACATCTTGCTTTTTGGTGGTTAGTTGGGGATAAGAGTCTCACAGATTTCCTGTTCAAGGCTAGCTTTGAACTGCAATCTTCAGATCTTAGCTTCCTTCCAGTAGCTAGGATTACAGGTGTGAGCTATGGGTTTAAGCTCAGGGCCTGAACTTCCTAGGTGGATGCTCTACCACTTTTGAACCACACTCCAGTCCTTTTGCTTAAGTTACTTTTCAAATAGGGTTTTGTGGGGGGGGGGGGTTTGGGCCTTGGCTGGCCTAGATCCACAAGCTGCCTACATACAATGCCTATGCAGCTGGGATTATAAACCTATACCACCACACCCAGCTATTTTTGTTGAGATGGGCTTAGACTCTTTTTGAGACTCTGGGAACTGATGAGCAGGTCTCCAAGTGAGGCTGGATACAAGGGACTTGTTTGCAGTTATTACCCTACCAGGAATGCTGGGAGGACACAGTATGACTGGGTCTTGCCTGTTAGCTCCTCCTCCTGCTCCCCAGGAGCTGTGGAAGGTATGGCTGTAGTAGAAACATCTGACGACTTAAAATGTGCCCTTGCCCAGCCAGGCACCCGCAAGAGGGGAGTGGGGCAACTGAACTCCCCTGTCCTCTGCCAGGGTCACAAGGGGACCCCACTGACAGGATTGGGCCTAGAGGATTAGTTACGGCCAGTCAGATGGGACTAGGTAGCCACCTGGTGGTATAAGGAGACTCTGCAGTAAGGTCATGGTTCTCAACAATGTGTATGGGGTGGGAGGCAGTGGAGACGATCAGTGAGGTTTGGTTTTGTTTTATTGGATTTTTTTTTTTTTTTTCCTTTGTCAGTTATGGGGATGGAACTCAGGGCCTGGGCTCTGTGAAAACTAGTGCTGTACCACTTTGAGCCAGCCCAGGCAGGAAAGGACATAAGATTTTTTTTCTTTTGTCAGTTGTGGGGCTTGAACTTAGGATCTGGGTTCTGTCCCTGAGCTCCTTTGCTCAAGGCTAGTACTCTACCACTTGAGCCACAGTGCCACTTCCAATTTTCTGGTTAATTGGAGATAAAAGTCTCAGGGCCTTTCCTGCCTGGGCTGGCTTTGAGCTATGATCCTCAGATCTCAGCCTCCTGGGTAGCTAGGATTACAGGCATGAGCTACCAGCACCCCGCTTAGTGTTTTTTGTTTTTATTTTTTTGCTCTTTTGGAATTTCATTGTCTCATGAATTTCTACTGCAATTTTCCAAAAGTCAGATCCCTGTTACTTCTGGTGGCTAATGTGTCTATGTCTTGGGTGGTAGCAGTTTCTCTGTTTAGTGGGGCCAGGGCCAGAGCTTGTAGCCCTGGGATTAAATTTAAAATTCTGACCCCACAGGTGTCACTCTATTTCCCATCCTGCCTATTACCTTACCCCGTTCTTACTAAATGTGTCAGCATCTGAGATGTACAGCTCAGACCTAGTGACCAGGAAAGCTTAAAGGGAGGGCCTTCCTGATCACAGGCAGGAGTCTGGAAAACATGCCCTGGGCCCAGAAGGAACCCACAGGGGCTGAACATGGAAGGACAGATGATTTGGAGAGGTAGTGAGCTTCCCATCTCTGGAGGGATTCACTCAATCCATTTGTGTTCTAGCAGAATCCTGGCCTTGGACTGGGACTGTAGCACAGATGCCAAGGTTCCTCTGTTCTGTAGATCTGTGATGTCAGCCACTCTGCCCACCTGGGGTTGACCATGCTTGCCTTTCTTTTTCAGACTCCACAGAGGGTCCTAAAGGGAATGCCCAGCTCAGCAGACTCTCCCAGACGCCATTCCTCCGATGGGTCCTCACCTTCAGCTTTCTGGTGGCAACAGTGGCTGTGGGACTTTATGCAATATGAATGCCAGTGTGCTGGTCCCCAGGGACCATGAACTGTCCAGTGAAGGACCCTCTCCTTGGAGAGGCACAGAATCTCTTGCCTGATTTTTCACTTTGGGACACTGGAAGCCTTCAGGGCTTCTAACCTTCTCCTCATATCCCTCTGAAATGGAGGGAGGTGCTTGTGGCATGTCCCCCGCTCCTGCCTGGAAAGCATATGTAGCACATCCAGCCAGTGGCCTAGACATCCAAACCCAGTGGCTCTGGTTCTTACAACAGAGCCCAGAAGATATGGCCTGGCTGAAAGCAGCAGCTATCCTGAGCCTTCCTATGTCCTTTGTCCCTGTATCTACCTTGGCCACGACCATGACGGCTTTCTCAAGGGTCATGAAAGGCATTTTTTCTATGTGCAGTGATGTTGTGTCTTGTGTTTCTTTTTTTTTTGTTGGATCCACTCTTTGTTCTTGGTTCCACTTGAACAGTATGGTAATATCTTACGTTCTGTTGTTTTATAACAAGTTTGGGCTATCTCTTTGTGGGAGGATGGGGAGGGTGGGGTGAGGGGGAAGATGTTTAACAAGAGTGGCTTTGGTTTCCATGTTGGTATGTAATAATAAACAACATTGTCTAACAGTAACCGAAAGTGTTGCCATGGGCTCTGTGGTCTCTCACCTGTGCTTCTCATTCTTGTACTGTGGGAGTCACCTCATACCCTGTGTTCATTCTCACAGTTAACTGGACCCGACTGAGGGTCAGGGAGGACTGGAACCAGGTCCCAAATCCAGGCCCTTCCTCCACCTCCCGTAGTCACAAAAGCCCCTGAAAGACTATAAACATATGGCTTCCCAATCTATAGAAGTAAAAACTCTTCATGGGAGGTAGGTGGGCAGAGCAGGGGACAGCCAGCAGCACATGAGGATTGGGACTGGAGATCTTTGTCTCTCCTGGCTCTGCCATTAAATCTGGAATCTTGGGCAGGTTGCTTAACACCTTTTTTTTTTTTGGTTGGTCATGGGGCCTAAACTCTGGGCACTGTCCCTGAGCTCTTCAGCTAAAGGCTAGGACTCTACCACTTGACCCACAGCGCCACTTCTAGCTTTTTCTGCTTATGTGGTGCTAAGGAATTGAACCCAGGGCCTCATGCATGCAAGGCAAGCGCTCTACCACTGAGCCACCTTCCCAGTCCAGGTTGCTTCACATCTTCTTTACTAATTATGTTTTGGGTCTGGTCGTGGGGCCTGAACTCTGAGCCTGGGCGCTGTCCCTCAGCTTTTCAGCTCAAGCCTAGTGCTCTACCACTTGAGCCACAGCGCCACTTCCGTTTTTTTTTTTTTTTTTCATTTTGCTTATGTGGTGCTGAGGAATGGAACCCAGGGCCTCAGGCATGCAAGGCAAGCCCTCTACCACTGGGCCACCTTCCCAGCCCCTTCTTTACTAATTATGTTAGCATACATACATTTATTTTGTGTGATGGGTTTTACTGTGACATTTCCACTCAGGTATACAATGTACTCATCCCTGCTACCAGGCTCCTTCCCCCAAACACTTCCAAGTTTCATTGTTCCATTTCCATCAATGCCTACTGCCTACTTGGCCCTTATTCACCTCCATTCACCCTCCTTGTTAGCATTTCTCATCCTATTTATTGGAAAAATGAGAGCAATATAGCTGCCTCCCACATCTGTTAAACAAACATTACAAACAAACATACATCAGAGACACTTCCCACCCCCTATCCCCAAGATACAAAAGAACCCAGGGATCTGTGTTCTGGTCTAGAGATCTGGCTGGGGATGGGTGGGTGTTGGAGGGGCTTCCAATTGCCTTTGTGAAAGGCATGCTGGAAGGTTCCATTGTGCTTCTGGTCTAGCAGCCACTGTGGACATACATATCATGAGAATGCATGCAAATATGCAAACCCTAGGGATCAGACCACTGCTGTGGCTCTCCCACCTTGGGCCCAGTTTCCTCTTGTGGAAACAGGCCACATACTCATTATGTGATGGAGGTAAGGAGGGAGGGAGAGAAACCATCTTGAATTGTACAAGAGGAGAACAGTCAAAGACTATAAATTGTTTAAAGCTAAAAAAGCCTGACTCGTTTTGTGTGTGTGTGTGTGTGTGTGTGTGTGTGTTGGGGCCTGGGTGCCGTCCCTAAGCTCTTTCCTCAAGGTTAGCACTCTTACTACTTTGAGCCATCGTCACTTTTAGTTTTCTGGTGTTTAATTGGAGATAAAAGTCTTAGGGGCTGCAATGCTTGGTAAGAAATGTACGCATTATCCTGCCCACGTAATTGTAACTCCTCTGTACAGTATGTTCACAAATAAATTAAATTAAAAAAAAAGAGTCTTAGGGACTTTCCTGCCCAGGCTGGTTTTGAGCTGGGACCCTCAGATCTCAGCCTCCTGTGTAGTTAGGTTTACAGGTGTAAGCCACTAGCACACAGCAAGGGCAGGTTTTAATCAGTAAAAAGCTGTTGAAATAGGGAAGTGTTCGAGAAAAATGGAAGTTGACTTCAATTTGGACATTGGTAAATGGTATGTTTTTGTTAAAACAGGATTTTGCTCTGGTGGGGTCTTAAGGAATATTCCTGCCTCAGCTTCTAAGACTAATGCCACTACATCCAACTGGGCATTTATTTTATTTTTCTGGTCCTGGGGCTTGAATTCTGGGCCTGGCCTTAAGCCTCTTTGTGCTCAAGGCTAGTGCTCTATCACTTAAGACACAATGCCACTTCTGGCTTTATCTGAGTAGTTTACTGGAACTAAGAGTCTCTCGGGCTTTTCTGCCTCCGCTGGCTTCAAACCAAAATCTTCAGATCTCAGCCTCGAGTAGTTAGGATTACAAGTGTGAGCTATGGGCGCCTGGCCCAACCAGGCATTTTAAAAGAAGGGAGTGGAAAGGGGGAAGTGTTCTTTGAGGGACTGAGTAGAATTAGGGAAGTGAAATGCCACTAATGGGAAACTCAGTGTGAATGCCAGGAGACAGTTGTGTCAGGCAAACATGAAAATTAGGATCAGATCCACAGGCTGGAACAGGGACTAGGGTTATAGTCATTTCCTAATGTGAACTGAACCATTAGAAACTCAGGGTTGCTCTCTTGCTAGGCTGGTGTTTTACCATTTGAACCATACCTCCAACCCTGCTTTATTATATTTTCAGATAAGAGAGGCTTTTTGCTCAAAACTGAACACAATCCTCTTTCCTTGACCTCACCTGTAGCTTGGATTACAGGTAGGTAACATACAGTACCAACTCGTTTTGTTTTTTTTTTTTTTGGGTCCGGTTGTGGGGCCTGAACTCTGGGCTTGGGTGCTGTCCCTCAGCTCTTCAGCTCAAGGCTAGCACTCTACCATTTGTGCCACAGCACCACTTCCGGCTTTTTTCATTTTGCTTATGTGGTGCTGAGGAATCAAACCCAGGGCCTCAGGCTTGCAAGGCAAGCACCTACCACTGAGCCATCTTCCCAGTCCCCCAACTCGTTTTTTTGAGACTGGGTCTTGCTGTATAGCTCATGCTATCTTTGAACTCCTGATCCTCCAGTCTCTGTCTATGGAGGGCTTTTTTATTTTTACTAACTGTAAAAATGCTCCTAATATAGATATGATGGCAAAAATAACAGTTCTTTTTGCTTAGGGAGAACCAACAGAAGACAAATTATGCCAAGTGTTCCATATGTGAGTGTGTGTGTGTGTGTGTGTGTGTGTCCTGGGGCTTGAACTCAGGGCCTGGCCTGGGCACTGTCCTGAGTTTCTCTTTTGCTCAAGACTAGCACTCTACCACTTGAGCCACAGCGCCACGCCACTTCTGGCGCTTTTCTATTTATGTGGTACTGAGGAATTGAACCCAGGGCTTCACACATGCTACGCAAGCACTCCACCATTAAGCTACATTGCCAGCCCAAGTCTTCCTTTTTTTTTTCTTCTCAAGATTTCCATTTAGAAGTGTGGTCTTGATTGTTTTTCATATATAAGTATTGCCAAAGAATTACAAACATCCTACAATCGTCATTGTTAATTTTCTTTCCCCTGGTGCTGGGGATTAAGCACTCTGCATTATTATCTGGCTCGGGGCCAAAAAAAGACACCAGAGTCCCAAGTTTGGGACGATTTTGGTCCTAGAGAGAGCGGGAAAGCGCCTGAGCAGGGCCCGGCCGCGCGGGAAAGCATTTCTCTGGGCCTCACGGAGCAATCGGGCCTCACCAGTTCTGAACTCCTAGTCCCTCTTTTGGTGGCTCTGGAATGGCTCATCTTCGCACAGGACTTAAAAAAGACTTAAGGATAAAACTCACCGGCTCCCCCGGCCTACCCGCCCCTCCGCCATCTTTGCTCCCGCCGTGGCTTCCTCCCCGCTCAGAAATTTCCCGCCAAATTATTCCTCACACAAAATGGAACCCGGAAAGAGGCGGCGTGTGACGTCACGAGCAAGGCAGCCCATCAGCTTCGGGAATCCGTCTAGGAAGGCGGGACTTAAAGGCACCGAGCGGCCCAATCGTTGACCGTGGGGCCTAAGAGAACCAATAGGAGCGCACCTTCCGGCGGCGAACGCGACAACTTTTTTTTTTTCCCGCGAAACTCAGCCGCGGGAGCGTGGAGCTGCTTGTTTCTGCTGGTGTGCGTGGGGCGGTCAAGGAGCGGTGAGGCCGGTGTGGGACCGGGAGTGGGGCGGGCTCCCTGGGAGGTGGGGGTGGGCAGGGTGCTGCGTCTCGGGGCGCGGCGGGTGGGGCCGGGGTTCCCGCGGACCGCCGCGCGCGTTCCTCACCCCCTTCCCCCCCCAGCCCCGCTCAACTCCGCTTCCTCTTCAGGGGCCGTCATGTCGGGCTTCGACGATCCTGGCGTCTTCTACAGCGACAGCTTCGGGGGGGACCCCGGCGCCGACGAAGGGCAGGCCCGCAAGTCGCAGCTGCAGAAGCGCTTCAAGGAGTTCCTGCGGCAGTACCGAGTGGGCACCGACCGCACGGGCTTCACCTTCAAGTACAGGTGGGAGCCTGGGGATACCCCCGAGGAGGACCTCGGTCCGGGAGGGCGCGCGAGGAGCCCGGGAGAAGGGCGCCAAGGCGGAGGGGGGCCACGGGGCCTCGCCGTAGGGCGACCTCAGGGGCATCTTTGGGGTGAGCCACCTGCTGAGTTGGCCACCCAGCAACCCGGGTGGAGCCACCTGGCCCCTGGTTCTGTCTATTTCCTGGGGGTGGGGGGAGGGCGGGGAACTGAGCTTGAACTCTTAAGAGTTCAAGTCTGGGCATTGGCGCTCAAGGCTGGCACTCTACCACTTGAGTTACACCCCACTAACTGCTCTTCGGTGGTTAATTGGAGATCAGAGTCTCAAGGACTCTCCTGTCTCGGCTGGCTTCGTTAATGGGATCCTCAGGTCTTTGCTGGCTTTGCACTGGGATACTCAGCCTCCGGAGTAGTTAGGATTCCTGGTGCCCAGCTGGTCGGTCTTTAGTCATGTCTGATTCCATGATGTCTGATGATCTGGGGATTTATCTTTTTTTGGGGGGGGGGAGAGGTCTGGGCCTGGGCACTGTCCCTCAGCTCTTCTGCTCAAGGCTAGCGCTCTACCACTTGAGCCAGAGTACCACTTCCGGCTTTTTTCTTTTTGCTTATATGGTGCTGAGGAGTCTAACCCAGGGCCTTATGCATGCAAGGCAAGTGCTCTACCACTGAGCCACCTTCCCAGCCCTGGGGATTTATCTTTTGGGTGCTGTGAAGGTGAACTTCATCCCTATCTTGCACATCCAGGCCCTGAACTAGCTGGGATTGGGCCAGGACACCTGACTGCTTTACTCAGCATGTGACATCACTAAATTTTGTGGTCCTACCTCTACTTTGGAGACCATAAAGTGTGAGGGCATGGTTTGTAGGTGTAGGATTGGGCCCTAGCCTTTTCTAGCTGAGTGGCTTCCATGTGTCAGTCTCTGGGCCTCAGTCTTCATCAGAAAGACGAGTAAAGCCATTTCTATCTCCATTTGTGCAGCAACTGGCACTGCCACCTGTGTGCCAAGCATAGAGACAACCTTGTTCTCAAGCTCATAAGTCAGGAATGGAGGGTAGAAACTGGCAGTGAATCTTTGTTTTGTGGGGAAGTATGGAAGGAGGTAAGCTCCCAGAGAAGCTGGCATTTTTGAGCTGTGGAAGGTATTCTAAGGGGTCTGGAGTGTTCACTGATAGCAAGGGGTATTCAGTGCCAGACTGGGTATTCTGTTGCTGTTGGATGTGAGGTAGAAGGGAGTGGGGTCTGTGATATTGTACATAGGTCACGGTTCCCAAATAGGTTCTTGTGATAGTAGTCCATGGCTAGACATAGCCTCAGAGTTTGAGGTTGTGCCCTTTCAGTCTCGAAGAGCGAGACAAGGCTCTGAAACATCCTGCAGCAGAAGACCTGCTTTGTTTGTTGCTGTGTGCACTGCACTACTGTCCTTCAGCCATGCTGAAAATTCAGGGATTTTCTTTGGAGAGTGCCTCTCTTGGCAATAGGGAATCTCTCTAGGGCTTGGTGATGGGATGATATGGAACTAGGTGTTTGTGTGTGACAGAGTAGTGGGTAGGTAGGATGGAGTCTGTGTGTACCTCAGCCAGCATTACTTTCTTCCTCTGCATCCTTGCTGTCTGTGTGCTGTCCCCAGAGATGAACTCAAGAGGCATTACAACCTGGGAGAGTATTGGATTGAGGTGGAGATGGAGGACCTGGCCAGCTTCGATGAGGATCTGGCTGACTACTTGTACAAGCAGCCAGCCGAGCACCTGCAGCTGGTGAGTGGGATCTGGCCTGGAGTTGCCCCCCCCCGCCCCCCCGCCTGGTCCTGTCCTGTCACCAACAGCTTGTGTCTTTGTTCCTCTCCAGCTGGAGGAAGCTGCTAAGGAGGTGGCTGATGAGGTGACCCGGCCCCGGCCCACTGGCGAGGAGGCACTCCAGGACATCCAGGTCATGCTCAAGTCAGACGCCAGCCCATCCAGCATTCGAAGCCTGAAAGTGAGTCCATTGGGAGGCTAGGGAGAGCGCTTTGGAGACAGGCAGCCGCAGGCACCAGCTGTGTGACCCTGAGCGCTGAGCAAGGCATTTGGCATTCTGAGTCTGTATCTTTTTTGCAAAACTAACTCATTGGACAGATGTTTACTGAACTCATTCTGGAGAGAGGGCATTGAGTTTGGTCCGACCCTGCAGAGATTAAAGGTAAAATATCTGGTCTCCTGTGGGGAGACTGTGAAACCTGTAAACATCACCCATTATAACTTTAGATGGTTGTAAATGCAATGAGAACAATCAAGAGAGTGACAAGAAAGTGTGGGGACCTCTAGGGAGAAAGAAGCTTCTTGAGGAGATAGCAGCATGCAAGCAGTGTGTGTGTGTGGGGGGGGGGGGAAGAGGCTGCTTCCTGTCCCATGGTTGGCTACTCATTATGTTGAATAAAACTGGCCCTTATTCTCTTGGGCTTTCAGTGGGAGAAAGCCAAGGAGTGGTTAGATGATATGATTAGTATGGTTAGTGTGATAGAGGTTTGAAGAAAAGAAAATGAGGGCAATGTGTCCATGGCTGAGGGAGGTGAAGGTGGCTAGAGAAGGCCTCTTCTCTGAATAGTATGTACCCTACCAGATGCAGCAGGGTCAGAGCATTCCATGCTCAGGGAACAGCAGGGGTGGAGGCCTGTATGGAGGACCAGAAACCAGTGTGGCTGGTGCACAGTGTCATAAGGTTAGAGGAAAGAAGATGAAGAGGCCAGGTAGCCAGACCCTTCTTTTCACAGAAGTATGGGTTTTGTTTGGAACACAGAAGGCACTGGAAGGGTTAAGTAGGAGGAACAGTCTGATTGTGTTTTCTATTTTCTTTTTGTTTTTTGGTCGGTCATGGGACTTGAACTCTGGGCCTTGGGTCCTGTTCCTGAGCTCTTCAGCTCAAGGCTAGTGCTCTACCACCTGAGCTATAGTGCCACTTCAGTTTTCTGAATGGTTTATTGGAGATAAGTCTCATGGACTTTCCTGCCCAGGCTGGCTTTGAACTGTGATCCTCACCTCTCAGCCTCCTGAGTAACTAGATTACAGGTGTGAGCCACCAGTGCCCAGCTTTTTTTTTTTTTGCCAGTCCTGGGGCTTGGGCACTGTCCCTGAGCTACTCTTTTGCTCAAAGCTAGCACTCTACCACTTGAGCTACATTGCCACTTGTAGCTTTTTCTGTTTATGTGGAACCTAGGGCTTCATGAATGCCAGGCAAGCATACTACTACCAAACCGCATTCTCAGCCCTGATTGTGCTTTCTTAACAGCAGTACTAAGAATACAACCTGAGGCCTTGTACATACTAGGACAGGGCTCTGCCCCTGAATGATGATATCCCCAGCCCCTGACTTGATTTACAGAAGAGCTCCCTGATTGCTGTGTGGAAGAGGGGTAGAAGCTGAGAAAGCAGTGTGGAGAAAGTGAAGTGTGGACTGCTTTTAGGTCTGCTAGGATACATGTGACTCAGCTGGGTGGAATCTACAGTCAGGCGATGCCATCTTCATCATGCACTACTCCCAGGAAGCCATGCTCATGTTTGGTAGACCTCCAGTCTGCTGCTCTGTGGGTGGTGGTGTGGGGAGAGGAAGTAGCAAGACTTCAGAAACAAGGCCCTGGGCTCGGTATGCAGGCTCTGGAGGGGGCTTGTTGGCGTCATGAAGGCTCTGAATATGTATGGAAGCAAACTTAAGTTTCACTAGGTTCTGCCTGACTGGTATGGGGCAGTCATTACCCTGAAGGGCCTCCTTGCTGGGAGTTCTTATGAATGGCCTGTTCTCAATGAGGGTGGGCCAGCCAGAAGAAATTGCCTGTTGGAGATGTCCTAAGAGGGCTAAGACAAATTTCAGTTTCTTCCTCTCCTGCCACCCTGGCGGACTTCAGAAAGCTGTGCCACATGCATGTGCTAGGCCTTGTTCCAGGGTTCTGCCATCGGAGTCTGGACAGGGCTCTGGCTCCATTTACCAGAGGTGATCTCCCAACTCAGGGCTTCCCAGAATCCAGTACAGCATCTTTCCTGGAGTAGGAAGAAAAAAATGCCAAAAGGAACTTTTATTTATTTAATTATTACTACTCTTTTTTGCTTTTTATTATAAAAGTTTCAACCCCACAGGAAGAAAAAGAGACTAGTGATCCATATATCTTCATGTGGATTTAATTGGTAATGCTTTGCTTTTTTGTTATTTTGCTACCGAACTTTAAATTGCAGACATGATACTTTATCACTAAATAGTTGCAATTTAGTTTTAAGCAAAATTCTGTTTTTCTTCAAAGAAATTTTGTATGTATGTGTTTGCTTGCCAGTACTGGGGCTTAAACTCGGGCCTAGGTGATGTCCCTGAGCTTTTGTGCTCAAGACCAGCACTTTGCCACTTAAGCCACAGCTCTATTTCTGGCTTTTTTTGTTGATTGGTTGGAGATAATAATTTCATGGCCTTTTCTGCGAGGGCTGGCTTCAAACTCCAAATCTCAGCTTTCTGAGTAGCTGGGATTACAGGCATAAGCTGCTAGTGCCTGGCTCTGGGTAGTTTTTTTTTTTTCTCTGGTCATGGGGCCTGAACTCTGGGCCTGGGTGCTGTCCCTTAGCTCTTCAGCTCATACCACTTGAGCCACAGTGCCACTTCCAGCTTTTTCTGCTTATGTGCTGAGGAATCGAACCCAGGGCCTTATGCATGCAAGGCAAGCACTCTACCACTGAGCCACCTTCCCAGTCCCTTTGGATAGTTTTTGAACTGAACTTTAAGCTGCAGGCCCTTACCACAGCTCTGCCACCTCCTCCAGTGCTGCTTAGGTAATTTTCCTTGTCTCCTGACTCCTTAACAATAAGCCTCTTAATGGCTCTGTTACAGTCAGACATGATGTCACACCTGGTGAAGATTCCTGGCATCATCATTGCGGCCTCCGCCGTCCGCGCAAAGGCCACTCGCATCTCCATCCAGTGCCGCGGCTGCCGCAACACCCTCACCAACATTGCCATGCGCCCTGGCCTGGAGGGCTATGCCCTGCCCAGGAAGTGCAACACGTGAGTGGGTCACAAGGGAGAACCTTGGAGTGGAGATCTGGAAGTCAGACAGTGGCAAGGACTGTCTGCGGCTGCCTGTTAGAGGCTCATGCAGGAGGGCTGGCGCTTGGGTGTTGGCTCTTTTCTCCACCAGGATGCTCAGCCCGATAGATCTCAGCTGGGTAGGAAATGTGGGTCAGAACCTTCTACAGCAAACTTGTTTACTAGGCCAGGTCAGCATGCCAGCAGCCACAGAATCAGTGAGCACAGCTACACTCCATTGTTTAATGTGTTGCCCACGAGTATAGAGATGGAGTGTGGTCTCTTGGCTTGAAGAACTACATTACTTATTGCCCGGTTCTTAGGAGCAAGTATTTTCCAGCCCTGATCTAGAGGACTCCTCCTTTACTCTGGCTGCCTTTACTCAGCCTTCTCTGCTGCCTGCTCCTCAGCTTATACCTCATTCCAGCTGTTGTCAGTCTTACTTGAATCTGCAGAGTATTCTTCCCTGTCCCCAGCATTCTCCCTCCCCGAGTGCTCTCCACCCTGCAGCTAGGTGGCCTCAGCTTTGCACTTTCTGCCTTCAAACCTGATCCTCACATCTCACCCTCCTAAGTAGCTAGGGCTACTGGTGTGGGTCACTAGTGCTTGGCCTCACTCTTCATACATTTGACATACGTGCCTGGTCACTCATCCGCCTTGTTTTGCAACATAACATACCTTGTTTTCTTTCAGAACACAGACCTAGGCTACATTATGTAGTTAATTGCGTACGTGCTTTTCGGTCTTCTGATTAGAACTTAGCTCCACAGAGCGTGGGTTTTTAATCTACTACTGTAAATCCTCACCTGGAGTAACATCTGTAGTATAGTGTTTTTCTCCAGTGGTATTACATATGTTGCTATTAAAGTTGTTGAATCTTCATTCAACTTTATTATATAGGGCCATAGAGACCTAGATGCTCAGAATGCTCTCTAGAATCTCACTGAAGAAAATCCTGGACTATTATTGTGAATGGGTTTTGTTTATTTAGTAGGAGGCTTGAGAATCTAGCAGCGCACACATGCACACGTGTGTGTGTGTGTGTGTGTGTGTGTGTGTGTGTGTGTGTGTGTGTGTGTGTGTGTGTGTGTGTGTGTGTGTGTGTGTGTGTGTGTGCGCGTGTGCATGTGCATGGTTCTAGGGCTTAAACTCAGGACTTGGACTGTCCCTTAGGTTTTTCACTCAAAGCTGATACTCTACCACTCAAGCCACAGCTCCTCTTCCAACTTTTTAGTGATTACTGGAGATGAGACTTACACAGACTTTCCTGCTAGGGCTGGCTTTGAACTATGATCCTCCGATCACAGTTCATATTCCTGAATAGCTAGGATCACAGATATGAGATGGCAGAACCCAGTTGGTCTAGCTGCTCTTAACCTGTGGGGCCACAGACTGTGCTTGGGACTTGTCTGCCACCTCCAGCATGCCAGTGGAGGAGCTGGGCCTCTCAGTCCTCCCACCCTCCAATGGCACTCCAGTTGCCATGGAGCCGGCCTCCTTTTGAGGCCTTTCCCTAGCTGGTCCCAGTTCCACCTTAAATTTCTGTTGGCCACATCTTGTTCCTGACTCAATGGATGAGCTCCAGCCTTTGGATTCTCCTGGTAGCTCTGGTGACCCCTACTCCTCTCACAGGGATCAGGCTGGGCGCCCCAAGTGCCCATTGGACCCATACTTCATCATGCCCGACAAGTGCAAGTGTGTGGACTTCCAGACCCTAAAGCTGCAGGAGCTGCCTGATGCCGTGCCCCACGGCGAGATGCCCAGACACATGCAGCTCTACTGTGACAGGTAGGTTGGGAGGGTCCGAAAGATGGGTGCATCCTGCTGCATCCCTAATGTGCATGCTGGGTGTGGCTGGGTCTGGAGTGTGCAGGGTGTGGAGGAGAGGATGATTCGTTTGTGCCTGGTGCTTCTGATCACCTTCAGGGCACTTCATCGCACCATATTGTGGGTGTGGAAGTGTGAGATAGTTAAATGACTTTCTTTTTTGGTGCTGGTCTGAGGGTCTGAACTAAGAGCCTGGCTGCTGTTCTTGAGCTTTTTTGTTCAAGGCTAGCACTCTACTACTTGAGCCACAGCTCTATTTCTGGCTCTTTGGATAGATAATTGGAGATAGTCCCACAGACTTACCTTAAGCCTGCGCTGGCAGTTCTCAGATCTCCTGAGCAGCTAGGATTTCAGGCTTTTAAATGACTTTCTAAGCAGAGGAACTGGGCCTTGTTCCTATGCCTTGCTTGATTCTACAACAGTTGAGACAGGTCATCTTACCTTCTCCTCAGGCCCAGAAAGGTTCAGTGGCTTCTCTGATGTCACACAGTTGCCCTTTGCCCCATCTGTGCTTTGTTGGCTCTAGAGGAGCTTGGAGACTTCCTTCTTTCGTGTCATTTTCAAGAGGAAATGAAAACCCAGAGGCAGATTGACTTGGCTGAGCTGAAATGGGATCATACAGAGACAGAAAACGGCGTGGTCCTAGCTAGGATGGTGGGAGGGCAGGAGGAAAAAGTCTTCCTCTGAGATGGCTGAAGGCCTGAGATGAATGTGCGGTATCCAACATATTGCGGCTGGGTTACAAAGCCTCTGGAGACCTCAACCAGCACATGAGAGTTAGGACCCTGCCATTGTCGATGCATTGCTCCAAACATCTCAGCCATCCAGGCTTGAGGGGGTTGGGAAAGGGAGAGGGTTCTTTATGCCCTGTAGGAGTGGAGCTAGCCCTGGCTATGATGCTTGGGGGAAATGCTAAGCTGGCAGTGAGTCAGTAGGAGTGGTGGTCCAGGGAATCACTGCCCCAGGACCTCCTCCTCTTCTCTTTCTCCTCCCCTCCTAGGTACCTGTGTGACAGAGTTGTTCCCGGGAATAGGGTCACCATCATGGGCATCTACTCCATCAAGAAGTTTGGCCTGAAAGCCAATAGGGGTCGTGACAGGGTGGGTGTGGGCATCCGGAGCTCCTACATCCGTGTCTTGGGCATCCAGGTGGATACAGATGGCTCTGGTGAGTTGGTTTGGCCTTGCCATTTGGCAAGCTTGTACACCTCCCTTAACAGGCACCTCATTACCGTCATCCTCTGGTTGCTGATTACATCAGTTTAATTTTTGTGCTGGTATTAGGGATTGAATTTAGAGTGGCATTCTTGTTCAGCATTCTTGCTCAGACCTCATTTTCTTTTTTTTTTTTTTTTTTTTTTTCGGTCATGGGGCTTGAACTCTGGGCCTGGGCGCTGTCCCTCAGCTCTTCAGCTCAAGGTGAGCGCTCTACCACTTGAGCTACAGCGCCACTTCCGGTTTTCTGGTGGTTTATTGGAGATAGGAGTCTCACGGTCTCTCCTGCCCGGGCTGGCTTTGAACCGCGATCCTCAGATCTCAGCCTCCTGAGTAGCTAGGATTACAGGTGTGAGCCACCAGCGCCCGGCCAGACCTCATTTTCTACCACTTGAACCATGCCTGTAGTTGGACTTTTTGCTGGTTAAATGGGCTGGCTTTGAACCAACTCTGTGCTGACTACCTAGGATTGCAGGCATGAGTCACCGGTATCCAGCTAGAATGTTCCTTTTTATAATGAGTAAATACCCCTCTTGGTCTTGGCCGTGTCCCCAGCTGTGGTCCCTGCACTGAGGGCGTTTGCCTAAATGCAAGCTCAAGAGACCTAGGGCTCACGGCTGAAGGGCTCAGTGCAGTCCATGGAGAGTTAATCATGATCCACTGGGAGTGCTGTGTACATCTCAGCCCTGTACCAGGAGTCGAACAAGAATGCAGGCTTCAGGATAGATAGGTGCTTAGAGTCCAACTGAGGAGAAATGATCCTGTGGAATTCCAGTGAGAGGCTGAGGACCTCAGGAAGCAAAGGGTGGGCTGGGCCTTGTCTGAAGGCTTTTTCCAAGAGGAGTCTCCAAATTGCCTTTGAAGGTTAGAGTTGTGGAGAGAATGATAGGACCTGAAGACGCTGGTCTGGCTGAGAGGCTGAGGGCTGGTAGGGGTTTGGACAATGAATGAATGGCTGGGCCTTGTAAAAGTCCTGTGTTCCCAACTGGTGTGGAGAGCTCATGCCTGTACCCAGAGCAGCAGGAACCACAGTGAGAAATCTTAGGTGATTATAGCCTCTGGCTCCTAAATCTGACCAGTCTAACAGGGAGGCTTTTTCAGGCTTTGTCCATGATCTAGTGTATGTAAAAGCTTGTTTATTTAGCTGTTGATGTGGTGTGTCCACTTAGATCTTGAAGAGAACATAGTCAGACCTATCTTTTCCTATCCTTCCATTGGCTCTCTTTCCACGTTTTCCTCTCTTCTAGCTGCTCAGCAACTCCTGTACCCCCACCAGATCCTCTATGGTTGTTTCTCTCATCTTCCCACCTCATCTGTCTGATTTCCCCCTTTTACTCACTGTATCTAGGTTCTGGCCGCTATTCACCACCTGTCCCTCATCTGAACCTGTGCCTGCCTGGTTGTAGATCCTCCCTGTTACCTCTGACTTCCCCTGTGAGTGGTAACGTGACCAAAGACATAACTCCTTGATGGAAGTGTCTCTCCCGGCTCTTGACCAAATGGGAGACTTGTGGTCCTCATGGGCCAGCATGATTTTGCCTTTGATTGCTCAGACCTTCCCTACTTACTGGACCTAGAAGAGGCCAGGCTCTCTTGAGATTGTGGAAATGTGGGATTGCTTTGAGCCTCCTGGCTGGCCTTGTCCAGAAGGGCCTCCCTGTGGGAGTTCCTGAACTGTGGCCAGGCTGGGAAGTGGCATCCCTATAATCACTGAGGCGCCTGCCCTCCCCACCCTAGGCCGCAGTTTTGCGGGAACTGTGAGCCCGCAGGAGGAGGAGGAGTTCCGTCGCTTGGCTGCCCTCCCCAATGTATACGAGGTCATCTCCAAGAGCATTGCCCCCTCTATCTTTGGGGGCATGGACATGAAGAAGGCCATTGCCTGCCTGCTCTTTGGAGGCTCCCGAAAGAGGTGAGTGGCTGTGGGGGCGGGGAGGTAGGAGTTGGGGGGAAAGTGGGGGGATGAGGACATGGTCCACAGGAGGAGAGCTGTCAGGTAAACAGGGTTCTGTTCTCCGCATTCTGCTGGACCATCAGCCTGCTGCCTACTCCCTGGCTTGGGCAGCTGCTTACCCTCCCACCTGTGGCAGAGGTCCTTGGCCATTCTGGCTCTGGGTAGGCCGTGAAAGAGGACTGGGCTTTGAGCTTTGAATCTTGGGACCAAAGATTTATTCTCTGTTCTAGTTACTGTATGTTCTCAGATGGGATCCCAACCCCATCTTTCTGAACTTAAAAGTTTTCTTTCACATGAGTGAAACAGATGGAAAAACCTACACTTAAAGGACAGTGATCAGGCTGGGAAGGTGGCTCAGCGGTAAAGTGCTTGCCTTGCATGCATGAGGCCCTGGCTTTGATTCATAAGCAGAAAAAGCCAGAAGTGGCGCTGTGGCTCAAGTGATAGAGCACTAGCCTTGAGCTGAAGAGCTGAGGGACAGCACCCAGGCCCCATGACCAAAAATAAAAAAAAAAGCGATCAGAAGGATCAAGAGTTTGAGGCGCACGTGGACTACAGAGCAAGAGCTTACTTGTAAAAAATTAAGAAAAATTTTTAAAAAGGCCATCAGTATTCTTTTGGAACTCTAAAATAGTATATAAACAATAGCAATAATAATACTCTTAACTGTAGTCCTGACGTTATTCTAAATCTTGATGAAGACTCGATCCCCAGCCCAAAGATGTTGCTTTTGTAGATGAGGGAAAAATGGGGAAGAGAAGGGATTTGCTCCTAGCCACATGGGTGGAGCCAGGAGGCTGCCCTGTGGCGCTGGTCCTCTGCATGTGCCCAGCCCACAGATGGCTTCCTTTTTCTTCTGGGAGGAGTGTTTATCAGATGGCAGCTTGCCTGAGGGCAGCTCTGCATGCCAGGCCTCATCCTCCCTCCCTGGAAGGAAGCTCTATCTTCATTGCTAGCCAGAGCCTGCCACAGTCCCAGGCATGGGTGTGAACATGGGATTGGACCACCTTCCCATTTGATCTGAGGCTCCTTAGAGATGGGGTGACTGCTGGCTTGCCGTTTGAACTCTACCTTGCTCGCCTGCCCCTTCTCCCCAGGCTTCCTGATGGACTCACTCGCCGTGGGGACATCAACTTGCTGATGCTGGGGGACCCTGGGACAGCCAAGTCCCAGCTTTTGAAGTTTGTGGAGAAGTGCTCTCCCATTGGAGTAAGTACTGGGGACACTCTCCCCCTGCCCCTCCCCCCCTTGCCTGTTGCAGCAAGAAAAAAGGCAGAGCTTCTGGTCCCTAGGACACCTGTGGGCAGGACACACCCAGCACCATCTCCTTGTTCCCCTTGGCTGTGGTCGGGTTCTGTAGTGAGGAGGAACCAGTAGGCATGCGTAGACTTGGGACATGCGGGAGCGCTGGTCTGAGTCTGGCCACTTCTGGTCTCAGCCTTGCCATTGATCGGCTGTGGGCTTGGAACAGTCACCTGGTGTTCCTGAACCTCATCTTCTCCAGTTGTTGCAAGGGTGATACTTAGAATGATACTAGCTACAATCAATGGCTAGATACTACGTTTGATGGGAATTTACTCATGCAACCTCAGCACTGTGCTGTACGTAAGAAGACACAGGGACAGCAGTGTACAGTGTCTCACCTAAAGTCCTGCTGTTGATGAGCAGGGGTCCCTGCTGCACAATGGGGTGTCTAGGAGGATCAACAGGGAAGGGCTTCTGACTACTGTGGTTAGTGGGTTATGGCTGTATAGCAGGAGGTTGTTTTTGGATAGAGGCAGTATATCAAGTTGTTCATACTGGCACTGTCTTCTAGAAATCCTGTGACCTGCAAATATGAACCGTGTTGTCAAGTTACATCTTCTAGTAAAAGCCCCATGATCTCTGTGTGTTCTCTTTTTGTTGTTGTTGTTGGTCGTGGGGCTTGAACTCTGGGCATGAGCACTGTCCCTCAGCTCTTCAGCTCAAGGCGAGCTCTCTACTACTTGAGCTACAGCGCCACTTGATTTTCTGAGTATTTATTCGAGATAAGAGTTTCATGGGGTGGGAAGGTGGCTCAGTGGTAGAGCGCTTGCCTTGCAAGCCTGAGGCCCTGGGTTCGATTCCTTAGCACCACATAAGCAAAAAGAAAAAAGCTGGAAGTATCGCTGTGGCTCAAGTGGTAGAGCGCTAGCCTTGAGCTGAAGAGCTGAGGGACAGCGCCCAGGCTCAGAGTTCAGGCCCCACGACTGGACCCGCCCCCCCCCCCCCCCCAAGAAAAAAAAAAAAAAAGTTTCACTGACTTTCCTGCCCAGGCTGGCTTTGAACCATGATCTTCAGATCTCAGCCTCTTGACTAGCTAGGATTACAGGTGTGAGCCACCAGCGCCCGGCTGTGTGTTCTCTTTTATGTGTGTATGTTTGTGGGTGTGTGTCAGTCCTGGGGCTTGAACTCATGGCCTATCCTGAGCTTTTTTTGCTTAAGGCTAGTGCTCTTCCACTTCAACCAGAGCTCCACTTTTGGCCTTTTGGTTGTTAACTGGAGAGTCTCATGGGCTTTTTTGTTTTTTGTTGGACGTGGGTCTTGAACTGGATACTGTCCCTGAGCTCTTCAGCTCAAGGCGAGCCCTCTATCACTTGAGCCACAGCGCCACTTCAGGTTTTCTGGTGGTTTAAGAGTCTTATGGACTTTTCCTGCCCAGGCTGGCTTTGAATCTCGATCCTCAGATCTCAGCCTCCTGAGTAGCTAGGATTAGAGGCATGAGCCACCGTCCCTGGATTTCTCATGGGCTTTTCTTCCTACACTGGCTTGGCACCTTGATCCTCAGATCTCAGCTTCCACCAGTAGCTAAGATTATGGCCATTATGCCCAGCTTGTGTCTTGCTCTTAAGGGCATCTCAGCTAGGACTTTAGCACATATTGAGGTCTCAGTGGCAACATGTAGAATGTAAGATTATAGGTAATAATGAAGTCCCATCCCAGCTCCGAGGCCAGTTCCAAGTGACCATTCCTTTATGTCTCAGTGCTCACCTACAAGACTGTGATGAGGCTCTGGTAAGCCATGTTTCCTCTAGGGTACAGCATCTAGGGTGGCCTCCCCTTCCAGCGCAAAGAGCCCTCAATTAAATCTTGATTTCTGTTCTGTGCTCTATAATCAGACGTGTGACTTGGAGCTTCTGCACACCCTCTGACTTAATGGGGTCAGCTTGGTCTGGAGAAAGCTTTGGGCACTGACACCTTCCCTGTCTTTCCTCTCTCAGGTGTACACATCTGGGAAAGGTAGCAGTGCTGCTGGCCTGACCGCCTCGGTAATGAGAGACCCCTCATCCCGGAACTTCATCATGGAGGGAGGCGCCATGGTCCTGGCTGATGGTGGGGTCGTCTGTATCGATGAGTTTGACAAGGTGAGTCTGGGCCTCACAGTCAGGACCAGGCTGTGTGACTGCAGGTGGGGCTGGCAGACACTACCACAGGTTTGGAAGACATGTTCTGTCCCTGGGTCAGTTGCTCTGTGGTTACTGTGAGAATTGCTTTGTTCCTCTGAGCCTCAGTTTATCTGGAGACTGGGAAGAGGAAAGCCATGCATATGTGGGTCACCATGATTATGGGTGACTCAGTATCTTTCTTTGTACTTGGGAATGGTAGCTGCAGCTTGTTTTTCTGCTGCCACTGTCTCTTGCTTGGGGTCGGGGGGCGGGAGGATGGGTGTCATGGACCTCTCTGTCCCCAACGCAGATGCGAGAAGATGACCGTGTAGCCATCCACGAAGCCATGGAGCAGCAAACGATCTCTATAGCCAAGGTGAGCGACCCTTCCTGGGAGCCTACCCTGCTGTGTCCCAGCATGGATAACTCTCCACAAGCTGCTCTGGGCAGCTTTGCTGAGTCCTGTTGGACTAGGGCTGTGCTGGCAGCAGTAGGCCTAGGAGAGAAGGGATGGAAGGAAAGAGAGAAGAAGGAAAGGGGAGGGAAAGGGAAGGAAAGAGAGTCAGTCAGTGAGTATCCCGGGGTTCTTTGTCATCTCCCACCCTCTGTCCCCTCAGGCTGGGATCACCACCACCCTGAATTCGCGTTGCTCTGTCTTGGCTGCTGCCAACTCAGTGTTTGGCCGCTGGGATGAGACGAAGGGGGAGGACAACATTGATTTCATGCCAACCATCTTGTCCCGCTTCGACATGATCTTCATTGTCAAGGATGAGCATAACGAGGAGAGGGATGTGGTATGTTTACAGCAGGCCTGGTGACCACAGGGCCCCGCTCCAGACAGGCTCATGGTCCTGGGGGAAGGTGAGCAGGGCACTTGGCCATTCCTGATGGTCACATAGCCACCACCTGCAGTTTTGGAGAGGGAGCCGGAGTCCTGTGGCCTGGCCAGTCTTTGCCACTGAGGGTCTGGGTGATCCGTGGCTGACTCTCTCTCTGGGCTCAGTCCTTTACATATGAACAGAAAGTACAAGTAGGAGAACCCCAGTTCTGGTTGGTAAATTTTCCCCCAGGGTTTCACACATGTTAGGCAAAGTACCTTTGAGCTGATAGTAAAACTTTGAAAGAAATCTCATCGCTCAAAGAATCAACAAGTCCAGAGATTGAATGCACGCATCTAGGTTGTTGGACAGCTCTTGTTTCTGTCTCCCTTTTGCTCCCTTTAGTGGAGGCTTAATCCCTTGGGCCACTACTCCTGTGGTAAAGACAAAACTATGATTTTTGTCTTACCATCTGATAGCTTTACTACTCCTCTGTTGAGTGGAGGCGCCAGTAGTTCCAGCAGAAGCCCTAGAATGAACTGTCACTGGCTTGAGTAGATCCACTATCCATCTGAAAAGCAGACTTCTGTCCCAGGTGGGTGGGGGCAATGCTCTGGGAGAGTGGGGCCAGGCTGGCTGGCAGTGTGGGCCTGAGATAGAAACGGCCCTTCTGGCTCCGATTGGGGCCCAGTCAGCTCTTCCAGCCTGACCCTCCTCTGTGGGGGGTATTAGGCTCAGGAGGGCCTGTGGGCTGATGAGTGTCCCCTTTGCCTCTTAGATGCTGGCCAAACATGTGATCACTCTGCATGTGAGTGCTCTGACACAGACCCAGGCTGTGGAAGGCGAGATCGACCTGGCCAAGCTGAAGAAGTTCATTGCCTACTGCCGAGCGTGAGTGCCGACACAGGCCCTGTGGGGTGAGGTTGCCTGGCTTCCCTGAGTGGGGAGAGAGCCTAGTTACCGGGCTTGGACCTTCTTGCGCAGAATATCCTAACAGGGCCCCTCTGAGGATTTGGTTCTGAGGTATCTGCTCTGCTCTTGTCTTCTCTGGCCGTGAACAGATCCCACTGGCTCTTGGCCTTAGTCTCTCCATCTTCAGTTAGGTTAATAGAGTTTAATGTGAAGCTCCCTCACATTTTACCATGTTGGCAGGTCATTGTAGATGCAATCTTAATAATGCCCACCTATACCGTAGCATGCCCTGATAAGTTGCTCAACCCTTTTTTTTTGTCGGTCAGGGGGCTTGAACTCTGGGTCTGGGCGCTGTTCAACCCTTAAGCTCAAGGTGAGCGCTCTACCACTTAGAGCCACAGCACCACTTGTAGTTTTCTAGTGGTTAATTGGAGATGAGAGTTTCATGACTTTCCTGCCTGGGCTGGCTTTGAACCATGATCCTCAGATCTCAGCCTCCTGAGTAGGATTACAGGTGTGAGCCACTGGTGCCCAGCTGCTCAACCCTTCTGAGCTTCCATTTCCTAGGTTATGTTTCCTAGGGTTTATTTTCCCTTTTGCTTTGGTGAAGCGGACTTTGTAGCCTGGAATTTAAGGATCCTCCCTTCTTAGCCTCCTGAATGTTGAGATTATAGGCATGGATCCCCACACTCAATCTCTGTAATCTTTTTTTTTTTTTTTTTTTAATGCCAGTCCTGGGGATTGAACTCAGGGCTCCTCAAGGCTAGTGCTCTACCACTTTGATCCACAGTGCCACTTTGGTTTTCTGGTGATTAATTGGAGATATGAGTCTCATGGACTTCCCGCATGGGCTGGCTTTGAACCCTAGTGCTTAGCCTCCTGAGTAGCTAGGATTACACATGTGAGCTACTGGAGCCTGGCTCACATTTTCTTTTTTTATTCCAGTCTTGGGGCTTGAACTCATGGACTGGGCACTGACCCTCAGCTTTTGCCTAGTGCTCTACCACTTGAGCCACAGCTCCATATTCAGCTTATTGGTGGTTAATTGGAAATAGAGTCAGATGTGTGCTGTGGAGGAGCAGACTTCCAGGAAGCCCGCCACCTAGTGGACGCCTGCTGCTCCCCTAGTGACTGCTGGAGGCAGTGTTGACAGTACTCTTTAGTTGGAGGTATAATTGTCACTGCTGCACCTGTGCCTGACTTTTTCCCACCTGTTACTGATCTCTGTGGCACCTGCCCACCACAGCCAGCCAGGCAGGTTTCACTTGAATCTCCAAAATGGCTTGTCATCCCCGTTAGCAAGCAGCAATGTTGGGGTGGGAAAGCCAGTGGAGGGTATAGGGCAGAGTGAGCCCCTGAGAAATTTCCTCGTGGTCTCACACTTGCTGCTCCCTATCCATCCTGCAGGAGGTGTGGCCCCCGGCTGTCGGCCGAAGCTGCAGAGAAGCTGAAGAACCGTTACATCATCATGCGGAGTGGGGCCCGTCAGCATGAGAGGGACAGCGACCGCCGCTCCAGCATCCCCATCACTGTGCGGTGAGCAGGAAGCTGGGCCTCGCTTCACTGAGCGAGATGTAGGAAGCAATACAGAGCAGAGGCCCAGGGGTGCAGGGCCGGCTCTTGAGGAGCATGTGGTGGGTGAAGGGACAGCTGGCAGTCTCCACTATAGTCTTCCACTATAGTCTTTTTCTCCTTTGGGCACACCTCTCTGTGTCTAGGGGAGAAGTTGTGTGAAGTCCCCTGAGCACCCCACTTCTCTTATAGGCAATTAGAGGCCATTGTGCGCATCTCTGAGGCCCTGAGCAAGATGAAGCTGCAGCCCTTTGCCACCGAGGCAGACGTGGAGGAGGCCCTGAGGCTTTTCCAGGTGTCCACGTTAGATGCTGCTTTATCTGGTACCCTGTCAGGTGAGTAGGTGCTGGGCCACAGTCTTGGGGTCGGAGGGCAGGGTGCTGCTTCTCGGTATGTGCTGAGCTTTCCTGGGCATCTTCTACAGTAAATCTTCCCTCATCTCTCCCGTAGCTATTTCCCCCTCAAAATAGGAGGAATCAGCTTCTCTCTAGACCCTTGAATGCCATCCTCTTAAGCCAGTTTGTTCACAGTATTGTGACCTGTCATTGCTGAGGAATAGCAGTCCATCAATCAGCATCTTGTGTGCTGAGCTCTGAACCATGTCAATCAGTGCTTCTCCTGGCGTGGTCTTGACAGCCACTCCCTAGTCATCTTTCCCCTTCTTAAGAGATCAGAAAGATCGGTGTTTACAGAGCCTTTTTGGTAGCACATAGAACCTCCAGTCTGAGCAGGAATCCAGGCTCCTGGTCCCTTACCCTGAACTCACATTGCCTGTTTCTGCCTAACCTTTCAGCAGACTTTTCCAAGCACTGGTGATTTGCTGGATTGTCCTGCGAAAGAGATTTCTTACTCAGCCAATGCTTTGAGCTTCCTGCTTGCCAGGCACCATCTAGGTACTAGAGATAACAGAGCAAATCCTGGCCTCTCCTCTTGCTTGCCAAGGAGAGACAGACTATGAGGACAGATACTCAGTCCAGGTGGTAAAAGGGGCAGTGGCAGGGCCAGGTGTATTTGGTGGGGAGAGATGCTACTTTCCAGGGGTGGTAGTGGCTCCCTAAGGGGAGGGATTTTGTTGTGTCACATACCCAGGAGGCAGCAGGCTTGGGCAACAGGGATGCTCACCTACAGTAAAAGTTGGAAATAAAGCAGGGCGCCCATGGCTTACACCTGTAATCCTAGCTACTAAGGAAGCTGAGATCTGAGGATCCTGGGTAGGAAAAGTCCATGAGACTCTTTTATCTCCACTTAACCACCAGAAAACTGGAAATGACGCTGTGGCTCAAGTGATAGAGCCCTCGCCTTGAGCTGAAGAGCTGAGGGACAGTGCCCAGACCCAGAGTTCAAGCCCCAGGACTGACAAAAAAAAAGTTGGAAATAAGCCCCTACGTTCTAGGGCTTTCTGGGGTACCACCCAGGTGTGGCTCTTGGGATGGCCTGTCTTCCCTCCTGGCTCCCACCTCGCTTTCTGGCTCAGATCAACCTCAGGATCTTGTCCGGTGTTAGAGCTCGAGTGACTTCGTGCTTGTTAGCAGTTGTCAGCCAAAGCAATTCATTGTTTCCTGCAGAGCCTCCAGTGGCTTCTTTTGCCAGAATCAAAGCCAGCCTCTCACTTGGTCCCCAGGGGCTTATGGCACCTGGCTTCTAGTTACCACCCTGGCCATGTCCCTGCCACCCTAGCCTTGACCTGAATGAATCAGGTGCATTGCTGCCTCTGACTTTGCACGCACTGTGCTCTCTGCCTAGGATGTTATTCTCCATGTTGGCCTTATCATGGCTCTTCCTGAGCAGGTTTTCACCGTCCCTGAGCATGCCATACTATTCTTTCTGTAGCTACCTCCCAGGTCTAGCTCAGGCAAGTTGTCTTGGGTTAGAGGTTTCTGTGTCTAGCCTAGAATGGACAAACTGGGGTCCCCAGTGCCCTGATCTTCACCATCTGACTTCTCACAGGAGTGGAGGGCTTCACCAGCCAGGAGGACCAGGAGATGCTAAGCCGCATTGAGAAGCAGCTCAAGCGCCGCTTCGCCATTGGCTCTCAAGTGTCAGAGCACAGCATCATTCAGGACTTCACCAAGCAGGTAGGCCTTCCCCCAGCACAGGATGTGGGGTCCTGCAAGTTACTCTGGACAGGCTGGTTCCACCCAGCACTAGTACCCAGCACTAGTGTCCTTTTGCTCAGCCCATAGGCCCTAGTTGGGGGACAGAGAGCTGTTCTTTGTCCTGTCTTGCCCTGTTCAGCCATCTTTCCCTCTCTAGGGACAGTCTCAGTCAGGACAAGGGGAGTTTTTACGTTGTACAACAGAGAAGGGTGGCTAGGCTTGGGAGGGTCACATCTGGGTTTCCAGTCTCTCTTTCATCCTTTCTGTTGGCTGCATACAGAGTGGCAAGTTGTACTCAGTAACCTGAGCCCCAGTGAGCCCTTGGAGGACATGGGGCTTTCTAGATACTTGGGAGCCTGTCACCTTTGTCTATGCTTTTATTTTTAGTAATCTGTAAGTCTATGGGTAAGAAGAATCTAGTTAGTTGAGTGCTACTGGCCCCTGCCTTTTTTTTTTTTTTTTTTTTGTCGGTCGTGGTGCTTGAACTCTGGGCCTGGGCGCTGTCCCTCAGCTCTTCAGCTCAAGGCGAGCGCTCTACCACTTGCGCTACAGCGCCACTTCCGGTTTTCTGGTGGTTTATTGGAGATAGGAGTCTCACGGTCTCTCCTGCCCGGGCTGGCTTTGAACCGCGATCCTCAGATCTCAGCCTCCTGAGTAGCTAGGATTACAGGCGTGAGCCACCAGCGCCCGGCTGGCCCCTGCCTTTAATCCTAGCTGCTCAGGAAGCTGAGACCTGAGGATCGTGGTTTGAAGCCACGATCTGGCTCTCTGAAATTATCTTCAGTTAACCTGCAAAAAGTCATAGGTAAAGGTGTGGCTCAGGTGGTAGACTGCCAGCTTTGAGGGGAAAAAGCCAAGTGAGTTGAGGCCCTGAGTTTAAGCCCCAACGCCAGCACACATCATCATTCTTGGAGTCATTTATTCTAACATTCCTCCCACATGTTTTATTAGGATCAGTTGTATATGGGGTTTTGAGATACCCATGTATGCATGTATTACGTTAATCAGATTCATCTCTCTCACCCTTCCCCATTGTCAATAAGCTTCATTCATTCCATTTTCACACTTGGACATAAAATACCTTGGCCATATTCACCCTTCTTTACCCTCTCCATTTGCCCTCCTTTCCTCCCTCCCACTAGACCCCACCCTGTACAGCACATGTGTACCTGTTGCATTTAAGAACACAGGGACAAAGAGCCCACCTCCCCATGCATCTTCTCTCTTGGACCCTGGGAACATTAATGTAGCAGTGTGGATGAGCAGAGAGGCTTAGCGAGGCTGAGAGTTGACAAAAGAGTGAGTTCTATAGTCACAAAGACTTAAATCTCAGCACTTATTTGCTAGTAACTTCAAGTGACTTAGCTCCTCTGCCTCTATAAAATGGGAATGTTCTAGTACCGGCCACATGGAATAGTTGGCTCACATATGTGGAGACAGTAAGTGCTATGCACACAGCAGCCGCTCCAGTGTTCTGATGCCTACAGGTAGAAGCTTTCTGTAGGCTGTGAAGTCCCCTGGAGCCCGGGGGAGGGGGGCCTGGGTACAGACATGCTCACAGACACCTGTCTCCCTGCAGAAGTACCCGGAACACGCCATCTACAAGGTGCTGCAGCTCATGCTGCGCCGCGGGGAGGTCCAGCACCGCATGCAGCGCAAAGTGCTCTACCGCCTCAAGTGAGCTCCCGTCCCTCCTCCGGCCGGAGTGTCCCTGCACCCACTGCCTCTCCACATCCACTGCTTCCCTGCTGCGCCGTCCTCCATCTTCACTGCGCTCTGCCCTGGAGGGCCAACCAGCAGGTCCTGCCCTGTCCCTGGACACTGCCCACTCCCCCGCTGCATCTTGAGAAATGGGCTTTGGGCGGATTGCTGTCGTGTCATTGGGCGTGGTGTGTTCAGACCCTTGGGTGCCCTGCCTTTGGAGGCCTGTCCCCGTGCTGCCCTTGGCAGGGGGGGCTAGGGGCAAGACCAGGCTCTGTAGCGCACAGACTGACTTTTCGGATGGACCACCACAGAGGTGGGGTTTCTGTGCAAAGTGTTTGATTGACCTATTGTTCAGTTTCTTCATGTTTCAGAGGAGAAATAAAGTTTTCGAGTCCCTGCCACTAAGAGCAGTCCAGCTAGCTGTGGGACTGTGCCCTGTGAGTGTCACCAGCAGTGGTGACAGGAAAGGGCCCTTCAATGCCTCAGTTTCCTGATTTATACATGGGTGACACTAGTCCCTGGTTGGTGGGATTGCACTTGGGACCATGAGTAGCTGTTAATGTAGTACCCAGGACAGGTCTGGGTACTTCAGTATCTGGGGACCCTGGGTTCCTGCTGGGCCTTGAAGTAGGTAAGAGACTGGGACCTAGGCAGGTCATCTTCATGCTGTGTGGCCTCAGGTAGGGTAGTGTGCTTTTCTGTGCCTTAGCTTATCACTGAAGAAGCTTAGGGTCTGAGTCCTGGATGGGAGCATGTGCTAGAGTTGAAGAAAAAGCACACCAGGGCCCCAGTCCTTGTTGTACTAATGTCAGATGCCACTGTTTGTTTTACCTTCAACAGGTAGAATGCACAAAATTAAAAGTCAGTGAAATAAAATATCTGGTAAAGTACATTGAGATATGTGCCATCTCAAGTGAAAAGTGGATTCGAAATATATTAAGGCATGTTGAGGTAAATCTGTGCGGGGTAAAGTATCTAAAAGTGATACCATGAAAAAATGAAAGCACTTAACGGGGAGCTGGAGGGTGACTGGATGACTATCCAACACAAACGCCGCCCCCCCCCCCCCCCCCCCCCAGTGCACCAGTAGCCATTGTTCATCACAAGTATGTTCTGTGCAGACCTTCCTGCCTACCTGGAAACAGTGAGATGAGGGGCTGAAGCTGAGCTCCTCTGACTCACTCCTGCGCAGAGACCATTTCTTCTCTGATCACTTCCAAGAGAATGAGAACTGTGTGTGCTGGCTTGTCTGTCTGGAAGGCAGACTTGAGGCTCGTGTGGGTACTTACATCCAGGGTGGGATTTCCGGTTCTGTTAGCCTTTCATCTTGACAAGGTGCAGGTTGGCTCCCTCTCAGACTGCATCTTCTGTTCTGCAGGTGGACCAGGGTGGTGATCACACTGTGGTCACACTTGACATTGCTAGTGACCTTTACTTGTAGGCAAGGCCATTGAGCAACACAGAGAGGGCAGGGTCTGAACCCCATGCTATAATGCTTCTTATGTCCTCCCTGGGCAGCCTCTGTGTCTTGCGTGAGGTGGCGGGTGACAGTCAAGTGAGGTAAATGACATGGTCATTGCCCCTTGAGCAGGCAAGCAGCTGGCAGGTACACATGCTGAGGGACCAAAATGGCGAGGCTGGCCTTCTTTTCTGGCATGGGGATTGGAATTGGGGGAGAAACAGGGCTTTAAAAACACAGCAGCAGGGGCTGGGAAGGTGGCTCAGTGGTAGAGTGCTTGCCTTGCATGCCTGAGGCCCTGGGTTCGATTCCTCAGCACCACATAAGCAAAAAGGAAAAAGCCGGAAGTGGCTGTGGCTCAAGTGGTAGAGTGCTAGCCTTGAGCTGAAGAGCTGAGGGACAGCGCTCAGGCCCAGAGTTCAGGCCCCACGACCAGAACCAAAAAAAAAAACCCCACAAAAAAGCAGCATGAAAACAGACCTAGAAGGTACCTGAGTGTTGGTGTGTGCTGAGCTCCAAAAGCCTGTTGGGGCAGAAGAAGAAGACGGGGTGTGGATGGGAGAGGGGAGTCCTCAGGCCAAGGATGCTGAAGCTGGGTCTGACCTAAAGATCAGAATCCTAACCTGGGCAAACCTCAGACTTGCAATCTGGAGCCAAGCTGCTCCAGCCCCTCCTCTGCGTGTGACTGGCTCTTCCAGGCTCTCAGATCTTACCCTTGACTTTAATTTCTCTGGCTCTAGTTCTGCCATTCCTGAGTAGCATCTGTGAGCAGGGCTGGCACTTCCTCTTGTATTGTATGGAGTCAGCTGAGAGCATAGATACTGTGGTCAAACTGCCCTGTGCAGAGGGGACATAAGGAGTGTCTTGTGATTCATTGCTTCCTCTGTGCCACCCAATCTCCACTCTGTCCTGTCTGGCCATACTCAAGACCTGTTCTGGCAGTCATTGGCTGCTCTCTCCAGACATTTTAACTTCATGCCTAAGGTCCTTCTGGCCATCTCCAATTTATTTTTTATTTATTTTTATTTTTATTTTATTTTATTTGTGAACATACTGTACAGAGGGGTTACAATTACATGGGCAGGATAATGCATACATTTCTTACCAAGCATGCAGCCTCCTCCTTTGTTTACCCTTCACCTCCCTTCCCAGCCTCCCCCTTCCCCCCCCACCCCCCACCTCCAATTTAAAACCAGGACAAGCTTGTCCATGAGGTCATTTTACCCAGTTTCCCTTAGGATTAATGAGAGCTCTGCATTGGTTTGGTATCTTGCATTGCTTTAGCTGTCTAGTCACACAGGGATGAAATGCTCCCTGTCTTTGATGACAAACATCACTGCACTGAGTGACTGTATTGCTTGATCCATTCCCAGTATGGGCCCCTAGTTTATGGCTGGGGTAGCCAGCAGCTTCTGAGAGGGGAAGGGGGAGGGGAGGAGCTATTGCTGTGGAAGGGGTATGACCTTTTCCCTAGCATCTAAAAAGGTCCTGGGTTTGATCCCCAGCACTGAAGAAAAAGAGTGAAGATTCTGTCCAATATTTATTTGTTGGGCATTCAAGTCTGCACAAGAGCAGAGTGCTGATGAGATGTTTATAAAGGGGTCACTGTAGAGAAGAGTTTACAAGCTACTCCCCAAGGGCTAGGCCATCCAAACATATCTCAGAACTGAATGATGCCACAGACTGCATGGACCTGGCTGTTTAATTCAACAGCTGCACAAGACACATTCATCTCAGTAGCCCATGGACTTTTCTCCAAAATACTTTAGAATACAGAGCAGTTCTTCACAAACACAAAAACACTGAAATAACTCCCTGTATTCTATCAGAGCCTACATAATGGAACTAAGCTGGAACTCAACAGCAAGATGCTACAGAAAAGATGCAGACACACGGAGACTGAAGCACACACTGTGGAATTATAAGTGAGTCACTGAATTCATAAAGGGAGAAATCAAAAAGTTCCTGGAATCTAATGAAAATGAAAAACCTACCAGAAACTTGGGGGTAGAACAAAAGCAGTATGAAAAGTTTCTGTGAGTTTCTACATAAAGAATAGCTCTCGGCCCAATGATGCACCTCAAGCTTTAAAAAAAAGTGAAAATTAGAAGATGGAAAGAAATACTAGATTAGAGATTAATAAAACAGTATTTTATAAAAGATAAATGAGTTTGGGGTGTCTGCTTTATTCCTAAAGTCTAGCTACCCAGGAAACAGAAAAGAAGGATCAGCTTGGGAAGAAAAGTCAACATTCTATCTTGATAACCAGTAAAATTGAAACTTTTTTTTGTGTTCCAGTCTTGGGGCTTGAACTCAAGGCCTGGGCACTGCTCCTGAGCTGCTTTTGCTTAAGGCTAGCACTCTACCAGTTGAGTCATAGTGCCACTTCCAGCCTTTTCTGTTTATATAGTGCTAAGGAATTGAACCAGGGCTACATGCATGTTAGGGAAGCACTACCACATTCTCAGCCCCTTTTTTTTTGGTTGGTCGTGAGGTTTGAACTCTGGGCCTGGGCGCTGTCCCTGTGCTCTTTAGCTCAAGGCGAGCGCTCTACCGCTTGAGCCACAGCGCCACTTCTGGTCTTCTAGTGGTTTATTGGAGATAAGAGTCTCATGGAGGGGCTGGGAAGGTGGCTCAGTGGTAGAGCGCTTGCCTTGCATGCCTGAGGCCCTGGGTTCAATTCCTCAGCACCACATAAAAAGCCGGAAGTGGCACTGTGGCTCAAGTGGTAGAGCTCTAGCCTTGAGCTGAAGAGCTGAGGGACAGCGCCCAGGCCCAGAGTTCAAGCCCTATGACCGGACCCCCCCCCCCCAAAAAAAAAAAAAAAAAAAAAAAAGGAGTCTCATGGACTTTCCTGCCCTGGCTGGCTTTGAACCACGATCCTCAGGTCTCAACCTCCTGAGTAGCTAGGATTACAGGCGTGAGCCACTTTTTTTTTTTTTTTCTGGCCCTGGGGTTTGAACTTGGCGTAGACCCTGGGCTTTTGTGCTCAGCTTTTGTAGCACAGTAGCTACAACTTAAGCCACAGCTCCACAAGACGAGTCTCATGGACTTTACACCCTAGGCTGGCTTTGAACCATGATTCTACCATCTTAGCCTCCCATCTCAGTGTCTCAGGCATGAGACGCTGGTTCCAGGTCTAAGAATAAATTTTTAAACTTTTGTATTGTTACTAGGTGATGTACAGAGGGGTTATGGTTACATTTTGGACAGTGTCACCCCTTCCAGTTTTTTCCCTTCTATCCCAATCCACAAATTGTGTGTGTTTTTTTTTAATTTTTAAAAAAATTTTATTGTGCTAAGCCGGGCGCTGGTGGCTCACGCCTGTAATCCTAGCTACTCAGGAGGCTGAGATCTGAGGATCGCGGTTCAAAGCCAGCCTGGGCAGGAGAGACTGTGAGACTCCTATCTCCAATAAACCACCAGAAAACCGGAAGTGGCGCTGTAGCTCAAGTGGTAGAGCGCTCGCCTTGAGCTGAAGAGCTGAGGGACAGCGCCCAGGCCCAGAGTTCAAACCCCACGACCGACAAAAAAAAAAAAAAAAAAAATTTATTGTGAAAATACTGTACAGAGGGGTTACAATTACATGGGCAAGATAATGAGTACATTTCTTATCAAGCATTGTAGCCTCCTCCTTTGTTTCCCCTTCCCATCCCTTCCCATCCGACCTCCCTCCCATGCCCCCCACTCAATCTTCCTCCCCCTACCCAATCCACAAATTGTATAGTTCATTTTCAACCATGTCTGTGCTGTTTGTCCACTGCTACATTTGCCAAGGAATTTTTTAAGTTTTCCAGAAAAAAAAATCCATAACTAATTTGACCAAAAGAAGAAGAAACAAAGAGATGAAAGGGAATATCAGAACAAATGCCAGTGAAATCTAAAGAATCATCAGAAAATACTTTGAAATCTGTGCCAAGTAGACCATCTAGAGGAAAAGGATAGGTTGCTTGGTAGGGCTGACTACCAAAATTGAGCCAAGACTGTATAAACCACTTAAACAGATCTTTAACAAGCAATTAAAATTGGAGCAGTAATAGTTTCTCGACATAGGAAAGGCAGGACCAGATGGATTCGCTGCAGAATTCTATTGGACCTTTAAAGAAGAGCTAATACTAATACTCCTCACACTTCATGAAATAGAAAGGAGAACACTATTCAACCAATTCTGTGAGTCTTATGTTACATTTGTTCCAAAACCAGATGAGATAACAAAAAACATTAGATGAAGCCTGAGGAGCATCTATGCAGAAAGTCTCAATAATTTTTATTTATTTATTTTTTTGGCCTGTTCTGGGGACTGAACTTGGCCTGGGCACTATCCCTGAGCCTCTTTGTGCTTAAGGCTAGCACTCTATCATTTGAGCCACAGTGCTACATCCAGCTTTTTCCTGGCTGGCTTTGTTTGAACTGTGATCCTCAGATATCAGCCTCTCGAGTAGCTAGGATTACAGGTATGAACCATCAATGCCTGGCTCAATAAGATTTTAAAAAAATTTTATTGTAAAGATGCTGTACAGGATAAATAGGGATACAGGTGGACCCATTGCAATAATGAGATGTACAAGTCGTTATGTCGAAAATGAACTTTACAACTTTGGGGAGGGGGGAGGGGAGGATTGGGTGGGGGGGAGAGGAGGAGGAGGAGAGGAGGATTGGTTGGGGGGAGGGAGGGAGGAGGATTGGGTGGGTGGGGGAGATGGGAAGGGATGGGAAGGGGAAACAAAGGAGGAGGCTACAATGCTTGATAAGAAATGTACTCATGATCTTGCTCATGTAATTGTAACCCCTCTGTACAGTATTTTCACACAAAAAAAGATGCTGTACAGGGGGTTACAGGTACATGAGTAAGGTCATGAGTACATTTCTTGTCGAACATTGTTACCTTTTCCTTTGTTTTTCTCCTTCAATAAGATTTCTTGACAACCACATTCAACATTGCATTGAAAAGATCATACACCTTGTATTCTAAGGCTGCAAGGATGGTTTAATGTACCTACACTGATAAATCACATAAATCAGGAATAAAAACATCTCCATGCAGAAAAAGCTTTTTACAAAATTCAACATCTTTTATGATAGAAGCTCTGAAAGAAACTAGGAAAAGAAGGACTGTATCTGAGCTTAATAAAGGCTAACTATGACAAACTTAAAAGCCTGTAGCCAACATATTAAGTGGAGGGGGAATGAATCATGTCTCCTAGACTCAGGAACAAGATAAGGGCATCTGATCTTCCTATTCTTACTTAGTACGACACTAGAAACTGTAAGATCCTCCCTGTGGAGGGAGGGTTTTGTGCAGGTCCAGGCTTGTAAGTCAGTTGAGTCGTTGGACATGGTTAGCATGGGACTTCTAGGCTCAGGGGGGACCTCAGCTGGGTTTCTCTAGGAGACATTTCTTGTCCAGTGTGGGATGTGACTGAGTTTGTGGCTGCAAGGACTGAGGGGAGAGTGATTACAGCCATGTCCCTGGCCCAGAATGTGCAGGAGTCGGTTGGTCCTATGATGGGCTCTTTTGGTAAACAGAGGATGAACCACTGGGCCTCACATAGAGCTGGAGCAGAAATCAGAAAGACCCTATTGGTTAGCTGTGCCGTGAGTCTAGGCCTCCATTTCTAAAGTGTCCAGAGCTTCTGAACATGACCAAGTACTGAGTACTGTGCTGGAGCACCTCAAGCAACAGTGAGGCAGCTTACTGGTCCAGGTCCTTTTTTTGGGGGCCAGGGGGTCAGGGCCTGGACGCTGTCCCTGAGCTCTTTTTTGCTCAGAGCTAGTGCTCTATCACTTTGAACCACAGTGCCACTTCCAGTTTTCCGGAGGTTAATTGGAGGTAAGAGTCTCATGGACTTCCTTGTCTGGGGTGGATTTCCTTTTCTGGGTGGTGGTGGGTGGGTAAAGGGCTCTTTCTTCTCTTGTTGTGCCAGGTGTGTGAGCACAGCTTCCACAAGGGGGCACCAGAGCACTAGACACAGCTTGTGGGCAGCTGGGTTTGGCCACCAGGTGGCTCTTGGCAAAGCTTCACAAGGGCCTTCGGTCCTGGGAATCTGGAAAGCCCTGGCTCAACTCTGCAGCCCAGAGCCCCTGGGGTTCAGCACTGGATTAGCATGGACAGAAATTCTTGCGGGTACCAACCTCCCCTCCCCCGGGGGTGTTCCTGGCACACTGTCATTTAATCTCTACCATGTTCCCAGGAAGTAGGCATCCTCACCCCATCACTGTAAGAAGCAGGCTCACAGCCAGGGTCCAAACGAGAGATCTCTGACCTTCCAGGTATTTGCTGCTGTTTCTTAGAATGATCTCACAATCTTAGAAGACTAGACACATTGGAACTTTTATTTAGATCAGATGTTTGCATATATACACACCTACACGCATATGTATTTTGCTCAGGTAACAACACATGGGTGACAAAACAAGAGTGAGAAATCATCTCCTGGCGATGACTCATTGTGGGTCCACACCGATCGAATGTGGACTGTGTGGACTCATGGGATTTTTGAATCTGTCAGGAGCTCTGGACTGCTGTCCGGGTGCCAGCCGCATCTAGAGCCCATGGAGCCCTGGGTCCCTGTCACGTCTCCTTCAAGATCTTTTGATTTTGAGATCTTTCTTGGTTCACAGAGTTCTCAGCTTGTGGCACTTAAGCAAATGGCCCCTCCAGGAGCAGGGCAACTAGGTTTATGCCTAACCTCTAGATCTTGGTTCTCTCCCTCTCCTTGGATCAGCCCAGAAAAGCCACGCTTGCTCTTGGGAGGCCACTTTTGTGTTGCCCCCCGTGAGGAGAGAGATGTGTCCAGAGTCATAGGAAGTGTGGGAATGCCATGGCTCGACTCCATGCTCCATGAGGTAGCCCTAACAAAAGGGAGCTTTGGTCTAGTGAGATACAGTTCTTCCCTCAGATGCTGCTTCGAATCTCTAGGCCATCCATTCATATTTGTCCATCCATCTACCCACCCGCCCACTCACCATTCCCCCTTCCATCCAATCCATTACCCATCCATATATATCATGGGAATAATACTGCCCACACTGTGGGGGTTTAAAGAAGGATTGAATGCTTTAGTGCATTATGGTTCTTAGAAACATGCCTGGCATAGGGTGCCTTTTCTGTGTGTCTGTTACTCTTATTGATATTTTTAGCTCATTCAACAAAATTTGCCAAGCAGTCACATTTCCTGGACACTAGGAATACAGAGAACAGAGTAGGCTGCTTTCTGCCTTGGAGGAGAAAGATCCAGAATGTCAGTGCTAGCACAAAGGACCTGGCGAGAGAGCACAGGTGCCGTGGTGGTACGGTCCTAGAGGACAGGACTCTGAAGGCCTGAGGTGTGAGCTCCAGGTGGCCCTGTGCTGTGAGATGCAGCCCTGGGGTGGGGTGGGGCGCGGGGGCTGTCTGGGAATGGGGGTGGCTGCACGTATTACATAAGCCCCCAGCCTGGGAGCCAGGGTACTGTTTTGACAGTTCTGTTCACTGCCCCCACAAGAATGGGCTCCTCAGCTGCAGGGCTGGGAGGGGAGAGGAGCTTCACCGAGTCTGGAAGCACCTTCCCCCAGCTTCCAGGGCCACTGGTTTGGTGTTGCTCTCTAGTCCAGGCCTCAGCCATTTGCTCTGCACTTCCTCATGCTCCACCTGGCCCAGCCATCTCTGCTTCTGAGAGGGGTGAGGGGCTGGAGGAAAGCAGAGGGGGCTTGGGTGTAGGGTAGGCTGGCTGCATGAGTAGAGAGATGGAGGGTGAGGAGGAGATAGTGAGGGCTGCTAGGGGCAGGCCAAGCCCCTGGGTGGTCTCTATTACATCAGCTTTGGTTATCTTCCATAGAATAAGGGCCTGGCTTGTGAGTACCAGGGGCATTCTTTCTCCATGGTGTGGCTCTGGGCAGTATCAAATCTTATCTGTGTTACAGATAGACTGAGGACCAGAGAAGGTGGATGACTCATTCACAGACACACAGCTTGCTTGCGTTTCCACAGGGCCAGCAAACTCTGAATAAAACTGTTTCCTTGCATGACGCAGTGATGCCTTGTGGGGCCATTTAGTGGGGAAGTGTGTGATCTAGGTAGTTCTCACGTCATTGCCCTAGTCCGAGTTCTTTATTCTCTGCTCTCCTCTCTCCTCTGTGGGTAGGCCTTGCAGGGGACAAATGGTGGCCAAGTACAGCTTCATGTCGGCAGGACCAGGGCTGGGTGCACTTGGTGCAAAGGAGCCAAGAGCAAGCTTGCTCAATACCCTGGAGTGAAATGACTGTCAGCTAGCTCAGATCAGTACGCTTCTCTACGGTATATAGGACAAGGTCACTGGAAGTCCCAGAAAGCAACATAAAACTCCTATCCCATCCCAATCAAGAAGGCAAAACCTTTCAGTATCAGTCTCCCAGTCCCAGGGGAGCTCTCTGATTGGCTCTTCTTTGGTCAGTCATTATCTCTTAGACCAATCACGGTTGCTAGAGAGATGAGCTACAGTGATCAACTGGTCAGGTCTTACTTCCTATCCTTAGAACCTGACAGGACAGGGTTTGTCCCCAGAGTGGTATGGGAAAGCTTGGGATACACATAAAACATTAACTGCCACGATCTATTGGCCACCATGCCCTGCATGGGGAGGAGCTACTGAAGGATAACACAGAGGACCTTGCTGGCTTTGAGCTTTTGGGGAAGGAGATACTTGCAAGAGTCCCAGAGTCCTTGCTCATGGGTGATCATGCCCCTTGGGGTGGGACACAGCACTGCTGTGGGTAGGAAGGAGAAAGCCGAGACTCTAAAGGATCCCCCTAGGGGGCTGGGAAGGAGATGGGAGCTAGAATCCAGGCTTGGAGCCAAGTGCTGTGTTGCCAGCGAGGCCTCGGTCTTAGAGCCCTAGTGCTCCTGCTTGCAGGGCAAAGATGACATCTTAAAGGACCCAAGGGAAGTGGCTCTGTGGGACAGCACAGGAGATGTCTGTGCTGTGGTCTGGCTCTCCTCGGCTCCTCCAGGTGGCTATGGCTTGAATCAAGGGGAGGGAAGAAGGCTGTGGCTGATGGGTCTTTCAGCATCTACAGAACAACTTTTCTGTTGCCATGGTGACCAGACTCTGTGCAAGTCCAAGTCCGGCTTATTTTGGAACTTGGTCTGTACAGCAGCCTTTTTGTTTCCTGGCCCTCCTGCTGCAACTTTTGTCTGTGGGAATGTCCTCTGGTGCCTTCTGGGTACAGTGGTGTGAGCTCAACGTGGCTGGGAAGGCAGATTTTATATGACCTTTTTGCCAGCCTATCTAATTTGGTCTCTCTGTTACAGGCCCTAGGCAAGAACCTGGGTGCTAGTCCTTTCTCTGGCGCAGGCCTGCTATACTCTCAGGCCTGTCTCCCTGAGAGTCACAGAGGTGGGAAGCTGGCCAGATCCCCATCCCCTTTTTGCTGGTCCTGGGGCTTGGACTCAGGGCCTGGGTGCTGTCCCTGAGCTTTGGTGCTAGTTCTCTACCACTTGAGCCACAGCTCCACTTGTTACTTTTTTAGTCCTTAATTGGCAATAAGAATCTTATGGACTTTCCTGCCCAGGCTGGCTTCCAATTTTGATCCTCAGCTCTCAGCCTCCTGAGTAGCTGATAGGCATGAGCCACCAGCACCCAGCCAGACCTCCTTTCTTAAATGTCCATCACAGAGCAGTGTGGAAATACTACGATGAAATGGCATGAAGCGCCAGGTGCCTGTGGCTCATGCCTGTAATCCTAACAACTCAGGAGGCTGAACGCTGAGGATTGTGGTTTAAAGCCAGCCTAGGCAGCAAAGTCTGTGAGACTCTTATTTCCAGTTAACCAACAAAAAAGAAATGGAGCTGTGGCTCAACTGGCAGAATGTCAACCTAACACTAAGGTACGGCACTCAGGCCCTGAGTTCAAGTTCTAGTACACAGACAGACAGACAGACAGACAGACATACACACACACACACACACACACACACACACACACACACACACACACACACAGAGAGAAAAGGAAGGATGATCTCGAATCCCACCAGCTCTTCATTTCCCACAGCCAGTTTTCCACATTTCTCCAGTCGTAATTCACATGCAGGCAGACAGCATTTTACACAGTTGAATCATGTTGCAGAATGGGTTCCTGGCACTTCCTGAACGTCATGTCATGACATTTAGACTCCTCAACCATTAATAAAGGGTGTCAGAGACAGAACGAGGAGAAGCAGGCCTTGGCTGGGAGAAGGGCCTGAGCCAGCATATAGTCTCCTGGGGCTGGGGAGGTACATGGAGCAGCCCTGGGGGGCAGGGCAAACCAGAAGTGACTATGGACCACCCAGGTGGCACCCTGGACATCAGCTTCTCCTTTGTGAACCAGGAGATTCAACTACTTCATCCCTGAGACCCCTTGAGGAGCCTGAGACCCGGGAATGACTTGTCTTACTGCCGCTGTGGGGTTAGAGGAAGAGGCGTGGCTTCCACAGTCCACCTGGGCCACAATGCCCAGTGCAAGCACAGGATATTAGACACAGTGCAGAATCCCCCGAGGCATCCCGGCAAATCACAGGGGGTCACACTTGAACTTGACTTGGCTACCGCAGGGCTCCTGGTCCAGAGGGGCCAGAGAAGGCGGGAGCCTACCTGGAGGAGGGCTGTGCCTTCTTTGCCTTGGTATTTCTAGAGTCCAGCATGACTCGGTCCAGCACTGGGGAGTGTATGGTGACAAGAGATCCTGCGCAGGGGCACAGCGGGGACAGAGTCTGTGCCCAAGGAACAGGAGTACCTGGGAGAGGCAGGAGGAAGCATGAAAGTGTTCCTAGTATGGAAGATAGATTCTCTGTGTGTGGTGTGGCCCAGGGACAGGTCAGGGGGCAGCATGGGGGTGGGAAAGACCAGCTCAACCCAGGAAGGACAAATCCCACACGGGCTGACTGGGCCTCATGGGCTGCAGCTCTCGCCTGTGTTTGGAGGGCCTTGTTGGCCCAGCAGCACGATGCAACAGCAACTCGCTCCTTCCTTTGGTCCCTCCCCAATCGGATCCCCCCCGAGAAACGTGTGGGCAGAGGTGTGTGGGTTCACTGCCCACACACTTGACTTCTTAGGCTGGAACATCCACAGTCTTTGGGGAGCAGGTGGTAAGGAGAAGGGATCAGAGACATTCTGGGCCCAGCCCCAAGGGCAGCTGCGTGGTCTGGTGAAGACCTCTTGGCCCCCAACCCCTATGTCATCACAGCTCTGCCCTTCCCCAGCCTACCCAGGGAGAGGACCTCTGGGGAGGAGTTTGTGCCTGACCAGCCAGGCAGGGAAGTATGCAGTGGGACAGGAAAACCACACAGGCCCTCCACCCTGGGGGGAGCTGCTGCTTCCTTCCACATTCACTGGGAATGTTCTCAGCCTCCTCAAAGCCATCAACCCCACTGATGCTTACCCTGAAACATGAGACTGGAAGGTAAGGGTGTGTGGGAGGGGCTTCCTCTGGGTACCCCAGGACTGCATGGCCTGGGTTGCAATCCATCTTTCACTGGTTGAATGATCTGGGAAGGTTGTAGAATCTCTGTGCCTCAGTTTCCTCTTGTAGAAAGTGGGGATTCTTTTTTTGTCAATGGTAGGGCTTGACCTCTGGCTCTGGGTGCTGTCCCTCAGCTCTTCAGCTCAAGGCTGGCACTCTACCACTTGAGCCACAGCATCACTTTCGGCTTTTTCTGCTCATATGGTGCTGAGGAATCGAATCCAAGGCCTCATGTATGGGAAGCAAGCACTCTACCACTGAGCCACCTTCCCAGCCCAAAGTGGGATTCTTTTTTTTAATTTTTATTTTTTGGTCATGGGGCTTGAACTCTGGGCTTGGGCACTCTCCCTCAGCTCTTCAGCTCAAGGTGAGCGCTCTACCACTTGAGCCACAGCCCACTTCCAGTTTTCTAGTGTTTTATTGGAGATAAGAGTCTCACGGACTTTTCTGCCTGAGCTGGCTTTGAACCGCGATCCTCAGATCTCAGCCTCCTGAGTAGCTAGGATTACAGGTGTGAGCCACCAGTGCCCAGCCCAAAGTGGGGATTCTTGATGCCCACATCATCCATGTCACTGCAATGACATTCTGGGAACCTTCCCCATGGCAAAGGCTGTGTTATCTTTAGCTTTGTCTGTGCCCTCCCTAGATCTGTCTGATTCTTTGCTCAAGCCCAAGTTGGACCACCTACAATGATTGCCCACTGGCCCCTGCCCCCCATTTCCAAACAACAACCAGACTCCTCTTCTTAAATGTCTGATCCTGTGACTCCTCTGCTTAAGGCCCCTTTGAAACGTTCTATTCACTCATTTGCTCACTCAACACAAATATTCTGCATGCAGGTGGCTGTACTCGGAGCCCTTGCTGAAGACCCAGCAGGGGGCCAGCAGAGCCAGGGGCCTCCCCAGAGACCAGGGCCAGCAAGAAGAGTGTCCAAGAACATCACTGGAATGTAAAAGTAGAGACTGTGTTAGTCTTTCTCTGAATCACACAGCTGTGAGTGTAACGGGCCCGAGCCTGGGCCTCTCACCAAGGCATGTCTGGTCTTGAAAACACACTTTCATCCTCCACAGAGGTGTCTGAGCTAGTGTTTATTAAGTACCAGTGATTAAGTGCCAGAAACAGCCTTGGAACACCCACCAATAAGCCAAAGCTCCCAGCTCTTGCAGGGCCACCTACAAATGGACAGACCGACACATGACAGAATGTCAGGTGCAGGTACATATTATGAAGGAAAATTAAACGGTGATGAGCAAGAAAGTAATGGAAGAAATCTCAGTGTTTACACGCACTTCCCAGACGTATGAGGGAAAAAGTGAAAACACAGGAAGGTAGGAGGAGGGAGCAAAGAGCCACCATCCAAGCCTCACCCCATTTCCAAGTCTAGGAGTCTCTGCCTTTTGGGAAAACTGGACAGCAAAGGTCTCTCTGGTCAGGACACTGGGAGGCCATCTTGGAGAAGAATGTCTGGGTGTCAGGAGTCACGGTCATAGCTCCTGGGGAGATAGATCTTGGTGGATTTAGGGGCAGAACATGGTTGGAGGGCCCAGCCATCCCTTTGAGCTGAGTGGGGAGAAGAAAGGGATGTAGAAACCAATGCGGCTTGGAGAATCCCTGGATATGGAGCGCCCAGCCTAGTGCTGGGCCCCCACATTGTGTGCAGCGCTCTGTCAGAATAATGGTTTCCTTGGGGAGGAGGATAGGACTCTCCACTCCTAGACTCCCCTGCTTCCTTCCTCTCTTCTTCACCCTTCCAAGGGGCTTCCTATTCTGTGTCTCTGGGATGTCTGGTATTGATAATACGCCTGCCTGACTTCCCAGCCTCACCCCCTGCTCCCCCTGTACCTTGTACCCTTGCCCAGCCTCTGTCCCTCATTGGCACCTTGACCAGCGGTAGCCAGGCCCTGGACTGGGCAAGGCCAGGTAGGTGGAGGTTGGGCAGCCAGAGGGCTATCCATCAGGATAGCATCGGTCCCCTCCATCCTCTCAGGGGTGACTTGGGACTGGAAAGGGAAGACCAGTCCCGAGGGTAGATGGCTTTGTGGCTCTGCACCAGGAACCCCGAGATCCTAGGCAAGCTGTCTGAGCTGCCTGGCTTCCCATCGGTGGGAGAGGGATGATGCAATCCGCCTCCTAAGATTGTTTTGAGAATTAAATGAGGAAATCTGGAAAGAACTCAGCCTACGGGTGAATTCTCCATGCACTTTCAGGGTAACCTTATGCTACCTTTTGGAACATCAGTTTTCTGATCTGCAGAAGAAGGGAAAGAAAACATCCTGGTAGGCTGTTGGGGTTACCTCAGACCTAGCTAAAGAGGCCTGGAGAGCCACAGGCTAGGCCTAGACTATCCCAATGTGCTTCCCCCTCCTACTTATCCCTCTCCTTGGGGCAGATCTGGGGGATGGGGGAGTGGCTCTTGCTTACAAGCCCTTTCCTTCTCTCTCTCTCTGTCTATTTTGGCTCTGTGTCCATCTTGGAACCCTTCTACCACCTGCTGACTGCCCTGGGGATCAGCCCTTTTACCCAACGCTCAGGGTGGAGGTCCATTGTCTGTGTGGTAAGCTGGGGACTAACATTGGCCAGACACTTTCCTCCAACACTCCCAGAACCAGCCTGTCTGAAATCCAAAGCCGGCATTCTTTCTGTTCTGTCATTCCATGTTCAGGGCTGTGTGCCTTGGGGTTTTCCATCTCTCCATCCATCTGGTTCTAGGGAAGGCAGAATAGATGGTTGTGTGACTGAGTGTGTAGACAACTAAGTGAATGAATGAATGAGAAGCAAGTGAAGGAGGGAATGAATGAACGAGTGCATTTGGAAAGACCCACTGGCCTCTCTCTAGTAGCATCACTCTACCTGACCCTGCCAATGCCAGAAATCCCCCTCCTCCTCACCAGGCAGCCATGTTGGACTAAACAATAGACAGATCCATCCACCCCCATCACCTGCAGCCCACCTGCATCTTTAGGATGCTTTAAGGGGTTGCCTTGGCAACGGCAAGTTTCCAATTGAAGTGAAAAGTTCCACCAGGGTTTGTGATGGAGAATGACAGGGGGAAAACCAGGAGAAAAGGTTGCCAGGGCAACAGGAATATTTAACTCAAACTTTTTGGTTGTCAGAGTGGGGAGACGATCCTTCGCAAGGCGCCAACACTCGGCCCCTTCGCCAGGCAGCTCTGCTGAAGCCACACTGCGTGCTCATGGGGAAGGAGGTGGTCCCTACCCAACTCCAACTTCTGACACCAACTGATCCCATCTCCCCCTGACTCCCACCCCTTGTCTGACTCCTGGGCTGCTGGCCAAGATGGCTGGCTGCTTCAGATGAACTGAGCTCCTGCAGAGGCTTCTGGGACCCCATCATCTTCCTTCATTGGGCCACAGGGGCCACTGTTGGGTTGGTTTTGCTCTTGATGTCCCCTTCCTTTGTGCCCCCACCCTCTTAATTCCGTGCCCCTGGTCCCATGTGGAAGCAGACAAGGGCTCGTGAAGATGGTATAGGCGGATCCTGGTGGCCCAGCTTCTAGCAGCAACAGCGGGCACAGAGTGGGTGGGAAGAAAGAACTCCTCTCTTTAAGGCGATGGAAGAATGGGGAAACTGAGGCTAGCAGGTAAAAGGGGAAAGGTGATCTGATCTAAGCCCAGACAAGGCCATTTTACAGGTGGAGGCTCTCTGCCTTCTGGGGACTCTTGGAACCTAGGAGCAGTGCCCTTCTGGGTGGTAGGGAGGGGTGGGCTCAGAAGGTGCTGGGCCACCTGCCCTTGGCTGTCACAGCCCATCTTCCACCCTTTTGCCATTCCTTTCTTGCTTGTCTGACCCTTGTGTGATAACCAGGCACTGAGCTGTGGGCCATGAGCAGGGCTTGGACTCAGACTGGGGATGGGCTTGGCACCCATCTTCATTAGCTGGTGACATTGGCTACACATTTCACAGTGCGATTTCACCGTGGTTCCTTGACTAGCATGCTAGGACTCCAGGACTGAGGGTATCTAACCTTTGGATGCTGAGTCCTGCGTTGTCCACCCAGTTAAAACGTGTGGGGCTGGAGAGGAGGTGGGGACTCACTCCTCTCAGATCCTCTGGTGAGCTCAGGGTGTGTTTGTTTGTTAAAGATCGAATCTTCCCCATCCCTCCCCCACCAAGGAAGCTAGGGTGGCCTGTTCTTGTGCAAACAGAAAGAACATGGTTGAAACTTGTGGAATCTGTTCTCACTCAGCAGCCCCAAAGGCAGTCCAACCCCCAAAGGGAGGGGCGGGTGCACGTGTCCTGGCTGCTTTACCAACGTGGCCCTGCTGGTGACTTCCTTCCTGTCACCTACCTGAGCACCTTCCCCGGCCCTCCCCTCTCCTCACTATGCAGACAGGAAATGGAGGCTGGTGATGGGAGATGTACATGGCAGCCACATACTCTCTGGGGAGGCTTCTCCCCATGTACCTTCTGTTTCCTGCCTCAGCTCCTTCTTCCTGGACACCTGGATACCTGGCCTGGCCTGGGTTCCTGGCTAGCCACCCTTCCTGCAGACACGCAGCATCTGACAGCACACCCAGAGCCTGGGTCTCCACTGCCAGTCAGCAGAGCTTGTCACCAGAGCTCTTCTATGGGACAGAAGACAGAGAGAGATAGACAGAGCATTGGCGGTGGAGACAAAATCCAGGACAGAGCCCAGTGCTGGTGGCTCATGCCTGTAACCCTAGCTACTCAAGAGGCTAAGATCTGAGGATTGAGGCTCAAAGCCAGCCTGGGCAGAAAAGTGCACAGGACTCTCATATCCAATTAACCAGCGAAAAAAGCCAAAAGTGGAGGTGTGGCACAAGTGGTAGAGCACCATTCTCGAGCAAAAAAGGGAAGTGAGAGTACAGAGCTTGAAGTCCAAATGCTGATATCAGCACACACACACCACAACGAAAGAGCCAGGAGAGAATGATGGTGGGAATCAGAGAGGGAGACAGAGTGGAGGTGCGAAGCACAGAGAGACAGGGAGATGGAGGCAGAGACAGAGAACATAGCCAGGGAGGTGGGAGTCTGGTAGGGAGGAGGAATCCGAGGTGGATGGAGCGACAGAGATACTCAGAGGAAGGAGGTCTCCCCTCCTCAACCTGCTAGCCCAACCCAGTCCTGTCCTGTCCCAGCATGAGAGCCATGGTGCACAAAGGATGGAAAAGATGGGGCCTCAACCCTCAGGGCCAGGGTTGCTGGCCTCAGTGTTCACCTGAGTGTACACACCAGTGGCACAGGCAGAGTCTGTGGAGCCAGTGTCTTGCACAGAGCTCACAGATGCTTTGAGCTGGTCCTCGCCAGGGGCCAGCCTGTGAGCAGTCCAGTTCTCAGCCCTGCATTGCTGCACCAAGGCTGTGTAGCTCTCTGTGCCGGTCACATCCCACACAGCGGCGGCCTCTGCCCACTAGATACCAGTAGCAGCTCTCAGTTGTGCTGACCAGCACTCTCCAGACATTGACAAATGTCCCCGGGAGTCATCACTGGCCCTGGCCACAAGCTACCAGACAAACCATGGATTTTATTTATTTATTTATTGCCCATCATGGGGCTTGAACTCAGTGCCTGGGCACTGTCCCTGAGCTCTTTTGCTCAAAGCTAGCTCTCTACCATGTTGAGTCATACCTCCCACTCTGGTTTTTCTAGTGGTCAATTGGAGGTATGGGTCTCATGGATTTTCCTGCCTGGACTGGCTTTGAAGCATGATCCTCAGATCTCAGACTCCTGTATAGCTAGGCTTACAGACATGAGCCACTGGCACCTGGCTAATGCTTAGCTTTTTAATTGGTTAAGATGTAGTCTTAAAATTTTTTTTTTGCACCAGTTGACCTTGAACTCGATCCTCCTGATCTCTGTCTCCTCAAGTAGCGGGGATTACAGGTATGAGCCATTGCATTGGACATCTCCTTCTACTCTTAACTGTCCTTAGGATGATATTGGACTCCCTGCATAATCCAGGATACTGCTGCGTTCTATCTATCTATCTATCTATCTATCTATCTATCTATCTATCTATCTATCTATCTATCTATCTATCTATCTATCTATCTATCTATCTATCTATCTATCTATCTACCTATCTTTCTATCTATCTATCTATCTATCTATCTATCTATCTATCTATCTATCTATCTATCTATCTATCTATCTATCTATCTATCTACCTACCTACCTACCTATCTATCTATCTATCTATCTATCTATCTATCTATCTATCTATCTATCTATCTATCTATCTATCTACTGTCTACCTACCCCATCTATATATCTGCCTGTTCTATCTGTCTGTCTGTCTACCTTCCTTCTATACACCTGCCTGTCTATCATCTTTTCAATGCTGGGGAAGAAATCCAGGGCCTCCTGCAAGTGAGGCAAATGCTCTACCACTGTGCTACACTCCTTGCTCCAGTCTCTGAAAAACAAGTGCTGTTTATTCCCTTTTGCAACCTTCAATTCTTTTTGCCATGTAACAACATATTCACAGGTTCCACAATTTGAACACAGACTCCAGTGAGGAGCCATAATTCTGCCCACTGCCCAGGGAGGGCAGAAGTCATAGTGGGCATGTGCAGCTGGGAGCTTCTCCGAAGAAGGGCTGACTGGCCAGCATTTAGAGATAAAGGTCAGGGGAGGGGGGGGATGGAGACATGGGACACCAGAGGCAAGGAGGAGCCAGGTGCTTTAGAGTTCTCTTATGCCTGCCTGGGGACCCCAATTTGATTTCTAGCAGTAATAGGGAGCCACAGCAGGCTCGTAAACAAGGTCTGAATGGCAACACAATGTAAGCTTTGTGTGAAAAAAAGCAAGCTGTGGATGGGGGGGAAGGATGGAGCTAAAGTGGCAAGAGGTTGGAGGCCTGCCAAGCTGGGATTAGGGGATGGGCAGAGGCCTGGCAGAAGGGACGCACGGAGGACACTGAGGCCTCATGCTGTCATGGGACACCGCAAGGCCCCGGTGGCTGACCCAGGTTGGAAGTGGGCGTCTACCACTTCCTAGCCGTGTGCCTGGGGAGAGCTCAGCCTCTCTTCCTGGAAGTTTGCATAAGCGGAGAAGCCTGCAGGGGCAGCTGGTACCATAATCCCCCTGTTCTCCAGCAGCCTCTCCGCTGTCTTCCCAGCCCTGGGGCTCACATGGCATTTGGCACGTCAGACACGTTGACATCTCCACTCTGCCCCCTCCTCCCAGCCTGCCACCGAGTGTGGGCGGGGCACAGGGTGCCAGCGAGGGCTGCTCCCAGGAGACAAGGTGACAGCCCAGTGCCCCAGGACCTGGCCAACTGCTGCTGCCCGGGCTGTCGCTCTCCATGGCCCACGGGAGGACACTGTGAGTGACACTGTGAGCGACTAACTTGCCTTGAAATGACCCCAGTCTCCAGGAGCTGGAACCGCTGCTGGAAGAAGCTGGCCCTGGTGTTTGCAGGCAGCCCTCACCTTCTCCAGCTTTCTCAAGTTCATTGTCATCTCACTGAGCTCCTTTCCCCGTCAGCCCCCTGGGGTGTGGCAAATAGGATTCAATTAACTACAGCTTCTGGGAAGCTGGGGATTGCCTCCTTAGAGTCGCTCCCCCTGTACTGGCATCCTCCTCCTCCTGCTAAGTAGAAGCCCCAGGAGAGATGTGGGGGCAGGCCAGAAAGGTGGGCATTTTGCTCAAGGTCACAGCTAGGACATCTATTCACTTCTAATGTCCCATATTCTATAGCACAGGAGACCTCGCTTGGGTGGGAGGGAGTCCCGGAGGGTCAGATGTGCAGAGAAGGAACCAGAAGACCTGGAGGACACCTGAAGAACTGGCCACAGCAGGCCACAGGCTCTATTTCTCGGGGTTTCTCTGCAAAGGTCGCTGCTGGCTGGCTGCTGGCCTGCTTAGGTCCACCAGAACAACACTGGCCCCTGCGCATCCTCAGTGCTGGTCTCTGTCAGTCTCCATTCTCCTCCCTCATTGATTTAGGCTCTGCAGGGTTCTTGCTCCAGCCATGTTGGAGCAGACATGGCTGGCGCAGGGGCTGAGAGATGCTTTGCCTGGGGTACTATAGCCTTTTTTGTCATGAACGTCTGTGATGGGTCAAGAGAAGAGCAAGTCTCAGCTAAAGACTGGACTCGGGCTGGGAAGGTGGCTCAGTGGTAGAGCGCTAGCCTTGCATGCATGAGGCCCCTGGGTTCGATTCCTCAGCACCACATAAGAAGAAAAAAAAAGCCGGAAGTGGCACTGTGGCTCAAGTGGTAGAGTGCTAGCCTTGAGCTGAAGAGCTGAGGGACAGCGTCCAGGCCCAGAGTTCAGGCCCCACGACCGGACCCCCCAAAAAACAAAAAACAAAAAGACTGGACTCAGAAGCTGGGCACCATGGCTCACACCTGTAATCCTAGCTACTCAGGATGCTGACCTCTGGGAATTTCAGTTTGAAAGCCAGCCCAGGCCAAAAAGTCTGTGAGCCTCTTATCTGCAACGAACTAGTAAAACAAACCCAGAAGTGGAGCTGTGGCTCAAGTGGTAGAGCACCAGCCTTGAGTAAAAAAGTTCAGGGATTGTTTCTAGGGCCTGAGTTTAAACTCCAGGACTGGCACAAGAAATAACAAAGGCGGGCTGGGAAGGTGGCTCAGTGGCAGAGTGCTTGCCTTGCATGTACGAGGTCCTGGGTTTGATTCCTCAGCACCACATAAGCAGAAAAAGCCGGGAATGGTATTGTGGCTCAAGTGGTAGATCTCTAGCCTTGAGCTGAAGAGCTGAGGGACAGCACCCAGGCCCAGAGTTCAGACCCTGCGACCGATAAAAAAAGAAAGAAAAAAGGAAAGGAAGAAAGAAAGGAAGGAAGAAAGAAAGAAAAGAGAAAGCTGGGCGCCGGTGGCTCACACCTGTAATCCTAGCTACTCAAGAGGCTGAGATCTGAGGATCACAGTTCAAAACCTGCCCAGGCGGGAAAAGTCCATGAGACTCTTATCTCCAATAAACCACCAGAAAACCGGAAGTGGCACTATGGCTCAAGTGGTAGAATGCTTGCCTTGAGCTGAAGAGTTGAGGGATAGCGCCCAGGCCCAGAGTTCAAGCCCCATAACCACCAAAAAGAAGAAAAAAAAAAAAGAAAAGGAAGGAAGGAAGGAAGGAAGGAAGGAAGGAAGGGAAGAAGGGAGGGGGGAAGGGAGAGAGGGAGGGAGGAGGAGGGAGGACATGAGGCATGCAGGACAGACTTGGTTCAGCCAGGAGCTGGACCCATCTGACCCCTAGCCTGGAACAGATCTGCTTGAGATTGAGAAGAGATCCTGAAGAGCTTGGGTGGTAACTGCCTAATGCACTTGCCAGTGTATTAGGGTCCCTATAGCTGTGGGAGTCACCCTCCCTTTCTGCTCCTGAAGGATCCTTCCATGCACCTGGTCAAGTGAGGGCTGCTGTCAGGGGGTCTGGACTGAGGAGGGGCAATTTGCTGTCTACCTGGTGTGTGAAAGATATGAGAAGTGGATGCCATTCGTGGACATCCACACCCTCTTTCCTGTATCTGGTAACCGATGCCTCTTTCTTCTGGGAACACGGTCCTGTGTTTCATGGATGGGGCCCAAATGCTCTCATCCTCCATCCCGCACAGCATTATGGGAGAAGGCTGACAACACAATGTCCCCTACCCTTGGTGAGTGGCCGGTCCCACTGCCATCCTGTTGGGATGTTTCATTGGCACTCTCGTAGGTCCTGTGTTTGGTGTGGACAAATCCCCTCACAAGCTGGGTGCAGTGGCCAGGCCTGCGACCCACACCTATAGTTATTTGGTCTTTCCTTGAGTTCTATGAGTTCTGCTGATTATCTTACACTAGTTTGGGAAGAGAACGTATCAGTTACACCTGCAGGAGTGGTGAGGGAGAAAGGAGGGAGAAGAAAAGGGAGAAGACTGAGAACCTGCCTCACAGCGGGGAAGGCTTAAAGGACTCTGACCTTATCAACAGATGAATCCATTCACCAGTTCACGGCTGGAATGAAAGGTAGTGGAAACTGTAGGAGGTGTGGCCTAGCTGGAGGAAGCGGGTCCCCAGGGGTGTGTTCTCGGAGGCCCTATTTATCCCCGACCCCTTAGTGCGCTCTGCTTCCTGGCCACCAGGAGGTAAGTAGCTCTGCCCTATCTTTGGCTCCTCCCATGATGCACTGCCTCCCCACAGGCCCCAGTGAGCCAAGAGATCATGAACCGAAACTTCTCAAACTGTGAGTACAAGGAAATCTTTCTTCCTGTTAAGTTGTTTACTTCAGGTGTTTGAAGGTGGGTTTACACAGATGTGTACTAGCCAGGCCTCTGTGTTTTGAAGGATAGAAGGGCCAGGGGTAGTGTTGTCTGAAGTTTTGTTGGCCTGGGGGCCATATGTCACCGAAATGATTGGCTCAAGGAGTCTGGAAGTTGGAGGCTGGAGTCATGGTGTGGTGGATGTCCTCTTTCCGTGGTTTCCAGACGGCAGCTTTCCTCAGCTGGTCCCCCTCAGAGTGTGTCTGTGTTCTAATCTTGTGTAAGGACACCATTCATACTGGATTTGGCCTGCCTTAAGGACTGTATGGTAGCTTAATTTCCTCTTTAAAGTCCCTGTCTGCAGCCGAGTTGGGAGCCTCTGAGATGTATGGAGGGCCCTGTGAGGAGGGAGGAGTTGGCATCAGCTCATCCCACTCTGCTTGCCACTCTGCTTTCTCGGAGCCTCGTCATACCCTGCATTTCAGGGTATGACAACACCCAGCAGGTTGAGAAGGGCCAGACTGACATTAAAGAGACGGTGGATGAGCCAGGTGCTGGTGGTTCACGCCTACAATCCTAGCTACTTAGGATGCTGAGGTCTGAGAGAAATCTGATGAACTCTCACCTCCAGTTAACCAGAAAAAAAAAAAAAAAAGCTGGATGTGGAGGCATAGCTCCATTGAGAGAGTAGCAGACATGAACAAAAAGCTCAGCGAGGCCTTGAGGCCCCAGAGGGAGCCCCAAGGCTGGCACATACCCTCGGAAAGACCTTATCTACAGTCCCAAACCTGTTCATGGAGTGTGCTTGGAGAAGCTGCCTTCAGACAGACACTCGACAGATGTGGGACTCTGCCTTTAAGGAGACGGGGTTGTTCATCTGTCTGGGCTGAAGGAACAGGACCTTGCCCCAGCAAATCCAGCTGTCCAGACAATGTCATGTGAGTGAAGTCACTACACAGGCTAAGCTGTGTGGCCCGTGTCCTCGTTGCCACATTCAAAAGTCTATAGATAGTCAGTGTGAGTGAGAATGAACTGCTGGGTGTCAGGTAAAGTTATAAAACTACAATCTCATCTTGCAGGGTGGATGCGGTAGTTCATGCCTGTGATCCCAGTGCTTGGGAGATAGACAAGGATCATGAATTTGAGGCCAACCTTTGCGACTTAGTGAGACACTGTCTCAAAACACAAAAACATAACTGCAAAAGACATCTCTAGTTGGGAGCTGGTCACTCATTCCTATAATTCTACCTACTCAGGAGGTTTGTTTTTTAAATCTCTAATTAATGACCCAAAAACTAAAAGTGGAGCTGTAGCTCAAATGGTAGAACACCAGCCTTTAGTGAAAAAGCAAATGGACAGTGCCTAGGCCCTGAGTTCAAGCACCCATAGTGGTACAAAATCAAACAAACAGGAAACAACAACAAAACCATCTCCACAGTCACATTCTGAGGCCCTGGGATTAAGAGTTCAACATATGAATTTGGGGGACCATACATAATTCAGCCCATGCTGACTGTGGAGCAGCTGGTGCCAGTAACACCTCCATTTCCTGGGGTGTAGGTCATCTGGGGTCCTAATGCTATTCAGGAGGAAAGACCTAAAAAGGCCAAGGACTTCCTGCCCTTCGTGGGAAGGGGCGGTGCTTCATGAAATCCTATTTGCTTGCAATGAGAAGCATTGACTTGCTCTTGACTAGATGGTATGTGTCTATGAGCAAACCCCACAGGGCCCAGGGTTTCCAGAGAAAAGCCTTCCTCCTTCTCCCACAGCCCTTTTGTACCCTGGCTGCCTGGCTGCCCTCCCCAGAGATGGGTGTCATGCCAGGGGTTTGGTCTGCTCCCGTCCTCTGCCCTTCCCCAATGTGTGCACAGTTCGGTCCACACCCTGGCCTCCGGGGTGTCGCTCCTCAGTGCAGGGAGAGCCGGAGCAGGGTAGAGGGGAGGGGGACATGCCATGATTCCCTGCCAGATAGCATCTTTGTTACCCCCAGGTGAGGGTGGATGCCCAGCCTGCAGGGAGCAAGTGCTGAGTCGTTATTTCTTGGGGTAATGCTGGGGGAGGATAGGACCAAGACTCACCCAAGGGTATTAGGAGCTGAGAGGAGCTAAGGGACAAGGTGGAGCTTTCTCCCACAAGCAGGCTTGTTGAGGTGCTGAGAGAGTGAAGGAGCAGGTGGTGGCCCCGTGTGCCTCTGCTCTAAGTCCCCTTTTACTCCAGCATCCTTTTTGAGCCTACTTGCCCTCTTGCCATTCTCCCTACCCAATAAACGCTGTCCAAGTCTTTGCTTTGGACTTCCCTGTCCAGCCTCCTGCCTCTGTCCTCTGCCAGTGCCTCTTCTTTAGCCTACCTCTGTGAACCTGTTTGGAGATCAGCAGCTGACCCTCTGATCATAGTGACCAAGGTCCCCAAGAGGACCCAAGTGTTTCGGAGCAGCAAGCAAATGGTCTTTCTCTAGCCCCAGTTGGTCAAGATATAATTGATCCTACCCATGTATTTTCTACCTGCCCACTTATCCATCTATCTACATATCCATCCATCTACCTACCTGTTCACTTAATACTCACCTATCCATTCATTTACCTGTCCTCTCCCTTCTCATTTCCACCCACTGATCAACCTATGCCATCCACCCATCACCTATCTATCTACCCATCTATCCATTTAACCATCCATCTATTCATTCATTCACTCCACTCTTCTACCTATCATCTGCCTCTCCATCCATCTACCCATCTAGTGTTCCACCTGCCCATCATCTACACTCATCTATCATCCATCATTCCATCCATCCACCCATCTATGTTTCCATCTAACTGTCTAGCCACATATGAATCATCCACCCACCCCAACCAACCAATTACCCATCCAACATCCATCCATCTACATCTGTCTATCTACCCATTCATCTGTCCTCACTTGCACTTTGTACCAACCAGGTCCCAAAGGCAACAGCCATGAGCAACACAACCCAAACCTCTCTCTATGTAGCTGATGGCAATCATGAAATACCTGCATTGAACCCAAATGCCATAAGTGACCACCTTGCTCTGGTGAAGTAGCCTTTTTGAAAATCATGCTCCAGGTTAGGAAGACAGACAGTTTTAGCATGACAAGTAGTCAAAGAGTGAGCCTGTTTGTCTTTGGGAAGTTCTTCCTAGAACCAGACTTCAGTGTTTGCCCCTGATTCTCCACTCTCCAGCTGTGGGGGAAATGGAGAAAATGGGGCACCCAGGAACTGCTCCAGGAGGGAGGCTCTGTGGTCATTAAAGACGTGACCCCAGCTGGGCATGGGTGGCTCACACCTGTCATCCTAGCTACTCATAGGCTGAGATCTGAGGATCCCAGTTCAAAGCCAGTCTGGGCAGGAAAGTCCGTGAGACTCTTATCTCCAATAAACCACCAGAAAACCGGAAGTGGCGCTGTGGCTCAAGTGGTGGAGCGCTAGCCTGTGTTGAAGAGTGGAGGGACAGCGCCCAGGCCCAGAATTCAAGCCCCTTGACCAACAGCAACAAAAAAGAAAAAAAGAAAGAAAACGATGTGGCCCTGTCCCGTGAGGCCCTGCCCTGCGGTTGGAGCAGACGAATGAGGCATCTGCCCGCTGTGTGGGGGTGAGAATCTGGGAGTGAGAGGGAGAATGGCTGTCATTTGCCATCTTATCTTCATTAAGAGCTAGTTGGTAGCCAGGTGCCTTTGGTTTGCCCCTGTAATCCTAGCTACTCAGGAGTCCAGTCTCAGCCTTGGACAGTCTGCTGTGCGACTTTGGGCCCTGCTGCCTCCTTTCTGAGTGTGAATTCCTCCTATTCTCAATGGGTCCTGGGCCTTGTCGTTCCTTTGATCCTATCTGATTCTGGTATTGGTGCTGGGTTAGGTTAGGTCTGGGCTCAACGGATCCATGCATCCTCTGTGAATAATCATGTGGGCACAGGACAATGCGGGTCCTTAAATTGCTTGCAATGTAATTGTTCTCCTGGGCAAGAAATGTCTCTCTAGGTGCTGCTGGCTCCATTCCCAGCCGTGTGTGGGTGGCCGGGTCTTGCATCGTGGTCTGTGGCTAAGGGGCCTTCATGGAGAGGGAACAGTGGTGTTGAGCATTTGTGGAGGACATGGTATGGGAAGCCTGGTGAGGTGTGGGGCTTCAGGGCCTGGAGGAGCAGAGCAAGAGGAGAGAGAGGGAGAGAGAGAAAGAGAGAGAGAGAGAAGGTAGCAAGGATGGGAGGGTGGGAGAGAGGGAGGTAACTAAGGATGGGAGGATGAGAGACGCAGGATGACAGGTTTTTTTTCTTTTATTTTTTTGGTTGGTCATGGGACTTGAACTCAGGGCCTAGGCACTGTCCCTGAGCTCTTTTGCTCAAGACTAGTGCTCTACTATTTTGAGCCACAGCGCCACGTCTGGTTTTCTGGTGGTTAATTGGAGATAAGAATCTCATGGACTCCCTTGCCCAGGCTGGCTCTGAACCTTGATCCTTAGAACTCAGCCTCTTGAGTAGCTAGGATGACAGTGTGAGCCACTGGTGTCCTGCTTAGGTTTTTCTTTTTCTTTTTTCTTCTTTTTTTTCTTTTCTCCTTCCTTCCTTCCTTCCTTCCTTCCTTCCTTCCTTCCTTCCTTCCTTCTCTTTCTTTCTTCCTTCCTTCCTTCTCTTTCTTTCTTTCTTTCTTTCTTTCTTTCTTTCTTTCTTTCTTTCTTTCTTTCTTTCTTTCTTTCTTTCTTTCTTTCTTTCTTTCTTTCTTTCTTTCTTTCTTTCTTTCTTTCTTTCTTTCTTTGTTGTGGGGCCTGAACTCTGGGCCTGGGCGCTGTCCCTCAGCTCTTCAGCTCAAGGTGAGCGCTCTAAGATTTAAGCCACAGCGCCACTTCCAGCTTTTTCTGCTTATGGGGTGCTGAGAAATGAAACCCAAGGCCTCAGGCATGCAAGGCAAGCACGATACCACTGAGCCACCTTCCCAGCCCTTAGATTTTTCTTAAACTGTGTGAAAATACTTGTTTCTCTTTAGTGACTCCTCCCCCATCCCCGCCACTTCAAAAATAAGTTATGAATTCTCTGGACAGAGTTAATTAAAAATAGGCAAAAAGCCACTCTCATGACATCAAGATAAAAAGCGGCAATCAGGCAGCATTCATTGGGTGGAGTGGCTAAGTGAGCCTTGGAGAAAGCGTGACAAATCCTGGTAAATAAATACTCATTTCTTTCTTTCTTTTTATTGTTGTTTACCAGGAGTTACATAAAGAGGTTACCATTTCGAAAGTCAGGTGTGGCCACCAAGGGAGAGTGTGTGTGTGTGTGTGTGTGTGTGTGTGTGTGTGTGTGTGTGTGTGTGTGTGTGTGTGTGTGTGTGTGTGTGTGTGTGTGTGTGTGTGTGTGTGTGTGTGTGTGTGTGTGTGTGTGTGTGTGTGTGCACTAGGTCCTGCTATGCATCTCACAGGGCAGTGTGTATATGGGTGGAGGTTGTTTTCAGTTTTTGCTATTATTGGATGCTTTGTTTTGGCAGACACATTCAAGGTAGACAGAACGGAAGATAAGCTCCATGGAGGTTAGTGATCCTAGGATTGTCACCTCCCCCCGATTCCCTTGCCCTTTCTCCTGGGTTTCTGGGCATCGAAAGGCATGGAGACATAGAAACACCTGTCCCTCTGTGTCCCCTGAGGCTGCCATGCCCCGCTGGCTTCCTATGGACGGACAGACTCACCTTGGAGAATTGGCTGTGGCCGCCGCCTCCGCCCTGGACAGCACACATCCCGGAGACAGCAGGGCTAGGGGACATGGGGAATTTGGGGAGCCCATGCACTTTCCTGAGTTGGGGCTACTACGCTTTTGGCCTTTGGGATCACAAGACCTTGGGCTGTGCACGCAGGGAGGAAGGCAGGCCTCAGCCGCCACCACCATGAGGACTCCTGACTGGACTGAGGAGGAGAGCGAGGCCTAGGAAGGGGGGTCACTTCCGCTCAAGGCCATTGTATGGAATCAGCCAGAGGACTGGAGAGTCCAGGGCCTGAGCTGTGTCCAGCCTGGGGTCCAGCCAGTGTTTATGGAGCTCCTGCTGATGCACAGTGCCTTGGGCTCCCCCTTGACAATGACAGGGATCTCTGGTACATTGTTTCTAGCTGGCTGGGCCACTTCTTTCCTGACCCTAGGACCTGCCCAATCCCAGGTCTCCAAGTTACTCCAGTCCCAGCCAACCTCAGTCCAGGCCCTGACCCCCAACCCTCAGCAGAAGTGTGTCTGCGTGTCATTCCTCCCCCTTACTTCTGCATTCTTTCTTCTCTTCTCTTCTCATAAATCCTCCCCCTGGGGCTGCCGGCCAAGGGGCTGAATAAACAGGAAAGGAGAGGGGCTAACTCACACGGGCTCTGGGAAGCTTTCTGACTCTGGAGACTGTCACCAAGGAGTCCGGCTGGCCTGCCCAGCAGTCACAGCTGCTGCCCTGGAGGAGAGGGCCCGCGGGGCAGGGGAGCATTTTGGGTCAGGGTAGGGGTCAGGTGAGCTGGCCTCGACGCTGCACCCCTCAGAGTGAGGCTGAGGAAAGAGCTGGCTTCTAGTTGAGTTCTGCTGTGTGTTGCCCCATGCAAACCTCACCTTCTCTGAGCCTCAGTCTCCCCTCTTGTGGGAGAAAGGGAGTGGACTCCATGTGGCGGGACTCTGAGGAGGGAGCCTCTGGAGGACACACATAGGGAGGACTCTGAAGGCCCTACCGGGCCCTGGGAATGAGTGAGCAGGTAGCCACAGTTCCAGACCCTCAGCTCAAGATGTCCTGGCTCCAGTTTACCCAGGGCTGGCCATGTGACTTAGACTCCGAGCCCAGGGCCGGGAGAGGCAATCTGGCCTCCAGTGGGAGCAGTCTTTGCTGCTAACATCACTCCTCAGTCGAGCGACAGACCAGGGAGATGGGGACAACAGCCATAAATAAGAGTGCAGTGAGCAGGGCGCCAGCGGCTCAGGCCGCTCAGCTACTCAGGCTGAGATCTGAGGATCACAGCTCGAGGAAGGAAAGCCCATGAGACTCATCGCCAGTTAGCTAGCAAAAAGCCACAAGCGGAGGCGTGGCTCAAGCGGTAGAGCACTAGACTTGAACACAAAAGCTGAGAGACGATGCTCAGGCCCTGAGTTCAAGCACTAGGAGTGATATCACACACACACACACACACACACACACACACACACACACACACAGAAATGGAAGGAAGGAAGGAAGGAAGGAAGGAAGGAAGGAAGGAAGGAAGGAAGGAAGGAAGGAAGGAAGGAAAAAGTAAGCATATGGTAGAAGGAGAAGAAGAAAGAAGAAGGGGTGGAGGCCAACAGACAAGGTAGGTGGCAGGGCAGGCCGGGCTGGGTGGCAGGGCAGGCCTGGCTGGGCCTGGGAGTGCTGTGTGTACTTCGGTGGCCTATGATTGCACCCTGGGGTCCCCAGGGAGGAGTGTGAGCCCCTGGGTGGGGCTTAAGGCAGTGAGCGCAGGTCCTGGCCACCAGCCAGAGCCAGGGTGAGCTCCACGTGGGGCCTGGTCTGCAAGCTCAGAGACCTGTGAGACGTGCTGGGCACCTGTGGGCATGCCGCTGTCCCTCTCTGGCCGGAGAACCCTCTGCAGCACTAGCAAGGGCAGCTAGCTTTTCCTAGGCTACCTGGAGAGGTGACCAGCCCCCCCCCCCACTCTGTCTGGGCAGTATGTCCTGGGTCCAGGTTAGCTAACCCCTCAAAGGTGGAGACTGAGGCCTGCCTCCCAGATAGCATACCTTCCAGTCAGCTCAGACGCCGGAGCCATGAGCCACAGGCTGGGGTAAGGGGGCTTTGACAGCGTGGGGGACATGAGGCAGAGTCCCAGGAGGGGGCAGTGTGGCCCTGTGGTGCCCGGCCCCTCAGCAGGGTGAAGTGGGGAGGACTTGGGGGGGAGGGGGAGAGGCTGTGCCAATCACTTTGGGGGCTTGGTGTTCCAAGAGCTGAAGACGGGGTGTTTGAAACACTGTCTTGCGCAGACAATGTCACAAGAGGAATGGTGTGAGAAGGCCACAGAGGACAGGGACCAGACACTAGGGGCCATTGTCTCTGCCTCTCTTGGGTCCTCAAGAACGGAGGCCCAGCCCTGTGGCCTTGCTGTCCTCTGGTGACAGAGGCCCGCGGCCGCTCAGGAGGCCGTGCAGAAGCGAGGTGACAGGTGCAAGTTCTGCTGGGCCTCCATGAGATGTGGAGCAAGAGCCTCCTCCCTCCCCCTTCCCCGCTCTGTCCCCAGACAACCCGACTCTGTCAACAGAGGAGGAGGGGAAGTTGGCATGGCTGGGACAGGAAGAAGCCTGGCTCGGTGACATTAATGGGCACCATCATAAAACTCTGAGCAAACCCAGGCTGGGGCTGCTCCCGGACCAGGGCGGCGTCGGGCCAGGGTGCATATGTGAGGGGCGGTGGGCTTCTTGCCTGGAGACCCCAGAGCAGCACCTGGAAGGGGTCATGGATGCTGACTGTGTGCAGGGCTTGGGCGCTGTGCGGGGTGCTGAGGATGAAGAAGAGTTAGACACAGTCCTGTCCCGGGAAACACGGAAGATGAAGGCAGAGGCCAGGCGAGGTGGCGCAGGCGCATTCAGAGCGCATTGAGTGTCTCAGGGAAGGCGACCTGCGGGGGGAGGGGGTGGGGGGAGGGGGTGGGGGGAGGGGGGAGGCTTCCAAAGGGAAGTGTGTGTGTGTGTGTGTGTGTGTGTGCGCGCGCGCGTGCGCGCACCTGTGCTGGGGCTCGGCCTCAGGGCCTCGCACTCATACTTAGATTTTTCTCTCAAGGCGCTCTACCATTTGAGCCTCACCTCCACTTCTGGCTTTTTTTGGTGGTGGATCCAAACGCCTTGCCCTGCCTTGAAGCAGCCCCCCCCTTTTATTTTCTCTGGCTTTTCTGCCATCTCCTGCTCCCCTCCCAACACAGGCGTCTCTCAGTCCCTCAAACACGACAAGCAGGCTCCATTTCATGGCCTCTGCTCAACCCATTCCTATTTCTGGAAGCCTCCCTGCCTGCACGTGGCCCTCCGAATCCGCTGCCACCTCCTCAGGGAGGCCTTTGGGACTGCCCCGACCAGAGGGGCCCTTCTGCTCCCAGGCCCACTGCTCCCTGTGCAAAAGCGCACCACACCAGTGGCTCACGCCTGTAACCCTGCCCACTCAGGAGGCTGAGATACCACGGTGACTGTTTGAAGCCAGTCTGGGCAGACAAATCCAAGAGACTCTTTAATTAACCAGCAGAATGCTGGAAGTAGAGCTGTGGCTCCAGTGGTGGAGCATTAGCCTTGAGCGAAAAGCCAAGTAAGAACGTGAGGCTTTGAATTGAAGCCCAGTACTGGTGTATGTGCGTGTATGTGCGTGCGTGTGCGCACGCACACACACACACACACACACACACACACACACACACACACACACATACACACAGAGTTCATTGCAATTAATCACTGAATGGCTCATTTGTCTATGCAATTATTTTTGTCTCTCTGCTACTAGATTGTCACCGAAAATATAAAAGGGCCATATGGTGCTCCAAAAACTATTTGTGGGGATTGGACACGTGGCTCAGACAGTAAAGCACCAGCCAATGAGCAAAAGTATCAGGTACCAACTTTGAGTCCCAGTCTGGGACAAAAAAAGTAAAGAAAAGAAAAGAACTATTTGTGGAGAGTCAAGCGCATGCTTGCTGAGTGAGTATCTGAAGGGGACAATGGCTGCTCTGCCTTTGGAAGGTTGAACAGGAACCCGGAAGGCAAAGAAAATATGTGCTTAGCATTAATAACACAAAGCCTGAGGCTCAGTAGCTTCATTTGTTGTTTACTCAGCAGTGTTGGAAGAGGTTGTGTGATGTTGGTTCTGCAGCTCACAGTGTCCTTAGTCACCTTGATTCTCTAATTGTTCCACACTGGCTCCCTCAGCCTGTGGGTCCTTGTCTTTAAGCCTGACACTTCATGGTCACAAGATGGCTGCCACTGCTCCAGGCATCATATCCTCACACAACAGTATCCAAAATAGGAAGGCAGCAAAAGAGCTGTCTGTTCCTCTGTCTTCTGAGTCCATCAGAGAGGGAGAGTTCTTTACCTTAAAGCACAGTGCCTTGGCCCAGACCCTCAGAGGTTCCTTTTCATATTATTGTTGCTCTCAACTGGACTGCATGAGCACTTACCAACGAGCAGCAAGGACAGAGACTATGATGATTGCTGCAGGCCAGCTGGGATCATCTGGGTTGTGTGGAATTCAAGCCTAGAGGACTTGTGGCTCTGCCCACCACTGCTTCCCCAGTGCCTGGAGCGGCACCCGGTGCTGTTGGTGAATGAATGAGGGTTGGCATGAGAGTACACCAGTGAGGAATGAAGGAATGAATGAATGAATGAGTAGGTAGGGTGAGCAAAGGAGCAAGTGAATGAATGAGTTTAAGGAGTGGGTTGAGCGGGGTGAATGAATTGTGGAGGAAATGGGTGAGTGAACAAATGAGGGAGAGATGAATGAATGGCATCCTTGCCACGGTCTAACGGCCGGGCAGCGGTGTGTGGGGCCCTGGAGCCCTGAGTGTTAGGGAGAATCGCATTCCAGCACAGGCAGGAAGAGGGTGCAGCCCCCCTCACCCTTGGGAGGCCAAATCTCAGGGAGGAGCCCCGGCTCTCCAGAGCTGCTGGGAAGTGAGAGTTCTGTGCAGGGGTTAGAGCTATGTCAGAGGCGGGGGGCGGGGTGGGGGTGTCTTCAGGTGTGATCTGGGTGGGCATGTGACATGGACTTGGACTTGAAGACCTGAGTCTTTTTTTGGTCAGTCACGGGGCTTGAACTCTGGGCCTGGGCACTGTCCCTCAGCTCTTCAGCTCAAGGCGAGCGCTCTACCACTTGAGCCACAGCGCCACTTCCGGTTTTCTGAGTGGTTAACTGGAGATAACAGTTTCACAGCTTTTCCTGCCTGGGCTGGCATTGAACCATGATCCTCAGATCTCAGCCTCCTGAGTAGTTAGGATGACAGGTGTGAGCCACCGGTGCAAGTTTCTGGGTCTTTTTTTTTCTTTTCCTCCTGGGATACATTAGCTGGTTGAAAAGCAGGCTCGGGGCTCCCAGAATTGATTTTTTTTTTTTTTTTTTTTTTTTTTTTTGTCGGCCGTGGGGCTTGAACTCTGGGCCTGGGCGCTGTCCCTCAGCTCTTCAGCTCAAGGCGAGCGCTCTACCACTTGAGCTACAGCGCCACTTCCGGTTTTCTGGTGGTTTATTGGAGATAGGAGTTTCACGGTCTCTCCTGCCCGGGCTGGCTTTGAACCGCGATCCTCAGATCTCAGCCTCCTGAGTAGCTAGGATTACAGGCGTGAGCCACCAGCGCCCGGCTCCAGAATTGATTTTTTAACCTGAGGAGAAACAGACACAGAGAAGGTAAGTCACTTCCCCAAGGTCACACAACAAAGTAATCACAGACGGGATTTGAATCCAGGCCTGGATCCTGCTTCAGTCAGTCCTTTGGTGTGTGTGTGTGTGTGTGTGTGTGTGTGTGTGTGTGTGTGTGTGTGTGTGTGTGTGTGTGTGTGTGTGTGTGTGTGTGTGTGTGTGTGTGTGTGTGTGTGTGTGTGTGTGAAGGCTCTGGGATGTGAGAATCTGGGCGTGAGCACACTTGCAGTGTGCCTGTCCCGTGCCCACTCTGGCGGTCTGAGCTTCTGAAAGCCCATCCTGCCATCTTCCTTTGTGTGGAGCAATGGAGGGCCTTGCAGCTGGCTCATGGAGACGTGCCGGCTTGCTCAGCGTCTTTGTTACTCCAGGGCTGTGCGTCTGTCCGTCTGCTGTAGGGCCGGACCACCCATCCTGACACCAGCTGCATAATAGTGTCGTGGGGAGAGGCCGCCATCTTGCCTGCATGCTTCACATGGGCTCTGGTTCCCTTCAGGGCTGCCCAGCAGGGTGCTTGAAGCCTGCTAGTGACCCCAGGCCGAGCATGGCCAGCAAAGGGGGACTGTTCTGCCCAGAAGGGAGGAGTGGGAAAAAAAGAAAGTTCCAGAACAAGCCGGGAGGGATGGGTATGGTGGGCGTTGCTGGCACATGGCAGGCTCATCCCTTACGTTCTGTCCCCAGACCCAACAGGAGGTCCTCCCTGGGGAATCGCCGGGGGTGTGGGGGGGACACAGGGCTCCTGGGAGAAGCAGGCAGCAGATGGCAGAGGCAGAGAACAGACGCAGGCGGCGGCGGGGGTTTTCGTGGGCTAGTACTGCCCTGGCTCCTTGCCAGGCATGGCTTCTCCTCCTCCACCTTCCTGTTTCAGGGGAGCTGTGTCCCCCGCTATCCCCACCCAGCAGCCAGGCTTTCCATGTGGGGTGGGCTGTGCCATCTGCTTCCAAAGGCACAGCCCGGTTCCCATTGTCGTAGGATTGTTAGGACTGTCCCCAGGAACCCCCCCCCCCCCCCGCCCGCCCTGTCTAGAGAGACTGAGGAAGCCTGGTGCCTTGGCTGTGGCTCACGCCTGTCATCCTAGCTACTCAGGAGGCTGAGATCTGAGGATCATGGTTGGAAGCCAACCTAGGCAGGAAAGTCTGTGAGACTCATCTCCAATGAACTACCAAAAAAGCCAGAAGTAGAGCTCAAGTGCTAGAGCGCTAGCCTTGAATAAGAAAGCTAAGGGATAGCGCCTAGGACCTGAGTTCAAACCCCAGTACATTCTCTCTCTCTCTCTCTCTCTCTCTCTCTCTCTCTCTCTCTCTCTCTCTCTCTCTCTCTCTGTCTCATATATATATACACCCACAAATACAATAATAAAACAGAGACACCTTAGGGCCTGATTTCTCTGAAGGATGCCCAGTGGTTTTTCTCTCTCGCCCATCTGTGTCCCAGCTGGCAGGCTGGTGACTCAGTCTCCCTCCCGTAACCTCCTGGTGAGATACTGGAGGTGGAGATTTGGGGGCTGCAGTCCCCTTGTCCCTTTCCTATCTCTCTCCCTTGGCGGGTTGTTTCCACATCTTGCCTTTGAGTTCCACAAGTAGGCCAGCGCGCCCCATGTTCGTAGCCCTGCTGAGCACCAGTGCAGTGTGCTTGCTGCTACTTCCTGGGTCTTGACTCTTGGCCACGCAGGTCCCTCCAACCCAACCGGAGCATGCCTGGCCGCTTGCTGCCTGGGCCTCCAGCCTCTCGCTCCTGGAAGCTCTTTCCCACGTGTCTATCCACACCACAGAGCTCCCAGGGACCTGGCGCAGGCCTCCTGTTAGTGAGTACCTAGAAGACACTGGAGTCAGGGGGGTGGAAGTCTATGATGTCCCTGCAAGCAATCCGATGTCCTAAAGCCTAGCACTGCTGGAAACATGTTACCACAATGCTCACTTCTTTTGCTCTGTGTGTGTGTGTGTGTGTGTGTGTGTGTGTGTGTCTTGGTACTGGGACTTAGGCTCTCTCCCTTAGGATCTGCAAATCTGCTACGATTGACCTGCCCTTGAGGTTTTGAAGCCATTCATCACCTTTGGGCTCCTGGAGAAGGTCAGGCAGTCTAACCTGGATTGGGAGGAGGTCAGGGTTTCACAACTCTTGGAGAATTCAGTTCTCCGAGGAGGGAACACACGTGGAAAGGAGAGATGGCTTTCTCTACTGTCCCTGACCCCAAGCGGTGAAGAGTCTCGGTGCACCAGCCATGCCCCTCTGCCCCTCCCACCCTCCAGCCCTCTGTAAACCCAGTTAGGTCCTGCCAAAGCCAGCTGTCCACACCCCGAATCCTCGCCCCTGGCTATGCTCTGCCCCAGGCACAATCCGGCCCCAGGATTCATCCCTACTCAGGATGTGCCCCCTGGCCTCAGGCATCATGTCTAACCATCCCGTCTGGCTCCTCGGCGGCAGTGACGCCTCAGCCTGCTCTGCTCCGCCATTTGTCACACTGTGGGAGACGCAGCAGGCAGCCGCACCTCCCCGGGAGGTCCTGGGGTTGAGTCAGCAGCTGTGACTCACGGGGGCCACGAGTTGCAGGCCTCAGATCTTCTCTGCGTTTTAAGGACTTAGGGCAGTGTGCCAGGAGACAAAGATGAGCACATGTTTATTTCCCTCTCCCTCCAGAGCTCCATGATCTCAGTCTCCCGAGCCCCCGAGTTTGTCCTCATCTGTGTGAACCATGGGGGAAGGGGGAGGGGGCTGGCCTCCTCAGGAGGAAGAGGCCTCCGGGCCTCCATCCACATCCCTCACTGTTCTCCCGGTGGTGCTTTGGGGACTCCTTGTGGTCCCCCAAGGCCTCCATAACTGTCACCCTGTCCCCTCGGCTTCCTGTCCCAGCCTCTGATAAGAAGCTGCTGGCTCCCGTCTTACCTGGCCTGGCCCAGACAGCCACCACCCGATGCCACCCACACCTCATCTGATCTTCCCCGAGCTTCTATCACGCAGCCCTGGCTGTTTCCTGCCAAGATCTAGATCCAGTTTCCACACCTTCTCTCTTACCTGGCACTGCTGCCATCTTTCAGGTCCTTTCCAACTCAGGACTGTACCCGTGGAAGATCAGGTCACCCCTCTGCCATCCCCAGACAAATTGGCCTCCTTTCCCTCCCTATCTCCCTCCTCCCAACAGTCCTCCTCTTATCCTAGAGCTGAGCAACCAGCACTAGCGGACCAGGCAGACACCCCCTCTCATGGGGCCAGCAATGGGTGTATGTGTGTGGGGGGAGTGGACATGCCCACAGGATGCTAGGACAGCTGTGAACCAGCTTACAGTGCATGACTCTGGGCCAGTTCCTCTGCCTCCTCCCCCACCCCCACCATTGAGTTGGTACCAGAATCACCATCGCATCGTTGTAGATGATGCTCCCAGACCCGCAAAGCCTCCACTGTTGGCTACTTCTGCCTGCACCCTGCAGCTCCAGCCTCCTTTGTGGACAACCTGCCTCCAAGCTCTCCAGGGACAGGCTTTCAATGCTACCACACCCTAACACGACACTCTACCACCCACCCCTCCATCCAACCCCTCTACTCCCTCCTGTCTCCTTGCAGTCTCTCCAGCCTCTGCATCGATGACAGGAGCTCTGGGCTGAGCAGTGGGTAGCAAATGCTCAACTCTGTAAGGAAGGTGTTACATGCCTTTGTCCTACTGATGAGAAACGGGCACAGAATGGTCAGTGGTGCCTAAGGTCATACAATTCGGAAGAGAAGGAGTTGGAATTTAAAGCCAAGAATTCTGGTTATTCTTACCTCATACCACCCAGCATCCTGCCTCAGTTGCCTACTTCTGTACCTTCATCCCACCTGACTCTACCTCCAGGACCCCTCAACAGCGGCCCTTCCCTCCCACCATGGACTGCTGCTGACCACACTGCTCCCATCATGCACCCTGCTGACCACACCACTCCCATCATGCACCCTGCTGACCACACTGCTCCCATCATGCACCCTGCTGACCACACCACTCCCATCATGCACCCTGCTGACCACACAGCTCCCATCATGCTCCTCTGCTGACCACACAGCTCCCATCATGCACCTCTGCTGACCACACCACTCCCATCATGCACCTCTGCTGACCACACTGTTCCCATCATGCACCCTGCTGACCACACCACTCCCATCATGCACCCTGCTGACCACACAGCTCCCATCATGCTCCTCTGCTGACCACACCACTCCCATCATGCACCTCTGCTGACCACACCACTCCCATCATGCACCTCTGCTGACCACACTGCTCCCATCATGCTCCTCTGCTGACCACACAGCTCCCATCATGCACTCTGCTGACCACACTGCTCCCATCATGCACCCTGCTGACCACACGGCTCCCATCATGCACCCTGCTGACCACACCACTCCCATCATGCACCCTGCTGACCACACAGCTCCCATCATGCACTCTGCTGACCACACAGCTCCCATCATGCTCCTCTGCTGACCACACTGCTCCCATCATGCACCTCTGCTGACCACACCGCTCCCATCATGCTCCTCTGCTGACCACACTGCTCCCATCATGCTCCTCTGCTGACCGCACTGCTCCCATCATGCATCCTGTTGACCACACTGCTCCCATCATGCACTCTGCTGACCACACTGCTCCCATCATGCTCCTCTGCTGATCACACTGCTCCCATCATGCATCCTGCTGAGCACACTGCTCCCATCATGCTCCTCTGCTGACCACACTGCTCCCATCATGCACTCTGCTGACCACACTGCTCCCATCATGCACTCTGCTGACCACACTGCTCCCATCATGCACTCTGCTGACCACACTGCTCCCATCATGCACCCTGCTGACCACATCACTCCCATCATGCACCCTGCTGACCACACAGCTCCCATCATGCTCCTCTGCTGACCACACTGCTCCCATCATGCACCTCTGCTGACCACACCGCTCCCATCATGCTCCTCTGCTGACCACACTGCTCCCATCATGCTCCTCTGCTGACCACACCACTCCCATCATGCTCCTCTGCTGACCACACTGCTCCCATCATGCTCCTCTGCTGACCACACCACTCCCATCATGCTCCTCTGCTGACCACACTGCTCCCATCATGCTCCTCTGCTGACCACACTGCTCCCATCATGCTCCTCTGCTGACCACACCACTCCCATCATGCTCCTCTGCTGACCACACTGTTCCCATCATGCACTCTGCTGACCACACTGTGGCTATAGTGGTGGCTGTGGCCCTGTTCTCACACACAGTCCACTAGAGAAGGCCAGTGGAGGTCCAGGCGATGCCCCGCTGGGTGAATGCAGGAGCACAGGGGGCCGTCAGCCCCAGGCTGGGTGCTCAGAGCATGTAACCCCACTCAGTGCTAAAGGCGCAGAAAGGGAGGCATTTACTCACAAAGGGGGGCAGCAGGGAGCTGCAAGGATTCCCTGTGGTTGAAGTCAGGATTCTGGAGGCTGATGGTGAGGCTGGAAGAGTAACATAACCATAGGGCAGGTACTGGTGGACTCAAAACATTGTGGCCACTGCAGGAGAAAATGGTCAGGGCCAGAATGGAGAGGAGAGTTGAGTAGGATGCTGTACAATGGTATTATCCACTGGAACAAGGCCTGGACCACACTGTGTCTGCAGAAGGGGAGAGCCATGATAGACTCGGGACCAGGCCTCCTGATGGGCTCCTTACACCCGGGGCCTGACCTCTCTGGGTTTGCTCTGGGGGCGTCCTTGGATCTCACACTCTAGCCTTCCTGTCCTGCTGGCAAGATCTCAGCTTTGCAGGCTGCGTGGGGAAGTTTGTACTGTTGGTTGGTGGACAGCAGAGAGCTACAGCCAGCTTACCCTGGAGGATGCTGGGGTCAGGTGTAGGTGTTAGAAACCCTGACCCCAGCCCTGGGACGCTTGGGTGAGAGTTGGGGGGCGGGTGAGATCCTGGGCTTTGAGATGTAAAGAAAGCAAGCCTTCCCCAGAGCATCCATCCTTCTCTGCTCGCTGATCCCTAACCAAGCCACATCTGTAGCAACCAGTCATCAGGGTATGTTCACACTCCATACGGTTCACCGTGACTAGTATCTTTGTATTCACACACCTGAACTCAGGGTCTGGGCGCTGTCCCTGAGCAGTTTTGCTCAAGGCTGGCACTCTACTGCTTGAACTAGAGTTCCATTTCCAGCTTTTACCCGTAACGAGAGATAAGAGTCTCATGGACTTTCCTATTTGGCCTGGCTTTGAACCTCGATCCTCAGATCTCAGCCTCCTGAGTAGTTAGGATTATAGATATGACCACCAGTGCCAGGCTGCATGTCTGATCTGATTCTTTAACAGATGTCCAGCTCTCTCTGAGTGTCAAGCTTCAGGTCCATGGGCTCTCACGATGGCATGACACTTGGAGATATCACCGCATCCTTAGTATCTTGCTCAGACTCTGGCGCATAGTAGGTGCTCAGTAAACACCAATTTAATAAATAAGTTCTGAATAAACAAGCGAATGCTCCCTGCTGGGGTATAAGTAGAGAAGAAGGGGGCGGCATGCAGGAATGCAGAAGCCATAGTTAGCAGTTTAGATGACAGTCCCAACTCCCCAGCACCCACTTTGAAGAATATCTACAGAAAGGCAATTTTCAGGAATTCTAAAATAGTTAATGGGCTGCAAAAGACCCTCAGGCATTCCAGAGAAAAGCTTGGCAGGGATCAGAGGCTGCCCATTTTTTGGAATTACTCACCCAGCGTTGGCAGCCCCCTCTTGGCACAGTGGACTAAGACCTGGATCAAAACCATGTGCTAAATCAAAGCTGGAACAAAATGTACATTTCCAATCCTGGGCTCATCTCACTGTTGATAATAATATATGTTTGGTTTAAAAAAAAAACCCACACATATACCAGTCATGGTGTTGCAAGCCTGTAATGGAGAAAGTTAGGAGGATCATGAGTTCAAGGCCAGCTTGAGTTACCCAGGGAGACCTTGTCTGAAAAATAAACAAAGGAATCAAATGTATTTTTGCTAAATTACAAACTGATCAAGCTTCTCTCTTAAACACTTGGAAACCCATGAAACGGGAAGCTGAGGTAACACTCAGGGCATGGCCTGGCCCTCTGTGGTGGCCTCATGATATTGCTCCTCCATCCTGCCTCAATTTCCCCATCTGTACAGTGAGGTGAATAACTCCCACCCACTTACCTCCATCATCTCTCAGTTTGTGGCAGGGATGTGGAGGTGAATGGGCACTGAAGGCTGGATGGTCTTGCATAAATCAGAATGACAGTCAAACCAGGTGGTTTTCCAAGCAAGGAAACTGAGGTACTGAACTCCGTGGGTGACTCAGGGATGGCATTGGTTCTTCTACATTCTCTGCATTTCTCAGTTCCGTTGTAGGACTTGAACTCAGGACCTAGGAACCGTCCCTGAGCTTTACTGTTCAGGGTGAGTGCTCTACCACTTTGAGCCACAGCTTCACTTCTGGTTTTCTGGTGGTTTATTGGAGATAAGAATCTCACAGACTTTCCTGCCTGGGCTGGCTCTGAACTGCAGTTCTCAGATCTCAGCCTCTTGAATAGTTAGGATTACAGGTGTGAGCCACCTACATTGAATTTGATGGGCTCAGCCCATCATTATGCTTCAGGTTATGTCATGTCAATCTGACTAATGAATGGGATGCTTGCATGTTGGGCACCTGCCTCTCATCCAATCAAGTGCGAGTAGAGGTCATGTGAACTTCAGACAAACTTTCCAAAATGCTTTGGAATAGTAATCCCTGGGTAGAGGTGTTCTTGTGGCATTCATTATTATTATTATTATTGTTAGTGTGTGTGTGTGTGTGCTAGTCCTGGGCTTGAAGTCAGGGACTGGGTGCTATCCTTGAACTTTTTTTTTTTCTCAAGGCTGGTACATTACCACTTGAGCCCACATCTCTACTTTTGGCTTTTTGCTGGTTAATTGGCGATAAGAACCTCCTGACATTCCTGCCCAGGCTGGCTTCAAATTGGGATCCTCCCAGATAAACTAGGATTACAGGCATGAGCCACCAGCCCCTGTTGTGCTACTCATTTTAGCAATGAAGAGACAGAGGCACAGAGAGGTAACTTAACCGATGCCTTAGACCTAGTAAAACGTACAAGCTGGGCTTCAAATCTCCATACTAAGCCCCTCGTTCTGATCACCAAGTGAGAGTACCGCATTTATTTGCTGGGCTTGTTCTGAAAATTAGATAAATGAGTCTGAGTGTAAGCATCTGGCACAGACCCTGAGCGTGAGCAGAGTTTAATCCATTCATGGATTTGTCTTTTCTCCCTCCGTTCCTCTCTCCCTTCTGGCTTGCAGACGCTGCTGTCTCCTCAGCTCCAAGCTCTCCTTCCTCCCTCTGCTGGTGTTGTGCATCCGCAAAACCTCTTTGCACAATGAAATCAGTGCTGAGCTAAGCCCCGCGCTGTGGAGACTTGTCCCCTTCTCCAGGCTGGTTCTACCCTTCTCCCTTTCCCAGAATGTGTACACATACCTGGCAGAGGTTGGCTGCTCCAGCTTTGTTCTCCTTTGCTGCCCTGTGGCTCTGCTCCTGCTAGCCTGTCCAATACCAGAGGCTCAGCTTCCTCCCCACGACACTCATTCGTACCCCCAAAAGATATTCATTTCCTAGGGTTGCCGCTCTCACAGTTGGTAATTTTATTTTTGTCCATCCAGTTTTGTCCTTTCCCAGAATGGCAGGGATATGTCCTTGGGCAGTGATCAGCCTTTTGTGTCTGACATCTTTCATTCTAGTTCCTTTTGTCACTGAATGAACTGATTTTTTTGTTATTGTTCCTGTTTGTGGCTGAATAGCATTTCATTGTAATAGACATACTATCATTTATCTGTGTACTAGTTGGTGGCTGATGTGGTTGTTTCTGGGTTTGGGGTAGTTATGAGTAGGGCTGTTGTGAATATTCCCATAAGAGTCTTAGTGTGCACATTTCATTTTTCTTCCCTGAATACAATTTTGGCACCAGATGATGCATTCATGTCCAATTTTGTAAGCAACTCCTGCTGGGATGACTTTTTGGTTAATGATCCATATTACTGGGATGGTATTTTGGGAGATTGTACCCCAGGCTTGCAGGCTTGCCAGCTTTCTACAGGTGCTTTGTAGTTTTGTTGGGTGAATTGTGCCAGTCAGCTTCCTGCTTCTTTAACCCATCCCTAAGATAATGAGCTTATAAGGAGAAAAGGCTTATTTCAGACCAGACATCACTGCATTCTTAGCATCTTGCCCAAACCTTGGGATATAATAGGTGCTCAGGAGAGACTGGCATCATGGCTTTGGGCCTGCAGCAGCACATAATAGAGAACCCTGAGGGAGAGGAGCTTTATAGAAGGTGGGACACAAAAGGAAAGGAGAAGAGACCAGCAGCCCTCCATCCCTTCCAATGACCTAACTTCCTCCCCCCGGGCCCACCTTGTAAAGGTTTCATAGTCTCGTGGTACTGCGAGGGGCTGGGGAACCAACTTTCAACACGTGGGCCCTTGGAGAACATTTCAGGTTGGAACTGCAGCAGGAATGATAGCTTCCTGTGTCATCTCTCCCAAGGATATTTGCATTCAAACCGGAAGTCAGCAGTCCTGTTTGACAAGAACTGTCTGAACCTCAGGTCAAGGGTCTGGCTTTGTTCTTCACTGGGAAGTGAGTGTCTCCCCTGTGCCGGCAGGAGAGAGATGCTTGCTAGGCAGGGTGAGATGGGGGAGAGGGCACTCATGTAGAGTGCCAATGCCTTGTGTTTGCTGCAGATCCCCTAAGTACTCTGGTACCCAGAGTTCAATGAGGAAAATTGTCCCAGAGGGGAGGGGGTTCCAAGTTGGTCCAAGCTAACACCCAATGCCTCTTTCAGTTGTGCTCAGTCCTCAGGGGCTCCCCGCTTCAACACCACTTCTGCCCTCGTGTGCAAAACGTTCTCATGTAGTCAACAGCAGGGGGGCTGTGGGGACAGTGTTGCACCCAGTGGGGCTGGAGAGAGGACTCAGGTTTCTGTGAGAATGTCTTCCTTCCTCCTTCCTGTTATAAATATGCTCTCCAAGAACCACAGGACTCCACAATTCTGTGGAGACACAAAAATAAAGGATTGTCTCAGCAAGGCAAAATTTACTTCTGCAGAAGGGTGAGCCATTGGCCAAAAGTCTGGCAAGCAAGCACACAGAGCAGGCAGGCTGCCTCTCTTTTATCCCTAACAGCAGCAGGCCCCACCCCTTAGCTCCGATTGGTTGAGCTCAGGTTCACAAGCTGCTCCTGATTGGCTAGTTTGAATAGGGTAAAATGTATTTACATAAGGTGAGTTTGAAATAAAAGGAACGGGTATCCAAGTCATCTGAAAATATCCCCACCAAACTCTTGTTATTTCTTGAGCCAAGTGAGGTGTGTCTCAATTCATCTAGAAAAGAAACCAGTTGAAGACAAAATCCTTACCTTTCAACCATCGTTCCTTATCTCAAGGCAGGTCCAAGCCAAGCCAGGCCAAAGCAGGAACTTCTAAGCAACACGCTTGGAAAGAAGAAAGTTTTTCTCACACGCTTCACCCCACCAGGTCCAGGCTCCCATCTTCTCCCAGGGAGATGGGTGACTCAGCACCCTACCGCCAGCATCTACTCTGTTACCTCCTGTCATCTGCTCTCCTCCCTCCGCCCAGGGCTCCCCTGTAGATTTTACTTAGTTAAGTTGGCAAACACATGGTTTGCGAATTGAAAGGTACAAAGGGGCAACCCGTGGGAAGTCTTCCATTTTCACCCCAGCCCTCAGCTTCCCTCTTGAAACTGACTGGTGTGTTATTTCTTCAGATGATTCTGTGTGCATGGGAAATCCGCAGATGGATGCAGTTCTTTCTTTCTGTTTTGTTACACTTCTCCTATATACATGATTGGACTAGACCCTCCAGTGCAAATGAACCTTTTCTCTTTATAACTTCAGCACCTCTGGTATTTTAACACAGCCACAGAAAGCTGATGCACATGGGGCTTTACCCACTTTGGGTTTTTCCACCGCTTCACTCCATGCCTGGAATGACCCCTCAGGTACCCTAGTCCAGATTTCCACTGAAAACAACTGCTTTCTGTAGAAGGCTTCCAGAATCTTCACTGCTAGCCCAGGGTGGTGGGATGGGCCCTCGGGCTCTGCCATCAATCTCTCAGCACTATTATCTGCTTTGATACTGGGATCTGTCATGACCTGGGACGGGACACCTTCGTGGTCCCCTGTCACTCATCTGCAGCCTTGTGTCTGGCCCAGCTCTGTGGAGCCTGAAGACAGCCACTACCACTGGCCCAGCCTGACAGGTGCGGGGCATTGTGGTTAGTTCTTTGTATTATCTATCCTGGGATGTTCACCGAGGCCCAGGTTGAAAGCAGAGGCTCCAAGCACAGTACGCCTCTCTCTGCCTGCACCCCTCCCTGCCAGCCCTGGGTATTTGTTGAGTGACTGACTAATGAAGGGAAGAGAGAATTAAAAGCAAAGTGACACAAACTCTTGTTTTATGGACAGGAATATTGAAGAAGTCCCCTCTATCCAGGTGACAGAGATGGGTACAGTGCAGAGCCCGACTGGGGGTCTGGATGCTCCCCACTGCCCTACTTGGCTCCCCACCACATGCCCCTAAGCTAGGAACCTAGCGCAGCCCAGCTCCCAGGAGCTCCCCCAACCACCCAGCGCTTCCCTCCTCCTGGGAGGTGAGCTTCGCATCTCCAGTGCTCCTGGCTGTCCTGATTCAAGCCATAACTCCTTCTTTCCCTCTTTTCTGTTCTTCAAAGTTCCTCCTCCTCCTTTTCCTCTTCTTCCTTTTCCTCCTTTTTTGGGGGTTGATCACGGGGCTTGAACTCAGGGCATGGGCGCTGTCTCTGAGCTCTTTTTGCTCAAGGCTAGCACTCTACCACTTTGATCCACAGCGCCACTTCCAAATTTTAGTAGTTAATCAGAGATAAGTGTCTCAGGGACTTTCTTGCGCCAGCTGGCTTGGGAATGCGACCCTCAGATCTCAGCCTCCTGAGTAGCTAGGATGACAGGTGTGAGCCACCAGCACCCTGCACCTCCTATTTTCTTCTTTTTCTCCTGGTACTAAGGTTTGGCCTCAGATCTCCTGCTTGCTAGGCAGGCCCTCTACCACTTGAACTGCAGGCCCAACCCCTCATCATTCTTGCTGCTTTAGTTTATTTTTTGATAGCTTGCTTCTCCTACCTAGTCCTCTTCTTTAGGCCACAGGCCTAGCCCACCATGCTCAGCTTGTTGGTTGAAATGTGGGGGAGGAATTGGGGGGGTGGGGGGTAATCTCAATAACTTTTTGCTCAGACCAGTCTCAAACTTTTTGCTTATTTTCAGCTCCCAAGTAGCTGGGATTAAAGGCAAGGGCCACTACATCTCGCTCTTGTCCTTTCTTCAGTACAAGATCTCTCTGTTTTGGTACTTCCTTCCTCTGTGGAAGACAGCTGGAACCAGTATCTTTTGTCAATACCTACCAGTGCATCTTCTCTTGATCAAAGAGGTCTATTTTTGTAGCTTTTTCCATCTTGGAGTTGCACTGCGGGACGGTGTGTTTCTTCCCACATTCTTCACTCTGGGTGGGTGTGAGCTGTCCTCCTTTTAGAGATGAAGACCCGCAGAAGCCACTCTGGCTGGGACTGTGTCCAGCCGCCCAGAATGAGTTGTGACCTGTCCATCGGAGCTGGGGAACATTTTTTTTTCCTTCAAGGGCCTGGTATTGATGTTTATGTTGCTATGAAAAAGAAAAAAAAATAAAGCTCCTAGATTTATTGAATTTCCACTGCTGTCTGCAGTTGCCTTGGCATGGCTAGACCAAATGAATAGCCTTTTGCCCTCCCTTGGAACTGCCCCCTCTCCTTCCCCTTAGTCGGTGATTGGTGCAGGAGGGAGCATGTGACCTAGTTCTGGCCAATGACATGTAAAGAAAAGAAATTTCTCTCTGATGGAAGAGAAGGGATATTGAGAGAGAAGGCAGCCTTTGGGGGAAAGGAATAGAGATTCACTCCTTCTAGCTTAGGATACTGTGTGTGAGGATTTGATATCCAGAGCTGTGGCAACCATTTGGTGAGGTGAGACCAAAGGCTTGAGGACACCAAGAATGGTCACGTGGAGAGAGCCTGGATCTTCCTCCTTTGAGAGGAAGTGAACACTCGTGTCCTTCCAGCCAGGCAGCCATTGACGTGGGTTCCCGAAGCAGGTGCCCCGTAGACACTCAGTATAGCCCCATGAAGGTGCTGGGTGGGAAAGGCCATAGGAATTGGAGGCAGAGAGGCCCAGGATGGTCATCCAGATGTGGACTCCTGACCCCACCCCACTGCTGACTTCTGTTGTCTCCCTGGTTATGCGACCTGGAGGGGGTGGAGAAGCTTCTCCTAACCATGGCTCACCAGCCCCCTGAGGCTGGGGGCGGGGGGTGGGGGGGGAGCAGGCACTGGCAGTGATGGGTGGAGAGTGTTTGGCGGGGTGGTGAGTCAGCCAGAGATCAGACAGCTCAGAGTCTTTGTTCGCTCCTCTTCCCTGTTGTCAGCCATCCTTCATGGTGTCCCACTTTCAGGGTGTATTTTTAGTGGAAATAAACTCGCACAGCTCAGCCTTATACAATTCCTAAGGGAGTCACCTGCTGACGGGGCGGGTGGGGCAGGGGGGTGGAGGGGGTGCAGCACAGGCATGTGGCAGCCGCCCTCTCCCCTGGCCGGGTCACGGGACCCAGGGGCTCAGGCAGCTGGTGGGCTGACCCTGGGGGGGGGGCGGGGAACAGGGCTATTTCTAAGCACCTGCATGGCTGCAACCCGGGGTACAGAGAGCATGCCTGGCCTGCGACCCAGAGCCTCCACGGTGGTTGCTGTTCACAGGGAAAAGGGCCTCAGAGCTGGCGATCCTGGTTCTGGGCAGTCGGCACCCCCTTGGCAGGTGTTTGCTGAGCACCTCTGTGGGTTTGTACGCGTGGAGCAGGAGGGGCCGGGACTGCGGTGTTCCTCACTGAAGTAAGGAAGACGTGAGGAGGTCAGGTGTCCTGGGCACCCATTGTGCCCAGGACAGTCAATCCAGACCCAGGGCGAGGGCTGGACCCTCATCCACCCCATGGAGAACAGCCCACCCACAGGGCCTGGGCATTCATGAGACCACCCCCAACCAGGGACTGACATGATAGAGGAGGAGGTGCAGAGTCTCTCTAGCTGTGGGCTGTTGGCACTCCAGTGCCCCGGGGGCCTTCCAGGGTCAGCTTGTCCTGAAATGGTGCCCCATCTCCTTGCCTGCTTACACATCCCTCCTGAGTACTGGTCCCCAGGCCATCTGCCCATGACCCGTCTCCAATGCCACTTCCAGAAGTGACCAGAGTCTTCACTGGTGGGAATGAGGCAGAGATGGCAGCTGGGCTGCAGGAGGCCCTTCCAAATGGAGCAAAATAGATGACATGGAGCCAGGTCCCTGTGGCTTACGCCTATAATCCTAGCTACTCAGGAGGCTGAAAGCTGAAGATCCCAGTTCAAAGCCAGCCCAGGCAGGAAAGCCCATGAGACTCTGATCTTCAATTAACCACCAAAAAATGGAGGAATTGTGGCTCAAGTGCTAGAGTGCCAGCCGTGAGTGAAAATAGCTAAGGGATAGTACCCAGGTCCTGAGTTCAAGTCTTAGTACTGACACAAGAAAATAAAAGGACATGGGTATTCAGTGCTCAACATCAGCCACTACCTGTGTGACCTTTGACCTGTGAATCTAGCTCAAGTTCTATCAAACAGGTCATGTGACCTCAGGCTTCTCCTCATGAAATCACTATAGGGATTGGATTGAACTCTGTGTATGTATACATTTATAAGACAGTCTTAGAATCTGGTACATAGTAGGTGCTCAGTTAAATGCTCCTCTGGACCGTGAAGTTCTTCATTCTATCTTCTCTGATAAAGTTTGAAGGGAACAAACAGAATGTTGAGCGAAAACGGGACTCCAGACCATTTTGGTGGGGCCTTGCAGTTGGCTCTGGGTTGAATGGAATGGTCTTTAAGACCCCTGTTAACTGGGCACTGCTGGTTTACACCTATAATCCTAGATATTCAGGAGGCAGAGATCTGAGGATTGCGGTTCAAAGCCAGCTCAGGCAGGAAAGTCTGCGAGACTCTTAATTCTAATTAATCATCAGAAAACAGGAAGTGGTGCTGGGGCTCAAAGTGGTAGAGTGCTAGCCTGGAGCACAAAGAGCTCAGGGATAATGCCCAGGCCCTAAGTTCAAGCCCCACAACCAACAACAATAACAACAAAAAAGACCCTTGTGATTCTAACATGATGAGTGTCAGAGCTATGGGGGAGGAGGGACAAAGGAGGGAGGCTGACTTCTCGTCCTTCTGAATCTTAATTACAGCTCCCCCTCTATCTGCTCAGCAGACGGACACTGAGGAGCTGCAAACTCTGGGGAAACCCCCTCTACATTGCAGAGGATGGGGCCACAGCCCCCATCCAGAAGTCCCCGAGGGCTGGTATCTAGTGGCTGATTGCACCCTCCAGGGTCTGGCAGGCAGGCCCAGGGGTTAAAGTTGTTCCCTTTAGCCACATTTGCTAAGGCTCGGGTTAGTTTCTGTAGCATCCTTTTCTGTTTCATCTTGTAAAGATTCCTGTCTCAGAGGTTGTGAGTCTATAACTGCGAGCGTCTGCCATCTGACTGGCTTCTGAAGAGGCCCCTTTGGCTGTCACAGCTGATGGAGAAGGGGGAAGAGGAAAGGCCACATGCAGAGGGGACCAAACCTGTGGGAAGGCCTTGCTTTAGAACAGTCTACTCTTAGGGTCTCACAAGAACTACATTAACTTTTTCCAAGAGATGTGCCAACACTCACCTCTCTCCAATGGCCTAAAGACCTCTCCTGAGGCCCCTCCTCTTAAAGGTCCACCATCTTAAAATACCAGCCTGTCTCTGACCCCTGGGAGATATAGCCAACCACACCTACAACATATCAGCCTCAGTGTTTCCTTCATCTTGGAGTAGAGCAGACCACATCAGATCCTTATTGTAGCACAGTAGCATGTGCACAAAGAGCTAGACTCTGATACTCTGTAAGTATACAGTCAGTCCTCATGGCAACTCCTCTCACAACAGACTCCTTCCGCGAACACACAGAGCCACTGCAAATTGCCCAAGGTCATATCATTCTTGGGGCTGTTGGCTGTCACTCAGCCTCGAGTTACTTCTCAACTCTGGCTCAGCTTGGAGAACCCTCTGGAAAGCCCCATTTCCTGGCCCCTCCCATTAAGCCTAGTGGAGACCCACTGAAGGAACCTCCTTCCTTGCTTCGGTAGCAATCTCAGCAAAGGTCAGATCTGTGACTCCCGGGTGCCCTTAACGGACTCCTCACAGGCCCCTCATGACCTGTTGCGGCTGCATCTCCAGGCTGGGCTGGTGCTAAAGATGGTCTCTTCATCTCTGTCCAGGTGTAGGGTCTGATGGTCTCGTAAACTAGGTGGGTCTGGGGCTGGGGTGATGAGATGCTCCTACAAGGAGCAGAGACAGAAATGTGCTGATGGAGAGGAGGCTGGGGGGACTTTGTCCCTCTGGGGTGGTAGCATTTGTGGGTGAGTTTCCTCTGTTCCCACCCACTAAGTACCAGTAGCTCCTGCTTTCCCACCACGGAACAACCAAAATCTCCGTATGCAGTTCTGCATTGTCCCTCGAGTGGTCTAAGTTCCCTGAGCGACTGGAGTGGGCTGGCAGGCCTCCCTCTTTGGGCCTCCTTCTTTGGGCCTCCCTCGGTGGCCTCCCTCTGCGGGGCTCCCTCTGTCTCCAGCCTTGTGACTGTCACTGCGTCTGTCTTTCTACCTGACTTGGGTTTGTCTGCTTGTCACCCACACATATGACACAAACAGGAACTTTTTTTTTTTGCTTTCCCACAGGCTTATTTGTACTTATTGTTTGTGCAGTTTGGGTAATATTTTGACTTTTAAGAATTCATACTTCAACTGCTGAGAATGTTGAAGAAAATCTCAGCTTCTGCGCACAGCGTCGTTGGTGCATTCTGTTTTGGTATGGGCTCTGTGAGTTATTCATTTTGCTGAGGGTGGCTTTTAGGCTGTTCTGGGAGGGGGTGGGCATTCATGGGGGATTTCCCCTCTCCCCTCCCCCACCGAAGGAAGGCCTGTCTCCTCAGCACAAAGGAAACTCCTGCGCATGCGTGTATGACACAGATTTGGTTCTGGGCCAGTCATGGCCAGCTCTGCACAGGTCCTCAGGGCATCTGCGGGTCTTGTAGGAAGCAGCTGCTTGGATAGGTCTATGGCTAGACCCTTGAACTTGGGTCTCTAGCAAGCTTCCAAGTGAGTTGATGCGGCTAGACTGGAGATCACCTTGTCTTCATAGGATTGTTCTACCTAATTTAAAAATCTCTTTCATCGCAACAGTTTAAAAACCATGCGTTCAAGCCAGGCGCCGGTGGCTCATGCCTGTAATCCTAACTACTCAGGTAGCTGAGCTCTGAGAATGGTGATTCGAAGCCAGCCTGGGTGGGCAAGCCCATGAGACTCTTATCTTCAATGAATTATCCAAAAAGCTAGAAATGGAGCTGTAGTTCTAAGTGGTAGAGTGCTAACCCTGATAGCACCCAGGCCATGATTTCAATTCCCAGGACCAGCACAAAAATAAAAAATAAAAAAAAAAACCATGTGTTCTGTGGGCATCTTCATCCCAATGCATGGTTCATTCATTCATTCATTCATTCATTCATTCATTCATTCATTTGACAAAAAGTGTCAGGGTCTGGCACTGAGATCCCAAGGAAAAGAACACACCGCCTTGTCATCCAGCAGTTGACATTCAGGTACAAGAGGGGACAGTGACAGATACTGAACTGAAAACTCAATGGAGGGCAGACAGTGAGCAAGAAGATGATGTAAAGAAGGCAGGAAGAGCCAGGCTCTGGTGGCTCACGCCTGTAATCCTAGCTACTCAGGAGGCTGAGATCTGAGGATAGTGGTTCAAAGCCAGCCTAGGCAGGAAAGACCGGGAGAATATCTCCAATAAACCACCAGAAAACCAGAAGTGGCACTGTGGCTCAAGTGGTAGAGCACTCACCTTGAGCTGAAGAGCTGAGAGACAGTGTCAGGCCCAGGGTTCAAACCCCACAACCGACAAAAAAAAATGCAGGAAGGGGACAGAGAGAGGGAGGCTATTTTAGAGAGAGCAGGCAGCCAAGGTCCTCTCCCAAAGGGACAGTCACAAAAACTGAAGATGAGGTGGTCAGGGGGCGGGGCAGACGTGGGGAAGAGCAGTACAGGTTGAGGGGACATTGCGAGGACAAAGGTCTGGATGAGGGACAGCCTCATCATGGAGTGCCAGTGCTTGGTGAACAGCAGGGGGGGGAAGGGGGAGTAAGGCAGGAAAAGAGTCTCTCCATCCTCCCACTGATCCACTGAACGCTGGTATTACAGGCATGTACCACGGTGCCCGGAGGCTTCTGATTTTAAAACAATTGCCCTGAATCCCGTGTTGCAGGTATCCCCAACAGGGAGGCCAGGAGCCCAGCTAGAGCATTGCTGTCATCCGGGTGGGGAGGGATGTGGCTAGGCAGTGGGAGGGGGGGGGAGGCGACAAGTGGGCGGGTTTGTAGGATTTGTTCACACTGGGTATGTGGCCTGAGGACAGGATCAGAGTGGAGAGAGCTCTGGGCATGCAGTCTGGGTGGCCAGGTAAGTGCTGGCTGGTTAGTAAGAAGTCCTCAGGGAATGGGGTGTGCCAATGGTGCTGCCTTCTGCCAGCAGATACCTTTCGGGGTGCTACTCAAATAACAGGCATCATGGGAGAAGCGGCTTGGCACGCAAAACCAAATACTCAGATAACCCCACTGCTTTGGAGCCAGATGTCTGCTTTACAAATCACTAGAATGGGAAGGAGCTGAAGAGACAAATGGAGGAGACTCTGGGCTGTGTCGGCAGTGAACCCTCTGTGGGCTTGTTCACATAACACAGGGGACCTGTGGAATAGTTCGCAGGCCTCCGGGCATCGCGGCGGCTCCAAAGTGTTGGCCTGGGGTTGCAGAAGCAGTGTTTGAGTACTTAGCGCTCATGGCTGTCAGGGTTGGGGGATTTTTGAATATTCTTGGCATTGGTTTTCCCCTAATAGTCAGTAAATCCTGTTTCAAAAATGAGCTGGAAGCCTCCTACCTCTTGAGAGCTTCAAAACTATTAGCACGAGGCAAAGCATGGTAGTGCTTACCTGTAATCTCTGCTACTGGGAGTAGGATCATCATCTGATACTGACCTGGGCAACCCTGGCCAAAAGAGTAAAGCAGAAAAAGACGGAATCAGCTTTTAAACGTGTGCCGGTGTCCTTAAAAGGCCCTTCTGCCACCTGCCATGTGGCAGGCCCTGGCACTGGCCTGGCCCTGGGCACCATTTTTGATGGCTGCACCCATCTCCAGAGTTTCTCTTTTCTCTGGAACAAAACAGCCCAGAAGCTGAAGGCTCTGCCCCATTGTCCTGGCTCTATTGCAGGGCCCTGGGAGAGATGCCTGACTTGCTGTCCCTTAACTTTGCCATCTTCAGGGTAGAACTAATATTAACATTCTCCTCAGGGAGGTATGGGAGGATTAACTGAATTGATCTCCCTGAGAAGCACTCAGGCCAGCACTTAGTATGGGCAAATGCTTCTGTGAACACTCAGCAGGTACCGTATCATATGCCATGGGCTCATATGTCACCTAACAGAATTGTCAAAGTTTTGTCCAAACACAGGCTGCTTTCTCCCTGGGAAGGGTTTAGATTGGGCTATGAATGGAAACTTCCACAGAGGGCTTTGGGTTCGAATCCCAACTCTGTCATTTTCTCTCTGTGTGACGTTCTCTGGGAGGTCCTTCCATCTCAGAGAGTCTCTGTTTCCTCATCCAGGACGAGGGGCTGAGGGCAGTACCTCCTTCCTGGGGTTGTTAGGATGAAGCATCCACACCAGTGATGGCCAGTGGAGAGTCGCCTGGGTGCTGGCCCTGTCCTCCATATCAATCCACAGCCCAGTGAACAGTACCCAGGAGTGGCTAGCCCAGAGCTGTGGTGTGTCGACCCAGGCTGGGGCAAGTTCTCCATGCTGGGAAGATTTGGGTGGTGGGGGGGGGGAGTTCACACCTGGGGAGGATGTGAGCAGGAGGCCTTGTAGAAGGCACCACAGATGGGAGGCGGTGGGGGAAAGCCCAGGGCAGCCCCTCCCAGGTGCAGAGGTCCCAGCCGGAGGGAGCCGGTGGGAGGGGAGAGGAGGGTGAGCAGAACAGAGGGCGGAGACCCTGGGATTCTGTTAGTAATAGTAAAAGCATCTTTCCCTTACACCCAGCCACAAGCATCCCAGGGGCAAAGCCTCTCATTGCTCCCATTTTCCAGATGAGGAAACTGAGTGCGTTCAAGCCAATGCCTAATTGGTGCCACGGCCTGGACTGGAACTCAGGCCCACCTGACCCTCATGCAGTGATAACCAGCGTGGCCGCAGACACTGGCAGCCCCGAGCATGGCCAGAAGCCGGGGGGAAGGTTCCCTTCCTCCCTCCCTCTTTCTCTTCCCTTCTTGCCTCTCCCCTCCTCTTCTGCTAGCGGCCAGGCAAGGGCTGGGAAACTCTCAGACCACTGGTAGCCCTGGGGGCTCTGGCACCCAAGGCCTATTGGGGCCAAGTGTCCTCAGACCCCTCCCCCAGCCCTCCCTGACAGGGGCTGCACTGGTGGGGATGGGGGTGGGGCGGGGTGGGGAGGGAGGGGAGAACCTGTCCAATGAGCGGGCCTTGCACCTCTCCAACCCTGGTGTGGTATTTTATGTGCTAGGAATGAGAAAAGCCAGCGTTGCTATGGAGACTGCCACCCCCTGCCCCCTCTGCCATTCTCTGTGGGAAGTTTCTGTGTGCATGTGTGTGGGGTTCAGCTGTACAAGACGTCAGCATGCAGAAGGGCAGCTCAGAGGTGGGACCCAGGAGGGGATCTTTGGGGGCTTCTAGTCAGGGCTCTGACGGTGGGGCTGCAGGTGAGGCGTGACTCTGAAGTGGGGAGGGACATCTCGGCACCCAGTGTAGTGAGCTAGTGAGCTAGTGATGGACAGTCGCACACACACTGGGAAGTCACAGAATGGTTCCCAAATGCAGGTGGATGGGCAGAGTGGGCATTGTTCGCCCACCATGCCTGTCTCACCACTGCAGCTGTCCCCAGCCTCAGTTTCTCCACTGCTCTGGTCTCTGACTCTGCCTGGTATCTCTAGAGCATTTAGGTGGGCCGAATAAGCCTCCTTGGCCGGTGAGGGAGAGAAGCCACCAGCCAGGCGGAGGGAGGGGCCTGGGACGGGGCCTGATGGCGGGGTGCTGGCGGTGCCCAGCTCTGCACCGGCGGGGCAGCTCCTGCGGCCTGGCTACTGTGTGCAGCTGGCCTTTCTCGTCAGGCAATGTGACCCGCAGGATGTGGCCAACTGGCAAGGACTCTGCTCAGAGCCTCCTGCTGTACCAACCCCACTCCATACTCATTAGTGGGCCCAGGCTCGTGGCCCAAAAGGCTCTCCTTTGGCTTTCAGTATTAAAATAGAGCGAAGTGCTTCACGTTCTCTGTGGGGGAAAGAGGAGGCAAGGAGGAAAACAGCCCCCTCCCACTGCCAGTCCCACGGGTGACACCCCAGCATCCTCCTGGCACCCAGAGGGAACACTTCCTTCCAGGTACCTTGTGAGCACTTTCTGGAGCAGGAGAAGGTGGAGGGCTAATTTTAACTTCTCGGGGATGGTTTTAGCCTTCGTGTTGTTCTGACCTGGGATGTGGGGAGGTGCGGGGATGGGGGGAGGATGTCAGATGCCCATTCTGTCCACTGTGTCAGGTGAGGACAGAAGCTGCAGGAAGGTTTGTGGTCTTCTCTCCCTCCCCTCCTCCCCTCCTCCCTTCCTCAACCCCCCCAGCAGATGGGTAGGAATCCCAGGATAAAGGGGAAAGACCAGCTGTGCCCCTCCTCTCTGCTGGGAAACGCTCCTTTCTTCTGTCTCAAATCCAAAGAAAGGGTCACCCGGAGGTCTAGGACACCAAAGCCAGATAAGGGACTCAACAAAACCTGCAGATGGGCATCTAGACCAGCTTCTCGTGGAATTGCTGTGTGGTCTTAAGCAAATCATATCCCTTCTCTGGGCCTCACAGCTCACAAAGGGCCCAATAATTGGAGAGTAGCCCATTCCCCAGGGTGTGGCCACTCTGGGGCTGATCCCTTGGCCCCAGAAGCTGGGGAGAGGCCCAGAGTACAGATATGAAGGAAGCGGGGACCCTAGGCTGCCCCCTTGATGGGAAGAGGCAAGAAATGGGGCTCTGGATTCATTCTGTGCCCAGCTCAGTGCCTGGCAAGTATGGGGCCATTAATGCTCCATGACTGTCTCATCCTGAATGGCTCATCAAGGCAGTTCCTGCTGGGACCATTAATCTGGAGAAGAGGCCCAGGGGACATCAGCTGATTCTCTCCAGCAGCAGGATGGCGGTGGAAAGCAAGGTGGGGGAGTGGGGGGGGGTGGGATTAGAGACAGTTCCTGGGGACTTTAGTCGCCCTGCCACTGTGATCAAACAGATTTCAGTTCTGGAGGGAGGGGTAGGGGCAGGGCGAAGAGTCTAGATCAAGCATCTGCAGTACCTCTGAGAACCAGCTAGTTCCGTTTATGGGGCCCTTCCTGTTGTTGTATGGGAATTTAGTCGTGAGACACAGAAGCCACATTTTGAGAGGTTAAACTGGGAGTCTTTAGTGGAGAATGGGTGACCGCAGGTGAACTCCTGTCTTAAAGACCTTAACATTGTTAGGAAACTGAGCCATGAGAGTAGGAGAGGAAAGAAAGAGCAGAAAAACAATACCAACTAACCACATCAACCCCAATGGAGAGCTGAAGTGGGACACCATGGTGACCAGAGGCATGGCATCATGACATCTGAGCTAGTCCCGGACGAAATAGGGTCAGGGTTGGGGGCGGGGTCATAGGGAGCTTGAGAGTTCATGACCTAAGACTGGCGGGTCCAGTAACCCATTGTCCAAGTCCCCACCCCTGCCTCTAGGAATTCAGGCATACCCATCACATGGGGGTGAGACTTCACCTTCCTCCACCAAGAAGACAAGACGGCGCCAGTTAAACCCAATTCCCTATCATCCACCCCGTGGCCAAGATGGCGCTGGTTAGACCCAGTATCCTTATTTCACTGTAAGACAGTAAGGCTGGGCTGGGAAGGTGGCTCAGTGGTAGAGCGCTTGCCTTGCATGCTCGAGGCCCTGGGTTCGATTCCTCAGCACCACATAAGCAAAAAGAGAAAAGCCAGAAGTGGCGCTATGGCTCAAGTGGTAGAGCGCTAGCCTTGAGCTGAAGAGCTGAGGGACAACACCCAGGCCCAGAGTTCAGGCCCCATGACCGGACCCCCCCCCCCAAAAAAAGACAGTAAGGCTGGGGGTGAGGAACCAAAGGCTTGGATTTGAATCTCTGCTCCACCTCTAACCAGCAGTTTGGTCCTGGATGGTTACTTCCGGTCTCTGTGTCTCTGTTTGCTCAACTGTGGATTCTGGGTAAGAACCTCACCCATGTACCTGTCTGTGTAGACGATGCTCCCAGGCCACAGCAAGCAGTAGGCACTCAATAAGCCAGGGGCAGAACTTCCCTTTGGCCCTGAGCTCCTTGGACTCATTGCCTTCTTGAGAGGTGCTTTTACCTCTCCTTGCTCAGTTGTGGAAACTGAGGCCCAACCAGTTTCCATGATGTGCCCCAAATCACCTATCTGGCAGCACCAGAACACCAGCTTCATTTTCGCAGTGGAGCCAGCACCCCAGCCACTGTGTGACACTCATGTAGTCCACTCAGGAAAACCCACTGTGCCCTATTTCCCTGCTGTGTGGCCACGGCCCCTAGAAGGCCAGGCAGGCTCAGTGACATGGAGCTGAGGAAGGACCCTGGTTTACCTTCAGTGTCCACAGTGCTTTCCACGGCTCTCACCTGACTGGCATCTGTGCCCATCCCAGACCAGATGAACTGACTAGAGCACAAAAAGCCCTGGGCCAGAGGGGGGCGCTAATATTCATGAGGGGACTGGGCACCTTGGTGCTCTCCGGCAGCCCCGCTGACACCATCAGCTGAGGTGACAAATGCACAGCCCTCCAGAGAGTAAAGACTCCGTGCACCTTGCCAGGCACTGGTGGCTCACACCTATAACCCTAGCCACTCAGGAGGCTGAGATCTGAGGATCTGCTCAGGCAGAAAAGTCCCTGAGACTCTCATCTCCAATTAACCACCAAAAAGCTGGAAGTGAGGCTGTGGCTCAAGTGGTAGAGCGCTAGCTAGGCCTGAGCCCAAAGTTAAGCGAGAGCCCCTTGGCTCTGAGTTCAGGCCCCAATATCAGCAACACAAAAGCAAAACAGAACAAAAATAGAAACAACCTCCCTTGCATGTGTGAGACAGGTGAGCTTGCACATTCTGGTTGCTTTAGATGATCTCGAGCCAGGTGGATGATCTCCAGAAGCACAGGTGCCAGCTGGTTGAAAGCAGTTTAAGCTCATAGAAACCCCTCGTGTCACAGGCACCGTGGCTTTTTTTTTTTTCTGCTGCCTGAGGTGTGTTTCTGAAATGAGTTGGGCCCCATGCCTAGGAGCACTCAACCAAGATGAGTAATGAATCCTACAGTTCTGTCCTTATCTGGTCCTCTCAGATTCTGTTACTTTTGGCTAGAGAATATTCAAAGATGTCATGTCCAGAATGAGTTACAACATTGAATTGGGGACCTGCACACAGTGCCATGTTGCATTCTGAAGTTTGTCAGTGTGTGTGTGTGTGCGCACGCGCGTGTGCATGCACACACACTTGCACATGCATATGTGCACTAAAAGTAGGGCTTAAACTCAGGGCCTTGCACTCTCATTTAGCTTTTTCACTCAAAGCTGGCACTCTACTACTTGAGCTACACTTCCTCTTCCAGTTTTCTGATGGTTAATTAGAAAGAAGTGTCTCTGGAATTTGCCTGCCCGGGCTGGGTTTGAACTGTGATCCTCAGATCTCAGCCTCTTGAACAGCTAGGATAACAGGTGTGAGCCACCAGTTCCAGGCCTGAAGTGGTCTTATCCAAGGAGCCACCCACAGCACAAGGCCATTCGGACTGGGTTCTCTGCCAGCACAAGGAAGCGGGAGAAGAGGCCTTCAGAAGTGGTTTACCCATCTAGACTGAACATTCAGCTACTTGCCTTCCCTGGGAATGAGGAAAACTGTACACACAGCAGTCTAGCTTTGAATCCTGGCCCAGAGGGTAGAGTAAGAGATAGTCCTAGGAAGATGGGCTGGCTTGTGAGTGTCCTAGGAAGAGACATAAGGAAATAGAAAGGTCTAGAATTTTCTGACTTCCATCTTCGCCAAGAACATATCCATCCATTCCTTCCTTCTTTCTTTCACCCAGCACTGATGGTTCATGCTCTTCTCAGGAGGCTAGGAGGCCTAGGGGACGGGACGGAGATAGAGACCGGAGAGGAGACACGTCCCTGGCTTCCTGAGCTTGGGTTTTGGAGACACCAGCAGGGCCAGTGGTTTGGGTGGAGGGTATGTGATGCTCTGGTGGGGCCACGCCAGCCTGGGATTTGTGGGGAGCCGGTGGAGGAGGCTTCAGCTTGGGAAATGTAAGCCTGACCAGGTGGAGGACTGGCTCCTGCTTGCCATCTGTTGAGAACCGGCTTCCTGCGGGCAGATAGCATCTGGGAGACCCAGCGATCTGGTCTGGGGGGCCGGGGTGCGTGATGCGGAGAAGCTTGGCTGGGTTCTAGCATGATTTATTCAGCGGTCTCAGACACCTGCACCCAGAGGTAGGCACTGGCCCTGGCCACAATCCAGAATGTATTTGGGGTGTACAGGGTGGGGATCGCCCATCCCCCCAACCTTAGCTGCTTAGACAAAGGTGGGGAGCAGCCCTTGCCTGAACCCCTGGTACATGTGTGTCCTTCCTGCTCCAGGAGTGCCAGAAAGGTCATCCTAGCCCCAAATCCTAATGCCAGAGTTGCCCTAGGCTTGCCACATGGTCCCTGTTCTCCAGGTGACCCCAGGCAGGACTTGTACCCCAGAGGGCCACCCCAGAGCGCTCATCTGCACCAGGACCAGGCTAAGAATGACTGGGTAGACAGAGTGCGTTCCTGAAAAGCACAGCTGGCATTTGCATCTCAAGACACACTTCTCCTTCCGCCTCTCCCATCCATACTCTGTGTTGCACCACCGTTCTGTAAGATGGGGAGGGCAGGTTTAGGGATCCTGAGAATGGTCACCCAGGATTAGGGAAAAGCCGGAGCAAGGAGAAGCCGTGCTTCTAGTGTGGCCTGAAGACTGGGCCTCCTCGTCTGCTGAGATACAGGTGTGTTACGCACAGCTCAGCCCGCCCTGGCAATTTTGAACATTGCTAATTTAGTGAGAGTTTTGCTTATGAATTGCTTTTATTTGGTTGAAACTAGGGACTCGGCAGCTGGTGAAGGTGAAGGACAGTTATGTGGATGTGATGCTAAATGAAGTTTCTGATCTTACCACATCACTTTCCCTAAGGATAATAAATGTTATTTTATTATTTGTGTCAATACTGGGACTCGAACTCAGGGTATGGGCACTGTCCCTTGACGGGCTCCCTGCTTCTTGAGCTACAGTGCCACTCTCTGTTTTTTGGTGGTTAATTGGAGATAAGGGTCTCATGGACTTTCCTGCCCAGGCTGGCTTTGAATCATGAGCCTCAGTTCTCAGCCTTCTCAGGAGCTAGGATTACGGAAGTAAAGGCCCTAGGGTATGCAGTTTACAAACAGGGTCTCAAGCCTACAAAGTATTGCTCCCATTTTTCAGATGAGGAAGCTAAGGTTTAATGAGCCCCTCCTTTATGTACAATGACAGGAAATGGTGGTGCACAGATCCACCCCCAGACCATCTGTCTTCAGCCCCTGGGAGACTAGCCTGATGCTCTTCTGCCTCCCTCTTCTCCAGCTTTCTCTGCCCACAGGCTCCTCTTCCACTGTCAGAACCCCTGTTGGCAGGCCCATGGACTTGGGAGGTGGACAGGAGCAGGGGCCATCCATCGCTGGGGCATCGAGGCCAGTCATCTGCCTCAGGCTTTCCACAACAGCGCTGCCTCCTGCTTCAAATTAGGATCCTTAATTATGAACTCACAGCAGTTCCCCAGTGGAGGGGACGGGGAAGCTGGCACCACAGCACCCAGATGGTGCCCTGGCATGTGTGGGCTTTGTCTGATCTTTATGTAAGAGTTGCCCTGCTTCCCAGACTGTCTGAGAGCCAGACGCTTACACGCTTGCTTTGTGTTTAGGATACAGAGGGAGACATAGAAGGCCTCTTGGGGAGGCGGGGCCAGGAGTGACTCCTGGGCTAAGGAGGAGAAGAGGTAGGAGATGGAGGGGGGACCAGGTTGGGCACCACTTTGAAGATGAGGATGGGCAGATGCCCCCTCCAGGCTTAGCCATGCCAGCAGCGAAGAGGGTGAGTTCTCTTCTGTGACCAAACAGGCCCAGTTGCCGAGGGGGGTAGGGGGCAGGGGTGTGGGCTGCTGTGCCCAGCCCCGACTCATACTATTCCTGCCCTCTTGAGTTCCCTGGCAGTACTTCTTCCCAGATGGGGAAATCAAGGCCAGGAGAGGCCCAAGGTCAGATAGTTGGATATACAGATTTGGCCTAGGAGAGCTGAAAGTGTGATTACCCAGATGCCATCCCTATGCAACCTTACGGATAGCTCCGCCCAGCCCTCCCCTCCCCTTCTTTCCCTCCCCTTCCCCCAGCCTCTGCAGGGACACTGCTGTTGCAGGTTCTGAGCTGGCTGTCATACTGTGTCCAGTGTCCAGTTGCAGAATGGGTCATCACAGGCCTTGACCACCATGCCAAGCCTGCCATGGTGTTTGGTCCTCTCTTTCCCTCTCGAATCTTCCCAGAGCAAACCTGCACAAAGGAGTTGCAAAGCCATGGATAGGCTATCTGTTTTATTTTTTGTCAGTTGTGGGACTTGAATTCTGGGCCTGGGTGCTGTCCCTGCACTCTTCAGCTCAAGGCTAATGCTCTACCACAGCGCCACTTCTGGTTTTCTGGTGGTTAATTGGAGATAAGAGCCTCATGGACTTTCATTCCTGGGCTGGCTTTGAACCGTGATCCTCAGATTTCAGCCTCCTGACTAGCTAGAATTACAGGCATGAGCCACTGGTGCTTGACCACAGTTGTTTTTTTGTTTTTTTTTTTGTCAGTCGTGGGGCTTGAACTCTGGGCTTGGGCCCTGTCCCTGTGTTCTTCAGCTCAAGGCGAGTGCTCTACCACTTGAGCCACAGTGCCACTTCCGGTTTTCTAGTGGTTTATTGGAGATAAGAGTCTCATGAATTTTCCTGCCTGGGCTGGCTTTGCACCGCAATCCTCAGCCTCCTAAGTAGCTAGGATTACAGGTGTGAGCCACCAGTGCCTGCCACAGATTGTTTTTGAGCTGAGGAAAGCTTACTAACTTTTTGGCCTAGGTTGGCTTCAAATGGTAATCCTCCTCATCTCTGCCTCTAGAGTAGCTGGAACTATAGATATGAGCCACCACACCTGGCTCATGTTTGTGGCTGGTGCGTTTCCTTCTGGGCATCTGTGGAACCTGATGTATTTGTGAACAATGAAGTTCAGATTGAAGGCTACAAGACAGCATCAAATCAATGGGTGCATGTCTGTGTCTTTTGTGGTGTAACAGGTTGTGTTGGTCAGTTCTGTGTTACTAAGATGAGATGCCCGAGACCATTGACTTGTGGAGCAAAAAGGTTTCACGTACTCATGGTTTTGGAAGTTTCTATTTAAGACTGGGTGAACTCATGGCTTTGAGCCAAGGCAAGGGCAGGACATCATTGTTAAAGTGTCTAGCTGGTCACAGCACTTTTGTCACAAATTAAACATGAGAGTTCTGGCCGGGGTCCACAATGCCCTTTGGAGCACCTCCAGTGACCTAAAGACCTCACCACCTCCCACTTTGGGACCAAGTCTCTCGCAGACGGGTCTTCTGGGGACATTTAAGACCCAAATTATAGCACGAACCATCCCCCAAATTTTACTGGTGTAAGCTCAGTTTGTTTTATGACTTTCCATGCTTCTGGCAGGGATCAGGAAAGACTTCTGTTTCATATGACCATGGCTGAATACATATGCAACTCTACTCAGATGCTGGCTGGAAGATTCTAGAAAGATTGTTTTTCCCTCCAGGACTAGACTTGCTTATTTCTAGGTATCTGGATTCTGAGCTTTCCAGTCTCTTTAGGCTTCATATTGCTTTTGACACATTCCATTGGTCAACCAAGTCACATGAATCTAAGACTCCAACGCAGATGTCATAAACTCCATTAGTATTATTATTTTGGAGGTACTGTTTTGTTTTGTTTTTTTGATCCAGTTGTGGGGCCTGAACTCTGGGCCTGGGCGCTGTCCCTCAGCTCTGAATTCAGCTCAAGGCTAGCGCTCTACCACTTGAGCCACAACACCACTTCCGGCTTTTTTCTTTTTGCTTATGTGGTGCTGAGGAATCGAACCCAGGGCCTCATGCATGCAAGGCAAGCGCTCTACCACTGAGCCACCTTCCCAGCCTGAGGTACTGGGTTTGAACTCAGAACCTTGCACTTGCTAGGCAGGTGCCTTACCATTTGAGCCATGTTCCTAGGCTTTTAATGTTTTAGTTATTTTCTCCACAGGGTCTTGTGGTTTTGCCTGGCTAGCTTACAATCCTCCTATTTATACTTCCCTCATAGCTGGGATCACAGATGCACACTACCACCACAGTTGTTTGTTGAGATAGGGTCTCACTAAGAACTCCCTTTCCCACTGGCTGGCCTTGAACCTTAATCCTCCAAATCTCTGTCCCCTGAGTGTCTGGGATTATTACTGTTCCAATAAACTCTATTTTCTATTGGGAGGAATCATGGGTGGCCAAATTTGTAGATAAACTTCTGCAGGAAGTTGATGGAATTGTGTAAACTAAAAGGAAAATAAGATGTGATTTACACAAATTCAACTAGGATGCAGTTTCACGGAAGCACACCAGTGTGGAAAGTCAGGCTCCCCATGCAGCTGAACGGGGTTGTGCCAGCTCAGCTGGCTCTGCCTTGCTTTCCATTAGTCTGCCTTCCTCTTTGTCAAACCACTCCAGTAGCTGGAGACCACTAAAGAAAACACACCAAGGCCACAGTCATTAGCATCCTAGAACATTGGATTCTATTTCTGGAGCATCTGAGGCTGCTGGCAGGCCTCGACCGGCTCCTGGCCCAGCCCAGCGCTTGCCTCTGGTCCCGGTGACCATCTCTCTGTGATTTCATTCACAGAAATGCTGGGGCGGTGAGAGAGGAGATGGGCTCACCACAGGCCGCTATGACCAGCTGCACCAGGGCTTAAACTCACTCTGGATCAGGGAAGACTACTTATTTATTGAGTGCCTACTGTGAGTAGCTGGGCACATCTGGCTGCTGCTTTCCTCTGGGTCTCATCACACACGACATCCCGCCTCTGCCTTCCAACCAATATGGAGGCATTTTGCTTGTGTTTTTATATATGTAATGGTCCCATCTTTCTCTTCTAATCCTGTTGCTCCCACTGCTCCCCACTCTCTTTGCTCCCTTAGCCTGGTGGAACCCAATGGGTAGTGCTTCACCTTGACCTGGTTTGGTTTTGCCTGATAAAAGCTGCCTGATATTTGCATGGAGAGGAAACAGGGGTTCCATGGGCTGGAGAGATGATGATTTTGATGATGATGATGATGATTGATGATGATGATGATGGATGGTGAGGGAGGAAGTAAGGGAGAAGATGGTGTTAGTTACAATGATGATGGAGGTGAAGGAGATGCTGCTGCTAATGACAGTGATGGAAAAGGTGATGGTAATGACAGTGATAATGGCGAAGTTGATGGAGATGCCCATAGAGGAGATGAAGGAGATCATGAGATGCTGATCTAGGAGATGGTGAAGATGATGATGGTGGTGGTGATGACTGTGAGGACTGTGATGATACTGACATGACACTGGAGGACACGGAGGAGATGATAATGGAGATGGTGATGCTGATAATCATGATGGCGGTCTGGGAAGGTGGCTCAGTGGTAGAGTGCTTACCTTGCATGCGTAAGGCCCTGGGTTCGATTCCTCAGCACCATATAAGCAAAAAGAAAAAAGCTAGAAGTGGCACTGTGGCTCAAGTGGTAGAGCACTAGCCTTGAGCTGAAGAGCTGAGGGACAGCGCCCAGGCCCAGAGTTTAGGCCCCACGACTGGACCCCAAAAACAAAAATCATGATGGCAATGACAATCAAGGGGAAGATGGGAACAATGCTGGAGATGTTGATGGTGATGGTCGGATAATGGATGGATGGGTGGATGGATGAGCAGATGGATGGATGATGTATAGATGAATGGATAGATGTGTGTATAAATGGATAGATAGATAATGAATGGATGATGGGTGGATAGATGATATATGTACAGATGGATGGAGGAATATGTGGATGGATGGATAATTAATGGACAATGGGTGTGTAGATGGATGGATGGATGAACAGATGGATATGTGGATGAATGATGGATAGATGGGCTTGTGAGTGGATAGGTAGATAGGTGATGGTAGATAGATGATGGATGGACAGATGGATGAATGATGGATGGATAAATGGATAGATGAATGTGAGTATAGGTGGATGGGTGTGTGGATAGATGTATAGATGAGGGTGTGGATTGATGAATAATGAATAGATGGGTGTGTGTATAGATGGATGGATGAGGGATAGATGGGTGTGTGGATGGATGGATGGTGGATGGATAAATGGATAGATGAATGTGTATATAGATGGATGGGTGAATAGATGGATGGATGATGGATAGATAGGTGTGTGGATGGGTGGATGATGGATAGATGAGTGTGTGGATGGATGGATGATGTGTAGACAGATGGCTGATGGACAGATGGGTATGTGGATGGATGATGGATGATGAAACCTCAAGCTGCATGTTCAGGATAATCCTGAAAGATGAACAGTATCACAAGAGATCAGAGGACTAGTTATTTGGAGATGAGAATGCTTCAGCCCAGGCTGTCTCTTACTGGTCCTCACTTCTACTGGCGACTCTGGGAACTGCTGCACAGTGCTCTGAGCTTCCTCTGCCACCTATGAAATGTGAACCAGTCCTGTCCACCTGCTTTGTGCAGCATCATGGCGGCCCTGCATGGTCTCATCACACAGCTGTACCCCCAGCGCGTAGCCAGCAGCCCGCTCCAGCGCGAACTCCGTGGCTTCTCTGCCTGTGTGTTGACTGCAGTTGGGTATCTCTCAGCCTCATTTTCCTTTACAAAGTAGGCCAGTAATGCCCCCATTTCACACAGAGTCATGATCTGATGAACTTGGGCTCCTAGAGCTATAGAAACCAACCCAGAGCCTGTGAGGAGTGGAGGCTCCAAGCCCTCTTTGGCAGCCTGATGATGTTGGCGCAACCTAGTGGAACTGAATAAACCTACCGGTCAACCTCGTTTCTTGCATGCCTGTCCTGTGTGCATTTCAAGGACTAGACAAGATGGTGAAAGGCTGCCCTGTATGGGTGTGCAGGTTGTTTACGGCTCAAGGGCACTCAGCCAAAAAAGCCTGTGCTTTTCCTCCCAAAGCTGGGAGCCCTGAAGATGGCTACCTCTGCCTGGGAAAGGCACCTTTCCCTAACGTGCAGAAGAGCCACATGGGCTGCAAGCATCGGCGTCGGTGGCAGTAGGATTCACCAGCTTAGGAACAGTGACTGATGGGGATGGGGTGGGTGGGTGGGTGAGTTGTGGGTGAGGGCAGTTAGAGAGGGTCTGACCCAACAAGCCTGTTGGACAGAGGAGGAGACTAACCACAGAGAGCCAGTCCCATCCATCTGGACCTTACGTTTCAGGCGTGCACAGCGCAAGTTCACACAGGGAGGGTGATTCCAAAGCACAGCATGGCCCCACGGACCCCTGTGAGAGAACAGCCCAGGATTTGAGGGGGAAAGGAACACTATAGTCTTCAAGAAGCCGGGGAGAGGAGAGGCCTCTGGGCAGAGGCTCCACGTGTGCAAAGGCCAGGGGTAGAGTTCGTAGCCAGGCGCCGGTGGCTCACGCCTGTAATCCTAGCTACTCAGGAGGCTGAAGTCTGAGGATCTCAGTTCAAAGCCAGCCCGGGCAGGAAAGTCCATGAGGCTCTTATTGCCAATAAACCACCAGAAAACTGCAAGTGGAGCTGTGGCTCAAGCGGTAGAGTGCTTGCCTTGAGCTGAAGAGCTGAGGGACAGCGCCTAGACCCAGAGTTCACACCCCATGACCGACAAAAAACAAAAACAAAACAAAACAAAAAAGAGAAGGAGCAAAGTGGCGGAAAAGATCAGAAAGGAGAAGCAGCCTGTTCAGGGGGCACACAGCAGTCTTGTGGCCTAATTTTCTGGGCTTGCTGGGACCATGTAACTCAGGGGACAACAGGGGTTGGTTTGGGGGGTGGGGACAGGAGGATCCCAGTGCAGTCAGTAGGGGGAGAATTGCTCAGAGGAGGCTATAACAGGCTTGATCTTATTTCTACTGACCCCTAAGGCTGGGTACCCCTCTGTCCTTGTCCCTCTGTTCCAGGGACGTTTGGAGAAGCCTGTAATGCCAACTGTGGCTATTATACCCAGACAGATGTTCTCTGCATTGATGCCCGTGCTGCCAAGTCCAGGGCTTCAGTTAGGCAATGATCAGGAAGCATTTTCTGTATGGGCAGGAAAGAAGGAGTCAGCCCTGGGTTCTGGCTCTGGCCTCTTGTTCACATCTGTTGAACTTGCTCAAACCACAAAGCAGTTTCTTTGTCTGTAAACCGGGAGGGATGAGACGGGAGCCTTAGACGCAGGGAGAGGGTGGGTGGGCCACCATTCCGCCCCTGTAATGAGCCTCAGAGCAGCTGCTCAGCAAGGGGCCCCACGTTGACAGCCTCTGCTCCGGCATCACTTGGGGAAGTTTTAAACATGTGGCTCCCAGATCCAACCCCAGAGCAATTAAATCAGCATTGTGGAGCGGGGAGCCGGGGCTTGGTTTCATTTTAAAGCTCCCTGAGGTGCTTGTAATACTCTGCCAGGGTTTGAAGCCAGTGTTCCAGAAAAGCAATCAGGAGGTGACCGTGCATTGAGCAAATGCTTTATTTCCCGTAGGAGACATTTATCTTGCCTCTCAGCTCAGCCTCTTATTTGCTGACTGGTTTTACCGGTCTCCTCGAGGCCTCGATTTTCCCCTTCTGTAAGTGGAGATTGGCGGGCCCAGGTGAGACCCAAACTCACCACGTCCCTCCCTCCTCCCTTCTGTTTCTAAGGAGAGCTGGTGGTTTCTTCTGTGCTGAGGCCGTTCAGCTGAAGGCAAGTCAATAACTATTTATTAAAAACTTATAGCGTGTAAGAGGCTGCCCTTGGAAGGATGAAGATGAATCAGGCTCAGCCTCTACTTCAAAGAGCTCACATGCCGATGGAGGGTGGGGTGGGGAGGAATGAGGCACGTGTCCAAAACGTGGGGCCAGATGGAAGACAGGCTACAGAGGACATGATGGTGGTGATGATGCAGGCATCATTTACAGTTGATGTGACTCCTCCCAACTACCCCTGAGGCTTGTACTATGTTTCTCTTGTGCTGGTTCTGGGATTTGAACTCAGGGCCTTGTGCTCTCCCTGTAGGTTCTCCTATTTGAGGCTGGTTCTCTACCACTTGAGCCAAACCTCCACTTATGGCTTTTCTGGTGGTAGCTTGGACTTATCTGCTGGGCTGGCTTTGAACTGTGATCCTCAGATCTCAACCTCCTGAGTAGCTAGGATTACAGGCATAAGCCACCGGCAGCCCAGCTCACTACACACTACCCATGTGTCCCCATGTTCCTCTGTCATTCGACTGAGGAGTGATGTTAGCAGCAAAGACTGCTCCCACTGGAGGCCAGATTGCCTCTCCCGGCTCTGGGCTTGGAGTCTAAGTCACATGAACAGCCCTGGGTGAACTGGAGCCAGGACATCTTGAGCTGAGGGTCTGGAACTGTGGCTACCTGCTCACTCATTCCCAGGGCCCGGTGGGGCCTTCAGAGTCCTCCCTATGTGTGTCCTCCAGAGGCTCCCTCCTCAGAGTCCCGCCACATGGAGTCCACTCCCTTTCTCCCACAAGAGGGGAGACTGAGGCTCAGAGAAGGTGAGGTTTGCATGGGGCAACACACAGCAAAACTCAACTAGAAGCCAGGACTCAAGTTAGACTGGTTGTTTTTGTTTTTGGTTGTCATGGAGCTTGAACTCAGGGCCCGGGCACTGTCCCTGAGCTCTTTTGCTCAAGACTAGTGCTCTACTACTTTGAGCCACAGCGCTACTTTCAGTTTTCTGGGGATTAATTGGGATGAATTTCATGGACTTTCCTACCTGGGCTGGCTTTGAAGAGTGATCCTCAGATCTCAGTCTCCTGAGTAGCTAGGATTACAGTGTGAGCCCCTGGCACCCAGCTGAGTTATGCTGTTTTAATACCTACTTTACAGATAAAGAAATGGGACTTTAAGAGCCACACTGTAGTGTAGGTGATAATGGGGCTTATGCCATCAGATTAGCTGGGAGAAAGCTTTGTGAGGCGATGTGTGAGCACTGTACTTTAAAGGATATATAGGAGTTTAATGGGTAGAAATAGAGAAAAAAGGTATCTCAGAGAAGAGAGATGGAGCAGTATACATGAAACCTAGAGGAAGGGAAGTCCAACTTCCTTGGAAGGGGTGAAGTTGAAAGTAGTTTGATTGGGCCAAAATTCAGGCTGGTGATAGGGCATGGGGACAATCCTGGTGGAAGGTTTTCGGTGCCAGCTAAGAAATTTAGACTTGATTTCTTTCTCTCTTCTCTCCTCTCCTTTTCCCTCCCTCCTCAGGGCCAGGACACAGTCCCTTAGCTTATTCACTCAAGGCTAGTACTCTACCACTTAAGCCACATTTCCCTTTTTTAAAAAAACAAAAACAAAACTGGTTAATTAGAGTCTCCTGAACTTTTCTCCCTGGGCTGGCTTCAAACCAGGATCCTCAGATCTCAACCTCCTGAGAAGCTAGGATTATAGGTGTGAACCACTGGTGCTTGGGATTAGACTTTATATCTTAAGCAATGAGAAGCCCTTAAAAATTCTTACACAGAGTAGTCAGGCACTGGTGGCTCACACCTGTAATCCTAGCTATTTAGGAGACTGAGATCTGAGGATCACAGTTTAGAGCCAGTCCAGGCAGAAAAGTCTGAGAGACTCTTATCTCCAATAAACCACTCCAAAAACCGGAAGTGGCGCTGTGGCTCTAGTGGTAGAGCACTAGCCTTGAGCTGAAGAGCTGAAGGACAGCACCCAGGCCCAGAGTTCAAACCCTATGACCGAACACAAAAAAATTCTTACACGGGGTGGCCCTTTTAGAAGAGGTTGAAGTGGTGGTGGTTGATGACCTAGAGAGGTCCTCAGGGGTACCAGCAAGCTGCCACAAGTGCTTCAAATGGGGAGGGGCTCAATGGGGATGGTGGGAAAATGGGTGCAACACGGGAGGTGCACTGTTACCTGTGAAGTGTCCTCGGGCGTGGACCAGCTGTGGCACCTGCCCGTTGAATTGGAATCACTTCTCTCAGCGGTGGCAAAGGCAGGGCTGGGCAGGGCTCCCAGGGCCTTTCAATGCCACACGCAGCGACCTCCTGGTAGGGATGGAGTCATCAGGGTAAGACCTACCCAAGCGGAGGACACTTCTGAAGCAGGAGGAAGCAGCAGCTCCGAGCTAGCCATGTGCCACATTCGTGTGACTACGATTGGGCGGGGAGGGAGGCAATAGCCTGAGTCCTCCTGGCCCCAGCCTCCCAGGTAAACCTTGCCAAATCCACAGTCAGTTCAAGGCTCACAGCCTCTGAGTCAAGCCGAGCTGGAACCCTCTGGGCTGAGGCCAGTTCCTAGAAGTCAATCTGGCTTCTGGAAGCACACAGGCTGGTATCCTTGCCACTTGCCAGCGGGCGACCTTGGGCATGTCCCGTGGCCCCTGTGAGGCCTGGTCTGCGGTATTACACAGTAGCTGAAGCCTGGGGTGCGCTGTCACTCTAGTCCTCCACTTGTGCCTGCGGCATCTTCCCCGGAGAATCTCAAGGTAACCCAAGGACGAACAGCGCAAGCCACTTTGTAAATCCAAGGCTACTTTAGTGATTTTATAGCTCTGTGGACCTAGCAGTCCCAACCACCGTGTCCCTGTGTGTGTGTGTGTGCATAAGGACTGGGGCTTGAACTCATTGTCTCATGTTGTTGCTTTTTTTTTTGGTGGGGGGGGAGGGAGGAGTCTGTCCCTGTGCTCTTCAGCTCAAGGCTAGTGCTCTACCACGTGAGCCACAGCGCTGCTTCCAGTTTTCTGGTGGTTTATTGGAGATAAGAGTTTCATGGACTCTCCTGCCCAAGCTGGCTTTGAACCACGATCCTCAGATCTCAGCCTCCTGAGTAGCTAGGATTACAGGTGTGAGCCACCAGTGCCCAGATGTGTTGCTTTTTTGTTGCAACAATAGAACTAGCACCCTACTACTTGTGCTACAGCTCCATATCTGACTTTTTTGATGGTTAATTGGAGATTAGGAGTCTCATGGATTTTCCTGCCTGGGCTAGCTTTGAACCAGGATCCTCAGATCTCAGCTTCTTGAGTGGTTAGGATTACAAGTATGAGCCACTGGCGCTCAGCTCCAAACCCATGTGAGAAAAGCACCTTTTCTATCAAAGTACTTTGTTTTCCTTTCTGTTAATCTTGAGAGTATTGTTTTTCTGAAGGGTTCCTGCTTTGGCCAGGTGACTTGGCCCTTGTTAATTAAATTTTAGTTACATACATCCTTTTCCTGAGTACTTTAAAGTATCCTGTTAGAAGCTCCTTGAATTTTACTTGCATGCGGTTGATTAAGCCACATCATTTTGCAGATTGTGAACCTGAGCTTAGCCTATGTGAGCAGGGACTGCTGAATTAGGGAACAGCTTGCCTGCTGTACATGCTTGCTTGCCAGATTTTTTGGCCCAGGGTGTCTGCAGAAGTAAACTTTGCCTTGCTGAGTTTCTTTCAAGTTGGTGTCCTTATTTCAATGCGACATCCCAATATCCCAAGCGTTAATAGACCCATTTTATAGATAACCACCAACATCTGAGATGTCCCATGACAGACCCAGGGCTAAATTCTTGATGGGTTACAGAGGCAAGAGTCCCAATCTCTGATGCAGTAGAGACGGCCCCTCAGCTTGGGTCTCCAAGGCTCCCAGTTCTTCTCACGAGGTAGGGGTGGGGTGGGGATGAGATGGTTCTGGAAGAGAGGTAAATAGCATTGTACTCCCTCACTGTTCTACACAGTGAAGCCTCCTGATTACAGGGAAGAGTCTCAATTGGGTGCTAATGAGCCTTTAACATCTTGCCAAACCATGTACAATTTACCAGGCATGGGGGGCCTATATAGGCCAGCCAGGAAGGCCAGTTTCCAGTGCAAGCATGACAATCTTGCTTTGTTTTCCTTGTGCTTATTCACAGGCATATTTGATGTTTGAGGCAAAAATCAAGGAGACTGAAAATGTGCTAGGGAGAGTGAGTCTTGGATAGTGTGTGTGTGTGTGTGTGTGTGTGTGTGTGTGTGTGTGTGTGTGTGTGTGTGTGTGTGTGTGTGTGTGTGTGCATGCGCTTAACATTCAGGGCCTGAGTGTTGTCCCTTAGTTTTTTTCACTCGTGATTGGCTCTCTCCCATTTGAGCCACACTTCCAGCTTTTTGCTGATCTGGAGATAAATCACCATCCTTGGATCTCAGCCTCCTGAGTAGCTAGGATGACCAGCTTGAGCCGCCCGCGCCCCACCGTGCGTCTTGGAATTAAATAAAACTCCAAGTGCGTAAGTGGCATGTGGACGGGGCACAGTAGGAACGGATGCCTGGCCCGGCCTGGACACTGGCCTGAGAAGAAAGGGATGTGGCTGCAGCTCAGGTTGCAGCCTTGGGCTGCATCGGCTGCAGGGGAGAGGCCGGGCCCAGGGACACCCCTGGAGGCCACGGCAGATCCACGGGCTGCGAGGCCTAGGTGACTCCCGCACCCCTCGCGGCTGCACGTGTGCTGCCCATGTGCGGGTCCACGGGGTCCCGCGGGCACCGCATCCGGGGAAGGAAGCTCCGGTTCGGGGACTGGCTGGGCATCTGGGAGCCAAGTGGGCGGGGCACTGGCGGCGGGGGACCCCTGGCGGGCCCTCTCCCGCTCCGGTGGGCGTGCGGGTGAGCGCTGGCGTAGGCGCGGGCGGGCCGCCTTCCGGTCACGGTGCACGCGCGCCCCAGGCCTCGGGCCGTTCCCCCTTCGCCCCGGCCCCACGCGCCGCGGCACGCGGAGCAGCAGCTTGCGGCCCGGCAGGGGCGGGAGGGGCGTGGCCCGGGGGGCGTGGCCGGCGCAAGGGTCTCACCGGTGATTGGCTGTGCGCTGCGGGGGCGGCCCGGGGGCGGGGCGGGCGCGGCTCCCGGGCGGGACCGGCTGCTGGCGGGTGACCCGGGCAGGTGGGCGCCGGACGGATCGGCCGGGCGCTGCCATCGCCCCGGGCTGTGCGGGCTGCAGTCACTTTAGGGAGCATCTCTGCCACCTCCACTTCCCAGCGCGGGGAAAGAGGGGCGTCGTCTGCGGGGGAGAGAGAGAGAGGAACGGGGCGGCAGAAAGTTCTCCTCCCTGGGGGGCCCGGGAGGGTGAAGTGGGGGGCGGCGCCGGCTCGAAGCGAGCTGGGAGCTGCGGAGCCCCGGGGCGGCGTTCGAGGCCCCCTCCCACACGCCTGCTCGGCTTTCGGCGGCTGGCATCGCCGGGCGAGGAGCAGGGAGCCGTCCCTCCTGCGCAGAGCCGGCTACGGCAGCTGCGATCAGCGGAGGAGGCCGGGCTCCGGGGCCCGGCGCGCAGCGCCCCTGTCCCCCACCCGGGCGCCCCCCTCGGGGACCCGAGGAGAAGGTCGCGTAGGCCGCCAGGCGGCTTCGCCATCCCAGGTCTCGCACCCCAGCCACCCCCCACCCCATCCCGCAAAGGACTCCGGAGGCTCCACGGACGGCTCTTCAATCCCCGGCCCCCGCCCCCCGCCCTGGCGCCTGAGCCCCAGGTGGGGAATCTCCGTATCCAACGTCCCCAAGCCTCCGGGCACCTGGCTCAACCGGAGGCCCCGGGGTCCGGGCAGGGCAGGGCCGGCGACGGTGAGCCGGAGCCCGCCCAGCGCCCGAGCCCTGCTGAGCCCTCGGAGCCCACCCATGGGGCCCCGAATTCGCGCTCCCCCTCTCCCAGCCGAGCCCAGCCCGGCGCCCCGAGCTGCGCAGAGGAGGAGGATCCGGATCTGTGCGCAGTGACCCGGGAGCCCGCGGCGCGGACGGCGCAGACGCCGGGCGGCTCGGCAGCCGGGGCTACCGGCGGCTCCCCGCACCTGCAGGCGCTTTCCGGCAGCCCTCCGAGCCGTGCCAGGGGCCCGGCCCGCCGGTCCCAGGTAGGAGAGACCCCCCCCCCGGCAGATCTGGGGAGCTGGGTGAAGTTGGGGCAGCCCCGGACTCGTCAGGAGGAGGAGAGGAGAGCTCTGAGATGCTCTTACTAGGAAAACTTGAATTGTGAGCCTACTGTGTGCAGGGATTGCAGCCCTCCTGCCCCGTGTAGAGAGAGTTAAACTAGTCTGCCAGGCAGGGCGCAGGACCCCCTTATTGTGCTGGGAAAGAGATTCATTGCTCTTGCACTCTGTCCTGGGTTGAGTTCTATCTAGGAGCTTTTAAGAGAGGAAGCCTGTTTTAAAAAGGGGAAACTGAGGCTCAGGGGAAAGAGGCACCGAACCTTTGCCAAACACATTGATATGTCTGAGACATATCAATATACCTAGATGGAGGGCTGTTGGGATGATTTGTTGGTTCCCCCCCCACCCCCAGAAGGAAGTCAAGATGCTTTACCCACAGTCCCTTGAGCTTTTTTTCTAGGCTTCTGCATGGGAGAGTGAGTTTGCTGGATAATTCTGTTCCTGGGAAAGGCTTCTGTACCCAGCTGGACACCCCCATCCCACCCCCTGCAGCTCTGGGGGGGGTGTTCCTGCACCCCTTCTCTCTTCCCTTTACCTTCAGCCCTGGGAGGGTGACAGAGGACATCGTCCAGGACCTTATGGAAGGGAAACAGGGCTGGGATGACCAACTCCTGAGAGTCTCTGATTCAGGCTTTACCTGGCATCAGAGTGACAAGATGGGGTTCTCAAAGGCCTCTACCTGCTCTCCATTCTTCCTGGAGCGGCCAGGCAGCCCACAGCTGCCCACAGAGTACCCCGAAGAAAGGAAGCCCACACTTGAGAAGGCCCAGGGGAGCCTCTGGGCCTCCCACCTGGACTTCCTATTGTGTCTCGGGCCGCTAGGCTAGCTCACAGCTGGCCAGTGGCAGAATTGGTCAGTTAGAGCCGGTGTCTGCTGCCCAGGGTGGTGAGAATGGGTTTTAAAAGTCCCCAGGACTCTTCCGTGGAGGCCAGAGACTGCATTGTGTGTGCACAGAGGCTGGATGGGCCCCACAGAGGGACTGGGGGGCGGCAGGGCAGTGAACTGTGTGTTACACACCAAGGGCCATGTCCTTGTACACTGGATCCTCCCAGCCTCCAGTAGGGACACACAGAGAAGGAGGAAGGTGAAGGTGAATGAGCCACAGAGGCACTGGCCAGGAGCGGGCTGGCAGGGTCTCAAAGAGTCTTGGGCAAGCTGCCTGCCCCCAGCTGCCTGTAGGGACAATGGCGAGGAGGATAGAGTATGCCTCAGGGGTCAGGCCCCGCTGGCTCCAGCTGAGATTTCACTGAGTCAGACACTGTTGGGAAAAAGACTGCAGTTTTGGCCTGGGGTGGCTTCTCATGGAGGTAAGACCAGGCTCTGGCGCCCAGCCTCCTGGTTCTAGTCCCAGCCCAGCCAGGCATGCGCTGTGTGAACTGGGACAAGCGGCTCAACGTCTCTGAGCACCAGTGTCCCCAGGAGTCAGGAGGGCCCAGACTGCTGTGAAGTTGCAGGAATAAGGCGTGCACACACCTGTGGCCGTGTCTGCCGGTGGGAGGCCCTCTCCCCTGCACGGCCTCAGTCAGCCTCAAGATTCTGCCGCCCAGCTGCCCTGGGAACGGTCCTGGGGTCCGGGTGGCAGCGTCTGGCTTTGCATTTACATCCCTCCTTCAACATTCCACTGAGCTTCTAAAGCTCCCCCTTTTCCCCAGCCCCAGACTGGTCCCACTTTCCTCTCACTGTGGGATCAGAGGCCTAGGAGCAGGAAGATGTGGGGAGACATTTGCCCCCCAGGCTTCCCCTCCACTCAGCACTCCTGTGGGGAAGGAGAAGGAAAGAGGAGCAGGGGGCGGAGCCACCGACATGCTGGCTGTCACCTGGCAGCCAGGTGTGTGGTGTTTGGCTCAGCCCCACGTGGCTGGGGCCATGTGAAGACCCAATCCTCTCAGATAAGAAAGCCTCCCTCTGCCCTCTGTAACTCTTGCTTCTTATTGTTAGTCTCTCTGGCTTGTCTCTCTCCTTTGTCTGCTTTCTGTCTTGATTCCTAAGTGAACTCAGTCACTGGTTCCACAGCAGGGCCATTCTTGGTGTGTGTGTGTGTGTAAGGTGGTGGCTTTTTAGGATAGCCCCAGGCCAGCCAGGTGGGTAGAGGTGACGGGAGAGGCAGAGTCGACTTGCTTTTTCATTCATCAAGGATGGTCTCTTGGGCACCTTCTGGGTACAGTCCCACGGGCTTTATGTGAGTTGGCTTTTGGCATGAATTCAGAGGCCGTGTGGACATGTTAGAAAATATCCCGTGCTTCACAGGGGAGGTGGGATTCCACAGGGTGACTACCTGGGGTCAGAGCCCTCTGGGCTGCTTTTGCTGGCTGAGGACCTGGAGCAAAGCAGCTCAACCTCCCTGAGCCTCAGCATTCTGCCCCCTGCCCCCTGGGCTTCCTGGGGGCTGAGGCGCAGGCGCCTGCGACACTCGGACAGAGATTCACTGCAAAACAAACAGTTGATTTTTTTTTCTTCTTCCCAGCCAGTGTTGTTGCTTTGTGCTTGGCACACATCTGGACTTGGCCTGAGGAAGCATCACTATGGCTCCAGGCCTGGGGTCTGTGTGGGGTGCAGTTCATTCACTGAGGTCAAGTTTTAGCCAAGCATTGGCTGGGATGGGAGTTTTTTTTTTTTTTTTTTTTTTTTTTTTTTTTTTTTTTATGCCATTGACAAAGGCCATGGTGAGGGCATTTCTGAGCGGTATTTTTTTGTTTTGTTTTTTTGGTCGGTTGTGGGGCTTAAACTCTGGGCCTGGGTGCTGTCCCTCAGTTCTTCAGCTCAAGGCGAGCGCTCTACCACTTGAGCCACAGTGCCACTTCTGGTTTTCTGGTAATTTATTGGAGATAAGAGTCTCACAGACTTTCCTGCCCAGACTGGCTTTGAACCTCGATCCTCAGGTCTCAGCCTCCTGAGTAGCTAGGATTACAGGCGTGAGCCCCTGGCCCCCAGCCTCTGGTATTTTTTGAGAGCATTTCGCTGCACCAGGGTCCTGGGCTGCCGTGGGCAGATGTGGACACAGGACGGGAGATGTGCCCAGGACATCTACCCCGTAGCCGCCTCACGCTCAGCCGCAGGTTAGACAGACAATTATGATGTTGGACAATGCCGGAAGAGGCTCTGGAGGCTCACCTGGGGCCTCCCAGGGTGGGGACCAGATTTAGCAGTAGGGCCCTTGGTATCAATTAAGGAGCAGGGCCTTCTCTGAGAGAGGGGGCTACCTAGAGAAACCCCTTCCTTCCTCTGGGATGTACTTGGCTGGGCACCTTGTGCGGGGACCAACCTGCTCAACCTGTCTCGACCTCCCCAAGGGGTCGCTGTGTCAGCTGGACTGTGTTCTGTGCAGTCCTGAGGGTGGCACGCCCCCCTTTAGATCTCAGCCTAGCTTGGTTGCCTGGGTGACTTCCTGGAGGGTCTGGGGGTCTCAGTGCTGAGTGAGCAGAGGGCTGGCTGGGGGGGGATGGCCTTTGGTGGGCCTGAGCCTGGGCTTGATGGAGCCGGGGTGGTTTGCTGAGCCCCACTTCGCATCTTGAGCTTGGGTTTGTTTTTGCCTCTTCCACAAAGCCAAAAGAAGCTCTCAGAGAAAGTTCTGGATTCCCCCAGAAGCAGAAGTCCTTGGGGTTGTGAGGATGGTTGTCATGGGAGAGAGAGAAAGAAAGAGGAGGGGATTAATGCATGAATGAATGGACGAGTGGCTGGAAGCTGGGGTCTCTAGAGAACATGGGCTTTACGTCTCCGTTTTACAGACAGAGCCTGAGCCCTGGAAGGGGCCTGCACAGGGGGCAGTAGGGGCAGGGCCAGGACAAAGCTTCTTGACGCACCCCCCCCCATTCTTGTTGCAGCCCCGAGCCATGATGAAGACCTTGTCCAGCGGGAGCTGCACGCTCAGCGTGCCTGCCAAGAACTCGTACCGCATGGTGGTGCTGGGCGCCTCCAGGGTGGGCAAGAGCTCCATCGTCTCTCGCTTCCTGAACGGCCGCTTCGACGACCAGTACACGCCCACCATCGAGGACTTCCACCGTAAGGTCTACAACATCCGGGGCGACATGTACCAGCTGGACATCCTGGACACCTCGGGCAACCACCCCTTCCCTGCCATGCGCAGACTGTCTATCCTCACAGGTGAGCGTGTGTGCGTGTGTGTGTGTGTGTGTGTGTGTGTGTGTGTGTGCGTGTGTGCGCGCGCGTGCGGGCACGCGGGTGCGGTGGGGTGGCTGCAGGGCAAGGCGTGGGCCTGTGGGCTGGGCAGTGAGTGCCAGCTGAGAAGCAGCTTTGTGGAGGCTTGAGGCCTTCCTGCTGGTCCTTGTGGTGCTGGTCAGGTTAGTGGAAGCTGCACTGGCTTTATACCAGGGGATGGTAGCCTCCTGCCTGCTGTCCTCCCAGAGTGATCTGGGGGGCCGGGCACAGGGCAGGGGCTGGGGGTGTTGGCAGAGCTGAGACGCAGTGGCTGGTGCTCCCCTGCACTTATATGGCTTTGCTGACTCCTCATAACCCACTTAGAAGGTGAGTTCAAATCCTGGCCCTGCCACTTGGAAACTTCCCTGTGTGATCTACCATTATTCCACAAGCAGGGAGCCCGAGGCAGGGAGGTTATGGAACTTGCTCCAGTTAGAAGCTTGGCCAGGCTCTGTGACCTCTGCCCTGCTGGGGGCCACCACAGGGAAAGGTGGGGGCCACGGTGGGGCCCGGGGGCTCCTGGTGACAAGGTCTTGGCTGTTCCTTTTTTTTTTTTTTTTTGTCCTGGGGCTTGAACTCTGGGCCTGGGCGCTGTCCCTCAGCTCTTCAGTTCAAAGCTAGTACTCTACCACTTGAGCCACAGCGCCACTTTTGGTTCTCTGGTGGTTTATTAGAGATAAGAGTCACATGGACTTTCCTGCCCCTCTGGCTTTGAACCATGATCCTCAGATCTCAGCCTCCTGAGTAGCTAGGATGACAGGCGTGAGCCACTGGCGCCCGGCAAGGCTGTTCAGGTGGTTGAATGTGGTAGGTGAAAGAGTGGGTCCCTGTACCCCCCTGCCCGGGGCCTAGTCTTGGGTCCACTGCCTCCTGGGGCCCTGGGGCTAGTGACCCTGTCTCCCCAGGCCTGTTTCTCATTGCATTAGACAGAAGCTCAACGGTGCTGGTAAAAGTAGCTGAGGAATCTTTCAGGTGCTTGATGAGCAGAAGCTAAGTGCTCCGTAATCATTGGTCTTAAATGGAGCTGGCATTTGTAGTGTGCTTGATGTGGGCACACAATCATGTCCTTTCTCCCTAGGGCAAGTACCTCGCTAACTGCCAACTTAGAATGTCCCACAAGAAATGCTTGCCATGCAAGTGTGGTCATTCACACCTACCTGTATTCTCAGCTCCCCTGGAGGCCGAGATCTAGAGGATAATAGTTTGAGGCCAGCTTGGGAATAAAAGCTTGAGAGATTTCCCCCACCTCAACCAACGAGCTGGGTATGGCAGAGCATTCCTATCATCCTAGTTATGAGGAAGGCTAGAGGTAGGAGAACTTGGTCTAAGGGCAGACCTGGACTATAAAGAAAAAATGAGAGAGCGTGCCTACTTGAAAATTAACTAAAGGGAAAGTGGACTGGGGGTGTGGTTAATTAAGCACCTACCTAGCAGGTGTGAAACTCTTGTGTTCAAATCCCAGTACCTTAAAACAAAACAGACCTGTGCCCTGCCCAACCCTCTCTCTACACTCTAGCCAGGAAAGAGGCTGATGGGCGGGCTCCCTCCTCCAGGCCTTCCTTGCCAAACCTCCCTTGGTGTTCCTGGTTGTCCTCAGAATTTGGAGATGGAATGTACAAGTAGAGGATCTCTGGCTGGGCCTGGGTTCAAATCTTAGATCTGTCACTTGGAGACAGCTGTGTGTCCTATCAGTGGTCCTGGCTTCCTGGGTGGCCTCTGATATAAAGAGATATTAGTCTATATTTTATGTTAGGCCAGAGCCCTGGGCCAGGGCCCCTTCCCCAGCTCCTACCTTCCTAGAAGTGGGGCTCCATCGGCGTGGTGTGGGCCTTCTGCAACCATGTCGCCATTCCCCTCTGCCTCCCGGCAGCCGCCAGAGCCCGCAGCAACATTCTGAGCACATAGGACTGCCGCCTGCTCTGCTCACTCCCAAGCCTGGGCCTCTTTTCCCAACCTGGAGCCCAGGACTCAGGAAATTCTGAGAGCCATTCATGGCCAAGCTCGCCCTCCGGCTGCAGGCTGGCCATGAGGCCGGGGCAGGCCCTGCTGCCTGGCACCTGCAACCTCGTGTTTGAATATTGAGTCCTCAGAGACCCCGAGATCAGCCTGGCTTTGTTGGGGTTGGCAGGCTGAAGCTACTTTACTGGTGAGTTTGAGAACAGCTTCGGCCGCCGCAGGCAGGCTCCGGGAGACGGGCGGCGGCAGGGCCCAGTCCCCGGCTCCTGCTGTCCAGAGCTTGCCCTTGACGAGAGCACTGGTCTGAGTGTGGTGTGTGCCTTTCAGAAGCAGCTCTGGGGCCCAGAAATTAGGGTGTTGCTCTCTCCCTGGGGGTGCAGACTGGTACCCGAGTCCCAGGCCCCGCTTTGCTTGCCTGTCCCCACCCCTCCCCCCAAGCAGCTTTAGATCTACACACATGGGGTTGTTGAAAGTTAAGTAATGGGGCAAGTTGTGGTGGTGTGGACCTGTAATGCCAGCTACTCAGGAGCTGGTTAGGAGAAGCAAGGAAAAAGAAACATGGATCGTTTATCCAAAAAATAACTAAAGCTAAGGGGCTGAGTGTGTGGGTCTAGTGGTAGAAACACCTGCCTGGCAAGTGTGAGGTGTTGAGTTCAAACCCCAGTATCCCTCGTCCCCCCAAAAAAGAATGGAAGCAGAAGTGAGGGAGAGGCTAGCAAATGAGATCATAGAGGTGAAGCCATTGACCCACCCTGCCCTCCCCTCTCCCAGCCCCTCCCCAGTCCCGCCTCTGCAGTAAGAGCCGGGTCTGAGGGAGGCCTTGGAGGCGGGTAGCATGGGTACTGGGGGCCACATGCTCTTGTTCATCCCATGATCTGCTCCAGAAGCCCCAGAACATGGCCTGTGCGCCAGCATGAAGCCAGCACTGGGAGGAGTTGTAGCCCTGTCCTAGCCACAGTGAAGCTGTGTGACCTTGGGCAGGTTGCTTGCCCCTTCTGAGTCTGGTTTTGCTCACCTTTCACAGGAAAGCAGGAACATCTCCCCGTGGAGGTGTTATGAGGTATGAGGAGACCATCAGGGGTGGAACGGGTGCTGGGTACCCAGTAGGTGCCAGGTGTCGTTACCAGTGCCTGGGAAGGCAGGGAGCCACCCTGCCTTTGTTATCTGTGACAGCCCTCAAAGAGCCCTGCTAGGCCATGTTGCATTCAGCTGGTGCAGATGGGGACACGGAGGGCTAGGGAGTTGGTAGGGCCCTGCTCAAGGCTGCATGGCTGGTAAACAGAAATTCCAGATGTGATCCACACCGCCCCCCGCCCAACTTGTGCTACCACACTGCGGCCACCGGTATTGGCCGGATTCCACTGTGTCAGGTATACAGGAGGCCCTGGGCATGTGCGCTGGGCAAGACCCCAGCTTGCACAGCTGGCCGGTCATTGTTATCCTCATAGGGTGGGGGTGTGGTTGTGTACAGGTGTGCACCAGTTCTGGGGCTTGAACGCAGGGCCAGGGTGCCAATCTCCTAGCTCTTTAGCTTAAGGCTATGCTCTATCACTTGAGCTCTACACCTCTACTTCCGGCTTTTTGTTGGTTAATTGGAGATGAGAGTCTCAAGGACTTTCCTGCCCAGGCTCGCTTCAAGCCATGATCCTCAGATCTCAGCCTCCTGAGTAGCTAGGAGTATAGGCGTGAGCCCCCATGCGTGGCTAATAGTCTCATAGTCTGTGAAAGTCCACAGGAAGTGCCAGGTGGGCTGATCCTATTTCAGCTGGGCTGCTCTGTGCATGAGCCACGAATGAGGGTTTGAACCCCTTAGAGCCTCAACTTCCTGCTCTGACAGCTGGGGGCAATCAGGGCCATTTATTGGCCCAGGAACTGCCCAGGGCGGGCCCCGCTTGTCACTCACCCGCTGGGCTCTCTCTGTAGGTGACGTCTTCATCCTGGTGTTCAGCCTGGATAGCCGGGAGTCCTTTGACGAGGTCAAGCGCCTCCAGAAGCAGATCCTGGAGGTCAAGTCCTGCCTGAAGAACAAGACGAAGGACGCGGCGGAGCTGCCCATGGTCATCTGCGGCAACAAGAGCGACCACAGCGAGCTGTGCCGCCAGGTCCCCAGCACCGAGGCCGAGCTGCTGGTGTCTGGAGACGAGAATTGTGCCTACTTCGAGGTGTCGGCCAAGAAGAACACGAACGTGGACGAGATGTTCTACGTGCTGTTCAGCATGGCCAAGCTGCCGCACGAGATGAGCCCCGCGCTGCACCGCAAGATCTCCGTGCAGTACGGCGACACCTTCCACCCCCGGCCCTTCTGCATCCGCCGCGTCAAGGACATGGACGCCTACGGCATGGTGTCGCCCTTCGCCCGCCGCCCCAGCGTCAACAGTGACCTCAAGTACATCAAGGCCAAGGTCCTGCGAGAGGGCCAGGCCCGAGAGAGGGACAAGTGTGCCATCCAGTGAGCGGCAGGGACGCTGGGGAGGGCCTTGGGGCGGTGCCTTCAGGGAGGTGGCCCCAGCTGCCCGCTGCCCACGTTCCCCCAGCCGTGGGCGCCCTGGGGGACCAGCCCAGAGGGGCCCCAAGATGCTCCGTCCACCCTCCTGCCTTCGTGTCTCTTCCCTGAGGCCTCTTGTCCCTGGCTCCCTGTGGCCCTGGCCTCCATGGGAGGCCCAATCTTCGAGGATAGGAGGCCAGTTGAGGAGAAGTCAGCGCTGACCCAGAGGCTCAAGTTGGGAGAAACATGGATGCCAGAAGGCCAGGAGCCGTGTGTTACACGGAGCCTCCTGATACAGATCCGGACAAAACCACCGGACATCCAGACACGAGCGGCCTCCTGCTCCCCTGGTGGGGTCGGCGTGGACACGGATGGGGAGGGGCTCCCTCCCGGCCTGCAGCTCCCCCCTTCTGCTCAGTCACGTCCACTCACCCCTCCTGCTTGGCCCCTGGGCTGCCCCAATATGGAGCCGGTGGCCTGTGTGCTGCATCTCTGAGACTGTGACTGGTCCTGCGCCAGTCTTCTGCCGTCCCGCCCACGTGACGTGTGCTTGTCTTTTTGAAGCTGTTCCTGGTTGTGTTAGCCATAGACCCAGGTTGTTTGTACCCTAGAGCCTAGTGACCCTCCATACCACCTTTCTGCAGCCTCATTCCAGTTCCAAGCCACTGTCTGTGCCAGGCAGGGTGCTGGGGCTGGATGCTGAGCCCATACTGAGCAGCACAGTTACCAACAGCTGTGCTGGGTGCCTCTCCTGCTCCCATTTCTCAGACAGGATGGCTGAGGATCAGGGGGGAAGGAGACAAGCCCAGTTAGTTCGGGGAGACGAGGGAGGGTGGAGGAAAGCTCCCACTGGCGGGCCCCACACACCCAGCTGGGTGTGCTGGGTTTTGAACCTGCTAACCAAAGCCCCCCACCCCCTCCCTGTTCCCAGTTCTGAATAAATACATCTAATCTCCTTCAATGTAATGAAGTTTGCTAGCACTGGTGTCTCACGCCTGTCATCCAGCTACTCAGGAGGCTGAGATCTGAGGATCACAGCACAGCCCAGGCAGGAAAGCCCCCGAGACTCTCCAGTTAACCAGCAAAATGCCAGCAATGGAGCTGTGGCTCAAGTGGTAGAGCGCCAGCCTTGATCCAAACAACCTAAGCAGGCCCTGAGTTCAAGCCCCACGACCAGCACCAACAATGAAAATGAAAAATAAATGGACTTTTAAGATCACAAGAAACCATAGTAGTCCTCTGGGGTTTTGCCAAGGCCCAGAGAGGGTCAGTTACTCCCCCTGGGTCACACCGCGAGCCTGGAAGCAGCAGAAGCAGGGACCAGCCCGGACCTTCAGTGTGGGCTGTGGTGGGCAGCTCTCCAGAGGGCGTCCTCAGCCCCCCTAGGCCTGCTGGGATTCAAGGCACCACCCCCGCCCTCTCCCCCGAGTGGGCTGCTGAGAGTCTCTGTGTATGTACGTGTCCGTATGTCCGCACACGCCAGCACACACACTTCCCGGCCCAGCTCTGCGCCCCAGCCTGCCCCACCCGTGTGTGCGCCCCCAGCAGCCCCCAGCCACCTCCCTGACCGCCGGACCCCGCAGCCCAGCCCCACGGTCACACCCCACTGCCTGGAACTCTATACACTCGCCATTAAAGTGGGTTTGTTACGAAGCCGTGTCCTCCCTGTGGTTTTCCCGGCCAGTACCCCGTCTCCATGCCCCTGCAGGCCCCTCACTGGCACGGGGCGCACGGGAAGCCCGTGGAAAGCCCGGAGGGGGTGGCACTGCCCCCGTCCGGGCCCTCCTCGCAGAGTGTCCCGAGCTGTGTGTCTTTCTGGAAGTACGGCCAGGTCACAGACACGGCCAGCTGGCTCCACCAGGCTCCCTGGGTCTGAGTTCTCGGGTGGAAAGGTTTTCAGTTCTTACGACTGATTTGTGAGCCAGACACGGTGGCTCACACCTGTAATCCTAGCCGCTCAGGAGGCTGAGGTCTGAGGATCCTGGTTCAAAGCCACATTTGAGAGACTTGTCTCCGATGAACCAGCCGAAAGCTAGATGTGGATGTGTACCTTAAGCAGTAGAGTGCCAACCTTGAGTGAAAAAAACCCACTTGTTTGAGGTCCTGAGTTCAAGCCCTAGTACTGCTACACACACACACACACACACACACACACACACACAGTAATCGGGGTCTGGGTGTGGTGGAACATACCAAGTTAAAGACCAGTCTGGGTTGTATAACAAATCCCTGTCACACAAACAAGCAAAAACAACCCCAAGAAACAACTTGTTAGGGAAGCCAAGCACTGTAGCATACACCCATAGTCCCCCACTACTTCAGAGGCTGAAGCAGGATTGCTCAAGCCCAAGGGTTCAAGACAGGCCTGGGAAATACAGTGAGACTGTGTCTAAGAAATCAATAAGGCCAGGTGGGGGTTGCTGCTGTGACTGGCCGGGTGGGGGGATAGCTCTTGTTACTCTCCACCGTGGACCATCTGTGGGGCACGCATTGTCCGGATGTCCCTAGGTCTTTTGTAGATGTGAGATGAGGCGTGGCACACCGCTGTTCCAGCTGCACCTGTTGACAGAGGGGGCAGGAAGCAGGTGGCAGTCACACCTGAGTGGGCCCCGCCCCACGTCCAGCCAGCCACGCCCACCCTCCCTCCGCGAGGCTCTGGAAGCCAGCCCTCCCCCAGCTTCTCCACCTGTGAAGCTGGCGGACAAGGGACAGCTGGACAGACACCCACAGAACAGCCCCTCATGGCCCTGACCTCTGTGAGAAGGAATTAAGAATTCCAGTTGTGTAATTCCACCCCAGCTTCCCTCCCTTGCCCTGCAATCCTGCCCCAGCATGGGGCTGCAGTGGAGGGGGGTGCTGGGGGAGGGCGGGGGGCAGCAGGATCCACTCCCCCAGTGAGGGCCTCCCCCGGGCCCGGGGAAAGGCCAGAGAATCCACATCAGTGAACATAGCCTGACTCCCCAGCCTGGGAATCGGCCTCGCAGTCCAGCCCTGTGAGCTCCCGGCCTCGCTCCTCCGTTCTGCCTCCCTGAACCTGTCACTTACTCAAGAGAGAAACTTCAGCCGCGTCACAGCTTGGTGGGGGCTGATGGGAGGCCTGCCACGGGCTCAGCAGCCAAGACTGCTGGGAATGGGGGAAGGGAAATGGAGCTGACCTTTGCTTAAAAACAACAGTAACAAAACTTACCACACAACAAGCACCCTACATAGGTAATGGGAAGGAATAGGAATCTCTTTTTAAATGAGAAGGCTCAGAGAAGTAGAGTCCTTTGCCGGAGGATGCACAACAAATAAGACAACAGAGAGAGACATCTGTGGGTGTCGAAAGCATGCTTAGGCTCCAGGGCTTTCAGAACTGAGCTGGCTGAGGGGCTGCTGTCTGGAGGGAGGGGTGGGCAGGTGGGGTGGGTGTGGAGAAGTCGCTGCTGCAGTATATTAAATCATGAAGAACCGGATCCCCCATCTCTAGGAGGTCATCTTAGCTGGAGGGGTCGTGGGAGAGAGTGGAGACGCACCCCTGCTTTTCAGAGCCACCGTCTCCAGGCCTCCACTTTCCTGCCTCCTTGAAAGAGCCCAGATGGGCGGCTCCCACACGAGTGACGTGGAGTCCCACTGTACTGGTCACTCCACGGCCAAGGCAGCGGAGGAGAGGCAAGATTTCCCCTTCTTCCTCCAGAATCAGCCTTGAATGAAATAAAGCTAAGCCAGATCACCAGACCCTGAGTTCAAGCCTCAATATCAGTGGGGGGGGCACACGCATGTGTGCACACACAATGAATATTGCTGTTCACTGGAGGTTATGAGGATTACGTGAATTGATGCTTTCAAAATGCTAAGAATGGCCAGGCGTCCGTGCCTCACGCCTGTAATCCTAGCTGCTCAGGAGGCTGAGATCTGAGGACAAAGGCTGAAAGCTAGCCTGTGCAGGAAAGTCTTTTCTTTCTGGTCTGAGACCAGAACTCAGTACCTAATGCTTTTGGTCATTGGCTAGCACTCTACCCACTGAGCCACACTTCCAGACTTGAGTCTGTGAGACTCTTATCTCCAGTTCACCACCAAAACTGGAAGTGGTAGAGTGGTTGGAGTGGTAGAGTGTTAGCCATGAACAGAAATGCTCAAAGACAATGCCCAGACCCTGAGTTCAAGCCCCAGGACCATGTGCGTTCACACACACACACACACACACACACACACACACACACACACACACACACACACACACACACACACACACACACACAGAGCCAGGAGGGGAGGCTGTGCAGGGCAGGACTCAGCTGGGGCCCTGCGTGGCCCTGTCATGGGCTCTGGCGATGCCTTCTTTCCAGGCAACCTGTCACTGTGTCTCCATGGCTTCATCCCTGAAGGGTCTGGCTTGCATCGAGAGATGGTGACTTGCATCCAGGCTCAGAGGAAGCTGAGCCAGGCAGGCAGGGGCTTTGAGAAAGTCTCTCCCTTCCCCCAGGGCGCTGACTTCCCAGTGTGGTGCCTGCTGGGGACAGGAGATCCCAAGGGAGAGCAGACTCAGCTTTCTAATGTTTTCATAAGAAATTAAACCTGAAGTTAAAAAAAAAAAAGGCCTGAATCTGATTTATCCAAAGAGGCAAGAAGTATCCAGAAGTGACAAGGACCACGGGAAGGAAGAGGCGTTTATGCACCCACAGACACACAGCTTTGTCTCCTCTCTGCCCGGTGGGGCAGGCAGGCTGCTGGGCTGGGCAGGCGGGATGAATAAAGTTCTCACAGAATCTGGGGCAGGAGGTGGGGACACCCAGGTCCAGAAATTTGGGGAGGAAAGGGGAGGTAACCCTCCTGTCTTGTCTCTTAAGAAAACTTGCAGAATTTTAACCAGAAGTCCTTCCTGAGTCGTAGAGAATCATATTGTTCTGCTTAACACAAGTGTAATTAGACTTCAAATAAAAAGATCTTAGTTACTCATGGGGCATATTGTCATTTTCAAAATAGATGAGCCATTAAAATGCTATTATTCATAGATTTCATATGTTTGTAGGCTTAGTTCTTTCTAACTGCCCCCCCCCCTTTTTCTGATACTTAAAATTACCAAAAGCACTTGATATTCACCGTAAGTAAGGATGAGATCAGTAAGAATCTCACACTGGGAAATATTCTCTCCAGTGTAAATCTGCTGTAAAAAGGAGCAAAGAGAGTGGTTGCTGGTGGCTCACGCCTATAATCCTAGCTACTCAGGAGGCTGAGATCTGGGGATCATGGTTCAAAGCCAGCCCAGGCAGGAAAGTCCATGAGACTCTTATCTCCAATTAGCCACCAGAAAACTGGAAGTGGTGCTGTGGCTTAAGTGGTAGAGCACTAGCCTTGAGCTAAAGAGCTGAAGGACAGCACCTAAGCCCAGAGTTCAAGCCCCACGACGGACCAAAAAAAAAAAAAAAAAAAAAAGTAAAAAGTAAAAAGAAAAGAAAAAGGAGCAAAGTGGCTGGATGTGGTGGTACATGTCTATAATCTCAGCTAATCTGGAGGTAGAGGCCAGACTGGGCAAAGTTAGTGAGACCTTGTCTCAAAACTAGAAATACAGACAGGCATTGGCATTGGTGGCCTATACCTGTAATCCTACTCAAGAGGCTGAGATCTGAGGCCCTGAGACTCTTGGTTCAAAGCCACATGAGGCCGGAAACTCCATAGCGACTCATTTCCAATTAACCATCAAAAAGCTGACAGTAGAGCTGTGGCTCAAGTGGTAAAGTGTCAGCCTTGAGCAAAAACGTAAGGGCCAACTAGCATCCAGGCAGGCTCTGAGCTCAAGCCCTAGTACTGGCACAGAAAAGAAAAATGAAATGGAAAAAAATTACAAAAGCAGAAAAACAAAGGGCGGGGGCATAAATCATACGGTGGTAGATGAGGCTTTAGATGCCACCCTCAATGCTGGAGGAAAAAGGCACCCTCGTTTTGAAAAGGAGCAAAGAGTAGCGGAAGAATGAAGCTTCCATTCTGCTCACTTGGTCACTTGGTCACTTGCACACGTGCGTGTGCTCCATTGTTGGTTGGCCCTGCCTGGCTCTGCCTCCCTGAAGCTGCCTGGGTGGTGTGTAGGTGTGTGTGTGCGTGTGCATGTGTGTGTGTGTGTGTGTGTGTGTGTGTGTGTGTGCACTGTGGGCTCCCTCAGAACTGTAAACCTGAGCCAGGGCCGAATTCCACTCTCCACTCTTTAATCCACTCCCGATTCTCTTTTCCTGAACAAGAGCCAATCAATTTTCCCATGTCATCATATTTTTTTTTCCATTGTTAGCAAGAGCAGCTGGAATTCTTCTTTTCCAGAAGGAAACTATTCCGCATGGCTGGTGAGGCTCACTCCCTAGCTCGCTCTTCGCTGACATCTTTGTGCCCAGGCTCACAGCCTGACCACAGCCGCGTACCCCAGAGACGCGTGGCCCAAAGCTCCCTGATAAATCCAGCACATCCTTCTCCTGGGTCCTCCAACCCACCTCTGTGCCCGTAAGTCATCTAAGCGTGTGCAAAAACCCACACACAGGTACACACATGCACACACAGAGGTACCCATGCACCCACACAGAGGTACACGCACACCCCACACAGAGGTACACACATACACACCCCACACAGAGGTACAGGTGTGTACACACATGCACACACAGAGGCCAATATGTTTATACATGCACATGAAACACAATGGTATATACCTGTGCACACTGATATATGTATATATATATACACATGTGTATATACATAAATATATAAACAACACCAAGGCTTGGGTGCACATGCTCCTACAGGCACTTACATTCATTTGCACCTGTCTACAGGAGCGCACACACACACACACACACACACACACACACAGAGGCGTGTGCACAAGCATATGTATGTACAATTATACACATGCTCACGTAAGAACAGTACATTTGTGCATGGCATGTGAATGGGTCCATACCCATCTACCGCTACACCTGCACACAAATGTACATCACACACACAAATATGCACACACATTCACGCACACACATGCATGTACACATTGCCAGTGGGCCCAGGAGTGCACATACTACCAAGGAGGAGGAGGAGGAAGAGGAACAAGAGGAGGAGGAGGAGGAAGAAGAAGAGCAGGAGGAGAGGGAGGAGGAGGAAGGGAGGAGGAGGAGCAGGAGGAGGAGGAGGAGGAGGAGGAGGAGGAGGAGAAAAGGTAAGGAAGGGGAGGAGGGAGAAGCAGTGCGAGAGAAAGCAGAGGAGCAAGGGGAGGAGGAGGGCAGACACATCGTTCTCTCCTCTTCTTTCAAACAATTTCTTGCCCTTGGCACAGACTTTTGTTTTGGCATCTTTTGTTATTCTTTTAGATCCTGAACAGGCAGGACTGGAACAAATGCTCGTTTTACAGCTGGACTTTGTGGTTTCTAGCAGCGGATCTCCGGGAACAGAATGGCGCATGGAAAGAATGCGCAGGCCTCCAGTGGGCCTGTTTGTCTGCAGCCCCCCCCCTTCCCGTCTCTGCCGGGAGAAGGTGCCAGGCACAGGCTGGCGAGAAGCCATGCCCTCTTCTGGTGGTGGCGGCTGTGCCCCTGCCCACTGGGTGAACTTGGGTGGTGTGCTCCCTGTTTCAGGTCCCTCCCGTGTGGACATTTTCAGACGACCGCAGATGGAGAAACTGAGGCTGGGAATTTGCAGAGCCTTCCTGGCTAGCAGCCCCGACAGCCATGTGGCAAAGCCTCTTCCGGGCCCGTACACATGCGCTTCTCAAAGCTGGTTGTGTGGGGGCTCCTGGGATCTTGGCAAAATGCAGATTGGCTCAGGGAGGGCATGGGGTGAACCCGAGAGTCTTTCTAGCAAGCTCCTAAGTGAACTACACCTTTACTAGAAAGTTCTGACACTGAAGGCCTGTGTAGCTACACTTGGCTTTTCTGTACCAGGTGGAGGTGGACGGTGTCGTGGTCTCTCTGAGTGGTTCCCCTTCCTCTTTGCCTCTGGGAACCCCAGTCCCACCTCCCTTTTTCGGAGCCATTTGGAACTGGGGTTGTCCATTGGCTAGAGGTGACCTGATTTTCACAGCTCTTACTCCCTGAGGGCTGGGGGAAAGAGCCTCTCTCCTCTTGGAGCCTCAGTTTCCCCATCTGTACCACAAGGAGGCTGACTATATCTTCGGCTGCCCCTCAGGGCCACGGGCAGGATTCTTGCCCAACACTTGGCCTACTGTCACCACTAGCACTTTTATTCTAGTGGGCTGGGTGAGGCCCAGAGGTGGACATTTTCCAACACCTGCCCAGGTGATCATGTAGGGGAGGTGGACTCAGACAAGCCCTGGAGGTCTGGTGGCTAGATCTGCACACAGGTGCAGGGCTCACCTGCAGAGAAACCTCAGTATAGCGGTTACACAAGCACGTGCGTGGGCACACGCGCACACACACACACACACACACACACACACACACACACACACTCACGGTGGAAAGAGCTCAGAGAACAAAGCTCAGGATAAAGACCCTGGCTCCAGGTTGAACTTTCTTTTCTTCTGATTGGCACTTGATGTATGTCTTAATTAAAGCCTCAACCCCACACATCCATCATCAGCAGGGCTCCCCCGCCATCACACCTCCCACAGGAGGGCGGGAGGGCATCGCTGAGCTGCAGTGGGTGCGGGGGGGGGGGGGGTTGGAGGGCGGTGGAGGGCGGCCCAGGATGCAGCGAGAGTTCACCTGACACCATGACCTCAATGGAGGGGCCCCCAATCAGCTTGAGCCCCGCCTCGGTGGTGGCCTCACAGCAGAGCCCAGACAGGAACCAGGTTTCCTGAAAGTCCTGGGGTTTCCATAGCAACATGCCCCATCCAAGACTGACGATGGCCCCATCACCAGGAAAGCTGGAATGGGGCAAGCTAAATTTGTGTAATCCCTGCCCTGTGGTGTCTGGGTGGATCGGGGCCTTTCAGAAAGGGACAGACAGACAGACAGGCACCAGGAGCTCCACCCACTGGCTCCCCACAGGCGGGAAGCCAGAGGCCAGGTAGAGATCCCTCCCCATGGTCCCTGGTAATGGGCCCGGGGTACAAATCCCGGCTCTGTCAGCTTCTGGCTCTGTGACAAGTTAATTGGCAGCTCCGTGCCTCAGTATCCCCAAATGAGGATAATAACACTTTCTGGTGAGAGATTCTTCTAAGGATTAGGTGAATGGAGAAAGGCAAGCAAAGACTTCACTCAGCCCTCACAAGACCCAGGCAGGTGGGGTGTTTCTTCCTGGCACCCACACCCCCAGAGTGCCAGGCCCTCCCACCAACTCGAGACCTTCCCAAGCCTCAGTCTCCCCACTGGCTTGAGCAGTGGCTCTGCAGCTTGAGGCGGGGAAGTTTTGTCACTTCAATATCTCGTGTGCCACTCATTTGTGCCAGGATCTCTTTGGGGGTAGAACGCACATTAGTTGTTGTTGTTGTTGTTTTTAAACAACAAAACAAACCAACTCTACAGATGATTCCAATGTTCAGCCAGAGGAAATCTGGATGCATCTGTTGGCCCCTGTAAGGTGACTGGGCCTGAGTCCTGAGTGGGAATGGGGGGAGTGCGAGGGGTTCAGTATGAACTCATGCATGCCCTCCTTCCACACCTGCTTGAGCTGTGCACACAGCAGATACCGGGTAAGAGGCCTACCCGTGGCATCTATTGACTTTGGGGGAGGCAGGTTGGCTCCCCCCCCCCTCTCACACACACACACACACACACACACACACACACACACACACACACACACACCTCTGCTTAGGAGCCATGGGCAAGGGTCTGAGCAGTCGGAGAGGCTGTGAAGGCAAGCTGAGCAAGGAGGCCCACAAAGTTAGCAAGCCAGCAGGTGTGCAGGAAACACCCCACACATGCCACAGATTCCTGTGGCCAGATGGCACTCAGTGGCCTCAGGAAGCCACATGGATGGGCCTGTGGAGCTAACCCTGGGTGAGGGGACCCCAGCAGGGCAGGGCCGGGCCTCTTCCTTCCCTCGATGGTGCAGGCCAGCCTGGGCCTTGCACCTCTACTCAGGAAGAAAGAGAAAGCTCTGTATAATATTCCTGCCATAGCCATGGGGATGTACAGACCCTTACCCTCCCAATTAACTTGAAAATCCATTGCCTGGCTGGGCGCTGGTGGCTCACACCTATAATCCTAGTGCCTCAGGAGGCTGAGTTCTGAGGACCTTGGTTCAAAGCCAGCCTGGGCAGAAAAGTCCATGAGAATCTTATTTCCAATAAATTACTCAGAAAAAAGCCAGAAGTGGCACCGTGGCTTAAGTGGCAGAGTGCTAGCCTTGTGTACAAAAAGGCTGAGGAATAGCACCCAGATCCTGAGTTCAAGCCCCAGGCTCCCCGCTCCCCCAAAAAAGTCCACTGAAGCCAAAATGCCTTGTCTTTTATATGCTCATGTCCTTTAAATCACCTATAATCCCAGGGATACAAGAGATAGAGGTAGGAAAACTACAGTTTGAACTCAACCCAGATAAAAAGCAATACACTCTATCTAAACAACAACAACAACGTATTTTAAAAAGTGGAAGAGGGTGGGCTGGAGGTGTGAGTCCCATGTAGAGTCCTTTTCCTAGCAAGCACAAGGCTCTGAGTTCAAACCCTAGAACCACCAGAAAAAGAACAGGAACTCAAACTTGCCATTCCTTTTGCTAAATTTCTGGCTGTTTCTTCCTCATTTGATGCTAAAAATACTCTGCCTTACCCGAACTCAGAGATCCCAGCTGCCTTTTGGGGCCTGAATGGACCCATTCACTAAACAAGCATGCTACCTTCCCAGGCACCTGTGTTCCTGCTTGGCCCTTCTGGAAGATTCTCCTCTCCTGGGAGTGTAAATGTCCCTCCCACTCTGCCAGGCTGCCTGGGGTGGGAAGATCTGAGTGAACCAGGCAACAGTACATGCCAACCCCCCCGTCCTCGTCCAGATTCAAAAAAGCCACTCATCATTCCTCCCGACGAGTCTGGATCATTTCTGAAATGGGTGAGTGCTCACAGCGCACACAAAGAGCCTTTTCCCCAACAGCCCGCCTTTCATCTGGCTCACGGGGAGCTAAAAACATCCCCAATCCGTCCTTCTTAGTGGTCATTACCATTACGAAGCCTCATTTTCACAAACATCGTTTTGGAAAAGAGCCGCATATGCCCCTGGGGGAGGTGTGCCTCAGGACTCACCCTGGGGGCTGGGGTGGGGGTGGGGAATGTCCTCTTTGAACCTCAGTTTCTCTGTCTGCAAGGAGGCTGGACCAGATGCCCCCAGGTTGTTTTAAGGCTCTAAGGCCCAACTTAAAAGTCGTATCTACCTATAATTGCTGATGTGTGTGTGTGTGTGTGTGTGTGTGTGTGTGTGTGTGTGTGTGTGTATGGGGGGGGGCTGTGTTCCTTCTTTGGAACCTAGTGGGGTGAGGTTAGGCCTGGGGGGTCTCCTCCCCAGCCCCCTTCCAGTCCAGGATACCTAGCCAGGTTCTGTCCCCTCCCCTGCCCCTAGGATTCCCCTCTGGCCTTCCCTCCTGGCTGGCTGCCTTCCAGGCCAGCCCCTTGCCGCAGGGCCTCACTCCTGCAGTGCGCAGGGCCTCACTCCTGCAGTGCGGGTACAGCCAGACTCTGCACACACCCTGCCCTCCACCCCTATGTCCTTGTTCCGGTGAACACACAGCTCCCACCTGACTTCTTCGGGGGGTCCTGTTCAAACCTCTCCCCATGAACAAAGCGCTCTGAGTCCCCCTGCCTCCAGATCTTCCTGGCAGCCTCCTGCTTCACAGTCAGCACCCAGGCCTCCTGAGTGCTGGGATTACAGACCAGCTTCACCCTGACCCGCGACCTCTCCTGCGGGGTCAGGTGTGAAATTGTTTCACCTGTGGCACCATGTCCACACCTAAGAGAAGGTTTCCAATTTGGGTGCATTTTGGGTCTCTGATTTTTCGATTAAGGACACCCATCACAAACCGGCGGCTGCCTGCCCGCCCCCCACCCCCTGCCCCCCCAAACCCTCATCACCAACCTGCAGCAGCTAACTAACCAGCAAGCCCTGGCTCGGCAGGCTCTGCCATGGCCCCAGCTGGCCTAGGGCAGGTGAGGGGATCGTCCGCTCAGCAAGGGGACCTGAGCAGGTGCCCCGGTGGATGTTGGGAGCTGACCACCCAGTCCACCTCAGGCCCCCCACCTCCAGCCACTGCCACTGCTAAGCTTGTGGAAAGAGGCAGGAGCATGCATGTATGCTCCTCTGGCCAGGCCACCTTCACCCCAACACCTAATAGAGTCCCCATCTCATGGAGAAGAACAGCCAGCCCAAGAGAAGAACAACGCCGCTGGCTGCCGGTGCTAAGGAAGGAAACAGCGTAGCAAAGCCTGTGTGTAGAAAGCCATGGGAGAGCTGGGGCTGCTGCCCGGAGCTCCCAGCCCCAGAGGGAGAGCTGTCAGTCACCCCAAACTCGGCTCCTCCTCCCTCCCACACCACCCACCAGTGTCACATGCCTCCTGAGGGAGCCGAGGCTGCGGGGGGGGGCCCCCAGTGCAGGGAACCCTGGGAGCTGCTCCTGTGGGTGGCTGGGGGAGGGGAGGGCCGAGGGTGCACACGCTGGAGACACACGTGTGCTCACTCTCCTGCAGCTTCTCTTCTCTGAGGCGCCTCAGTCCCCCCATCCCCCCACCCCTGCAGCCTCCAGGACCGGGCCTCCCACAGAGGAGCCTCTCGAGTCAGAGTGGGAGGGGGCCTTGGAGGTTAGCCAGCCCTCCTGCTCACACTGTATGGCTCAGACAAGAATAAAGTCCTAGACTACTCTACCCAGCACAGGGGATGGTGGCAGAGAGCCACCAGGTCCTGAACCCATCTTTTCAATCCCCACCACTGGGATGGCAAATGTGGCTTGCTGGTGACAAGCATAAGATCTGTCTGTACTCTGCCTCCAAGCCACCGCAGGAAGCAAGCACTGTTGCCTTTTGGACTTAGATCGGAAGAAATCAAGACCAGAGTGCTTAGGTTGTCTGTCCAAAGTCACACAGTGTTGTAAATAATGGATTTGACTCCAGAGTCCCTGAACTCAATCCCTGTTCCATGTCCTGTCTCCCGAGGAAGAGATCCATGAATTAAGTGCTTAGCATCATTCAGACTCACGGTCAGCCCTCCGTGTGTTATTTGTGCTATGTTAGCAACTAGATCAAAGTCCCCTCATGGTTCTGGTGAAACTCCTGGTTCTGGTGGAATCTGGTGAAAAATTCCTGGGCACTCACGGTGTTTCTTCATGAGAGGGACAAAGAGAGTGGGTCCTGGTGAGCCAACAGCCACATCCCTGACTCCTAGCTGAGAGCCTGCCTTACCTGTAATCAGCCATGAGGCTGAGGGGGAAAGCAGGTTTTCTGATAACCAGGCTTGAGCTCTGCTGGGCTGGCTAGAGGAAAGAGTGCTGAATTTGCATTCAGAACCCAGTCCAAGTCCTAGGTCACTCAGTGCTGAGAGCATGTGGCTCCAGCTATGTATGACATCTGTGAAATGATGATGATGTCTACCTTGGAAAGTTGCTTGTACAGCTCAGCAAGGTGACACCTGTCTATGTGCAGGTGTCAAAGAGGGATGGGCTGGTGGGAAGGCTAAAGGAGAATGCAGGTGAGGCACCTGGCAAAAAGTGAACGCTCACAAGTTGTTAGCAATTCCTACTGATCTTACTGTGACAGACCAAGCATTATACCTCTGTGATTGTTGTCCAAATGGGCAGACGGATGACAGACAAGCCAATCTGTCTGTTGACTAACAGACCAGTGGAAGGTGACATAGATGGATGAATGGTCTGATGGGTAAATGGATGGATGGGCTGGTGGATGGATGGACAGATGGGTGAGTGGACAAATAGGTGGATAGATGGGTGGATGATGGATGGGTGGGTCAAATGAATGAATGGGTGAGTGGGTGGATGCATGGATGGATGGGTTGGTAGGTGAATGAATGGATGGATGGATGGATGGGTGGGTGGATGGATGGATGCATGGGTAGATGGGTAGGTGGATGGAAATTTGATAGGTAATTACATGGATGGATGGATAAGTGGGTGGGTAAATGGATGGATGGATGGATGGTTGGATGGGTGAGTGGTTGATGGATGGATGAATGGATGAACCAATAACAACCAGACTGAAAGGCTGGTGGTTGTTCAGATCAGTGTGTGAACATGTGAATGGAATCACTGGGTAGAGGGAAAGATGGATGCATGGCCAATGGGTAGGCGCATGGAGAGATGACTCCTAGTAGGCAGATGTTGGATGGATGGAAGGGGTGGGGCTCCTTCCTTCCCCTCTGAACTGAAACTAGAGGCTCATGCCGAAGCTACAGGACCGCCACAGACACTTATAAGAAAGGGTGGGCGGAACTTCCTCCTCCCGCAGGAAGTCTCACCACGTCCCAATGTCCACACTTGGAATGGAGGCTCTGTGGAACAAGGTGATGGGGACAGATATGAACTCTCAAGCTGTCTCTGTCTGTCTCCATCTCTGTCTGTCTGTCTGTCTCCTCTATCTGTCCACCTTGGCCAGCGGGGAGCACTATGAGGAAGAAGGTAGTATGGCTTCTGCCAGCCTGGGCTCAGAGGCCCAGCAAGTAAGGCCTGTCCAAGGAGAGGACGTTAGCAGAGGGAGATGCACAGCGCACCCCTGGGGACTGCCTGGATGTGGCCCAGAAGAACAAAACATCCTGTTGGCGGGCCTCTGCAGCCGGAGGGGACCTGCTGTGGCAGGAAGGAGCCTTGGCTTGGACGCTGGCACAATGTGCAATGCATGGATTCTGCTCACCATGGGTCCTGGATCTTAAAGTCCCTTCTCCACGAGCCTCAGTGTCTCCATCTGTGAAATGGGACAGCAGCAGCCTTGCCTTTGTAACACTACCATGAGCACCGAGGACGTCATGGGAGGGGCTGTGGCTGGGCCCCGGGGTGTCTCCCTGCCTGGTGAACCGGTGGACATCTTGGTCCTCAGACAAGCCCCTCCCAGCCTGGAGACTTAGGCTAATCCAGGATAATGCTGCTAACTAGCCGGGGCTCAGAGGTCAGGCCTGTGCTGTCTGGGTCTCTCTCCTCCGGAGGCAGCCTCCTGGGAGCTTCTCACAACTGTTGGTGGGGCAGAGCCTGGGAGGAGCCAGGGCAGGGACCGGAAGGCCTCAGAGTTTTCCCAGGCTGGAGGTCACTGAGGAACGGCTCTCCCTTCCCCCAACACAGCTGGGCTTTGCTCCCGGTGTGGCTTTCCCAGACCTCCCTGGCCCCTGCCTGCTGGGGACAAACACAAGAGGGGGAGGGGAAGGGCCTTTCGAAGAAGAGGCCTACCAGGCTCTTGAGGTCAGCACCCCCCCCACCAGCTGGGCCCACACATTTCAGGCCTTGAGGACAAGGCTAGGCCTCTAGTTTCCTCATCTGGAAAAAGGGTTCTTTTGGTGTTGGGGCTGGGGCTGGAACTCAGGGCCTGGCTCCCTCTCCTGGGTTTTTCACTCAAGGCGGAGCTCTACCCCTCGGGCCACTCTTCCCTGTCTGGATATTCGTTTTGCTGGCGAATTGGAAATGAGCCTCACTGACTTTTCTACTGAGGCCGGCTTTGAACTGTGATCTTAAGATCTCAACCTGTTGTGTAGCTAGGATTATAGGCGGGTACCTTTAAACAAATAAGGCACCTCACCAGGCTACCCAGTGCTGGGCCTGGAAGACACCAAGAGCTCCGGAAGTCCCACCTACCATCTGCTCCAGCAGGGAGAGAGGCCTGACTGTGTGGGTATTATGTGCTTGGTCAATGTATGTTTCCAACTAGTACTATTAAAAAAAAAAACAAGAAAAAAAACCCTACAAAACTGGATGCCTGTCATCCTTGAAATACTAGCCACTCAGGAGGCTGAGATAGTAGGATCACAGTTCAAAGCTAGCCCAGCAAGAAAGTCTGTGAGACTCTTATTGCCAATGAACCACCAAAAAGCTGGAAGTAGAACCATGGCTCAGAGTGGTAGAGTGCCAGCCTTGAGCAAAAACTAAAGGACAATGCCCAGGCCCTGAGTTCAAGCCCCAGGACTGGTACTCCAAAAAAAGAAAAGGAAGGAAGGAAGGAGGGAGGGAGGAAGGAAGGAAAGAAAGAAAAGGAAGGAAGGAAGGAAGGAAGGAAGGAAGGAAGGAAGGAAGAGCAAGTAAGCAAAAGAAAGAAAAGCAAAAGACTATAAACTTGGGAGCTGAAAATATGCACCCAATACCTTATAGTCTGAATCCAAGAGTTCAGAAGCAGACTCAAGGCTAACGCTGCTGGCTGGCCGGGCTGCCTTTCTTCAACCTTTCTAGAATGGATGCTATTCCATTCCTGCACCCTGAACAGGGCCTCCCCTGCTTCGTTCGCCTCCCTCCCTCCCTCTCTGGCCTGGCCCGCGGTCTTAGCGGCATCCTGCAGATTATACTGTGCCTCCCAGGGAGTCCAGGATCACGTCCTGTCCCAAAATTCTTCACATAGTCACATCGACAGAGATCCCTTTGCCATATAAAGCAACCCTTCCAGGCGCCTGGGGATTGGGACGTGGACGTCTTTGCAGGCCCTCATCCAATCAGCTTGCTCTTCTGTCAACACATGTACCTCATCTCCCACGAAGCTCAGTTTGCCCCCCAGCTTCGGCCCGCTTTGTAGCTGTGTGACCTTGAATGAGAACCACACTTCTCTGATCCTCACTTTCCTCTCTGTAGATGGTGGCTAAGGCCGAGGAGGGAGGGAGCATCAGGGACATCTTGGAGCATGGTACCTGCGGCCACGGCTGAGAGAATGGAGTTGCTGAGGACTTTCAGTGAGCTGAGTGTTGAGTTTATGTGATAAACCACACAGACCAAAGTTCCCTGGGGGAACTTCTGATACAGCCTGGAAGACAGACACAAAATAGTAGGTAATCACCAGAGAGGCCCGTCTCACCCCTAGAAGAGAAACGGGCAAGATTCACACCCAAGTCGGCTGAATTCCCAAGATCCTGGTTTTTCCATGACATTACCAGTCTCTTGAGGCTCGTGAAAGCAAGCAGAGGGCCAGAGACGGGAAATGACTTGTCAAAGGTCACACAGCAAGAGAACAGCCAGATACGGATTCAGAGCGCTAGGCATTCTGCCCAGAGTTTGTCCTAGAGGAGACCCCCGAGGTACAGTACTAAGTTACAAAGCACTACTGATGTGAGACAGTGCTGGGTGAAGCTTAAGTTGTGCAGGAGACAGCATGGATACCACACTTACCAGGATCCTTCAGTTCCCAAGATTCTGAGGGAGGAGAGGGTTGGTGGCCTGTGTCACAGATACAGAGCCTGAGGTCTAGGCCAGGCCAAGGCTTTGCCACACAAGGCCCTAGCATGTCCCCTGAGGCCCCTGTACATCCCACTTCCCCCGGGGCATTCTGCGTGGCAGGACGGATGAGCTGTGGGATGTAGGTGCTGTGGTCCTAGGGGGTTAGAGGGGAGGGAGGGTGGGAGACACTTCCTCCTGAGGGCCGCATTCAGAATGATGGGTGGCCTGTGAGCGCCATCTAGTGGGAAGGAGGAGATGTACCATGCCCTAGGGGCCCACAAAACACTGGAAGATACACTGGCAGGAAGTTCTCATCCTTCATGTAGCTGGCCTCTTCAGTCAGCTGACAGCAGTGAACTAAACAAGACCAAATGACCCTCCTGGTAGGGGGTGAGGGAACCACCAAGGCCCTAGAGCCAGGGGTAGAGCCGAATGGCTCAGGGAGGTAGGGCTTGCCCTGAGCCAAGCAGGGAGCCTGTGTGGCTATGGAGGCTAGAGCTATGGAACACTTTGACAGTCTCTGTGGAGACAGCCCCTCGGGCAAGGAGGAGAGCATGGGTGGTGGAGGAGAGCGTGGACCCAGGTCATGGGCTGGTGATAAGGAGGGGGATGAAGGAGGCTGGCAGGAGACACAGACTGTCTTGGTTAAAGTGATGACTAAGGCTTCTCTGCAGAGAAATTCCATGATTCTTGGGGCCAAACATGGCTGGAGAGATCCCATGATCCTTAGAAACAAACATGGCTGGAGAGATCCCATGGTTCGTAGGGACAAAGATAGCTGGGTAAATCCCTTGATGCTTAGAGACAAACGGATGGGAAAATCCTATGATCCTCAGACCCAAGCATGGCTGGAGAATTTCCATGCTTTGTAGGGACAGACATGCCTAGAAAAATCCATGCTTTTGAAAGAAATAGTTTTTGCCCTCAAGGACTGTATTAAGCTTGATAGATTGTGCATTCATTTGTTCAACAAACACTCCCTGAGAATATACTCATATAACCCATGAGATGCACTCATGAACCACAATCACAGAGCACATAAATAGATACGATACCGTAAAAACTGACACATTTCAGCAGGACATCCATATCTGTGGAAGCTGCATCCCAAGACCTCTAATGAAGGCCTGAAAATGTGGAGAGTAGCAAGCTCCACATATGCTACTCTCTCTCTCTCTCTCTCGCTCTTTCATATGAGAATGTTTACTTTATGAATTAGGTACAGTAAGAAAGGAATAGGAATAACTAATCAACTATGACAATGTACAACAATAAGAAAACTAGCACTGCTACTCTTGAGTCTGGGGCCATTATTTGGCAGAAGGATTGCTTGAACACAATCACTGTGTTTCTGTGACCATTGATCTGATAACCACGATAGGTACCGAATGACTGATGGGAAGATAGCATATGTGATGCAGATATGCTGGACAAAGGGATGAGTCACATCCTGAGGAGGACAGAGTGGAACACTACTATGGTAACACGTGCAAGTTAAAACTTCGGAGTTGTTTGCTACAAAAATTGTCTTCTGAATATTTTCAGAGCGAGTCAGTGGTAGGCAACCAGCTCTCTGGTCCCCAGTCCCCAGGCTCTGTGGACGGACATGCCCAGAGAGATACACCTCAAAGCAGTGGAGGTAGCTGGCATTATTGAGTGTGTCTTATGGGCTCAGATCTAGAATAAGCATTCTCCATGTGTTAGATCATCTGATTAAATTATGACTCTGTTTTACTGTATGGGCAAATATCTAGCCTCTTTAATCCTCAAGATTCTCCCTGGAGGGGGGGGGGGATGCAGGAATCGGTTGCTAGGTTATTGTGAGGTTTAAAATGGTGTGTGTGTGTGTGTGTGTGTGTGTGTGTGTGTGTGTGTGTGTGTGTGTGTGTGTGTGCTTGGAATACAGCGGAGCATTGAAGCAATGTGTGCTCTAACATTGATGCTGGAAGGGTCTTAGAATCTCATGCTTACACTGGGGTGGGGTGCAACTGTGTCTGAGGGGAATAATGATACAGCACCCCCCCCCCCAAAGGATTGGGGGAGGCAAGGCCAGGACCTGGAAAGGGTAGCAGGTCCTCCCTCTCTTCCTCTCTGCTTTGCCCTCCCTGACCACGCCTGGCTTGTTTCTACTGCCTCAACTTCCCCCACCCACCGGCTCAGGAAAAGCACTTGCCACGCCCTCTGTCTCCTTCTCGTCTCCCTGTGGGTCCCCGCCCAGTAAAGGCCCACCCTCCCTCCTCACCTCAGCCAGCCCCCTCAGCTCCTTCCTGCAGCCACGGAGACCACAGCAAGCCACCCAGAGTGATACCTCCACAGACCTTCCCTTCCATCCCTTCACCCCTGCCCCACAGGTTCAGATTCCCCCTGCCCCATGCTCCCACCTCTCTCCCTCAGAGCTTATTTAGGAATCCTCTCTGCTCAGGGACTGCTTAGGGGGAAGAAAGCCTCCTGGTGAGGCTTCCTCTCCCCACTCCTGGCAGTGACCTTCCCAGCCACCACTCGGTCACATACCAGCGTGCTGCAGTGTTCAGTCTGTTTTGCTTTCCTATAATGAAATACTGGAGGTGGGCTACTTTATAATGAAAAGAGGTTTATCTTGGCTCATAGTTCTAGAGTCTGAGATCAAGGGACTCCATTGCTCATGCTAGGCAAACCAACATCTATATCCCCAGCAGAACTAACAGATTTTTATTTTATTTGTGTTGGTCATGGGGCTTGAACTCTGGGCGTGGGTGCTGTCCTTGAGCTCTTCAGCTCAAGGCGAGTGCTCTACCACTTGAGCCACAACGCCACTTCCAGTTTTCTGGTGGCTCATTGGAGATAAGAGTCTCACAGACTTGCCTGCCCTGGCAGGCTCTGAATGGCAAGCCTCAGATCTCAGCCTCCTGCGTAGCTAGGATTACAGGCGGGAGCCACAGCTCCCAGCTGGAGCTAACCATTTTCTCAGTGCGATGGCATCCTCTCCGTTGTGCAGAGGAGGGAGCTGAGACCTCGGAATGGCTGAGTAACTTTCCAGAGATATCTGAGCCCGGACGCTGTGGGCAAGGTTTGGTTGGTGTCTATGGCCCTTCTTGGGTCTCAAGTTGAGTTGTCTGGCTATTCTGGGGCCTTGGGAAAGATCAGGGGCGGATGTGTGGGGCCTCCAGGGCTGGACAGGCAGAGGGCCCTCCCTGGATGTCAGAGCCACAGGGAGAAAAGGAATGAGAGGACCATGGGTGATGGAAGAGTGCAACAGTGCTCCGCTTTCAAGATGGGGACACAAGGCTGGGAAGGTGGCTCAGCGGTAGAGTGCTTGCCTCCCATGCATGAGGGCCTGGGTTCGATTCCTCAGCACCACATAAACAGAAAAAGCCAGAAGTGGCGCTGTGGCTCCAGTGGTAGAGAGCTAGCCTTGAGTGGAAGAGCTGAGGGACAGCGCCCAGGCCCAGAGTTCAGGCCCTACGACTGACAAAAAAACAAAAGATTTCCAGATGGGTACACAGGTCTGCGTCTCCCTCCAGAAATGGCCCTGGAAGGATAACGTTGGCCCAGGCCCGTGGGCAGCTGTCCTCCTTCCCCTCTGCCCCTGTCTGGCTGTGGAGGCCTTCCAGGATGCAGCCATCACCAACACTCCACACTGGTGGCTGAGCCTAGACCAGCCTGGCCACTGTCCAATGGCAGTGGCTGCTCTTGCACACCCCCTGGTGTCCTCAGCCGGTTCGGATGCCCTTCAGCTGGGCATCTCTTCCCACAAGTCCTTCTGGAATCTCAAGGCCCCTGGGCTCTTGTGATGTTCATATCTCAAATCAACCCGAAGGAGTCACATGTTAGAATGCGCCCTTCCTGGCTGCTTGAGAACCTTCCACTGTGGAATCCCAGTTTCTTGTACTGAAAAGGGCTATTGTAAGGCTTCGATGTTCTCAGACGATCAGGGTAATATTCTTCATAGCTAGTTCATACACAGACATGTGACACCACCCTGGATCACGGGGGCTTACAAAAGATCTGCCAGGGTAGAGAGAGAGGGGTCTTTGAGAAGTTCTTTCTTGCTTTCACAAGAAAACATAAAGCAGGGACTTGCCTCTGGATGTAATGTGATGGTGTGTGAAGTCTGGAACTGTGGTAGCCATATTGTGATCTTGAGGAGAATTGAGTAGACATACAGCTTGATACATCTGAGTTATGAATCCCTCGCTCTGCAGCCCTCTTATCTCCAGGGTTTTAAATATATTCAATTTTCTTACTCTTTTTTTTCCTTCATCTTTTGTTGTTGTTGTTTTTTTGGTGGTACTGTGGTTTGAACTCAGGGCTTTGCATCTGTCAGGCAAGTGCTCTACCTTGTAAGTCCTACTCCCAGCCTTTTTTGCTTTGTTTTTCAAATAGGGTTTGACATTTTTGCCCAGGCTAGCCCAAACTGTAATCCTCCTATTAATATCTCCCGCACAGCTGGGATGACAGGCACACACCTCCTTGTCTAGCATTTTCTTGGTTGAGAGCAGGGTCTCACAAACCCTTCTCCAGGCTGGCCTTGAACCATCCTCACCCTCACAACCTCCCCTTTTCTGTGTAGTTTGGATTACAGGCATGAGCCACGGCACCTGCCTACATTTCCTCATTTTTAAAAATTAGATTTTTTTTTTGTTGAGGCTGTTGGAAATAGACGACCCTCCCATGTCAGAAAACAAACAGACACACAAGAGACAGAGGCGATTTCTGTGGAGGCAATTTACTTTTGTGCAGAGGGGTGCACTGCCCTGCCCCCCGCCAAAGCGTAGTGGACCCAGGGAGCCGGTGATCTGTTCCCAACCCAGGGGTGATGTTGTCCCTTCTTGTTGCTAAGGCTCCCATTTTCCTCACAACTGATTATCAGGGTGATAATAAGGAAGTTAGAAACTAACCATCAGTGAAAGGTCTCTACTTGGGCGGGGGTGGGGGGGCACTGTCTTTTTGGGGCACAGGTGTATCTTCTTGTCATGGGAACAGAGCTGAGAACGAGGCTGCATAGGATTACTATTGGAAGAGGTTGGTAAAGCCCAGGGAAAACTCCCCCTCAAGTTCTTTAACTCTGTTGACAAAGTTTTATATACCGGACAGAGTTGGCTGGTCACAAACAACATGGATGATAGTTACAATGGAAGCTAAGAAGCAAAGAATTCCAGGAAAATACCAATCTCAGGGAAATAACAATATACAATGGTGACTGCCGACAAGTGGGGACATTTTAGTTTGACAGAAAAGACTGCTTCTTCTCAGAAGACTAATTCGTCTCCAGCTCAAGAGGTGGATGCTACCAATGTGCCCATTTTACTAAGAAAAACAGAGATTCATGAGCAGCCAGAACCTTCACCTGTTAGGAATTTGCAGGACCTTGATTTGAACCTGAGAATTCTCGTGCTAAGGTCTCACTGTGAACCCCAGCAATTCTGCTCAAATCACTGCCTACCTGTGAGTGGCTTCCGTGGGTTACCGAGCCTCTCAGGGAGGCAGAGGTAGGACACTGGGGCAGGAGGAAAGCAGTGTTAGATACCATCTCTGGTAAATACCCTTGGTGTTTATTTTTCCTTGAAATGTGCCAAGATGCCAGGAAGACAACTTCCTGACTGCTGCTAGACCCTTTACTGGGTCTGCCAGCCCAAAGCTGGACTGCCTTCATGCCAGCATCTGAAGCCTGCCTGTAGCTCCTGAAGTCACTGCCTTCAGCAAACAGCTTGCACCCAACTTTTGCCAACACAGCTGCTACTTCCCCTCAGGTCAGTTTGAGACCTTGTACTTCCTTCCTCTTGGCCCAGCAGAAGAGGTGTGCTCAGAGACAGGGTCTGCGCTGTGATTGGTGCAAATCCCGTCTTTCATTTGCATAATAGGCTACTATGATTTTTGCAATCATCATCCTTCATTTGTGCCAGACCTACCATGATTGGTGCAAATACCATCCTTCATTTGCATGAGCCCACCAGGGTTGGTAAAGACATCCTGGTTACATGCTCTGTTGCTCAGTTCACTTTGTGAGTATCAGGGAGACCCTCCTTCCTGTGCTCCCCCTCCCCGAGGTTGCAGCAGCAGGTCCTCAAGTCTCCATGGTTGGCTTTGCTTACTTTTGAATGCCTAAGCCTGTAGCATGAAGAGAAGAAGCAGTAGCAGCAACAGAAGTGGGGTATTGACAGAGCAGTAGGTAGAGAGGGCAATAGTAAGAGTCCTCTTCCTTCCTTCCTTCCTTCCTTCCTTCCTTCCTTCCTTCCTTCCTTCCTTCCTTCCTTCCTTCTTCCCTCCCTCCCTCTCTCTCTCTTTCTCTCTCTCTCTCTCCTTCTTTCTTTCTTTCTTTCTTTCTTTCTTTCTTTCTTTCTTTCTTTCTTTCTTTCTTTCTTTCTTTCTTTCTTTCTTTCTTTCTTTCTTTCTTTCTTTCTTTCTTTCTTTCTTTCTTTCTTTCTTGTTGGTAGTGGGGCTTGAACTCTGGGCCTGGGCACTGTCCCTACGCTCTTCAGCTCAAAGCGAGCATTCTACCACTTGAGCCACAGTACCACTTTCCAGTTTTCTAGTGGCTTATTGGAGATAAGAGTCTCATGAACTTTCCTACCCGGGCTGGCTTTGAACTGCGATCTTCAGATCTCAGCCTCCTGAGTAGCTAGGATTACAGGTGTGAGCCACCAGCACCCAGCCTCTTCCTTCCTCCCTCCCTCCCTCCCTCCCTCCCTTCCTCCCTCCCTCCCTTCCTTCCTTCCTTCCTTCCTTCCTTCCTTCCTTCCTTCCTTCCTTCCATCCTTCCTTCCTTCCTTCTTCCTTTCTTTCCCTTCCTTTCTGTTTCCTCCCTCCCTCCCTCCCTCCCTTCCTCCCTCTTTGTCTCCCTTGCTCCCTCCCTTCCTTCTGGAACAGGTTTTGCTGTACAGCCAAACTGATCTTGAACTCATGATCTTTCTACCTTGGCCTTCCAAATGCTAGGATTGTAATAAACTACCTCGCTGGTCTGATGAAATGTTTTAAAAGCATACTTATCGGGCTGGGAAGGTGGCTCAGTGGTAGAGCGCTTGCCTTGCATGCTCGAGGCCCTGGGTTCGATTCCTCAGCACCACATAAGCAAAAAAATAAAAAATAAAAAAAATAAAAGCATACTTATCTACTTGGCAGCTGTCAGTATGAAGTGTCTTAGAGTTTCTGCCGGCTGCAGTGGCCTCAGACACTGCCAGTGGCAGCGGTCCACCCTGCTCACCGAGACACGTAAGGTGTGAGGTTCATGACCCGAAGGGTTGGATGTCGCCCAGGCTTACGATCCCCGCTAGCCAGCACACAGGCGCTCAGTGTAGAATTTGGTCTCAAGGTTCCAGCTGACAGATTAGTGAGCCCCGCCCTGAGAACAGCGTGGAGGTCAGAGTGTCTGCCCCAGGATCCAGCGTGGGGCTCCGTGGCTGTCTGCACCTGCTGGCAGAGCACATCCACCAATGTCTGCCCAAGGCTGAAAGCCAAGGTTCTGGGTTCAAATCTCAACGGTGCTGCTTCCCAGGTGGGTGAACTTGGGCAAGTTCTCTGTCAGTGTTGGCTTCTTCATGTATAAAGCAGACGAGGCTTGTAGGGGTCAAGGTCCTCAGAGAAACAACCAAATGGATGTGTGCCTAGAAGTTTCTATGAAGGAATTGGCTCCTGTAGCTTAGCAACTGCCAAGTGTGACATATGCAGGGCTGAGCCGCGGGCTGGGAAGAGGCGCTGGATTCTGGAGGTGATCTGCTTCCTCACAATCCCTGGATTTCAATGTTACTCACAGCCAAACAACACAAAACAAGAACGCTTCATAGAAACCTTTAAACCTATTGACTACATAATTGGGCATTGTAGCCTGGCCAAGGTGACACATAAAACAAATGATGACGATGACGACAGTAATGACAATGACACAAACCTTGCAGGTCTGTAGAAAGACGCAGCAGTGTGGAGTGTGTGTGTGACTTTTCCAGGGTCCCAGTCCCCCTCATCCCACCAGCAGACCCACAGTTTCAGCATACATCCCAGGTAGGTTAGCCCAGATGGTTTCTTTCTTTCTTTCTTTCTTTCTTTCTTCTTTTTTCTTTTCTTTTTTGTCGGTCATGGGGTTTGAACTCTGGGCCTGGGCGCTGTCCTTGCGCTCTTCAGCTCAAGGTGAGTGCTCTACCACTTGAACCACAGCACCACTTCTGGTTTTTCTAGTGGTTTATTGGAGATAAGAGTCTCATGGTCTTTCCTGCCCGGGCTGGCTTTGAACTCTGATCCTCAGATCTCAGCCTCCTGACTAGCTAGGATGACAGGTATGGCTCAGATAGTTTTTTTCTAATGGACTATACCAGGCAGCGCCTGAGTGCGCCAATCCCTGAACAGCGCCCCTGCCCTGACCCACACCCTCCCCTCCCCCCGGTGGTCAGCACACTCTCGAGTCTCCAGTGATGAAAACCTGAAGCCCCAAATAACTCAAGTTCAAAACTCAGCGGGTCCACAGCCACGGCTGCCTCTCCCCAGCTCGAGCAGCACAGCTGCCCTCTGCCCTCTGTGTGTATGACGGATGAGGCACAGGACAAGCCACTTGGCTGGTGTGTCTGTGCAAAATGCCAGCAAGAAAGAGCGCTTGTGTTTGTGGTCGATCTGTGGCAGAAAAAAGCAATAGCATGGCGAGAGTCAACAAAGGGAGACACAGGGGCTTCCCCCACCTCTTTACTAAGAAGCCTTTCCCTTGTTTGTGGTGCACAGAGCAGCGTGTGCAGGAGTGGGAGAGCGGACATAAGGAAGTGTCAAATGTGAGGCAGGATCTGACCGCTGAGGTGACTGCGTGCGTGCTGGCTGGAGCCGATCTGGGCTGCTGCCCTGTCAGTTTCCAAGGCCACTGATTGCCCAGCTCTGCGCGGTCAAGTCAAGTCAGACTCTCCCGTGAGCCGCTGGGGGCTCAGCAGAGCTCCGTAGTTGGTGCTCAGGCTGCCCAGAGGGCGCCCAGGCTCTGGCTTCTGAGTCCTCACCAACCCTCACTCTGGCTCTGCCCAGACACCACGGCCAGGCTGAGTCACCCACGCTGCCTCAGGAGCTCACAGGCCCTTCAGGGTGACGGGAACCTGGGCAGGAAGTGGAGATCACACCTGCGAGGAGAGAGGTCACACTGACATTCACACTCGGCACTGTCACGGGGTCTCATGGGAAGATGTCCACACACGCTCACACACACACATATGCACACATATAAACACGTGGCACACATGCAAACATGTCATCTAAGTACACCTGCACATGTGGATGAGCATAAAACACCTGTACAGATGGGTACTGATGCCTCATGCTGATAATCCTGGCTACTCAGGAGGCTGAAGTCTAAGGATCAAGGTTCAAAGCCAGCCTGGGCAGGAAAGTCTATGAGACTCTTATCTGTAATTAAACACCAAAAAACTGGAAGTGGGGCTGTGGCTAAATAATAGAGTGCCAGCCTTAAGCACAAAAGCTCAGAGATAACTCCCAGCTCTGAGTTCAAGCTGCAAGACTGGTACACACACACACACACACACACACACACCCCTCATACAGACACACATGCACATGTAAGTGTATATCCATGACACACATACCTATGTGCGTCCACGTCAAAACACGCATAACTACACATGCAAGCACATGTGCACATGCAAATATGCACACACATGGTGACACACGTGTGCATACATCTAAGTGCATGCACCATGCACACCTAGTCCCATCAAGCATAGTCAGTTAGAACCTCAGAACCAAGATCCTGCTGGAACCTAGAAAACTCACTGAATTTATGTCCACAAACACCCAAGATGAGCTCCCAGCCCACTCTCCTGGAGCTTGGAGGACAGGCCTGGCCTTGGGCTGGGGGCCCAGGGATGAATGAAGTGTAGAGGAGGAGCCTGCCCACCCTGTCCAACCAGGAAGAAAATCAGCCACAAAATCAGATAAGCCCACATTATAAATTATGGTCATGGTCTCATGAAGGTGTAATGAAATGCACCCTACTCCTAGGCCATAATAATTCCGGATCACACCACTTAAAAATGTAAAAATGTGCTGGGCGCCGCTGGCTCACACCTGTCATCCTAGCTACTCAGGAGGCTGAGATCTGAGGATCACGGTTCAAAGCCAGCCCAGACAGGAAAGTAGTCTGTGAGACTTTTATCTCCAATAAACCACCAGAAAACTCGAAGTGGCGCTGTGGCTCTAGTGGTAGAGTGCTAGCCTTGAGCTGAAGCGCTCAGGGACAGTGTCCAGGCCTAGAGTTCAAGCCCCATGACCACCAACAACAAAAAAAGTAAAAATATGTCACTGAGCGAACCAGGAACTCTTGCCCTGGAGGGCAGGGGTGCCGAGTGGTGGAGGGCCGTGAGAGGCAATCACAGAGATGATGGGAGGGGACAGTCCAGTGAGTGCAGCGCAGGCCCTGTGTGATGAGCACATGCACGTGTGTGACGCATTGCATTGAGAATGTGTACTTTGTGGCTGCACACATGCATGTGCATCCGCTTGTATGGATTTGTGAGTACAGGTGTGCATTTGTGCATGTACGGGAGTGCATGGTGCGCACACAATGCACATCAAGCATGTGTTTATGTGTATACATGTGTGCATCTGATGTTAGGCATGTGTATGTTGCATGGATGGTGTGTGTGTGTGTGTATGTAAAGCATATCCATCTGGTAGTTTCTCTGGGGAACCCGTGATGGTTTGGACTTGGGATGTCCTCAGAGGCACAAGGGTTAAAGGCTTGGTCCCCAGTGTGCGCTGTTGGGAGGGAGGGGGGGAGCCCTTGGGCGTGAAGCCTGCTGGGAGTTGTAGGTTGGTGGGGACATGCCTTCCAAGCCGACTGTGGGATGCTGGATTCCCCCGCATGCTCCTTTTTGCTGTGAGGTGAGCGGCTGCCTCCTCCAGGAGCTCTGTCCGCCACGCGCTGCCTTGACCCAGGCCCAAAGCGTGACCATGGCTCAGTGACCATGGCCTGAAGCTCCAGAGCTCTAAAGCAAAATCAGCCTTTCTCTTTCTCCCTTCCCCACCCCCTCTTTCTTTTGTTAGTTGTGGGGTTTGAACTCAGGGCCTGGGTACCGACCCTGCGCTCTTTGGCTCAAGGCTAGCAGTGCTCTACTACTTTGAGCCGCAGCGCCACTTCCAGTGTTTTCTGGGGGTTCATTGGAGGTAAGAGTCTCTCCGGGACTTTTCAGCCCAGGTCAGCTTTGAACAGTGAGCCTCAGATCTCAGCCTCCTGAGTAGCTAGGATTACAGGCATGAGCCTGCTCTCGACTTCTGTTTACCAACGGATTCTCTCTTAGGTGTTTGTGACAGTAACAGAAGGCCGATGAGCACAAACCCTCACACATTGCCTGACGCGGTGATGTTAAGCCATCATGATTGGGCCCTCGAAGGCCTCCCCTACTTTGTCCCCAAGTCCCCAAACACCTGGGCCCTCAGCTTCATCTGTCTCCAGGCTCCCTGTACCTCAGGTACATCTGCTCTCTATGGTACCCCAAGGCTGCCGCCCTTTGTAGAGATCTGTTCTGTGAGGTGTGGATTCTTCACGGAGCGAGGGGTGAGATTTCAGAACTCCTCCCCTGTCCTGGAAACTCCCCTCTGCGTTGCTCAAATCTCCTCTGCACCCTGCCCCCACCTCCCAACATAGAGTAGGCTCTTTGCCTCTTCACTCCATTCTCTGGAAGCTTCTGGAAGCTTCTGCAGGGCAGAGACCATGTCTGCTTTTTCACAGCTGTGATCTGTGTGTCAGTGTGGGGCCTGGCACTTAATCTTCAATCAACAAACATTTGCTAAATTAATGAAGGATCAATTCAGGATGATTAAAAAAATTAGTAGCTTGTATCTGTCCTCCCTCCCTCCCCCTTCTCCCATCCTTTGGCCTTCACCTTTCCAGACAAGCAGGTGTTTCTGTGCCCAAGCCTCAAGGAAGGACTTGACAGGTGAACATGGAACAAAACAACCCAGGGCGGTAGAGCTTGGCCCTGAGAGAGCGGAGGGAGAGAAAACCATCAGAGAGGTCGAGGGACGGAGGAGACCGGAGGGCTGGGAGGAAATTGCTTCCTGGCTTCTCAGGCTTGAGAAGGCTTTTCTCAAACCCACCGTGGGAGGAGGTGAAAGAGTAATGCTTAAGCAAAGAAAAGCCTTCAAACCACCAGCTCTCAGAATACCCCTAAGGGCACCCACTGCTCCCAGAACGCCCCCGTCAAGTGGATTAGGATGAAGTAAAAGGCTGCACCGGTTGCTTGGAACACACATAGATCCATCCTCATTCGCTCCCTGTCAAGCATTGCTGTAGAGTGTATACACCACGCAACCGGTCCAGGGCAGCTCTGCGTAAGCCAGGCCAAGTCCTGGAGGAGGGGCCAAAGCTCAGATGGGTTCAGAGGCATAGGAACAAGGAGGAACCTGTGCCTCACATCTCAGGAACCCTCCAGAAGATCTGGGATGAGGCACCTCCCCTGTCCACCCAGGACACCAAACATTCAGACTGCCACACCCCTGAGTCCCCTAGGGTACTTCTAGAACTTTCCAAAGCCCACGGGGACTGAGGAAAACCTTAGATAAAACTGAGCTCAATTAACTATGGCTGCCCAGGTGCAAAGCAGGGGCAGCGGGAAAGGCTCACAGCCAGGGAGAAGCTGGGCTCTACCACGCAGGTTTGTTTAGCCAATGTGGAAGCAATGGCAACCCATTTTCCTTCATTTTCTTCTGTCTCTGTCTCTCACGTGCGCATGCGTGCCCACCCGCACACGCGCATGCATACACACACGTTCCCCCAACAAAAATACCAACTGCTCAGGGCCAAACCCAATCCTACTTCTTCAGAGCATCCTCCAAGTCTAGAAGTTTCTCTGACAGCCAATCGGGTAACTAAGCACAAAACTGAAATTTCACCGGGTGCCGGTGGCTCACGCCTGTAATCCTAGCTGTTCAGGAGGCTGAGATCTAAGGATGGTTCAAAGCCAACCTGGGCAGGAACATCCCTGAGACTCTTATCTCCAATAAACCACTAGAAAACTGGAAGTGGCGCTGTGACTCAAGTGGCAGAGCACTTGCCTTGAGCTGAAGAGCACAGGGACAGCGCCCAAGCCCAGAGTTCAAGCCTCACAACCGACAAAAAAACAAACAAACAAAAAACTGAAATTTCTCTCCAGGACCCAGGATCTCAGGGCTTCTCTGCCTTCTCCCCTTCCTTCCCCTCCCTCCTCCCTTCCTCCCTAGGCTTCTCCTTCCCTCTCTCTTCTTCCCCCTTTCCCCTCCCCGCTCCTGCCCAGGCCCCTCCTGGAGCAGAAGGGCTCCCAAGGCTGGAGTGGAGGGGTGCAGATGGCCCCTCCAGTGCAGGGGCCCCATAAACAGTGTATTAGGGTCTGAGCCATCTCCACCAAGCAGCCCCGCCCTGTTCCACCCTTGCTGGCCCTGGTCTTCTGGCCCTGTGACCACCATGGCCGTCACCGCCTTTGACCCACCGCGTTCTTCTGAGTTCCCACAGCCTGGGCACCGGGCACTGGTCTCTGTGTTGCCAAAGTCATTTGTCCTCACCCAACACGATGCTCCCTGGGGCCCCGGTGGAGGCTCCTCCCTCCCGGTCCCGGTGCCCAGTGAGTGCCCGATGCTAGGTGGTGGCCTCAGGCTCTGGCCTCGTCCCGTTGCATGGACGCTTCCCTGCTGTAAGGGACAGAAAGGCCAGGCAGAGACTGAGAAGTCACAGAGCCATTTATTAAAACAGGCAAGTGACCCCAAGACTTGCGAGTGTACTTGCTGCTTCCCGCTGGCCGTCCGCTCCCCTCCCACTGCCTGCGGCCGGCCCTGCAGCCCGCCTCAGCCAAAGGGACGTCCCGCTGTCTCTGGTGGGGCAAGGGGTCAGTGACGCTGGTGAGTGGCTGGGGTTGGAGGTGAAAGGTGAGGATGGGGGAGGGGCTGCTTTGAAGATCAGAAAGGCCCAGATTGGATTTAGTGAGTCAGGGCCATGGACCCATGCGGTGACGTGGTGGGGGGGCAGAAGCCCCCTGCCCTTCTCCTCTGCCCACCTCTGCTAAGCTAGGTCACTCTGCACACGCTACATGGCTACAAGACATTCAGTCCCCTGGGCCTGGGCCTGGGGACCCCAGTGGGCCGGGGTGGCCGGGCCTAGCCCTGGAACCCCAGCTCCTTGTACTTGGCCGCGATGTCGTTCCGGAACAGCTCCAGAGCCTTGCTCATGGCGCCCTGGGCGTCGGCCCCGAAGTCCCCGGGGTACTTGCATTTCAGGACCTCGATGATGGCTTCAGAGATGAACTGCAGGGAGGGGGCGAGAGGGGGACGGTCAGCATAAGGGACAAGCTCGGGCCAGTAGTGTGGTCTCCACAGCTCAGCTCCTTCAAACCCCACCACGCTGGGACACAGATACTGACACCCTTGCTTTGCAGGTGGAGAAACTGAGGCACAGGGAAATGAAGCTGTGTGCTGAGGTCATGAGGCCTGGAAGGGGCATCTGGACTTGGGGGTGACTCTGGCACCGGGCTCCTTCCCCTGTCCTCCTGCCCAACTGCCACTGGGGTCTGGGAATGGAGGAAAAGAAAGGGCCATGCCTCCAACATGGGCTGCAGAAAGGGGTGCTGTCGATGCAGCTCTACCCAGGCTTCTGCAGTCAGGAAGTCTAGAAGGAAACTTCCTTTAGTGTGTGTTTTCTTTCTGTGGCCTTGGCTGGGTGGGACAGGGACCCTTTCTCTCTTGGGGCAGCAATGTGTGACGCACATCCGGGTGGCGGGAGAGGATGGGGGAAGGGGAAAGGAGGGGAGAGGAGGGGAAGGGCGGCCTCTGGAATGACCAGGAGGGTAGGGGCGGGTCCACAGCTCTACAGCCTAGGACTGCAGCCTAGGATGTAAAAGGTCACTGGGCTGCCCCACCTTGAATCGGGATTTGGCCCCGACTGCAGCCCAGACTGCCGCACCAAGGAGCAACACTTCACAGAGGGGACAGGCAAGTGGCCAGCCTGAGGTCACAGAGCAGGGGGATGGCAGGGAACTGGGAGAGCCAGTGCCAGGGCTGGGGTGGGGGTAGGGGTGAGCACCAGGGATGGTCACACAGCGTCCCCTGGATGCAGTGGGGTCCTGGGTGGGCATCTGAAAGCCACTGAAGTCTGTCAAAGCCATTTCACTGGTGGGTGGAGCTGAGCACTGCCCTTGGAGGACGGGGTATCTCCTGGCTCCGCTCCGTCCTGCCCCAGGTGACTTCACTGCAAACCAGGGACTGAGAGGAGTGCACGCCCCCCCACCCCCCCGCCCGGTCTGCCCCGTGTCTACAGCAGAGCCGCTGGCGTCCAGACATCCGAAACAGAAGCCGCCTCGCGCCTGCCACCCTCTGCGTCCTCTGTCTGGGCCTCCCTCTCATTTCAGTGTCCGGTGGCATGTGTGGGCCTTCCATAAAGAATGAAGGAGCCGGGCGCCCAGTGGCTCACGCCTGTCATCCTAGCTACTCAGGAGGCTGAGATCTGAGGATCGAAGTTCAAAGCCAGCCCGGGCAGGAAAGTCTGTGAGACTCTTATCTCCAATGAACCACCAGAAAACTGGAAGTGGTGCTGTGGCTCAAGTGGTAGAGCACTCGCCTTGAGTTGAAGAGCACAGGGACAGCGCCCAGGCGAGTTCAAGCCCCACGGCTTACAAAACAAAAAACAAAACACTCCACCCTTGCCAGGCCACAGTCTCCTCATCTGGGCAGTGGGTGGGGAGGAAAAGGCTGCTATTTGTGGAGAGGTTGGAAGTTGTATGCCGGATTTCCTATCCCTTGTCCCCATGAGAACAGAAGACATGAAATCTGCCCTGCTGTTTGTGGTCTGGGGTCTCAGGAGGAGACAAAACAGGGGGCCAGTCCACCGAGCCGTGAGAAGGCAAGCTGAGACTTGAACCCCAAGTCCCTTGAAGCCCTTCCCGCCCTCTCCTGCCTGTGGCCCCCTACCTCCAGGTATGCCATGGGGATCTTGTGCTTAGTGGCGTGGGACTGGGCCAGGGGCTTGATCTCCGCCTCGTGCTGTCCCTTCTTCTTCAGGATGCCACCCAGGGCGGTGAGCACGGTGGTGCCGTGCTTCTTCAGGTCCTCGGACGCCTTCATCTCATCCTCCGACTTCAGGTTCTTGAACTTGTCGAACTTCTCCAGGGTCTCAGAGTGGTCTTTAAAGAGCCTGGGGGACAAAAGAGGGACTGGAGTGAGATGCGGGGATTGTGTAGCGGGGTCTGCAGGTGGCCAGACTCGGGGTCCGGTCCAGCTTCCCCTCCTTCCGGCTGTGTGACCGTGGACAATTCACTGTACCTTCCTGGGCCTGGGCTTCCTCATCTGAGAAATGAAGATGAATTGTCCCTCCCTAAAAGATGAAGTGAGATCGCGTATGCTGCGTGCCGTCTGGAGGTGGGACACAAGTCTTCGTGGTCACGGCCTCTGAGGGGCAGACAGACGAAGGCGTCTCTGCTGGTGGCCTGGGCTTGCCCTGTTTTCTCCACATTTATCTGCGGAGTGCATCCTGGTGTTTGGGGCACTGGGGCTGCGCAGCCCTGCATTGCTCAAACGCCCTCTGCTGTGCTCGGCCACCTTCTACCTCTCCCTTTAGCACCATTTTACGGGAAGCTGGGGCTCAGAGGTGTGACGTCACCAGAGGAGTCAGGGCTGTATAGGAGGAGCTGGGTGGAAACCAGGAGTGAGCAGCTCCAAAGGCAATCCTGGCCCGCGGGCAGGCGTGGGCTGCAGCCTCCTGCCTCCTGCCCAATGCCTGTGACGGGGCCTGTGCCACCTGCTGGGGGACCCCTGGGAGCCACAGGTGTGCCTGGCTGTGCCCTGAGCTACTGTGCCCAGGAGATGATCAGCAGGATCCCAGGCTCCTGTCTGTCTACTGCTGTGTCCTCCTGTCCTGTTGCCAGCCTGGCAGACTCTGTGGCTCCTCCCCCACCCCCCGCTGCTGGCTCACCAGCCGGGCAGAAACCCTGCAAAGCATGCATGGAGCATCTGCAGGGCAGCCGGGAAGGATGGGCAGCCTGAGGCCAGTGCTCAGAGGCCCAGGCAGGAGGCTGTCAAGTTCCAGGGTTTATCACGGTCACAGCGAGACATTCACGTGCAACCTGAAATGGGCAGTCCCCAGTGTACGCATGCGTGCTGCACGGCTGCATGAGCACGTCCGGCCGTGAGGGAAGAGTCACGTAGGCAGATGCGCATGTGCGTGGAGGGCGTGGGGTGACGGGCGCAGAGCCTCCCTCGGGGGACGAGCTCTGTGCTCCTGAGGGGACGGCGGTGCCAGGGCCGTCCACAGCCGTGGCCAGTGTCCCTGAGTCACACCGGGGCCGCGTCCAAGGCCGCGTACGTCACAGACAGCTTGTCTCTGCCACCTTCATCCAAGGGTCCCTGAGCTCCTGACTATTATTATTGGGCGACAATGATCCTTGGATGCGTGCTGACAGATGGGAGACCTGGCACCCCGGGGCGAGGCCCAAGGTCAGGAAGCTGGAAGGAGACAGAGGCACAGGAGGGCCAAGGATCAGAGGCCCAAGGCACAGGGGGGTCGTGGCTCCCTGGGGTCTAGGGTTATGAAGTTCTGGGCCCAGCTCTGGCTTCTTTGTGCTGTGTGACACTGAAGAAATCACACGCCCTTTCTGGGTCTTGACTCACACGTAAGTAAACCAAAAGGGCCGGGGTGGAGGCCTTGCCCCTGCTTCTCCAGAGGAGCGCAGGCTCGCTGGCCAGCCATGGAGTGCCAGCCCCGCCAGAGGCCCAGAAGCCCCAGCCCTATAGATGTGGTACCACACTGGGGAGGGGAAGGGGGCTGGGGGGGAGGGGGCCGACTTCTGAATGGAGGCCAATGGGAAACCCAGTGGGACCCTGGACACTGATACAGAGCCACAGAAACCCTTTGGATTCTCTGGGAAAAGCCTGCCCCCAGGGAGGTCCCATCGGGGCCTGCAACAGAACCCTCAGGAGCAGAGAGGCGCCATTCACATGGCCTGAACTTGAGTCCCCAGCCCCTCACACTGTGTGACTTAACCTCTCTGTTCAGCATGGTGATGATGATGATGATGATGATGATGATGACAATACCTCCTAAGGTTTAAATGAGTTCCAGTGGAACCTTGCTGGGTGCCGTGGCTCACACCTGAAATCCCAGCTACTCGGGAGGCTAAGATCTGAGGAAGGCGGTTCAAAGCCAGCCTGGGCAGGAAAGTCTGTGAGACCCTTATCTCCAGTTAAGCACCAGAAAACCGGAAGTGGTGCTATGGCTCAAGTTTTAGAGCATTTCACCTTGAGCTGAAGAGCTTGGGGATAGCACCCAGGCCCAGAGTTCAAACCCCATGACTGACAACAACAACAACAAAGGTAGAACAGGCAGACACCTGGCGCTGGCATGGGCTGGCTGATCATTGTGGGGCTCGGTGGTTATGGCCACCAGCGGCGGTTTGCAAACTTTCCTTAGCCTTGAAACCTTTAGACACAACAGAAATGCACAAACCAATAAAGAGGAAAGGGTCTGGGCAGGCACTGTGAGGCAGGGTCCGCCCCCTCCCCACACAGCCGCCCTCTGCCCGCCCCTCGCCCTCTCCTCTGGTTAGTCAGGAGCTGCAGCCGCTGCCCAGCATCTGGGCCGTGGCGGCCTGTGCCTGGTAGTGAGACTTTGGCGGTTCACACTCACCATCATGTAGCAGAACGCTCACTTTTGCTAAAAGTCAGGGCATTGGGGCAGTGACCTTGCCAGGGCCATCACAAAGGCCAGGCTCAGCATTTAGACCAGACCAAGGGGTCAGCTCCTAGCCAGACACCCGTGGCTCACGCCTGTGATCCCATCTACTCAGGAGGCTGAGAGTTGAGGATCGTGGTTCAAAGCCAGCCTGGGCAGGAATGTCCATGAGACTCTTATCTCCAATAAACAAACGACTCAGAAACAGCTGGAAGTTTCTCTGCGCTGTGGTTCAAGGGGAAGAGCACTAGCCTTGAGCACAAGAGGTTTGGAGATAGCGCCCAGCCTCTGAGTTCAAGCCCCAGGACTGGCAAAAACGAAGAAACAAAACCCAAGAGATCAGCTCCTGCCTGGAGTTAGCACCCAAGAGTAGACCCCAGTGGGGGCCCTGGAGGGGGGAGACCTCCCCCTACAGCTTGAGATACATGGCACCCCTTGGAACTTTCCGGAGCCCTCCGTCTCGGGCGGGCGTCACAGGCCCCTGGCAGCCTCGCTGCTCTGCCCGGGAGGGAGGGAACATTGCCCGGAGGTTGCACAAGCCTCGGCCTTGAGGAGGGCAGCGCTGCCACTCGGCCCAGTCTGGTCTTCCCCTCCCATGCAGTCCTGACTGCGTCCGCAGCACGGAGGATGAGCCGCCCAGCACCGGGCCTAGGCACGGGGGGCAGCCCGGATCTCACATCTCGGACAATGCCCCACGGAGGGCTGCTTGGTGGTGTGGCGGCCTGTCCCGGCCCCGGGGCCTCTGACAGGGAGGGCAGGGAAGAAGGTGGAGGGGAGCCGTCTAGGACACCAGCCAGACAACAGGAAGCTGGCTCTCCTTCCCGGATTCTGCCATGGAGCCCTGAGAGCTGTGATTCCAGATCACTTTGCCCCTCACCCACCCCCAAGCGGCCCCGGGTGGATGGGACAAAGAGACAGAGCCCAGGGGAGACAGAAGGGACCAGGAGTCAGGATGGAGACCTGCTCTGCTCACAAATGGGGAGACATTGCTTTGCAAATGTGAACTTCAGGGACACACTGGGGGCAAGCCAGGGCCTGCTTCCCCCAGAAGCAGAGCCGCTGACCGCCACAGTCCAGTAGGCCCTCGATCTGCGATCTGAGCTGCCCAGATGTGAGAGAAGGTTGGGGGTGTGGGGGGGGGGAGAACCCAGCACCAGCATCCTCTACTCACAGTTTGGGATTTGGGGTGGGGGGAGGACTATTCAGAACTCCTTTATAAGTTTGGAGACCATTCAAGCTTTCAAATTGGAGACATACTCAATACCGCAGATAGCAACTAGGCCTCTCAGCCCTTGGCTAATTACAGGGCTCAGCATTTGTAATAGTTAATGAATATTTCTAGAACTCATTGTATGTCAGTAACCAGACCCGCTCCTACCAAACATATGCAATGCTCACTTCTACAGTTATTTTCCCTTCTTTAGACAAGAAAGAAACTGAGGCTCAGAGAGGTTGAGAATCTTCCCCAAGGTCACATAGCTGCTCAGAAATAGAGCCAAACCTAGATACAGAGGGGCCTCATTTTGAAGACCATATCTTTTCAGCCTGGACATTCATAGGCTTTAGTGGGCTTGTGGTTGGGGGATGGTGGTGTCATTTCCTCTCTGAACCCTCAGTTAGGTGGCTAGATTATCTACAATTCCAAGCCTGGTGGATTCGAGGCTTGCAGGGTCTGAACCTTAAGTTTCTTCCAGCTGTTGCTATTAGTCTGGGTGGAATCCTTTTCCTTTCCTGAATCCAGTCCCTTATGTCCACAAAGAAAGGAACACAGCATAGGAAATTTGAGCTTCCTCTGCCTGGGACAACTGGTCTACCTTTTCATTGAGCATCTGTGATCTTTGGGGTACTGTAGGTGAGTGGGACCCAGGGATCACTTCCTTTTACCTGATGAGGACTTCCTGCCCATTGCCCGCCAGATCGGCCTCCACCTTCCCCCAGATGTTCAGCACCAGCTGCCACTCCCCGTCGCTGAGCCCCATGATGGCGTCTGAGGAAGGCAAGAAGAGCGATGTGGGTTGACTGCGCGGTGTCCGGGCCAGGCAACCAGGGTTTGAAGCTGCCCGGTCCAAAGGTGTTTTTATACCCTCCTGGATGCCGGTGGCAGATCACCTGATGCCACACACTCCCCTCCCTTTCTCCTTGTGTCCCCTGCCCTCCCCCCTCCCCCAGGCTCTAATCTCTGCCTTTCTCCGGTCCTCTTGCGGGCAGCTATTTCGGGGCAGGTGCCATTGTGGGAGACAACTCGGGCCACGGGGGGGGGGGGGAGGGAGTGTGGCTCAGGGGACCAGGCTACTGTCTGGATTCTCACAAGCCAAGGGAAAGGGCACTGCGGGGCCTGGGGCCAAGCAGCCTGAAACTCAACCCTCCTCCTGTCAGCCATCCCAAAGACCTGTCATGTTCTAAGCCTGGGCCCAGGCACCCTGCTAGCCCAGGACCGTCCTGGCCCCAGTCTTCTGTCTTACTTCCTGCCTCTGACCTCAGACAAACGTGGTAAGAATGAGCCTGTGTTGGACCTCTGAAATTCATGCACCTACAGAGCGACCCTTGTGTGTCTGTGCAGGGCCTCCGCTGGGGTGAGGGCAGCCAGGGCTCCCGTCTCTGCCCGCTCTGTGTCAGCACTCAGCATCTGCCAGCTCCTCTAATCCAGGAGCCGCGTGTGGTGGACACAGACAGCATCCCTGCTTCACTGAAGAGAGGGCAGGGAGTCATGCCACAGTCCCGCAACATCCTAGGTTTGAACCCAGGACCTCAGGTCCCCAAGGCCATGCTCTTGAAACCTTGCGTATTTGTTTTATTCATCTGTGTCTCTTGGGCCCTGACACAGAGCCCTGTACTAAACTTGAATTACATAAATGTTGAGTAAAAGATAGGTGCTGGTGGTTCACACCTATAATGCTAGCTCCTCAGGAGGCTGAGATCTGAGGATTGTGGTTTAAAGCCAGCCCGGGCAGGAAAGTCCATGAAATTCTTATCTCCAATAAACCACCAGAAAACCAGAAGTGGTGCTGTGGCTCAAGTGGTAGAGCACTAGCCTTGAGCTGAAGAGCACAGGGACAGCGCCCAGGCCCAGAATTCAGGCCCCTTGCAAGGAAGGAAAGGTGACAGTGATTGGACTTAGTTTATATCCACGCATACCTGCATCTGCCCATCCATTCATTTACCCATCCATTACCGTTCCATCCACAATCCATCCATCCATCCATCCATCATCCATCTGCCATCCAGCATTATCTTTCCATGTCTCCCTCCCTCCAGCTCCCCATCCATCATTATCACCTGCCTATCATCCATCCCACAAGCATCACAGCATATCTACTATATGCCAGCCACCATACCACGTGCTGAGGATAACAAAGTAAAATCAAACATTTGTGTTCAAGAAAACTCCCCCACATCCTGGGGGAGGTAAGTCGGGGGAGTGAAAAAACCGTGGGGTTCAGTTAATGCTGATGTTTGCGCTGCTGATGTTTCCTTGTCTTTGCGCAAGGCTTTTGCATTTATTAAGTATTTATTCAGTGCCTCCTGGGGGAAAGATCTGTATTTCCGAGGGCTGAGCCTCCCTGGCTACCCTGGGGCTGCTCTGGCTGTGTCAACAGTCACTGCCCCATCAAAACGACTCTTTTTAGAGACATGACCCTTCTCCGGCTTGCTAAGGCCTGAGGCATGGGGCCAGCCGCTTTCAGGGACCACATGGCTGTACCCCAAACCTGAGGTCAATCGTCGCTGTTTGGACCAAGGCTGACACCTGACTAGGGGCAGCCAATGTCTGAACGGCCAATCAGATAACCTCTTCAAACTGGGACCAGGGGCCACAGGGGTAAAGATTGGCCAGGTAGTGGAAATGGAACATGAAAACATGAAATTCACGGCCAGCTGTGCTGGGCAAGGAGCCTCAGACGGCGCTGCCCTGCACAGCCCTGACTCCGGACCACTCTCTGGTCCCTGTGAGGCTGGCCAATGACCATGGGAGGATTGTCATGGGCTGGCCCTTCCCCCATGACCCTGGCATGCCCTTGCAGGGCATCAGATGCTGGCCAGTGAGTGAGAGGGCCTAAGGAATCTCAGGCTGCCCTTCCCGACACTCATTGCTGAGCCCGCAGGCCACGAACGCCTGCCCGGCCGTAGCAGCACAAGGCACGCTAGCTAAAGGTCAGGTGGATTTCTGGGGGTTCCCGGGCAATGCACTCATTCACATGGGCCTTTGTTCATGCATTTATTCCACAGCTCTGGATTGAGGGTCTGCTCTATGCCAACATTTGTGGGGAAAGGCAAATTCACTGTCACAGAGGCCTGGCCTCTGGCTTTGGCACCTGCTCCTGGCTAGTGGCTGGAGGGTGGGGGTGGGGAGAGGGGACAGAAGGAAGGAGGTGCAGCCAGCTGTCCCAGGCTGGCCGAGGCTACCTGCTCTGTGTCTGCCGGGTCACCTCCTCGGCTTCCTGCCAGGATTGGCAGCGCTAGGTCCTGATTTATTTCCTCTGTTCTGCCTCTCTGGGACACAGTGTGCTGTTGAAGAGCCCTCCTGTGAGCCCCACACTGAACAACCCCAACCAAGGGGTGAGCTGGGCAGGGCGGCTCAGGTCTGCAGCTCCCAGCTCTTCTCGGTCTCCAGCCTCCCCAGTTGTCTGAGTATGAAAAATCTCATCAACCGGTTAGTGATGCTCAAGTATTTAATGTGATGCTATCACCAGCTTGGCAGGAGCCCCATTAACAGGGGAGGCGGGGCGGGGTGGGGGAGAGGGGGCGCTCCTGGAGACCTGTGGCTTCGAAGCTGATGAAGCTTTGAAGTTCTCCCATTTAAGCTAATGGGGAGTCGCCAACATCTGTGTGTACTTACACATCACCACAACATGGAGCCTGTCTCACGGTTGCTATGGAGACCTGGAGTTCCTGCCCCTCCCCACCCCAGCTCTGTTTGGAGGCTGTCATTCTTGCTGTCAGCCATTGCTGAGCAGGGAGGCTGCAGATGTACCAGAAAAGCCAGGCTGCCTTGGTGTGTAAAACTGCAACCTTAGATCCAAATGTCTGTACACACACACACACACACACACACACACACACACACACACATGTTACTTTGACACCAAGGAGGGTAATTAAGATCCTCCCCATCAGACCTCATATCCCAGAATGCTTTTCATCCCCAAATCTGAGACTTGTTGAATTCAGCCCCAAGTCTTCAAAGGTCTTGGGTCTGAGATCCCAGGATGAAAATTCTAGAGTGTCCAACCTTGACAGCTTTTCAGTACTCCTGAAACTTGGGTTCTGGATTCCAGGGTCATGGAGAGTTAGAGATGGAAAGAGCTAGAACTGTAGGGCCATCACACCTCAAAGCTAACAAGGCCTTCCATGGTGTCAAATCAATGTCTGTCTCCCTGTGGATCATCACACGGAATCTGCTTGAATGCTGCCAGGAACAGTGAGCTCGCCACCCACAGCTGGACAAACGCTTCATGATACGGAGCAAATGTGTACCTTCTCCCCACACCTGGCCTGGGCTTGCCGGCTGACCAGCCAGGACTGTCACACAAGGAACGCCACAGGCCCCCCGTGGAACACCCACCCCCCAGCCCCAAGGAGCCAGGCTAGCCGGGGGGCTTGTCCCATCTGCCCAAGAGGCAGCGGATCCCCATGGGACTTCCTTGCACGTGCTGCCCAGGTGTGAGCCGGGCCGTGTCCCCCACGCCAGTCTTCTCCAGGGCCAAGAGTCCAGTCTCACTGACCTGTGAACTGGGCAGCCGGTAGGCGGCCTACGGCAAATCTGGGAGACTTTTCCATAGGACTTCACGGAGGGGGACCAAGGACATGGGGACACATAGAGAACATTGGCGCCTAAAGCCAAGATCAAGGTTTTCCATCTTGATCGCCTGTCCCATGTCTTCCTAGGAAAGGAGGTCTGTCCTCTTCTGTGTGTGTGGGGGGGGTTCCTGCCAGAGGCCTCCCCTCCCCCTCCCCATCTCCCCCTCCCCCCCCCCCCATGCCTGCCCAGCCTCTGCTTCCTGGCTCAGTCCTCCCTCCTGGGACAGCACCAGGCCCGGCCAGGACTTGTGTGGGGCTGGGCGTGGAGGTGGCAGGGCCTTCCAGGACTTCCACTCAGCAGGCAGGGGACCCCCCAGCTCACTCCAGCCCCCGACTTAAGCCCACCGCCCACAGCTGCTTTTGTCCAGCCCCTCAGCAGCAGCATACTGACCACGTCTCCCTTCTCCCCAGCTGTCCTCCCGGAGCGCAGCCAGGCGGCCAGGGCTGGGGGCGGGGAGGGGCGTCTTATAGGACAGCGGAAAGGCACGGAGAACTAAAAATACAGTCTCCACGCAGGCTCCTCCTTTCCCTGAAGGCCCAGGGGGCCTTATTGGAGAAGGGCTGGCAGGGACATGGGAGCCACATGCCCTGGGCAACAGGTGTGGCCTGAAGAAGCCGGCCTTCCTTCCCCTCTCCCACCCCAGCCCAGCCCCACCCCGCACCTGTCACTGGGGGGCCAGGCCCCCTCCACTTGGAGGCCTGTCCCACCCCGAGACCCTCGCGGTCCCTCTTTATGGCCCCATGGGACTTGTTTGTCCTCCAGGCTCTCACAGACATAGCCTTCCCATCTCTGTGCTTCGGGGAACGGCCAGGGGGGACGGCTTCCTCTTTCTTACTCTGTGAGGTGCTCTCAAGTAAGTTTTCTCAAAACCACCCTTTCTGTGGAATGAACAATTTAGGAGCCCCACCCTACTCAGGAAGAAATGGAGGCACTGGGAGGGCCAGAAAGCTGCCCAAAGTTGTAACTGGAGTTGGAGGCCAGAGGCCTAGCAACTTGGCTTTCACATGCCCCGCCTCGGGCCACCGTGCCAACATGCCAAATAAAGAGCCCAGCGTGGTGAAGGGCAGAGAAAGGAGATTTATTACAGGCACGGGCAGCTGCAGAGAAGACAAAGTGAGCACTTCAGGCCTCCTCCCCACCCAGAAGTGGGCTTTAGATTGAAATAGACAAAGAATCCTGGCAGGAGTGAAAGGTAATGATTGGAAATCTGATCAGAGGTGGCGGGTTGTTCATTGTCTCCAGGTCCTTGCTGCTTGGTGGGTGGTCTGTCCCTCTCCTTGGGAGTCATTTAGGTCCCCTGTGAATATGTTATCCATCAGACCTGCCCTTCCTGGACCCCACGGTCCAGGAACATAGAGAGAGGAGACAGAGACAAAGGGGAGGCCGATGTGGCGAGCTTTTCTCTTTCTTTCTTTTCGTTACCTCTGGGGCATTGGCAGGCCCAATTGAGGAGTCGGAGGATTTCCAGCAAAAGTAAGTTTCTAAGCACCTGTTCTAAACATACACAGCTAAAAAATGCCAGGCCTGAGACAGGGACCCAACCACCCTAGCCTCATGGCACAGGAGTGGTCTAATTTTGGGATCCTTCCCTTTCAGCCTCTCATCTCCCAACAGCACTAGCAAAAGCCAGGCCAATTGGCTCTTCCAATGTTTATTTTATTGTCTGGATTCTGTCCAGGGCCTTCCCTGGCTTCTGGGCCGGCAAGGCCGTTTTTCCCAGTGGCTGACAATGGGGAGGCTTCTGCCATCTAGTGGTGATAAGGAGAAGCACCACCGACTCTTGCAGGTTTCTTTGTTCTTTTCTTCCTCTCTGCCAGCTAGATGGGGTCTTTCTGATCTCTCTGCTCATAGCACCTTGTTTAGAAGACTGGAGATGGCTTTCTAAACTATTACAAGATGAGAGAGCTATGATCCTGTCAAATGGAGGTGACAGGCCGCGTGGAGCAGAGGTCTGAACAAAGGTTCTGGTGAGCTAGCAGGCAGCTTGGCTGTGAGGAGAGGCTATGAGAGAGGGGACAGCTGGGGTGACTAAAAATACAAGGGGCTGCAGAGCTGAGGTCACAAGCAGCCTATGCAAAAGCCCAGGGGCAGACATGTGGGAAAGGGGGTGGGAAGGGAGACCATGGGGAAAGACAGGATGAGCCGGACAAGCTCGTGGGGGCTCAGGTCTGACCTTCAGTTCCACAAACACCTCTGTCTGAAGCCTGGTACATGCCTGTCTCTGGGGGTCCTGAGTTAGGAAGCGACTCGAAGGGGGGGAGTCCACGTTAATTACACCTGTAATCCTGGCTAATTAAGAGACTGAGATATGAAGATTACAATTTAAGGCCAGCCCAGACAGGAAAGTCCCTGAGACGTTTATCTCCAATTAACTACCAAAGTAGAGCTGTGGTTCAAGTGGTAGAGTGCCAGCCTGGAGCAAAAGAAGCCAAGCAAGAGCCCTGGTCTGACCATCTAAAGCCACGATCGCCCCTCCTGACACACGAGAAGTTGGTGACACACAGCCTAGCCTCCAGAAGTTAACGACACATCAACCCTGCTTCCAGGACTGCCCACACCCCACATCCGCATGCCCTCAGCACAGTGCTCTGTCAAGGAACAGCTTTGCCTGTAAGAAATCTGCTCCTTCTCAGGTCTCCTCTGTGTCTGTCCTTGAACTCTTTCTCCAATGAGACATGGCTTCCATTCATCCATGTGTCCATCTGTCCATTCATCCATCCATCATCCATCTACCTTACCATCCATCCATTCAGCTGCCCATCCATCCATCCATGTGTCCATCTGTCCATTCATCCATCCATCATCCATCTATCTTACCATCCATCCATCTGTCTATCCATCCATTCGTTTGTCCATCCACCCATCTATCCATCTATCTCCATCCATCTATCTGTCCTTATCTATCGGTGGCATTTCAAAGTCCAATCACGTGCCATGTAAGGACCTTCTAGCTGGGCACTGGTGGCTCATGCCTGTAATCCTAGCTACTCAGGAGGCTGAAATCTGAGGACTTCAGTTCAGAGCTAGCCAGGGCAAGAAAGTCTGTGACACTCTGCAGGGTGTGATGATGCATGCTTGTAATCTCAGCACTGGAGAGACTGAGGCAGGATTATTGGGAGTCTGAGGCCAGCCTGGACTACATAACCAGACCCTCTCCCTCCCCGCAAGAAAAAAATACCCCCAAAATTGTAGTACTACCCCAATTCCTGCATGATCCTCAACCCTGGCCCTACCCACTGCCCCGAGACCATTCAACACTGGACTGGGTTTTTTGGGGGGGGGGATGGAGGTAGGGGGTGCTGGAACTCAAGCGCTCTGTGTTGGCTCCACAGAACCACACCCAGCCCGAGAATTTGTGGGGTTTTTTTTTGGTAAATCATAGAAGGTCTGGGGAAGGCAGACATCAGAGTCTGCGGTGGGGATCGCAGCCAGGGCGGTGGTTTGGGGAGAGGCAGAGGAAGCCGCGGATGAGGGGAGGCACCTGTGAGAGGCAAGAGGGGGTCAGGCTGAGAGGAAGGGGCCTGGTGGGTCGTCCAGGTCCGGAAGTCAGCAGCTGGGAGGCTGGAGGCCCCACCCACCCCGCCCTGGAAGGCCCCGCCCCTCGAGGCCCCAACCACTGGGGGACAGGGAGGGGCCATCCCCTCCCCCTTTCCCTTCCCCCTCCTACCCCTCCTCCTCTCAGGGAGCCCTGGCTTCAGGATATACCTCACCCCACCTTCTGCCTGGCTCCTCAAAATGCCCAAACCAGGTTGTGGCTCCGAAAAGACTATTCAGAGCTACTCAGAGACCCAGGTCTTTCAGACAATCCTGCTAGGGTCCATAGGGTGTGTGTGTGTGTGCGTGTGTGCGTGTGTGTGCATGCGTGTGTGTGCGTGCGTGCGTGCGTGTGTGTGCGTGCGTGTGTGTGCGTGCGTGTGTGTGTGTGTGTGTGTTTTCTGTGTGTGGTGTGTGTTTATGTGTGATGTATGTCTATGTGGTATGTGTGTGTGTTCTCTGTGTGTGTGGTGTGTTTATGTGTGATGTATGTCTATGTGTGGTGTGTGTTTATGTGTGATGTATGTCTATGTGTGGTGTGTGTTTATGTGTGATGTATGTCTATGTGATGTGTGTGTGTTCTCTGTGTGTGTGGTGTGTGTTTATGTGTGATGTATGTCTATGTGGTGTGTGTGTGTTCTGTGTGTGGTGTGTGTTTATGTGTGATGTATGTCTATGTGGTGTGTGTGATCTCTGTGTGTGTGGTGTGTGTTTATGTGTGATGTATGTCTATGTGGTGTGTGTGTGTGTGTGTGTGTGTGTGTGTGTGTGTGTGTTCCTGTTTTCCCACCAGCTTGGCTTGACTTAGTTCTAAGAGACTTAATCTAAGAGAAAATATGTCCCCTGGCTAGGCAGACACATCACACAGCAGTGTGTCTAGCTTGCCATTTGGGGGAGACTCGGTTTACCTGTGCTGGACTGGCAACCACAGGGGCTGTGTGTGGAGGTGAGGGGATGGAAGGGGGGTAAAGTAGGGAGAAGGACAGGACTGGGGCCGCCACAGGGAAGGGCTGGGAAGGGGCAGAGGGAAACTCTTTATAAGGAGGGCAGGGGTGAGGGCCAGACTGCAGAGAGGATAGAGGACAGGGACATCACGATGCTGGATGAGGGCAGAGAAAAAACCTTGCCACAGCGGCTGCTCCCTACCCCACCCATCCCCCAAAAAAGATCTCAGGGACTTAGTAGTTCTTGGGTGGTGAAAGCTGGGCACTGGTGGCTCACGCCTATAATCCTAGCTACTCAGGAGGCTGAGTTCAAAGCCAGCCTGGGCAGAAAAGTCTGTGAGACTCCTATCTCCAATGAACCACCAAAAAGCCAGACGTGGTGCTGTGGTTCAAGTGGTAGAGTGCTAGCCTTGAGCAAAAAGCTCAGGGACAGCACCCAAGCCCTGAGTTCAAGTTCAAGTAACAGCACACATGCAAAACCAGGAGTGATGGAGAGGGCTAGCTCTCGTTTACTGTGCAAGAGGCAGCCGCACTCTACAAGGTGGCTTGGGAATCCGGGTCCCTGTCCAGGCTTGCCCAGGAGCCCTGTGCCTCTGTGTCCAGCAGGAGGGACCAGGACGAATGCAGATGGACGAGATGAACGCAGACGTAGGGTTCTGTGAGAAGTTGTAGGGTCCTCACTGAACACCTCAGCCTGTTCCCGGCTGCCTGGCCTTCCAGCTGGGCACCGACCGGGGCAGGAATCAGGACTAGGTGACACGCCACAGGCGTCTGAGGTGGCAAAGGCTGAGCTAGCATCCTAAGGCCCTGGTCACATCTTGGAAGATGGGGAGGGAGGCAGGTGGGAGGAGCCTTGGAGGGGACTGGGGGGGCGGGGAGGGGGCGCCGATCACACCAGACAACCAGAGCGAGCTCTTCAGAGCAAGCTGAGGGAAGCAGGCGTGCAAATGGAACATTCTGGAACCCCCTGCAAGGACCTGCTTGGCTGGGTCTGAGGGTTGGTGACGTGGTGGAGGAGGAGGTTGGAAGGCGGGCTGACTTGAGGCATGGAGGGAGGGGGCGGCTCTTTGGCAGGATGAGGAGCTGCTGTGGGGGTGGGGCGGCTCTGTCATGACTCACTGAGGTCCTGTTACAATGAGTCATGATGGCTCCCAAGACAGAAGCCAAAAGCTGGGTGCCAGCTTCCCCCCTCCCCCCTCTCCGGGGAGTCTCTGGTCTTCCTGCCCTGGGGAGGGGGCCCTCAGGATGGAAGCGGGGTTCTGTGCTGCCCCAGGAACTCTGAGCAAGGCCGGTGGGCAGCGCCCAGGCCTCTGACCTCAGCAGCAGGCTGGTATGAGCCGGGTCTGGGTCACCATGGCCTGGAGATGTCCCCTCCACGCATCCAGCTCCGCTCGCAACAAATCCATCTGCATGGGCCCAGGCAGCCGTCCCTGGCTCCCTGCCACAAGAGCAGCAATCGCTATCATAAGGCTGGGGGATGATTCAGAGGCTTGAAACCGTATATTTCCAATCCCTTCCCACCAGGCCTCCCCATTTCCCCCACCTGCCGTGCACCCTGGCATCACCCCCAAAGAACCCTGGGGTCCTGGGAAGAGAGAGAGGAGACAGAGGGAAAGAGGAGGGGAGGGAGGTGGTCTTGTGCAGGGCTCCTCCGTTAGCTGCCGCGCAGGGCTCAGGCTGGAGGCGCTCCAGTGCTCGGGACACTGGGGCCACTCATCTTTGTGCTGTGCATCAAGACCAGCCCTCCACTGGGGCTTCTGGTGGGTTCTCCACCCACAGGTCTTCACGCCAACCCTGGAGGCCATGGCTCTGGTCCCCATCTTACTGAGGAGGAACCGAGTTCCCCAGAGCACTGTGATCTGAGCAGTCTTACGTATTTAGGAGGCCGGGACCACCCCCCCTTAGGCATGCAAACACCAGGGGATGGGGGAAGAGGATTGGACAGGACAGTCCTGAGTTTTTCACGGGTAAAACAGAAGACTAAATGGCAAAGACAGGCTCTTCAGCCTTGTAGGGTCACCTGGCTGAGTGGCCCCTTCAGCCAGCAGCAAGGGGTAGAGAGGGGAGAGAAGGGGAATCGAGGGAGGGGAGGGGAGAGGAGGGGACAGGGAGGCCACCTTTTCTGTTCCTATTTATTACTATTTAGGGAAGAGGTCCATTCTGCTCACAGGCTATTGGCTAGAACTGGGTCACATGGTCAGAGTAGCTGCAAGGGAAGCTGGGAAGCAGTCCTCAGCCATGTGGCCACAGCAGCTGAAACTAGGGGTGTTGGGGATGTCTCAGGAGAAGGGCCCCAGCTCTTCCTGCTGGTCCCCCATGGGCTGAGTGTATTTGTGCCTAGTCTAGAACGTTCTTTGCATGGCACTGAGAAGAGGTGGAGTTGTGGATTGGCCGGTGGTACCACAAAGGAGCTTAGAGCCCAGGAACTTAGCAACCAGATGGAGAACTCCAGCAGCCCAGGGGCTCAGAGGGAAGGCCAGGCAGGCCTACTCCTCAACAGGCACCAGAACCCTTCAGGCCCCAGGGCAAACCTGACCCCCTAGAGCACAGAGCCAGGACATGGATCTCCTTTATAGCTCTAGCACCATCATCTTGGAGAGAGGGAAACTGAGTTACAGAGAACTTACCAGAAAAAAAAAAAAACAACCAAAACTATAGTACCACCAATTGGTTTATCTTAGTCTTCCCTCCTCCACCCCCAGCAGTGAGGGGTAAGCAAGAGGCAACATGGTATACTGGACCTGCTAATAATCTGAAGCCAGATTACCTGAATTTGAATTTCTTTTCCACAGCTTGTTTGCTCTGTGATTTTAGGAGGTTCCTTAGCCTCTCTGTGCTTGCGTTTCTTAATCGACTAAATGGCAAGATCTGCCTCACAGTGTGCTGTGAAATTTAAATGAGGTCATCGCCTCACTAACTCCACTGTGTTCTTTCTGGCTGTGGCTTTATCTCTTCTTAGTGCATCTCTTCTTTTCCTCTTGAGCCTATCTCTCCTGCAGCCACCGTGGATTCCAGGAAGGACAGGACCGACTGATACCACAATCTATGAGATTGAAGCTGCACCCCCAGGCAGGAGGGGTCACCTCCTGGGGGCCAAATTGCTCCTCTCCACCCGTGACAGCAGTGCGTGTTTCATCGCCCTTTTTTTTTCTGAAACCCCAGACCCCTTGGGGTCACCAAACCCCTTCATCTGTCTTCCTGACAATGGCTGCAGTTGATCAAATCTCGTTTCTCTGTTCTTCAATACTACTAGTGATTTCCTGGGTTGGGTATAGGGACAGGTGGCTAAGCTTGCTCCGCTGAGACCCCCTGGGCTGAGGCTTGTTTGGATCTGTGTGTGCCAGTACTGGGGCTTGAACTCAGGGCTGGGGTGCTGTTCCTTAGCCTTTTCACTTCAGCCTGGTGCTCTACCACTTGAGCTCCATTTCTGGCTTTTTTTGCTAGTTAAATTGGAGATAGGAGTCTCCCAGATTTTCCTGCCCAGGCTGGCTTTGAACCATGATCTTCAGATCTCAGCCTCCAGAGTAGCTGCAAATCCAGAGCAGTGGAAACCTGGCTGAGCGGAGGCTTTGGCCCTAAAATGTCTGATCTGGGCAACAGTGAGTTGAGTTTGTCTCTTTCTACTAAGGGATTCCCACTCATCCCTTCCCCATGCCCCCTAACCAGGAAGCCCCCGTCCCCAACACACACATTAATCCCAGTCCGCACAGCTCCCTAGATTTTACTTCCATCTGCACACACCATAGCCAAGAGCACACTGGCACACACTGTGACACACTCGGACACACTCACCCTCCTGTGTGTGGGTGGAAGGTCACAGAACTTTCCTCACGCCATGTTCCCCGGAAGAAGCTGAGCTGTGATTGGATCCCAGGCTTCTCCAATCCCCAAGACCATGGGGGGGGGGGCGCTGCGTCTGGGTCAGGGGGCTGAGGACACAGCGCAGACGAGAAAGAGAGCAAAACTCTTGGAACCTGTCCAAAATTCAAGAACAAAGGGGAGCGCTCCAGCCGGTTCCCGCCTCCATCCTTCCCGGGCTCGGCTCGGGCTCATTTCCTGGTGTCCTCTCAAACACCTGTGAGCTGAGAACACCTGTGCCCATCTTCAGGGGAAAGCAGCCGCTCCGATGGCCTTCCTCAACCTCCCCTGTCAGCACAGGGCACCCTCAGCCAGAGCCCCTGTGTGGAGCACTGTAGCCCTCCCCCGCCCCCCTGCACACAACATTAACACCCAGTGAAGGGCTGGGAATGTGGCTTAGTGGTCGAGTGCTTGCGTAGCATGCATGAAGCCCTGGGTTCGATTCCTTAATATCACAGACACAGAAAAAGGCAGAAGTGCGCTGTGGCTCAAGTGGTAGAGTGCTTAGCCTTGAGCAAAAGAAACTCAGGGACAGAGCCCAGACCCTGAGTTCAAACCCCAGGACTGGAAACAAACAAACAAACAAAGACCCAGTGGGACTTCAGCCCCGCATCCTGCCTCGGCGGCGGCGATGAGAATTCTCTGGAAGTAGCCAGCATCTCACCTGCCCAGCCTTGTGGCTCATGGCTCCTTCTCTTGGGTTTCCCCGGAAGCCACCCCTCCAGCCCAGCCCAGCCGCCCACGCGCTGTCTGTGGGTTTGCATGTGGGGTTTGCAACATACTGGTGGTTCACTGTCAGTTTAGCTTCGCAGTTCACCCATAAGCTCTGCAGGGTAGAGGCCAAGTTCAAGTCTCTGAGTGACCTCTCTGACCCCTGGAAACCCCCAAGCCACACTCGGTTTGTTTGCTTCTGAGGGCGTCCATAGCAAATGACCATGGTCTGGTGGTGAGAAGTGAGTCACTTCTCATAGCTTGAGAGGAGGAAAGCCAGTCAGAAGTCTAAGTGTGAGCAGGGCTGGTATCCTAGGGAGTCTCTGGAAGAGAATCTTCCAGGCCCTTTCCTGGCTTCCGGTGGCTGCTAGTGGATCTTGGCCTGCAGACACATCACTCTACACCCCCTCCCCCTTCTCTTTATCTTCTGCCTCAGTGTCCCTACATCATTTCCTTTTCCAGTCTCTCTCTCTCTTTCTCTCTTTGTCGGTTGTGGGGCTTGAACTCTGGGCCTGGGTGCTGTCCTTCAGCTCTTTAGCTCAAGTTGAGCACTCTACCACTTGAGCCACAGCACCACTTCTGGTTTTCTGGTGGTTCATTGGAGATAACAGTCTCAGAGACTTACTGCCCAGATTGGCTTTGAACCGTGATCCTCAGATCTCAGCCTCCTGAGTAGCTAGAATTACAGGTGTGAGCCACTGGTGGCCCCTTGTCCCGCCGTGCCAGTATTGGGGCTTGACCTCAGGTCCTAGGCACTGTCCCTTAGCTTTTTTGCTCAAGGAGGATGCTGTACCACTTGAGTTGGATTTCTACTTCTGGCTTTTTGGTGTTTAATTGAAGATAAGCGTCTCATAGACTTTCCTGCCTGGGCTGGCTTTGAACTGCAAGCCTCCTGAGTAGCTAGCTAGGATTACAGGTGTGAGCCACTGACACCCAGTGAATTTTCTGTCTCTGTTTTTTTTTTTTTGGGGGGGGGAGGAGGTTGGCTGTGGGGTTTGAACTCAGGGCCTAGGAGCTCCCTTTGAGCTCTTTTGCTCAGGGCTAGTGGCCTACTACTTGGAGCCACAGCTTCACTTCCAGTTTTCTGGTGGTTAATTGGGAGACCAGAGTCTCACAGACTCCTGCTTTGAGCTGCATTCTTCAGATCTTAGTCTCCTGAGTAGCTAGGGTTGCAGGCGTGAGCCACTAGTGCCTGGCTTCATCTGTCTCTTTTAATGACACCGTTGTTGGACTTTGGGCTGACCAAACCTAGGTTGATTTCCCTCTTAAAATCTTTATTTATTTGATCAGCAAAAATCCTCTTTCCAAATAAAAGTTCCATCCCAGGTCCTGGGGGTAGAGAAAATGAAAGCGGGGGACCTCGCAGCGTACCGGGGTAGCCTAGGGATGCCCTGTCCTCTGAGGCCCAGCCACACCGCCTGGCCACACCTCTGCCTCCAGACCTGCTGCAGTTCCTGGCCTGGGAAATCACTCAGTGAAAAACCATCTGGAGTCCGTCTGGGCTGAGCTGAGCCTCCCGCTCTGCAGAGAACAACTGTGGGCAGCAACTCCCTCTCGGGACGCTCCTCGGGGGCCTGGGCTGCCCACTGGCTCTACTCACACCCTGGCCACAGTGTCCCTGCCTGCAGCCACCCCCTGGCAGGACAGAGGCCGCCCTGGACACCCCAGGGCTGGGGAGAGAACCGAGGGCCCTGCCCTCTGGGTGTGTTCTTCTGGGGAAATGGGGCCTGCTTTCCCAGAAGCAGAAATCCTTCATCTCCAGCCCTTTGGAAGTTGAAATCAGGGTTTTTGTTTTTTGGTCGTGGGGCTTGAACTCTGGGCCTGGGTGCTGTCCCTCAGCTCTTCAGCTCAAGGCGAGCACTCTACCACTAGAACTACAGTGCCACTTCCAGTTTTGAGTGGTTTATTAGGGATAAGAGTCTCACGGACTTTTCCTGCCAGGGCTGGCTTTGAACCCATGACCCTCAGGGATCTCAGCTTCCTGAGTAGCTAGGATGACAGGTGTGAGCCACTGGCGCCCAGCCTGAAATCAGGTTTATCACCCACTGAGTCCCAAGGCACAGCCCCTCTCCCCTTCCTTCTCTCCTCCATCTTCCTCCCCTCCTTCTCTTTTCTCTCTCTCTCCCCCCTCCCTTTTCTCTCTTCTCTGTCTTCCCCCCTCCACTGGACATATTTATCGCCTCTCCAGAGCTTGAAAATGGTATTGACAGACGAGGGACCCCAGCAGGCTGTAGGAGGTTGGGGATGGGGCTGACATGCTCCCCCAGTTCCTCAGCTCTCCTAAGTACATTGAGTCCTGGGCCGTCAGCACACAGAGAAGCTTTGTTCTAACGAGGTGTGATGTGTGATGTATAGTGTGTACAGACTCAGGGAAGCTGCCTGGCCCTCCAGACCTAGCACCCCATGGTCCTCTGTCTAGTTCAGGGCTCTAGGCTCTACTGGTAACTGCTACTGCTCCACTCTGCTGAGCCTCTTTGGGCCTGCTCCTGGGCAAGGCCTGGCAGTGGGGGTGGGGAGGGAACTTTTGCTACCTTTGGCCCGCGGCACCCGCTGGCAGCGCCAGCTCAGACTGCCTGATCTGCAGCCAGGAAAAAGAAGAGACGTTCCTGGAATCCGAGAATGGCAGGGTGAGAGTGCAGTCACTGCCCAGGCCAGGTTTTGGTCTGTGGATCTTCTGGGCCTTTGAGCAAGGCCTGAGCTGATCCTCACCCAAGAGAGACGGGTGGTCCTGCAGCCAGTCCTGGTGTTGACTTCTGTGAGTGTGGCATGCACGTGTCCCTTGCAATCAGCTAGCTAAAATGCAACAGTCCTTTGCCTCCGTCCCAGCCTCAACCTCTCAGAGAGGTTGTGTTGATATGCACGCCGGTGTTTGTTTATAAGTCTGATATTTACAAAAATGAGAAGGTCCGTTAGTAATCGTAACACTTAAGCTATTTATAGAAGTGCCCTAAGGGACCGGGTGCCAGTCTCCTGCCTGCAGTATTGGCAGAGGGGTCAGGAACCCTCTCTCCCAGAATCCCAAGCCCCAAACTCTTATGTAAATAGCATGGCATTTGAGCACTTTAGGTCATTTCTAAATGACTTACAACTGCTAATGCGTAGGGAATAACGATGGGAAACGATCTGTGTACTTGTTCAGTTCCCAACTTTTTTTTTTTCCCCCAAGACAGTGTTACATATTAGTCCCAAACTGACAGTCCTCTTGCCTCAGTTTTCCCAGTGCTGGGATTACAAGCTTGTACCACCACACCAGCCAAATATTTTTAATTGATAGCTGGTCAACTCCTGTGGGCCTGCTCCATCACAGCAGCACAAAAGTGGTTAGATGAGGAATAAGATAGTCGATGGTGCTTGTCCCCTGTCCCTTGTCCTCTTGCTGGGCCTGGATGGGGTGGGGCTCATGGGAGAGAGAAGCAGCCCGTGCCAAGGAAAGGTAACGATCGTGGCAGAAACACCTATCTATACCTGCTCAAGAGCTGCGGCAGCACTGAACCTGAGGAGCCGCCCAGAGGCTGTGAGCTGGGTGTCCAGGACCGAGGGAGGCCAGTGCAAGCATGGTCCAGAAGGACCCTGCCTATGCCGTTCCCAGACAAAGCTGGGGGTGGTGCCAGGGCTTGCCAAGTGCTCTTGGGCCACGACTCTGTTCCTTTCATATGTGGGGGTATGTGTGCTGGTCCTGGGACTTGAACTCAGGGCCTTGGCTCTGTCCCTGACCTCCCTTGTGCTCAAGGCTAACCTTCTACTACCTGAGTTACAGCTGCACTACAGGGTTTTTTGGGGGTAGTGAATTTGAGATAAGAGTCTCATGGACTTGATCCTCAGATCTCAGCCTCTTGAGTAGCTAGGATTACAGGTGTGAACCATTGCCACCTGGCTTCATAATTTTTTTCCCCAAATTTGCATTTGTTTTTGAGATAGGGTTTTATAGTTTTGCCCAGCTGGTCTCTAACATGGGATCCTCTGATCTCCAACTCCAAACTGCTGAGATTACAGGGATGAGCTACCACATCTGGCCCAAAAAAGGCTGTTAGGGGAAAGAAAATCATAGAGTGTGTGTGTGTGTGTGTGTGTGTGTGTGTGTGTGTGTGTGTGTGTGTGTGTGTGTGTGTGTGTGTGTGTGTTTGTGTGTGTGTGTGAGTACTGGGGCTTGAACTCAAGGCCTGAACACTGTCCTTTAATTGTTTCATTCAAGGCTGGTGCTCTAGCACTTAAGCCACTGCTCCACTTCTGACTTTTTTTTGGTGGCAAATTGGAGATTAGTCTCAGGATTTTCCTTCCTGGGCTGGACTAGACCCTCGATCCTTAGGTGTCAGCCTCCTAAGTAGCTAGGATTATGGGAGTGAACCACCAATGCCTAGCTAGGAAGAAGTCTGAACAGAAAATCTGGACTTGAGTTTGCCAAACAGTCTTTCTGAAGGTTTGACAGAGCCCAACAGTGGGTTACAAATTCTGGGAGCCAGGGGGCTTTGCAGCCATTTTGCTGCTGTCTTTTAGGATTGGAATCACAGAGGGAGGGCAGGTGAGTAAGATCTAGGTAATGAGCCACTCATACTTTCTGTCTTCTGACTTACAGAGAATGTGTTTTCTTTTGTAATTGTTGTTGTTGTTGTAGGTTGTAGGACTAGAACTTAGGGCCTGGGCCCTGTCGCTAAGCTTTTGCACTCAAGACTAGCATTTTACCACTTTGAGCCACAGCTCCATGTCTGGTGTTCTGGTGGTTCATCGGAGATAAAGGTCTCAGACTTTCCTGCCCCCGGCTATCTTCAGATCATGCTACTCAGATCTCAGCCTCCTGAGAAGCAAGGATTACGGGCGTGAGCCACCAGTGCCCAGCCAGAACATGTGTTTTCTATCTCTCCATGTTTCTCTCCCCCAGCATCTCTGGGGCCTTTGTTTCACAAGGGCCGCTGTGATAAATTAGTCTGGCTGCCAGCCTGATCCAGAGGCTCCAGCCATCGCATCACATCTGGATTGTTGTCAGAGTAGCTGGGTAGGCACAAACCACCAGTGCCTAGCTGGGATTATTTTCTATTGAAGTATTGTCATGGCTACCATGTTGGTTGTCATAGGCCGAGTGTGGCTTCACTTGCTTATAGGGTCCTCAGGGCAGCTCTGTTCCCATTTTACCTATGGGGCATCAAGGGCAAAGGGAGTGAGCAGTGTGCTCACTGTGCAGCCGCTCTAAATAGCCCACTGCCTTCTACACCCTCCCTGGGCAGCAAGGACACAGCTGGGAAGGGAAGCAGGAGACTCGGACCTCTGGCTTTGTGTTTGTTGGTTTGTTATCTTCCTTGCTGGGAAAGGAACGGAGAGCTCTGCACTTGCTAGGTGGACCCAACACCCCTAAGCCACATCCCTAGCCACGCCATCCACTTTGGACTTTAACCCCATTCTCCCATTCAGGGATGCATATCAGGGGGAAAGACTCAAAAGCAAAAGCACCGGTTTCTTGACAAGCCTGGAGTTTACAGGAAGTTGACACTTGCCATGCTCGGTTGCTTCCCAGAAAAGCAGTCAACTTGAACCCAGTTTCACAATGATATTTGTTCCCAAGCCACAGGCTTGTACGCTGGACAGTAGCCTGACTGCTAACTGCTGAGCTGCTGTCACCTCTGGCTCTGTGTGGCCCAGACATTTCTCCCAGCTTCCAGCTAGACCAGAGGCTCCCGAAGAGGTGAGCACAGAGTCTATAGTGCCCTTCTTCCTGGAGGCCTGGAGGAGGGTGGCGGGCAGAGGGGAGAAGAAGGGCTGCCTCCTGCATCTCTCAAGTACGAGGTGGTCAGGGATAGGCTCTGGGTGCCTAGCTCAGGAAAAATGAGCAATTTTCAGGATAACCAGGTTTCCAATCCCAGGCAGCTGGGAGCTTCATGGACTGGGGGTAGGGGGGGAGGGGGTCTCTGGCTCTGCTTATATGCAAACCAAGCAGGAACTGTGCTAGTTCCGATGTGGTTCTTGAGCGAAGCACTCAGTTGGGGTTCGTCTCTGATCTGATTGGAGAATCCTTTCTTTTGGATGGATCATTTTTTTAAATCCTATAATTTTACAATTACAAATTTAATTTTGTAATTGTGAAAAAAATTCACAAGGTAGGTACTTTAACAGTAGCTAAGCTAGGCATTTTGGATAGTGAAAGAGTTCTGGCAGAGGTTAGAGTTCTTGAAATCTCTGGGTCGGTAAGGGTTACAGACAAGCGTCAAACGCACAGATCAGTATACTGTATGGAAGCAAATGCCTGTCTGTCTTCTGTAGGAAGAAACAGCATCCAGTCCCAGCTGGACCGCCAGCCGTTTGGAGCATGGAGGAAAGCAGAGGTGCCTTTCTGGACACTGCAACGTCACCTCCAGTTTGTGAAGGTGTGTTTGCCCTGCACATATCCCCTCTCCTCCCCTCCCCAACACGTCTCCCCCTTTCCCCTCTACCAGTGGTGCCAGCTAACTACTAATGGGAAGAACAGAATCAGCCATGTCTTTGTAGAAGGGTAGGAAGAAAATGGGGTTGATATTGAAAGAAAAAAAATCTCAGGAGTGACTGTGGTGATCTTGGGAACAGAGAGCTTATCCAGCAAGAATGAGGCCCTGGTTTCTATCTTTAGGAACACACAGGCAGATATGTTAATCACATCTGAACATTTCCCTTGGATTCTAAAATGTCACTCTGTTCTTCTACCCCTTTAGCCCTTCCTCCATTGCTTGCTTTTTTTCTCTTCTTCTACCTGATTTTTTAAAAGTTTATCTTACTTATGTGGTACAGAGGAATTGAACCCAGGGTCTCATGCATGCTAGGCAAGCATGCCACCACTAAGCCACATTCCCAGCCCTCTACCTGATTTCTGACTGTTAGCTACCCCAGGGCGCTGTTTTCCTTGTACTGTGTTTTACCTCTATTATTACTCTTCCCCTAGGATTCTCACTTAATCAGTGGCATCTGTCTGTCTGTCTATCATCTATCTACTGTCTATCTTGTCTGCAGCAGCAGTTTGAACTCAGGGCCTCACATTTGCGAGGCTGGGGCTCTAGCACGTGAGTCATACGTCCACCTCTATTATGCTTCAGTTTATTTTTTAGCTAGGGTATCTTGCACTTGCCCAGGGTCAATCTAATCTCAAGTGAAGATCTCCCTAACTCTGTTTCTTTAGTAGCTAGGATTATAGATGTGTGTCACTACATCCAGCCCCAACCCATGGCATTCTGGTGACTGCCAACATCAATTTCCCAGTAGAAGGAAACTCATCTATCCACTCTTCTACCTCACATAGATGTCTAACAAACCTCTCAAACGTAACCCCTAACTGAACCATTACACCCTATACCACACATACCCAGCCAACAATCTTCCCATACCTCTCACATTAGTGCAATTGTTCATGACCCAGGTTGGAAGCTGTGCCTGACTCTGCCCTCATATCCCACTTGCACTGGGAAAAATCTATGGGTTCCCATGTCCCCCACTCTCCTTATTCTTATAACCTTGTCCAAGCTACCACCTGACCTGGCTCAACTGACTGTAATACCTTCCTGATGATTCCCTGGCTTCTTCTCTGGCAAAGCAAGACTTTATAGAAATGCATGTGTTGGTCTCTGCCCCTAGTGGCTTCCATGAAGCTTGTAAAGTCCTCAGAGGGGACTACCTGGAGGCTCTTTTTATCTAAGATCTGGTCTTTGACCCCAGTTACCAATACAGAGATCCCAAGACCTTGGCAATTTTCTGAACCATCTGACATCCTGGGCTGTGTGAGCGAGGTGGCTCCTGGCTGACTCCCGGATGGGCTCTGGTCATTTAGAGGCCAGCCCATGGTTAGACACATGGAACCTTCAGCTCCATCCCTCTTTCCCTGGGTGAGGAGACAGTGTATTCATAATTGGTCATGCTGACAAAATACAGCTCTCCTTAAAGATCCCTGAATTTCAGGGTTTGGAGAGCTTTCAGTTTGCTTGCTAAACACCAGGAGATCTCTAGAGGGTGGGACACAGGGAGAGAAAGGTGTTTGGGGAAGACCTCTGTTCCTTCCCCTCCACAATCCCTGCCTATGTGCCACTTCATCTGGATTTTTTTTTGCGGGGGGGGGGGGGGCAGTCAGTATTGAAGCTTGGACTTGGGGCCTGGGTGCTGTCCCTGAACCTTTTCAGCTCAAGGCTGGCCCTCTACCACTTTGAGCCACAGCTTTGCTTCCAGTTTCCTGGTAGTTAATTGGAGATAAGAGTCTCAGGTGAAGTGGTGCTGTGGCTCAAGCGGTAGCATGCTCACCTTGAGCTGAAGAGCACAAAGACAGCGCCCAAGCCCAGCGTTCAAGCCCCATGACTGACAAAAATAAATAAATTAATTTAATTAAATTAAATTTCTATGAGGCATTTAGGCCAGGCGCCGGTGGCTCACACCTGTAATCCTAGCTACTCAGGAGGCTGAGATATGAGGATCACGGTTCAAAGCCAGCCTGAGCAAGGAAAGTCCATGAGACTCTTATCTCCAATAAACCACTAGAAAACCAGAAGTGGTGCTGTGGCTCAAGCGGTAGAGCGCTCACCTTGAGCTGAAGAGCTGAGGGATAGCACCCAAGCCCAGAGTTCAAGCCACAGGACCGACAAAAAATAAAAAATAAAAAAGAGTCTCAGGGAATTTTTTTTTTGCCTGGGTTTGTTTCCAAACACGATCCTCAGATCTCAGCTTTCTGAATAGCTAGGATTTCAGGCGTGAGCTACCAGCGCCTGGTGGCTTTTTTAATCTGTATCTTTGTAAATCCCATTCTAACAAATGAGTGTACTAAGTGTTCCCTGAATTCCCTGAGGTGCTCTCATAAATCTATCAAACCTGACAGTGGAGTGATAGGAATCCCCATTTGTAGTCTGTTGGTGAGAAGTTTTGGGGGCTTAGGACTGGCATCTAAAGTAGGGCTAGACTTGTGGGACTGAGCTCTTAGCCCATGAGAACCAACTATCTCTGAGTATTTATTTTCAGAATTGAGTTGAATTGGAGGACTCCCCCTTGGTGTCCACTGAAGAACATTAGGGGAACTTCAACCACAGATGGTTCTAGAAGAGTGCCATAGTGACTCACAGAGAAAAAAACAACAACAAATGTTTTTCTGCTGCATAAACCTATAGTCTATTTTCTAGCTAGAATCATCATTCTTACCCATGAGTAAGAGCAGGCTTGTGGTTGACTACATCATGTCTGTTATTAGTCAGTTTTCTGTTTTTAGTAACATAATCTCACAGGCCGAGCAAGTTTTTAAAAAGTTATCTTGTGGGGGTGGGGGAGAGCTCATGACTCATGCCTGTAATCCTAGTCACTCAGGAGGTTAAGATGAAGGTTCAAAGTCAGCCTGGGCAGGAAAGATGTGAGACTCACTGCCAAAAAGCCAGAAATGGAGCTGTGGGTCAAGTGGTAGAGCACCAGCCTTGAGCAAAAAAGCTCAGAGACAGTGCCCTAAAGTCCAGCCCTGGGGGGGTGAGGTTATCTTGGTTTATTTTGATTTTATGGGTCTGAAGGTCCAAGGCCAAGGGGCTACAACTGACAATGTGTTTCTTGCTGGCAATCACAAGGCAATACAGGATATCACAGAGCAAGAGAAAAGGAGCATATATATGTGTTTTCTGGTCTCTGTTCTTATAAAGCTACCTGGGTTCACTCTTGGAGTCCATAATGACCTAACCACCTCCCAGAGTTCCCACTTCTCACAGCTGCCTGTAGATGGTCAAACTTCAGTAATTACTTCAAGGTGGGATTGGATATTGATCGAACGGAGGATCCAGAAATCAGTATCCTCTTTGATTTAGGGTCACATCTTTAGGATATACTATATAAAATAAAATCTTTTCTTATCTATAAGTACTTAAACTACCTTTCTTTTTCCAAAAAATTATCTTTATATATGTATTTTTGTTTATCGGTCCTTTTATCTCTTTTAAGTTTGTATTTAAGACAACTTTGATAAAATTTCTGAATTTAGACAAAATTACTTTTTCACCCAATAATTTCTAGCAGTCGTCTCCTCCTCCTCCTCCCCCTCCCCCTCCCCCTCCTCCTCCTCCTCCTCCTCCTCCTCCTCTTTTTGGTGCTGGTCCTGAGGCTTGAATTCAGAACCTAGGCACTGTCCAGGAGCTTTTTTGCTAAAAGCAGGCACACTATCACTTGAGCCACAGCTCTACTTCTGGCTTTTTGGTGGTTAACTGGCAATAAGAATCTCATTGACTTTCCTGCCTGGGCTGGCTTTGAACCATGATCCTCAGATCTCAGTCTCCTGAGTAGCTAAGATTACAGGTGTGACCACTGGTGCCTCGCTTAGTAGTCTTATCCTTAATGAAGAGCTAGGAAGAAAGCAACTTAAAACTATTTCTTTTAATATAATAACAATTTACAAAAAGCATTATGTTTTTAATAGACCCAAATATGTTATAAAAGAAGGTTGAAACCCAGATGCCCCACCACAGATGAATGGATCCAAAAATTGTGGTATCTATACACAATGGAATATTATGCAGCCATTAGAAATGACAAAATAATGGCATTTGCAGGGAAATGGATGGAGCTAGAAGGAATCATATTGAGCGAGGTAAGCCAAGAGCAAAGAGACAAACGGTACATGGTCTCCCTGATAAGTGGATGCTAAATCCAAAATGTTAGGTGATATGACAAAACTAACAGGACTTAAGAAACAAAGAACTCCCACTCATCTGGTCGAACCACTACTAAATATCCCCATGCTGCTGATCACATGTATGATATATAATGTACACCATTATATGTTATAGACTGTGATAGACAATTTGCTCCAGGAAAGTTAGAATGAACTTGTGACTTTAAATGAGCATCATTATTCCACAATACTGTGAAATTTGGGAAATTATGTAATCACTTAACCACAATTAAAAAAAAAAAAGAACCTCAGGGAAGGTAGGGAGGGAAGGGATGGTAGGGGGAAAACAATGGAGGGGGTAACAATGCTCAATAGGAAGTGTACTCATTACCTCACTCATGTAACTGTAACCCTCTGTATAGTATCTTTACAATAAAAATTTTTTTAAAAAAGGAAAAAAAAAAAGAAGGTTGAGCCCAAATTACACTTCAGACCAAATGAAACAGATTAAGATCATTTGTTGAAATAAGCAAACTTTAGAATCCCTTTTATAAATCTTTGAGGTGGTCTCAGTGGCTACTTGAGTTAAATGACATCTTGTCTGTTTTTTTAGTGTGAGGCTGGGAACTCAATACCTGGCCCTTAAGCTCACTGGGTAGTGCCCTATCAACTGAGCCATGCCTCCAGCCCTGATATCTTTCTTTTCTTTAATCTAGATCTTGAAAGTTAACTTTTTTTTTTTTTTTTTTTGTCCATCATGGGGCCTGAACTCTGGGCCTGGGCACTGTCCCTCAGCTCTTCAGCTCAAAGCTAGCATTTTGCCACTTGAGCCACATCACCACTTCCAATTTTCTGAGTGGCTTATTGGAGAGAAACCACTTTCCTGCCTAGGCTGGCTTTGAACCACAATCTTCAGATCTCAGCCTCCTGAGTAGTTAGGATTACAGGTGTGAACCTCCAGTGCCCGGCTCTTTATTGTTCTTTTTTTTTTTTTTCTGAACTCTGGGCCTGGGTGCTGTTCCTCAGCTCTTCAGCTCAAGGCTAGCACTCTACTACTTGAGCCACAGTGCCACTTCTGGCTTTTTCTGCTTATGTGGCACTGGGGAATTGAACCCAGGGCCTCATGAATGCAAGGTAAGCACTCTACCACTGAGCTACCTTCCTGTAAGCTCCTGGATGGCGAGCAGACTCCACCCTCCTCGCAGCAAAGTCTCCACCCAGTACCTGTGTTACCTAGGCAACTGGAACACCTGGAAGAGGTCACATCTGCATCCCCTGAGGTCACATCTGAATTTGATGTGGCCACACCCTTCTCTGCCCATACCCTAGATAAGGCCTAGCGCAGGCCCAGGCTCTCTCTCTCTCTGTTCTATTCTAGCTCTCTCTGCTCTCTCTCTGTTCTATTCTAGCTCTCTCTGCTATCTAGCTCTCTCTCTGTTCTTTTCTAGCGCTCCCAGCTCTCTCTCTGCTCTTTTCTAGCTCTTTCCTCTCTCTCTCTCAACTCTTAAATGAGGCAACAAACACTCAAAAAGTAGATGCCTAAACAGAACCAATAACCTAACCCCTCTGTAATTTCAGTCTAAGAGTCATTTCATGGCACACACATATGCATACAAATGTTTAAGTGAGTGTGCCAAAAATATCAATTTTGGCAAACACATGATGAGCTAAGAAAAATGTAAAGGTTAAATGACCATAGGTAGCTTGTCATTTATTTTTCTGTAAGTCATGGACAGACTAAGCTTTTCCCCACATTGTTTTAAACAAAATCACATACCCAGAAAAAAATTTCATTAACTTAGAGTGTATTAAATCATTTATTTTTCCAGAGATTGATAATAGACTAGTCAGTTAGAACTTATTTTAAGGGACACCAGAGTTAGTACTTTTGAATTTTTAAAATAAATTATAATAGGTCTTTTTAAATCTCTTTTTGTTTTGTTTTGTTGTTGTTAAAACACTCCTTTCCTATAATTGCTAACAAAGTTGCTAACAAAAGGTAGAAGCTAGAAGTAGTTTAAATGAGTTCAAATGGTTTAAGAAATAACTGATGTAGGCCTAAAGAGGAAACAGAAAGGAAAAACCCCCAAAATAAATGTCATTTTTGCAGCCCCTCATCTAGGACAAGCCTGCTGTAAGTGACTTATGCTCAAAGAGCTTATTTTATTTTTAGATTGTCAAAGTTGTAACTGGAGTTTTGGGCTAAAGGTCCCATTCTGGGGTTCCAATAGATGAGGTTTGGTTATACATGATTGTAAAGCAAATGAAATTTGTCCCTCGATTGTCCCCTTAAAACTCCAATTCTTTTTAACATGAACCCAAAGAGAGAATTGTCAAGGATGTGGGCAATATCAATATTGCCCATCAAGACATAATGTCTGCTTATAAGAAAAAGAGAAGATAGACACCTATGCAATCATTCAAACAGTTAAAAACAGACCACACCTTCAATCATGCTGGTCCTGGCAGACAAGGCCCGCCCACCCTGCTCTTACCACGTCCTGGTGAGAAGGTGTCCCGCCTCCCCAGAGGCCAACCTCTTTTCTTCACCCGCCAGCCTCCAGCTCCCTCTTTACATAGAAAACAAAAGCACTTAAGACAGAACAGACTGAGTGGACGACTTGGTCTTTAACAGCGGTAAGAATTTTCTTTGTTGAAACTTATCATATTTAGCCTTTTAAAATTACCCTGGAGAAGACTGAATGGATTCCCACAGACCTTAGATAGTTAACTTTAAGGGGACGTTTAGGTTTGTGCCTTTTAAAACCTTAACTTTTAACCTCGATTTTTTTTTTAAATCATAGTTATAAAAAAGAGAGGTCTTTCATTACATTCATAGTTGCCTGGCATAGGTTGTACTTACAAGCAATCCTGGCTATTTCTTCCAAGGGGAAATTTTCTGCTCTGCACAGGCAAGATAGAGAGATATAGTACAATACCCAGACAGGGGTGAGGGTGCATCTCATACACCAGGCTCGAGTGCTCTACCACCACTGCCATTCACGGTGAAAAGCAGGCTGGGGTTTGGCCCAGATGAACTGTAGGATAAATGTTCCCTTCAAACGGGTACATTTAATCACTGTTTTATTAACTGGGTCCAGAGATTCAAAGTTGGCCTGCTCTTTGAACTTGGGTTGCCCATGTCTGGCCAACCCTTCAAACCAAGGATGATTTCAGCTTCATTCCCTTGAAGACCTGTATCTATCCTTGAGATAAGTTTTATTTTATTTTTCCTTTTAAACACATTTTGTGCCAAGAGCAATCATTTCCCATCTCCTTCTCCCACCCTACCCCTCCTATCCCACTCCCTCGACCCTTGCAAGATAACTTTAAGATATCTTCTGTTCCCAGAGCACACTAATTAATTTGGCCAAGTGGGCTAGGTCTGAGGGAGAACTGTTCCCTGCCTTAAACAAAACAAAACAAAAACAACTAAAAGTTGCAGCTTATGAGGGAGTGTAAGGCTTAAAGCAAAGAAAATAGTACTTATATGTTTCTAATCAAGCCAGCCACTGATACAATGTTGGTCTGGGAATTCCTGGCTGCTGTTTCCTGTTCCTTATTTTCCCTGATCTGCCCTGGGCAGTGTGAGCAACTACTTTTATTTGGTTTGTAGTCTACTGGAGCCCAGTGCAGGAGCTCAGTCCCAAACAATAATATCTTGTAACGTCTTGTAACATTATAAGTCACAAAATCAAACATACTATGATTATGTCCTTGGGAATATAATTTGCATGGCTGCTTTATCCTGTCAAAATGAACTTTCAATCATTATAGTCAATTTGCTCACCACAGCAAATGACAAGAAACAATCCAAATCACATCAAACGATAGAAGAAAGATAAATCAACTATAATATATTCACATGATTAAATACTATGTGATAATTATGTAGAATTATTAATTTAATAACAATTATATAGTATTTGTTTATAGTAATACCTATTACTATATAATAGTAATTACATACAATTCTTATATTGTATTTAATTATGTAAATATATTACTATTATGTAGATATGAAATGCATTATATAACATTATTGTATATATTAGACACACATATATATTTAGTGCTAGTAATGGGGTTAAATTCAATGTCTGGGTGCTGTCCTTGAGCTTTTTTACTCAAAGCTCTACCACTTTGGCCACAGCTCTACTACTCTCCTTTTGATGGTTAATTGGAGATAAGAGTCTCCTGCCCTGGCTGGCTTCAAGCTTCAATTTTCAGATCTCAGCCTTCTGAGTAGCTGGGATTACAGGTGGCTCCCAGCCAACTACAATAGCTTTTAAAACTGAAAGCTCCCACTCCATAGATGAACTTCACAGACCTTACATGTAGTGAAAGAAGTCAACCAAATGGCTTTGTTTGTGTGAAGTTGAATAAGCCAACTAAGCAACGGTGTGTGATTATCATGATTCTAACAGCAATTACCAGTCAGAGTGTGGTTACCTTTGGAGTGGAATATTATTAGTGGGAGGAGTAGATCTTGATCTAGGTGGCAATTCTCTAGTGTACAGAAAATTAACCTTCCTTATTTTGCTTCCCAAGGTTTCAGCTACCCATGATCAAGAATATTAAGTGGGACATTACAGAAACAATTGATAAGCCTTAAACTGTATACAGTTTTGTGCCTGATGAATCTTGTGCTTTCTGTCCTGCTCAAGACCTGTAACACCCCTTTAAGGCCCAGTGTTTCCATGTAGACTATGCTATCTACCCATCAGTCACTTAGTATAACACAGTATATACTGGGCTAGGTCTCAGCCACCCTGGGAATGTTGGGGGTGGGGCTACTGCATCTGCTTTTTTACAATCACTTTTAGCCAAATATAATCCTTATGCCAAAGTGGCATCTTTTTCCATCTTCCAATGTAGATATTAAAATCTGTTGAGCTGAGTACTTTATTGTATGTACTTATTGTAAGTTAGACCTCAAACTAATATTTAAAAACAACAGCTGAGCTGGGTTCTGGTGGCACATGCCTGTAATCCTAGCTGCTCAGGAGGCTGAGATCTGAGAATCTTGGTGCTAAGCCAACCTGTGCAGGAAAGTCTGCACTCTAATTAGGGCTCAGGCCCTGAGTTCAAGCCCCATGACCAACAAAAATAAATAAATAAAAATTAAAACAAACAAACAGCTGGCAAACAGCCTGCCATGTGTTTTATTATGTTTTCAATTTTGCATAATCTGTATGATTGAATTTCACAAGGTATATGACATATGTCATAATTTTGTTTTCTACATTTCTAACCAGAAGACCATTTAACTCGTGGGTACATGGATTTGGTGCTGGATCAACTGCCTGCCACCCAGGTAGTGAGAGATTTGGAGGCTGGCATTGATATGCAAAGGTAATCCATGGCTTGGCCCCCAGGGAGAGGGCTGGGTCTCTGAAGGCTGCAGGTGTCTTTGGAGTTAGGAGTGGCTGCTTCAGTAGCACTGGCTGCCAGATACTACTTGCCTTTCACTATCTCTGTTATTGTCTCCCTAGGGAGAGAAAAAAATATCGCACCAGCTTAACTAAATATTTTTGAAAGCATGTTAAGATTTACTCAGGGGCTGGGAAGGTGGCTCAGTGGTAGAGCGCTTGCCTTGCATGCATGAGGCCCTGGGTTCAATTCCTCAGCACCACAAAAGCAGGAAAAAAAAGCCAGAAGTGGTGCTGTGGCTCAAGTGGTAGAGCGCTAGCCTTGAGCTGAAGAGCTGAGGGACAGCACCCAGGCCCAGAGTTCAGGCCCACAACCGGACCCCCCCACCCACACAAAAAAAGAAGATTTACTCAGAACTTCATGAACAGGAATTACCCCTCATCTGGGTCCCATGAAAGGGACCCACAAAGGAAGCCCGTTAGTATTAATGGATTTAATGTGTTAAAAGCTAATTCTGTGTTCAGCTATATCTCATCACCTCTCAACACAGCATGGGCAAGCAACTGGGTGAACTGTCTGTGCAGAGTTTCATAGAACTAGATTTTGATTTTATTCTAAGACAGGCAATGTGGCTGCCCAAGGAAGGAGGGTCTGGGGGTACATATGAGATATTTGGTTTAATTAGGAAACATGTAGCCAGGCACTGGTGGATCATGTCTATAATCCTAGCTACTTAGGAGGCTGAGAGCTGAGGATGGTGGTCTGAAGCCAGCCTAGGTAGGAAAGTCTTTGAGACTCTTATCTCCAATGAACCACCAGAAAACTGGAAGTGGCTGTGAACTGTGACTCAAAGTGGTCGAGTATTAGCCTTGGGCAAACAAACAAAAAAGCTCAGGGAGAGTGCCCAGGCCCTGAGTTCAAGCATTTGAGGATATTGGTATCCATGGGGGTCCTAGAACCATGGTTACAGAGGCACAGCTTCAGGAAGGGATCTGGGTATCAGCTGACATCTAAGCTCTTCTGGTCCCACATGGTCTCTTGGGAGAATCCGCTTTCCTTTTTGGGCTTCACAGGTCCCTCAGCTAGAAAGTGAAGGAGGAGACTGGGCACCACTGTTGTCACTGGCCTCCTCCGCTCATCTAAAGGAAATGTGAGCGTGGCACTTGACAGAAGATGCCAGAAGGAGCTGCCTTGCCACTTCCTGTTGCTGCTCTTGGGGCTTTCAGTCTTCTTCACTCTGTCCTGCCAAATGCAAGGGAGAAGGGGCCAGAACCCCTCATCCCAATTTTTTTCCATGCAGGACCAATCCTATCTGCTAAGGGGCCAAGTAAAGCCAGGAGGATGCTCTAACTCCTCTCCACACAGAGGAATGAGGGCATGCCCATAGAAGCTAACATCAAGTTTGTCCACATGAGTGATCTTGTCTACAATCAGGCTTCCTCTGCCCTCTGACTCACCTCTACATAGAGGTCTCCTACTCCTGCCAATCATCTGACCTTTACCCTTACTCTTCCCAGATCTCTCCCTCCATCCCTCCCATGTTCCTTCTCTTGAGCAGGATCCCGGCATTTCCCTGCACACAGGCCCAGAGCTCTTGTTCCTCTAAGCACTGACAGAAATGTCCCTAGGGAAGAATGTGCCTGCCCCACCTATTTGGTCAAGGCTGCTGTTACTCTCACTAGGCTGTTCAGAGTCCCCTGTACCTCTTTCTTGTCTTCATGAGATCAGTGGCTTCCTGCAAAGGTTAGGCCTCTCATTGACACCCTGGAACTTTCAGACCGGCTCCATAGGGAGATGCAGAAGGGGTTTGTCACCAGACGATGGACTAAGGGGTTCCCTCAGCTTCCAAGTTTCTATGAAAAATCACAGATCCTTGAGCTCCACACATGAAGAGAATTTCAGGAGCCCAGCTCTGGTGGCTCACACCTATACTCCTAGCTACTCAGGAGGCTGAGTTCTGAGGATTGAGGTTGGAAGCCAGTCTGGAAGCCAGCCCTGGCAGGAAAGTATAGAGTGCTAACCTTGAACAAAATAGATCATGGACAGTGCCGTCCCTGAGTTCCAGCCCCAGGGTTTCTCTCTCTCTCTCTCTCTCTCTCTCTCTCTCTCTCTCTCTCTCTCTCTCTCTCTCTCTCTCTCTCTCTCTCTCTCTCACACACACACACACACACACACACACATGCTTTACCCTATCGATCCTGCCTCAGGCTCAAAGTTAGTAAAGGTAGAACATGCTGAAGCCACAGGGTTAGATGCAGAGTCAGGCTTTTCCCTCATCTTTATTTCCCTCATCCACAGAGAGGAAGAAGATGAGGGCCCCATGGGTGAAGAGGAGATGCTACAAGATGAAGAAGGTCTGTCAGCTAGAGAACAAACATTTTTGGAAGAGTTCCCCAGATGGAAACAGGATCAAAAAAGAGTCATTAGAAAGCTCCTCAGACTTGCAGATGAGATTGACGCAAACTACCAGAGAGCCACCAAGACCAAAGTGATTTCTAACTCCACCGCCATCGTCTCCGGGATCATGAGCATCCTAGGTTTAGCCCTCGCCCCAGCAACAGCAGGAGGGAGTCTGATGCTCACAGCTGCTGGCCAAGGCTTGGGGACCATAGCTGGGATCACCAATATAGTGAGCGATGTGTTCAAAAATTCTCGAAATAAAAAAGCCCAAGCTCAAGCCAACAGCCTCATGGCCTCTGAAGACAAGGAGTTCCAGCAGGCTGGCGGAGGGAAGACATCTTATGTTACAGCTCTGGGTAAGATTGTCTATGCTTGTGGGAATGCCGTGGACAACATCAAGAGGAATGCCCAAGCCTATCGCCTTGCGCGAACCCGCCCGCACTTGGCCACTGCCGCCAAGCAACTCCTGAAAACTGGCCAAGTCTCAGCCAAAAGCAGCAGACAGGTGCAAAAGGCCTTTGAGGGAACAGTCTTGGCCATGAAAAAAAGTGCACTCATGTCGGGAGGGGTGATGGCTGTCATCTTCCTATACCAGGACTCGGTGGCTCTTGCAGATGATTTGAAGCAACTGAAGGAGGGAACAAGGGCAGAGCTTGCCAAAGAGCTCTGGGACAAGGCTCGGGAGCTGGAGGAGCTGGTGGCAGAATGCACCTACTACTATGAGAGGTTACAGAAGAAGGTAGAGACTGAATTCAAGGTGAGGGAGCTTTTTACTGGGACCTGTGGGAGTCAAGGTGGACCAGACAGAGCAGTGTGTGTGTGTGTGTGTGTGTGATGGATATTGTAGGGATGGTCCTCAGGATATAGTCTATGGTGGCCAAGGAGATCCAAATAGTATCAAGTATCCCTTAGAGAAGAGGAAGTCAGTACTGGTCATGCCTTCTTAACATTTTTTTTTTTGTTGTTGTTGTTGGTCATGGGGCTTGAACTCTGGGCCTGGACGCTGTCCCTGAGCTCTTCAGCTCAAGGTGAGCCCGCTACCACTTGAGTCACAGCGCTACTTCCTAAAAAATTTTCTTTTAATCCCTCAAGGTTTTAAAAAAACCCTTCTACTGGGAAGGGGGTCTTTCTGATTTTACTGAGACACTGAGAATCCTGGACTTGATGGATTGTGTCCTATCAGACTCCCATGTAGAAACACTAAGCCCCAGTGTGACTGGTTTGGAGAGGGGCCTTCAGCCTAGGGGAGGGCCTAGGGTGGTGATCCTATCCTAATTGGTGGGACTGCTGTCCTTAAAAGATGAGAAGGCTGGGCACTGGTAACTCACACTTATAATCCTAGCTACTCAAAAGTCTGAGATCTGAGGATAACAGTTTGAAGCCAGCCCACGCAGGACAGTCTGTGAGACTCATCTCCAATAAACCACCAAAAAAAACCAGAAGTGGAGGTACAGCTCAAATGGTAGAGTACCAGCCTTGAGTGACAAAGCTAATGCACAGTGGCCAGACCCTAAGTTCAACCCCCAACACTGGCACACATAAAATAAATTGACACCTAATAATTGCATTGAGTTTTTTTTTAATTTTTTTATTGTAAAGATACTATACAGAGGGTTACAGTTACATGAGTGAGGTAATGAGTACACTTCCTCTTGAACATTGTTACCCCCTCCATTGTTTTCCCCCTACCATCCCCTCCCTCCCTCCCTTCCCCAAGGTTCTTTTTTTTTTTTTTTTTGATCGTGATTAAGTGATTACTTAATTTCCGGAAATTCACAGTATTGTGGAATAATGATGCTCATTTAAAGTCATAAGTTCATTCTAACTTTCCTGGAGCAAATTGTCTATCACAGTCTGTAATATATAACGGTGCTCATATGTTATATACCATATATGTGATCAGCAGCATGGGGATATTTAGTAGTGGTTCAACCAGATGAGTGGGAGTTCTTTGTTTCTTAAGTCCTGTTAGTTTTGTCATATCACCTAACATTTTGGATTCATCATCCACTTATCAGGGAGACCATGTACTGTTTGTCTCTTCGTTCTTGGCTTACCTCGCTCAACATGATTCCTTCTAGCTCCATCCATTTCCCTGCAAATGCCATTATTTTGTCATTTCTAATGGCTGCATAATATTCCATTGTGTATAGATACCACAATTTTTGGATCCATTCATCTGTGGTGGGGTATCTAGGTTGTTTCCATATCCTAGCTATTGCGAACAGTGCTGCAATAAACATGGAGGTGCACGTGTCCTTGTATATTGGTTCCTGTTGTTCAGGGTAGATGCCTAGAAGTGGTATGACTGGGTCGTAAGGGAGGTCAATCTTTAGCTTTCTAAGGACCCTCCAGACTGCTTTCCAAAGTGGTTGTATGAGTGTACATTCCCACCAGCAGTGTAATAGCGTTCCTCGTTCTCCACATCCCCTCCAGCATTTGTCGTTGGCTGATTTGTGGATGTGGGACATTCTGACTGGGGTAAGGTTGTATCTCAGGGTTGTCTTTATTTGCATTTCCTTCACCACCAGGGATGATGAACATTTCCTCATGTGTTTCTTTGCCATTTTTATTTCTTCATTTGAGAAGTCCCTCTTTAGTTCCCTTGCCCATTTAGTAATTGGTTTGTTGGGTTTGGGAGGGATTAGTTTCTTGAGTTCCCTGTATATACAGGATGTTAACCCCTTGTCTGATATATTGCTGGTAAATATTTTTTCCCAATTAGTTGGTTGTCTTTCTAGCTTGGTTGCGATAGCTTTATCTGTGCAGAAGCTTTTTATTTTAAGGTAGTCCCATTTGTCGAGTCTCTCTCCAATTTGTTGTGACCCTGGGACTCTGTTCAGGAAGTTCCTTCCTGTGCCTATTAGTTCAAGTGTCTCTCCTACTCTGTCCTGCAGTAGTTTCAGAGATTCAGGTTTAATGTTAAGGTCTTTAATCCATTTTGAGTTGATGTTGGTGCATGGTGATAGGCTGGGGTCCACTTTTAGTTTTCTGCATGTGGCTGCCCAGTTTTCCCAGCACCAGCGGTTGAAGAGGCTGTGTTTCTTCCATTGTATGTCTTTGGCTCCTTTGTCGAATATCAGCTGGCTGTAGGCCTGTGGATTTATTTCTGGATCTTCTATTCTGTTCCATTGGTCTTCGGGTCTGTTTTTGTGCCAGTACCATGCTGTCTTTGTTATTATAGCTCTGTAGTAGAGTTTGAAGTTCGGCATGGATAGCCCTCCCATATTGTCTTTATCCCCTAGAATTGTTTTGGCTATTCTAGGTCTTTTGTTGTTCCATATGAATTTTTGGACTGTTTTCTGTATTTCAGAGATGTACGTCATTGGGATTTTAATAGGAATTGCGTTGAATTTGTATATTAGTTTTGGAAGTATTACCATCTTTACTATATTAAGTCGGCCTATCCAGGAGCATGGGAGGTCTTTCCATTTCCTAGTGTCTTCTGCAATTTCTTTCTTTAACTTTTTATAGTTCTCATTAAATAGTTCTTTTACATCTTTGGTTAGGTTAATTCCTAAATATTTTATTTTTCGGGAGGTTATTGTGAATGGGGTTGCTCCCTTTATTTCCCTCTCTTCCTGTACATTATCAGTGTATAGGAAGGCAACTGATTTTTGTGGGTTTATTTTGTATCCTGCTATTTTGCCAAAGTGATTTATGATTTCTAAGAGTTTGGGGATGGAGTTTTTGGGATCTTGGAGGTATAGTATCATGTCGTCTGCAAAAAGGGATAGTTTAACTTCTTCTTTTCCTATGCGGATCCCTTTAATGTCTTTTTCTTGCCTTATTGCCCTGGCTAAGGGTTCTAGGACTATATTGAAGAGGAGTGGAGACAGTGGGCATCCTTGCCTTGTTCCTGATTTTAGGAGAATTGGTTGTAGCTTTTCCCCATTAAGTATAATATTGGCTATTGGTCTGTCATAAATGGCTTTTATTGTTTTTAGAAATGTTCCTTCTATTCCTATTTTCTCCAGAGCTTTTAGCATGAATGAATGTTGAATTTTGTCAAAGGCCTTTTCTGCATCTGTAGCGATAATCATGTGATTCTTGACCTTGGCTCTGTTGATATGTTGGATTACATTTATTGACTTACGTATGTTAAACCATCCCTGTGTCTCTGGGATGAAGCCTACCTGGTCATAGTGAATTATTTTTTTTATGTGTTTCTGGATTCTGTTAGCTAGAATCTTGTTAAGGATCTTTGCATCTGTGTTCATCAAGGAGATTGGCCTGTAATTCTCCTTTTTGGTTGGGTCTTTGCCTGGTTTGGGGATGAGTGTGATATTGGCTTCGTAGAATGAGTTTGGGATAGCTCCTTCCTTCTCTGTTTCTCTGAAGAGCTTGAGGAGTATGGGTATTAGTTCTTGTTTGAAGGTCTTATAGAATTCTGCTGTGAATCCATCTGGTCCTGGGCTTTTTTTTGTTGGAAGACTTTTGATAGCTTCCTGTATCTCATTATAGGATATTGGCTTATTTAATTGGTTAACTTCTTCTTTGCTCAGTTTGGGCAACTTGTATTTCTCTAAAAATGCATCCATTTCTGCCTGATTTTCTTCCTTTAGAGAGTATAGCTTTTGAAAGTAGTCTGTTAGAATTGTTTGGATATCTTGGGTACGTGTGGTGATGTTTCCCGTGGCATCCCTAATCCTATTAATATGGGTTTCCTCTCTTCTTTTTTTAATTAATCTAGCCAATGGGCCATCAATTTTGTTTATTTTTTCAAAGAACCAGCTTTTTGTTTGGTTTATTTTGGTTATGGTTTTCTGATTTTCTAATTGGTTAATCTCTGCTTTTAATTTGGTTATCTGGCTTCTTCTAGTAGCTTTAGGTCCCATTTTTTCCTGTTTTTCTAGCTGTTTTAATTGCAACATGAGATTATTTACTTGGTCTGACTCCATTCTCTTGATGTGGGCACTGAGGGCAATAAATTTGCCCCTCAGGACTGCTTTTGCTGTGTCCCACAAGTTTCTTTGTGAGGTGTTTTCATTTTCATTGAGTTGTAGGAAATGCTTTATTTCTTCTCTGATCTCTTCTGTTATCCAGGCATTGTTAAGGAGTGTGCTGTTCAATTTCCATGTATTGGAGAAATTTCTGCGGTATGCTTTGTTATTGAGAGCTAGCTTGATTCCACTGTGGTCAGATAGGATACAGGGGATTATGTCGATCCCTTTGTATTTGCTTAAGTTCCTTGCATGAACTATGATATGGTCTATTTTGGAGAAAGTTCCGTGAGCTGCTGAGAAGAATGTGTACTGTTTTGTTTTAGGGTGAAATACTCGGTAGATGTCAGTTAATTCCGCTTGCAGTATGGCCTCTCTTAATTCGGTAGCTTCTTTGCCAATCCTCTGGTTGGTAGACCTGTCCTTTGGTGAGAGTGGTGTGTTAAAGTCTCCTAGTATTATCGTATTGGGATCTATTTTATTCTGTAAGTTTGAGAGCATTTGTTTGACATATCTGGGTGCACCAATATTTGGGGCATATAAGTTGATGATGGTTATATCCTCCTCTTGGATTGTTCCCTTTATTAATATGTAGTGTCCGTCCTTGTCTTTCTGTACTGATTTTAATGAGAAGTTTATTTTGTCAGATATCAGGATAGCTACACCTGCTTTCTTACTGGGGGCGTTTGATTGGTAGATCCTTTTCCACCCCTTCACTCTGAGTTTGTTTGTATGTTTGGCTGAGAGGTGGGTCTCCTGAAGGCAACAGATGGATGGGTCTTGTTTTCTTATCCAGTCCTCAGTTCGTTTTCTTTTAATTGGCGAATTCAGCCCATTTATATTAAGAGAAAGTATAGAGAGATGCATTTGTTGTCCCTGCCATTCCGTTTTCCTAAGTTTTTCTTTTTTCCTTTCCTCCTGTGCTTGCTCAGTTAGACTTTGAGTAACGCCTGTTTGGGGCAGGCCCCAGTTCCTGGCTGCTTTCTTCAGGTTGTGTCCCCCCTCTTAGAATTCTTTGTAATGCTGGCTTAATGTTTATGTATTCATTTAGTTTTTCTTTGCTATTAAAAGTTTTCAGTTCTCCATCGAATGTGAATGCTAGCTTTGCCGGGTAGATCAGTCTGGGTTGGCAGTTATTGGCTCTCAGGGCTCGTATGGTGCTTTCCCAGGCTTTTCTTGCATTCATTGTTTGTGTGGAGAGATCTGCAGTAATTCTTATTTTTTTCCCATTGTAGTATAGCTCCTTCTTCATTTTTGCTGCGTGCAGGATTGTTTCCTTATTATTCAGATCTATCATTTTTACTATAATGTGTCTAGAAGTGTTTCTCCTGGGGTCTTGCTTGTTGGGTGTTCGATAAGCTTTTGTGATGTAGTTAAGATGGTCGTTTTTGAGGTGGGGAAAATTTTCATTGATTATCTTGTTAAATAGGTGTTGCATTCCCTTGCTCTGGAATTCCTCACCTTCGTCCACTCCAATTATGCGAAGGTTAAATTTTTTAGCATTATCTGCTTGCTCTTGAATATCCCTTTGGTTTAATTTGAGTAATTTTTCCATATCTGTCACTTTTTGGTCCAGTTGGTGTATTCTGTCTTCTGTATCTGACACTCTACCTTCCATTTCATTCACTCTGTTGACAGTGGCTTCTATTGTGGTTTGCATGGAGGAAATGGATCCCTTTATGGATTCAATGTTGGTTCTCAGAGTACTGATCTCACCTCTCAATGAGGTATGCATTACCTCTAATTTGGCGTTTATCTCACTTCTTACTGAGGTTTGTGCAGCTTCTATTTTTGCATGCATCTCTTGTTTGATACCCTGTATCTCTTTGGATAGTTCATCCTTGTGCTCTTTCAATTTCTGATCAATTTCTCGCTTTATTTCTTGAGTCATTGCCTCCAGCAACCCTTGGAAGTAGCCTTTGTCTTCCATTCCTGCTTTGCTCCCACTGGGGCTCTCCCCTGTGTGGCTGCTGGCTTTTGAGGTGAGCTTGCTGTCCTGGGTGGTAGTAAACCTTGTGATTTTTCTCTGTGATTTTCGCATGGAGGTTCAGGAGACTGCTCTTCAATTTTGTTTTGGTGTGTCTGTCTTTGCTTGGTTGCTGATTCTGTATTGGTAGAGAGAGTCTGTGCCTGATCTGGGTTCTGTTGGGTGCCTATTTCCAGCTGCTATTCTGACTTACTTAGGATTCTCAGCTCTCTGCTGTAGATTGCTGGCAGTTCCCGCCTTTGGAGGGGTTGAGCAGCCTAGACTGCTTGTGTTTGCTCCTACGGGTGCTCTTGTGAAGAACAGATGCTCTGGATGCACTCTCCCAAATGCTGGAGTCTGCTATGGGCTCCTGATGTGTTTTTATTTGTTTTGGGCTGGTTGTGGGCTTGAACTCTAGGTTTGGGTGCTGTCCCTCAGCTTTTCAGCTCAAGGCTGGCACCCTACCGTTTGAGCCACAGCACCACTTCTGACCCTTTTTGCTTTTGTGATGCTGAGGAATCAGATGCAGGGCCTCATACATCCAGGACTATCACTCTATTGCTGAGCCGCCTTAACAGTCTGAGCTCCTGCTTACTATCAGGTGCTGGCAGCCTGTGTTGCCCAATTCCCAGTCTAGGGTATATGGGTGGAGTTTTGGTGGGGTTTGGGCTTCTCTTGTCCTGGGCCTCCAGGTCTTTTGTTGTCACAGGCGTGCTTCCCGGGGGAGTGTTGTTTCCTGGTTTTCTCCCCTCTGTTGAGGCGTATGCTCAGCTTTTTACTTCAATTGGGAGGAGTAGGTTGTGTTGTTCAGGCGCCGGATCCCCGGGCCTGGTTCCGGCCCCAGCCTGGAGTGCGCTTGTTAGGCCTGTGCTGATGTGTGTACCACCTAGGTTATGCAGCCTGGAGCGCACTCGTTAGGCCTGTGCTGATGTGTATACCACCTAGGTTTTACAGCCTGGGGGACACAGTTCAAATTTCTTCTACTGTTGGTAGTCTTGACCCAGGGGCGCTGTTCCTGGCTTGGGCATTTAAGCTCCCTTCCAGGGGTGCTCTTGCTCTAGCCTGGCCAGCTGAGTGTGCTCCACGGGCTGGTGGAGCTCTCAAACAGTTCCCAGTTTTAGTGGGTCCTGTGGTCCGGGTGCTGGGGTAGGGAGTCTAGGTCAGGGTCTGGGGATTCCCTCCAGCTCTGGTCTCCCTTGAGGGATACACTTCCCCTGTGGGGTACTCACCCTGGAGCTGGTTGTTTCTGTGTGGTTTAGGTCGTCAGTTGTTGTTGCAATCCGCGCTGGGTTGGGCGGTGGTGGCTCTGTGTGATTCTTTTCTGTCTCTGCCTCTGTCGAAGCTATTGGGTCAAGAGTGTCCACGCTCAGGCAGCTTCTTCTCGGTACCTCTGGGGCCCAAGTGACCCCGCCGGGTTGTTGCGATCGTGATCGGGCGGGCGGGTGGTCTGCAGACAGGACCCTTTGTCGCGCCGAGCGGCTTTGGCGGGATGGAACCTCTCTGCTCGGGTGGAGAGTGCTGGATCGTTGCGATCGCGATCAGGCGGGCCGGGTGGTCTGCCGACAGGTCCTTTTGTCACTCTGCTGATGCCGAGCGGCTTTGGCGGGATGGAGCCTCTCTGCTCGGGTGGAGAGTGAGGGGTGGGGGTGGGATCCTCGTGGAGACTCCCGGCTGGTAGGTTTCTCTGTTCCTGGCGATCTGCTGTTCTGCAAACCAGTACCTGATGTCCTGAAAGTGGCCCCCTGTGTCTCTGCTGTTTCTCTGGGGCTCCCCCAGCCCCCGCCGGGCCGGCTGGCCGGCGGCTTGGCGCACTGCCGCGCAGCCAGTAAAGGTTGGGGGAGGGGTCTTCGCTTTTCTCTGTTTTGAAATTCTTTTCCTCTCTTTCTTTTTTTGTTATTCTCCGCCTCTGGTTTTTCTCTGAGTGTTCGTCTTTTTGTTGTTGTCGGTCTCTTGGGGAGATTAAGCGTTGGAACTCGAACTCTCTTTTTGGTTGGAGAGAGCTGTGGCGTTTCCCTACTGCCCCGTCGCCATCTTGGTCCCCCCCTTCCCCTCAAGGTTTTAAAAAAAACCCTTCTACTGGGAAGGGGGTCTTTCTGATTTTACTGAGACACTGAGAATCCTGGACTTGATGGATTGTGTCCTATCAGACTCCCATGTAGAAACACTAAGCCCCAGTGTGACTGGTTTGGAGAGGGGCCTTCAGCCTAGGGGAGGGCCTAGGGTGGTGATCCTATCCTAATTGGTGGGACTGCTGTCCTTAAAAGATGAGAAGGCTGGGCACTGGTAACTCACACTTATAATCCTAGCTACTCAAAAGTCTGAGATCTGAGGATAACAGTTTGAAGCCAGCCCACGCAGGACAGTCTGTGAGACTCATCTCCAATAAACCACCAAAAAAACCAGAAGTGGAGGTACAGCTCAAATGGTAGAGTACCAGCCTTGAGTGACAAAGCTAATGCACAGTGGCCAGACCCTAAGTTCAACCCCCAACACTGGCACACATAAAATAAATTGACACCTAATAATTGCATTGAGTTTTTTTTTTTAATTTTTTTATTGTAAAGATACTATACAGAGGGTTACAGTTACATGAGTGAGGTAATGAGTACACTTCCTCTTGAACATTGTTACCCCCTCCATTGTTTTCCCCCTACCATCCCCTCCCTCCCTCCCTTCCCCAAGGTTCTTTTTTTTTTTTTTTTTGATTGTGATTAAGTGATTACTTAATTTCCGGTAATTCACAGTATTGTGGAATAATGATGCTCGTTTAAAGTCACAAGTTCATTCTAGCTTTCCTGGAGCAAATTGTCTATCACAGTCTGTAATATATAACGGTGCTCACATGTTATATACCATATATGTGATCAGCAGCATGGGGATATTTGGTAGTGGTTCAACCAGATGAGTGGGAGTTCTTTGTTTCTTAAGTCCTGTTAGTTTTGTCATATCACCTAACTGCATTGAGTTTTATTTTTTTCCTGCAGAAACTCAAGAAAGAAAGCTTCTGAGCTCCTGTCTGGAGGGAACCATGGAGAGTCCTCAGCCTATATACAGATGTGGGCAAGCAGAATCCCTGGGTACAGGAGGGCTGAAGGCACGCTAAGGCCCAGGACCTCTGGGCCAGGTAAAAAGCAACCAAAGTAGGAGCCAAATGCTGGCGGAGGAGGAGCCCAGAGACCTGCCATTTGGGAGGTCCAAGAGAGTTCCTTGGTCTTGAGAGGAACCATTTCTACCAAGAGGGCACTGCCAAGCCTGGTAATGAAGCTCCTTCACCCCTCTGCTACTACTGACACTGTGCCCATGTTCCCAGTCCCTCGCCTGCCCTACCGCTGGTCCACTTTAGACAGGTCTTGTTTCCTGCCAGCCTGTAAAATGAGGGGCAGGAGAGGTCCTGGGGAAAGGTCAGCTCTGTGTCAGGTCATCTCTCTGTCCCTACCTTGCAGCTACTGGCTCAGAGCCAGATGCACACACAAAGGATGTCACTGGAACCTGCTCAACCAGATTCCATCCACAAGGAGAGAGGCCCAGGATCCCCTCTTGTACCCTAAGTTCTTAGTGTTCTTTCAGGACCTTACACCTTGTTGGTGGATTTTTCCTGGATGCCTGGTTCAGCTCTCTTAATTATATTTTTGCATACCTTTACTAGAGCTTGAACTCAATGCCTAGGGTTTTTGTTTTGTTTTTGTTTTTTTTCTCAAGGCTGGCACTCTGTGACTTGACCCATGCTTTCTAGATACTGTGTGTGTGTGTGTGTGTGTGTGTGTGTGTGTGTGTGTGTGTGTGTGTGTGTGTGTGTGTGTGTGTGTGTGTGTGTGTGTGTATGGAGATGGGAGGGGAAAATTGGAAGAGAGCAAGGGGAAAGGGTTAAGGGGTAACACTGTCCAAAAATAGCCGTACTCATTTCCTGATTTATGTAACTGTAACCCCTCTGTATATCACTTTTATAACATGCACAAAAATTGCATAAAGAAGATTTACCTTTAAAAAAAAAACAGAAAAAATCCTTTGGTGTGTGAATACCTGCCACATCCTGAATAATTATCATCCAGTACTAATACCTGGCACCAAGTAGTCACACAGCTCTGGGCTTTGGTTGGTGGAATGGCTGAGAGAATGGGAGGGATGAGTGGGGCTCTGAGAGTCACCTGTGACTGGCTGAATCCTACGACTGAGTTTTGGTTTCCTTGGCCATGAAAGAAGGATAACCAGAGGTCAAATCCAGGACTCCATGTGGGCCATGACTTACAGGGCCTGTCTATAAGAAATGCATCCTGGAGGTACCCATGAAGGAAATCTAAATCCTTGCTAGGGCCACTGAGGCCATACCAAAGTAGGTGGGAGAGGAGCTTTCCTCCTACCACCCCTCCCTGGTGCCTCTTCCCAACTCACGGCCCAGCCAGCTGTCTGCATTCTGCCTTCCCACCTTCCTCTCCCACTCTTCCTTCCTGGCCTCTTTCAGGTGTGTCCTCCTACTCTCTCCCCACCAGTTAAATATCTATACTCCTTGCTGAGAAACCCCATAAACTAACCCAAGCTATAAAACCTTTGCTCCGTCCTGCCCAGAGAACTGGGTATACTATACCTCTCTGTCTAGCTGCCCATCCACCATTTTTTTCTTTAACAATGTCCTAATAAACCTATTCAGGGCCACCCACCCCATCAGGCTCCCGGCCCCTACTTTGGGTCCCCGAGATTATTCATGGTGCTCTGAAGGAATGTGGACCACGCCACCACGGTGCCATCATCAGTCTGAGATGTAATTTTACTTTGGAAAGGTAAGGAATGGCACCCACTCATTTCCCATGGGGAAAGCTCTACCACTTGAGCCACACCTCTACGACTGGCTTTTCACTGCTAACTGGAGATAAGAATCTCATGCATTTGTCCATCTGGGCTAGCTTTGAACCATGATCCTCAGATCTCATTCTTCTGAGTTGCTAGGATAACAGTCATGATCTACCAGTGCCCAGCTTCCTTTTTTTTTTTTAATTAGTACAAATAACTTGCATGCACATCTTTACCCATATTTCTCTGAGTACCTGCCACTTGTTTGTGTATGAGTGAATGTCTAGAAGTGGTTTGCCGAGCTCCAAGCATATGTGTGGTTAATCTGAGGAACATCCCCTCCAAGGTCTGTCACGTGACATTTCCAAAGAGGGAGGGTCTGCTTGGGCACAGCCTGCTCTTTCTCACTGATACTTCATTTTTTTGCTTTCTCCAGGTCAAGCAGCTAGGTCTAAATTTGCATTTTTTGGGGGGGGGAATAATGACGTAAAGTTTTATGCCCTATGCTTACTGCTCTTTCTACTTTTTTTGTGGGACACATCTTCAAAGAACAAGAGAAATACCCATTTACAGAAAATGAGAACCAAATGACATGTGAAAGATCAGATCAAAGACTTGATAATGATTGTTAATTTTCTTCATAAAAGAACTGGCCTGGGGTAGGATAAGGAAGACCCACTTTAGATGTGGGGACCAGACAGGAAGTCATATTTAGTAATCACATTAAAGATTGCAGATTCTTGGTTGCAGGGTACTACCTGGTACCTGGTGAGGTGTGTGTGTGTGTGTGTGTGTGTGTGTGTGTGTGTGTGTGTGTGTGTGTGTGTGTCTGTGTGTGTGTGTGTCTGTGTGTGTGTGTGTCCAACCTGGGGCTTGAACTAAGACCACTGTCCCTGAGTTTTGTGCTACAGGCTAGTGCTCCATCAATTGAGCCACAGCTCAACTTCCAGCTTATTGGATATAAGAGTCTCATGGACTTTCCCCACCCAGGCTGGCTTCAAACCTCAGTCCTCAGATCTCAGCCTCTTGAGTGGCTAGGATGACAGGAATGAGCCACTAGCACCAGGCTCTGGTGAGTTCTTTTAAGCTTTCAGAAAGAGCAATGCTCTTATCATACAACTTGTCCTAGAAAGAGAACAAAAACAAAATGTCTTTGGGCACATGGTTATAAGTACATCTGACAGCAGTGATAAATACGATCACAAGAAAACCACAGTTCTCGCTCATTTCTGACTCCAAGATGAACATATTGAAGAGAATACTAGACAATATAGTATTTCTAATAAAAAAAATCTGCCATGACCAAGTTGAGGTTTTTACAGTCAAAATGTGGAAATTGCCAGGCACCAATGGTTCAGGCCTATAATCCTAGCTACTCAGGAGACTCTGAACTGAGGACTGTTATTTGAAGTAGCCTGAGCAGAAACGTCTGTGAGACTCTTATCTCCAATTAACCAGCAAAAAACTAGAAGCAGAGATGTGGCTCAAGTGGTCGAATGACAACCTTGAATGAAAAAGCCACGCAAGAGTGCAAAGTCCTTAGTTCAAGCCTCAGTGCTGCACAAAAAATATGGAAATTTATACACAAAGTACACTATGTTCATGGCATAAACTTTAGGAAAGAGAAACTATGATCATCTGATTAGAGTCTGAAAATTTAGCACTTAATCCTAATAAAAGTCTTTCAGCACTGGATTAAAACACAAGCCTTATCATGATGAAAAATGGATTTGCAAACCAGCTGCCGAAAGTATTAGTCAATTCCATCTTATAAAATACTTTGAGAAATCCAGCCAATGTCATAACATATGGAAGCAAAAAAAACTTGGAAATAAGGGGAAAGCACCATTAGTTATACATGAACTATTCGCGTAATGTTCCAAAGAAATAAATGTTAGCCAGAAATGTAAAGGAACTTGAACCCTTATATGATAGGAAATGGAAAATGTAGATCTTTGGGAATTACTAGGCACTCAGCTCTCAGAGAGGTGAGCTGCTATGTGAATACAGAGCAAATCAGGTCCTGAGTTCAAGTCCTGGTCCTGAACAACAAAAATAAACCATTGCTAGAAAATAAGCGATAATTTAAAAAAATCATCCTTAATTTTACAGAGATGAGAACATGATTAGCTAGCAAAGTCATAGCCCAAGACCAGAAGAAGGGGACCCATGAGCCTTTACTAATGATGTGCAAACCCATAATTTCACTCACTCAACAGATTTTAATAAATTGAGGCCTAAGGTGGGGCTGAACATTTAAGAAGTGGTTGAACGTTATGTTAACTTACCTATGCTGGTAAGAGTTGAGTGCTGCTGGTGACTCACATCTGTAATCCTAGCCACTCCGGAGGCTGAGATCTGAGGATTGCTGTTTAAAGCCAGCCTGGGGAGAAAAGTGTGTGAGACTTTTATCTCGCATTAAGTACCAAAAAGCTGGAAGTGCAGTTATGGCTCAAGTGGGAGAGTGCTTACCTTGAGCAAAAAATCCTCAAGGATAAGGTCCAGGTCCTGAGTTCAAGCTCCAGAAGAGAGGAGGGGGGGAGGAGAGAGAGAGAGAGAGAGAGAGAGAGAGAGAGAGAGAGAGAGAGAGAGAGAGAGAGAGAGAGAGAGAGAGAGAGAGAGAGAGAGAGAGAGAGAAGGAAGGAGGGAGGGAGAGAGGGAGAGAGAGAGAGGGAGGGACTAGGAGGGAGAGGGAGAGAGGGAGAGAGGAAAAGGGGGAAGGGGAGAGAGAGAGAGACAGAGAGAGAGAGAGAGAGAGACAGAGAGAGAGAGAGACAGAGAGGAGTCAGGGAGGACCCACCACTCTCAGGAGAGGGGACTCAGTTGGGCTAGGAAGGACCTAGACTGTGTTTTCAAAAGATGGGAGGGATGTTCTTTCTACTTGACACCCGGGGTATCTCTTCCACCTTGTCAATAACCAAGGGCAGATGAGGAGATACTGGGGCTCATATGCCAGTGTTTCACCTGTCTTGTCTATCACAGATCCCCAGCTTAGGTCAGCCTCCGGTGTGACATTGAGGATATCATGTGACCCACAATCTCTGCACTAACAGTGTTTAGGGCCTGGGAAGCCATTCATGAAGACAGGAAGGTCAGGTATGTTTAGAATCCCTTACTCCTCCCGGGGTGCAGTGGGTCCTGGGGATACAGAGGCGAGTATGCAGTGAGGAGAAAAGCTGGTCTCTGATGACTGTGCCACCTGCCATATGCCCCTGGGCTTGTTGCCTTGTCACTGAACGCTCTGCGTTTCCAGCCAGATGGCTATTCATTCTCTCATTCATTCTTTCACTTGGTGCACAGATGTTTGCTGAGCACACCTCCGTGCTGGGCACCCTGCCAGGCCCAGCAGCGACTAAGACAGACAAAGCAGGTGTGGAAAGTGAACAACGCCTGTCCCCCCACCCCCCAGCCCTGCACCATCTGGGGATTCTTGGGGCCATCGACTAACTAGTGCTGATTACAATCCTAAAAGACACAATCGTGAACACCATAATCCCGAATGTGAAAATCCTAAAAGATCAAAATCCCCGCAAATCTGAAATCCTGGAAAATTAAAATGCTGAAAATCCGATCCCAAACACGGAAATCCTGATATTGGCAATTTCTTCTGTAAAGAATGCTATTTGAGGGATAGAATGTCTAATTCTAAGACACGGAGTATTAGTTCATTTCTGGTTGTATGGAGGATAGTTACTGAGTTGCTTATTTAGTTGTGCATTTCTGCTTTTCACTTGTAGCACCAGGCCTTCCTTTAAAAAACATTGGGCAGGAGGCTGGGAAGGTGGCTCAGTGGTAGAGTGCTTGCCTTGCATGCATGAGGCCCTGGGTTCAATTCCTCTGTACCACATAAGCAGAAAAAGTTGGAAGTGGAGCTATGGCCCAAGTGGTAGGGTACTAGCCTTGAGCTGAAGAGCTGAGGGACAGCACCCAGGCCCAGAGTTCAGGCCCCATGACAGGCAAACAACAACAAAAATAAAAAAAACAAGGGCTGGGAAGGTGGCTCAGTGGTAGAGCGCTTGCCTTGCATGCCTGAGGCCCTGGGTTCGATTCCTCAGCACCACAGAAGGAAAAAGCCAGGGTTGGCACTGTGGCTCAAGTGGTAGAGTGCTAGCCTTGAGCTGAAGAGCTGAGGGACAGTGCCCAGGCTCAGAGTTCAGGCCCCACGACTGGACCCCCCCCCAAAAAAAATAAAAAAACAAAAAATGTTGGGCAGGCTGGGGTCTGGTGGCTCTTGACCATAAGCCTAGCTCTTCAAGAGGCTGAGATCTGGGAATTATAGTCTAACACCAGCTTGGGGAGACACAGCTGTGAGACTATTCCAATTAACCACCAAGAAAGAAGGATGTGGAGCTGTGGCAGTAGAGTCAGCCTTGAGCAATAAAGCTAAGCAAGAGGAGGCCCCATGTTCAAGCCCCAGTGCACACATACACATAGGCATCAGAAAACAAAACTAATTTGACAAGCTAAATGACCTTCTAAACCAAGTAAACAAGGTGATAGAGATTCTGCAAGGGTCACAAAACCTATGAAATGGTCCCTTGATTACTAAACATACAATTTCTTGTATTTACTACTAAATCTAAGGTAGAAAAACTAGTGTGTGCTTCACTTTTTCTAGCGGATAGCTCTTTAAAGAAGAGCTCAACTCTTTGTTGATATCTTGGCTTTGGATGACTGTATAAGGTGTGATAGGCCACAGTCATGTTTGATCTAGCTCATCAGGGGCCAGGGATGTCTCCTATTTCAGGTAGCCCAAGAGTAACCAACAACAGTGCCACCTGTTTCTTTCCACATTTTGCTTTTGGACCTGATTCTTCATGAGTATAATTAATCTGTGTACAAACATCATATCCTTGTGACTATCATCAGCATCCTTGGGGGGGGGGTGTATGCTTGTGAAAATACACATCATTATTGCTTGTTACTGTGCAACAGGGTGATGAAGTGTACTGTTGTTTTTCTTAAATATACCTCTCTTTCTTGCAGTACTGAGAATTGAACCCAAAGCCTCATGCATCTTAGACAAGTTCTCTACCACTTGAGCCATGCCCTAGTTTCTAAATTCCCCTTTAAAAATGCAATCTCTACAGACATTTTTCATCTAGTGCAGAGGCTGTACCTACTACCTGGCTAAGAATTCAGAGGACCAGTGGTGGGCCTGGGGAATGCAGATACTGTTGAAGGATGAAGGCCAAGAGGTGATGCTTGAGGTGGGCCTTCCATGGTGAAGGGCAGTTTCATGGGCTGTGAGCAAACAGGCACAGCTTGCCAAGAGCAGAGGACATGCCAGCAAACAGTTGGAGAAGGCAAAGTACTGTAGCTGTGGAGTACCACGCTGACTAGACATTGGGAAAGTTTTGAAGACAGTGAGATGTGGGCATGTTGCTTTTAGGGGAGTCCAGGTGAGGTTGAGGAGGATGGGTGATGGAAGGAGAAAGACGCAAGGAGTGGAGGCCAGAGCACTCACCCTCAGAATAAGCTGGGCTTGTGATCCATTCTCACCAGTAGAATTTAATGGACAAGTGGGATGAGAAGTTGACACGCAGTCAGAAGTGCTGCATCACAGTGACAGGTGCTGAGAAAGAGGTCTATAAGGTGCAGGAGATAAGTGGCTGGGAGGAGCTCATCGATCAGGCCTTCCTGGAAGACAGCAGGGCTCAGACAAAGGATCTAAGATGGGAATGAACTTGGCTGTAGAGCAGACAGGGATCAAGTACAGTGAGAGTTGGGAGAGTGGAGATCAGGAATAAGCTGGACCCTGCTGAGTTCACATTGGGAGAAAAAGCAGACAGGGGAGGCCCCTGAGGCTCTGGGAAGTGACGGGCATTTGTGTCCGCCCTCTCCCACCACGTGAGGACCAGAGAGGGTCCTGTGGTCAGGAAATGGGCTGGCCAGACAGAATCTACTGGTGTTTTGCTTTTGAACATTGAGAAATAAATCTGTTTATAAGCTCATGTCATTTTCCAGTGACGTGTAGAAAAGAGGGAGTCCTTATTACAGCCCCAGGTAATGGCAGAGTTTGAGGGAATGGTGGGCCAAGAGGTCTATATGGAAGAGGGGGTTGGTTTGGGGGCTCCCATAAGCATAGCTGTGACAGCAGCACCAGAAACACTAGCATTGAAGTCAAAGTTACACAATGGGGAGCTAGATAGCCTGGGCCTGGATTTCCCCCCACCCCCCCTTTCTGGTCCTGGACTTAAACTCAGGGCCTAGGCCAGCACTGTCTTGAGACTATTTTTCCCCCCTCAAAGTTAGTGCTCTGCTACTTGAGTCACAGTACCACTTTTGGCTTTTGGGTGGTTAATCGGAGAGAAGAATTTCATGGAGTTTCCTGTCTGGGCAGACCTTGAACCTTGAATCCTCAGATCTAGGCCTCCTGAGTAGCTAGCATTTACAGGTCCGAGACACTGGTGGCCAGCTAGACATGGACTTTTTTTTGGGGGGGGGATCCGGTCATGGGGCTTGAACTCTGGGCCTGGGCGCTGTCCCTCAGCTCTTCAGCTCAAGGCTAACACTCTACCAACTTGAGCCACAGCGCCTCTTTTGGCTTTTTTCTTTTTGCTTATGTGGTGCTGAGGAATCAAACCCAGGGCCTCATGCATGCAAGGCAAGCGCTCTACCACTGAGCCACCTTCCCAGCCCTAGACATGGACTTTTTTGCAGCAGGCAACACTAATATCTGCAGTTATATAGCTTGTGTGGACATTGCACAAGCAGTAGCTTTGTGCTAGGGCCAGGCACACTGAACTTAGGGACCCCACCTCAGAGCAGTGAGTAGGATGCTTGTTTAGAAGAGATGAGGTCACAGAGCAGGGGAGTCATGGAGGTCCTCCGCACCTTGGTCTGACATGGACAGCCCCTACTGGATGGGCCCGCATCAGAGCACCACAGCAGCTGTGTCCCTGCTTTGTGGGCCAGGGCAGCAGGGTGAGCGGTAGCGAGCAGATGGCAGTCAGAAGAGGCTTACTTTATTAGTTTGCCGTAAGATGAGAACATGGGATATAGCAAAAACAAACAAAAAAACCAACACCCCCAAACACAAAAAACCCCACTAAAAATGTTTATGATTTAAGCATATTTAAATACCAAGATGATCCTAGAGAGAAAAGGTTAACCATGCAAAAGAGGAGGTCAAAGTCCCAAAGCTGAGAGAGCAGGGTAGATATGGGTCTGCTTGTGAGACGATGGCCTCTTCCACAAGAACAGGAGAAAGAAAAAAGAATGGGTGGGATACAAGTAGGCTTGTGACACTGACAGCCAAATTTATTCAAGGAGACGCTATGTGATGACTCCATAATCTTCACAGAAAAGGAAGCAGGATTACCTCGTGGGGTGAAGTTAAAGGAGTTGGAGATGGAAAGAGGGTGTTATGGTAACTTCAGACATTGAGCAATTATTGGCAGTGAAACCAATGTATTAAGGGGTAGCTAACAGGTCCAGGTAAGAAAGAGGTATCGTAGGGCACATTCCCATTCAGGAAAACGCAAAGGAGCTGGCGGAGTGGTAGGCGGCTCAGGAGGTTAGGGGAGAGTGAACGCATGCAATTGCAAAGGGATTTCAGAACTCTGGACAGATGGAAGCTCACTGGCTGCAGACCCCAGACAGCAGCTGGTGGTCCCATCTATCTGCCAGTTTACCACCTTCTGCAGGAAGAGCTGTGGTTTTCCTTCTTCCTTTTACCATCCTGTGAATCCAGGGAACACCTTGTAAACTTCAGGTGGAGGCAACAGGGAAAGAGGATCAATACACACAGGCCAAAGATGGTGTTTCTCTCTTTTATTTAAAAACAGTGCTTCATTACCATTCGCAAAGGGTGAGGCAGTCCTCCTCCTTTGCTTAAGTTTATAAAAGCCAGCAACATGATCAATAATTTATACACATGGAGAGTAATACAAAAAATAAGGAAGAAAAGCTAAAGATCTAACTACTCCGACCTTCACAATTCCAGCTACTTGATAATAATAGGAGTAACCCAATGAATACTGTATGGTCTGAAAGCTACTATACAATATGATTCTTAAGGAGAAGGGAGGGGAATTAGAGACTGTCACAAAGCCCTGGGGTGCTTCTCTGGAGTTGGCAGGGAAACAGGGCCCTGGGCAAGCGGCTCGGGTGTCCTAGGAAGTGAGTCTTGGGGAGGACGGGAGGGGAGGAGGCAAGGCCAGGTGGTCAATTGTACAAACATCCCATGGATGCCCCCAAGACCCAAATGTACCTGTTCTGCCATGGCAATGGGAGGGGCCAGAGAATCCGTGGTGCACGTGGGGCCCGGCCAGTCCCTGCCATGGGTGGGGGTGGGGAGGAGAGGAGAGGTTCTGCGGCAGCGGCGCTTGAGCCTTGCAAAGATCTGGACTGAAAAGCTCAGAGCCTCAGGTGGGTGAGCCTGTCAAGGACAAGGAAACTCCTCTGGCTCTCTCCTCACTTTGTAGCCCTAGTGTCAGCCCAGCCTGGCTTCAAATATTCACAAGCAGAATGATAACATAAGAAAAAAAAATTCATGTCCTTTAAGGGGGAAAAATAGGATCAATTCATCACTCGATATATAATACAGCCAAAATGAGCTGCCGAATAAGCACGCGCACACAAAAATACTGTGAACAGAAAATACGAGGAAACGAAGAAGCTGGGAGTCTTCATGGGGTGCAGACATCACTTAAAGCACTTATCAGTCCCCAGGAAAAAAAACAACAACAACAACAAACCAAAACATTTTCTTTTTGAAAAATTCAAAAACCTCACATGCCCGCTGGGGAATCTGGTATTGGTAATAGGCAGGGGGAGAGGGGAGATAAAGAGAATCTGGGTTCCCTTTTTGCTTGCCAGGGTGAGCTGAGCCCTCATGTCACTGGCAGGTATAGCACCACCAGGCAGAGGACCATGGCCCTATGCTGGTGGTCTCCATAAAGGCAAGGTTTGAGTTTTGGCTGTTGAGCAGTTCTCAGTTACCAATCCCTGCCAACCAGCACTACCATGGCTGAATTGATCTACCGTTTTCCTGAGTAAACTGTAACTGGTTACAGTTTCGGTAACATGCATAAGAACTCGGCTACTACAGCCACCTGCAATACTTCAGGGGTCCCTCCATCCCTTGGCTCCTCATCCTAGCGCCTCTCACTGAGAAATGCCATAACTGGTAGTCTGGTCTGTGAGCTGTATTTTCAAAGCAAGGTGCCAGAGACTCTACTGTACTCAGTGATTGAGAGGGCACAGGCTGGCTTAGGACACCCAGAGCCGACTTGGAAAGGGCCCTGTTTCTTGCTCTAGCTCCTGGATGGCTATTGCCTGGCTGATCAGTAAAGCAAGGATGAAGGAAGTACACAGGAAAAGGACAGGGAGGGAAGAGGCTTTTGGACAGTAACATTTCCAAAAAAATATAGTGTTTTATGCAACAGAGAATCAAATGTCACTGTTGTATACTACAAAGAGTCAGACATTCTCAAGAGCATGACAAAATAAAACACACACGTTTACATCCGATGTTCACCTTGCCCACTATTTTTTTTCCTATCTTAAAACAGTGCAAACAGGTAACTTATGCTTTTTAAAACATCACGACCCCTTCCCCACCCTCCCCTCCCCAAGTCCCTTTCCTCCTAATATCTGGGGGAAAAAAATCTGCAATTCTGCAAATGTTACTGTGCTAGAGAGTTGCAAGCAGCAGAGAATCGGCTAACCTGGGCAAAGAGGGAAAGTTCACCCCTCTCCCTCTTGAAATGTCCAGGTGCTAACCAAACTGTCCCTTAGTTGGCCTTGTTCTTCTGCCAAAAGGAAGTACATCCCTGGGGCAGCTTCCACCCCATCTTATAGTCCGTCATATCTGGAAGCTACGTCGTTACTGGATGGTGGTGATAACTGATGTTTGCTACGTCTCTAGTAAAGCATACCCTAAATTAAGAGCAGTTCAGCCCCTGAGGAGTCCACATTCGAGGAAAAGCTGCTATCACTGATTTCTATTGACTAGATAGCCACTAGCTCCCCTTGAACTAAGAGCTGAGCCCCAGTTGACTTCTTTAAAGAAAGAAAATATACTGGCTCCATTCAGACTGAGGCTGCTGGAGGATGATAGTGATAGGTTTTGTTAAACCTGAGAGCCTTAAAAATCGATGAATCACAATGATGGATCTGAGTTAATGCAGTTGAACTATGGAACACAGGAATTCTAGAAAAGACCTAAGGGCAGCTCTCTGGGATGAAAGAGGGATATCCAATAAAGGTTTTAACTAGGGGTCTCCCTAAAGGAGGCCGACTTCTAAGAATAAGATGCCTAGTATAGAAAGTCCAGGTCATGGATGAGAGCGAAGTTGAGAAGGCCATCCTTGAACTGTGATTCAGCAACAGTAAGCTTTTTGAAAATTTATCAGCCTACATCCCCTAGAGAAGTTATTCATAAAATGCCAACCCCTTTGGCTGTGTCAGGAACGCAGAAGCACAGATGCCTCAAGGAACCTGCCTCTGGTGACGCTGATGGGAGGGGACCTCCAAGCTCCACAGCGGATGGGGAGGCTGATACTGTGAGATCAGGATGGTTGAGAGGGCTTCGATTCTCAGCGTTGACCCTGAAAACCAGAGGGCCCTTGCATAAGAAGCAGAATTCCAAGTATTCTGTCTCAGAAAAGGGAGCTGGAGAAAGCGACACAGAAGAGCACCCCTGGCAATACAGCAGGAACACCCTGGAAAACAGAGCTTGCCTTGGAGGCCTCAGCCAGAACCAGCTGAACTGAAGTGCACAAAGGCTCCTCAAAGCCTGGACTCTGCCTCTTTTGGAAGGCTATGGGAGGGAGCTGCCTTCTCTACCTTGCCGGCTATCCTCATTCCTATCCAAGAAAAGAGAAACATTCTCACTCCTCTGCCACAAATATCACCAGTGAGGACTTGATGGGGTCTCCACCCGGCTAAGTGGCTTGCTACTTTGGGAGAATGACCCTAATGTCTGTTTCTTCAGTCAGCGGACATTCTCCCTCAAAACCAAAGTAAAAGAAAGAACCTCCCTGCCCTCATTCCCCAGAACTCTGTAAGCCCCCAGCCCTTGTCCTCACCTAAAATATTTATATACACACAATATTGTCTTAACAGCAACAAACCTAACTTTGGCTTGGGGGAGGAGGCAGCCCTGTGAATGGCCATTTGCTTGAACTGTCTTGTCCTTTACTCTATTGGCTTCCTCCTTCCCCGAATCCATGAGTGCACCAGGCCTGGAGTTTCTTTGCCATCTCCCCAGGTTATTAGGGAAGAGGGATGGGAAGAGGGAGATGTCTCCATGTGGCAGGCCAGTGCCCTCCCAGACATCAGTTTACAAAGAATGCTTGATACTGTCACATGTCAGTCATTTTAATTCAGGGACACGAAATCAGCTTATCAGAAAAGAACGTGTGGAGGCAGGAGTTAAAAAAAAAATCAAACAAAACCCATAATAAAGCAGAAGCTCCACGTCTCTGAACTACTCCCTTTAGCAGCTATCCCTTGGGGTGAAAGTTCACCCTAGTACCAGTGTGAGCAGAGCAAGGAGCCAGCGGACCATACTTGCCCACTTCCTAATGCTTTTTGTTTTGGAAACACTGTCAGACTTTTGTCTTTACTAGTTATAGCCCGGAGCTTTCTCCCCTACCTTGCTAACATACAACTAAAGCTAGACAGCAACTGCAGTGACTCACTGTGTGGACTCTGCAGGGGACCCTTGCCGTTTCATAGCTTCTTTTCTTGGTGGGCTCTAGATTTTGTTTCCTGTAGTGTTAATGTGCACCAAGTGGTTCAGGTGCTCAGCTGGTATCTTTGGAGGATAATGCGAAGCTGGGTGGAATGGCCAAGAGAGCTGGAGACTGTGGATAGAGAAGTGACTCACAGAGGCTCTGGAAGATGAAAATTCCTATGGCTTTGGGGTGAATGCAAAGTGCCTCTGCCTGTCCTCAAGTGTCTTTATCACCAACACTCCCAGGGGCAGCTGGCCTAGGGGCTTGACCTTTCCCCAACAGATGCTTTATTATGTTTTCAAATAAATTGTACTGATTTTCTGTTGCAAGCAAGATAAGGAATATCAGACTTAGTATTCCTTTTTCCTCTTCTGAACCCTCCTTAATGGCTCTCAAAATTTTTATTTTGACTCTTCAAGCTGTGCCAAGATACCTGGAGGAAATCTGGCTATTTATTCTCTGTCCCTGGATACGAAACTCCTGAATGTTGAGGACATGGGAGCAGCATGTAACTGAAGAACAGATGAGCTACACGGTGGTTACAGAAGTAGCCAGCAGATGTGCTAGGATTGGAGGAAAGAAAAGAAACAAGTGTTTTCATACTCCAGAGTTCATTCTGAGATTGGTTTCCTAATGAGGTGTTTATTATCCACAGTCTGAGAGCGTGTTTGGAAATATCAACACTGTAATTCCAAAAGCTATGCCAACTGTCTCAGGCTGGGTGTGTAAGATGATTGTAAAAAGAATGGAGAAGACAGGAGGGAAGGAGGAGAGGAAAAGTGTTTTTAATTCTCCTGCTTTGCAAGCACAAATTCCTCTCTAGTGGCATGTGGATTCCAGCCACAGCCAATCAGAATCTCCTGCCAAAGACCAGAATTCAGAAGACTAGAAGAATATGCTGCTGCAGAAAGATCTCTTCCACTTCTGTTGTCCCCAGCCACGCAGCACCAGATACACTTTGGTAATTCTGTCTGCCGATTTCTGATCAGATGCATATCTCTGCTCCTAGTGTCTCTCCTTCCTCATCAACTGCCTTTTCCGTGACTGACAGAATAAGCTAGGCACGGACATATAGACATGGAAATGCATTATCTTTTTTTTTTGTTTGTTTGTTTTTCGTTTACCACAGTTAAAAAAAAAGAAAAAAAAAGAAAAAAATGCACAATCTTTGGAACAAAAGAATTAAAGGCAGAAATTTAAAGGAAAAATACATATTCAAAGAACATAGTGAGGTATAAAAAAGTATTCTCTCTTTTTTTGTGTTTTTTTTGTTTGTTTGTTTGTATTTCCTCTTCATCTTGCTATAGAGTTCCTCTACTAGTAAATATTGCAATAGCCAGGCCTCATGAACTGGGGGCTGTCCCATTTGCAGGGGTTTCACGTCACTTCAGTAGGGGGCAAATCGGCTGTAGCCACCTCGGTATAAACTCGCCTGTAGTGATTAAAGACAAAAATAATTAGACAGCTGATGAGAGCAGCATCACAAATGAAGAAACGTGTCTTGGGGATGGATTTGGGGAAATGGCTTCCTTTGAAACTTCAGTGAAAGGGGCCACATACTGCCTGGTGAAGTCAGGAAACCAACTTCTGCCTCCAAGGTGCACCAGCCAGAGTCCAACACAACACCTACTTTATTAATCAGCCCAGAACGGAGACTTAATGAAGTTCAAGCTGAGTTTAGCAAACAGAATGATTTTGACCAGAATGGGTCTTTCTTTACCCTGATACATAATCACAATCCTTACCAGAGACCCATCAGGGGCATGTGTTACTTCTGATCTTTATTTTTGACATGAATTCGTGTCACATCCTGTGTTTGAGATGATTCAACTTAAGTTCATCTTTCAACTATATATACATAAAAATCCATTTCCTTTGCAATCTATCTATTGGATTGATTCTACAACTGCCCAAGGTTACCAAAACCAGTGGATACTCCGGTCCCATATATATATATATATCTCCTCTATATGCTTTCAGTCATCTTTAGAATACTTTTAATTCTTTCCCTAGTATTTCAGTTCTTTCTATGGATGTGAAATGTATTCACATGAAGGGCTGAGTATATACTAACTAGTTTGTTTCTTTCAACTTTATCTGATGGCTTATCTCTGTCAAGAAGTTCCCCAGAAATCTACCTTTCTTTGGCTCATTTTTTATATAGGACTTTTTACATATGATTTTTATCAGAAACATCCACTGTTGTGCTATTACTCTCTCTGCTTCAATTCTAAACATACTTTCCCCGAAGACCTTATCTTTTCTGTCCCCAAACCTTCATCAGCGGGCTTTCGTTGGGAAAAGTGGCAGGCTCTCATATTTCACACCTTAACTTTTTCACTTCATTCTGCTTCCCTCTCAGACAATACTGCCCATGTATGGAAGTAGCTGCCTAGCTGCATTCTGTGTTGGAGAGAATGCCTGATGTTAGGAGGTCCCACTGAGGCAAAGCCTGCCTGGCCAGTAAGTCCCATTCACTAGAACTAAAGTTTTTCTAGCCAGACCCAAGAATATTGCAGTAAGGACTTTGGTTAGGGTAGATTATTCTAGATAAGCTCTACGGTCATCTTTCATTTTTTTCCATGAAAATATCACTTTTTGCCAATGATAAAATGTTATTGATAGAATAATATCTACCAGAAGGCTTAGGAATTAGCAGAGATATGCTTTGGATCTGCAATTCAAAATGATATATATTATGATCTTTGGAAAGCTTGCTCTGATTTTTATTCTCCAGTCTTTGCCAGTATCAATCAATAAAATTATGACAATGGCATGTATCTAACACTGGAACTTGTTCCCTTACTCCTCTTCTAAATGATGTCATTATTCATCGAAGACAGGCACTACCCATTCCTTTCTAAGCCACATAGCTGATATACAGATAACGACAGTGACGTGAAGTTTCCAGTGACCTAGGAGGCTCTCACATTGTGGCAACAGATGAAGGACTGAACTGATCCTTTCTCGAGACCTTTTATAGTCTGTATGTAAAAGTTAGAGGGAGAAAAACAGTTTAAGGGAAAATGTATATTCACTTACCACAGCGCCAACTCCATAGCTAGCGGCAGGGGCAAGGGCATGGTAGGGGTCGGCTGTGTACACCCTGCCATAACTGGAAAAAAGAAGCACAATCAGAAAGAGAAGAAAAGGGTTTACTCTGCTAAAGATGTGAGTTATTTAGTCTTGAATTGTTATTAGGAAAATTCTACCTGAATGCAGTCCTGAAATATTCTGAAGTACTAGAAAGGGAGTTGAAAGAGGAAGAAGGAGACTGCAGTAGCAGATCCAAGAAAATACAACAAGACAGTGAATAGGGGGAGGGGCCCATGGCTCCTATGCTGGCACAGCGAGGCCATGCAGAGCAGACCTGCAGAGAAACCTGCCTGGCAGGAAGCCCAGTGAACTAGGTTCTGCTCTAGCAGTGGTGAGGAGGAAAGGACAACGCTGTGGATGGTGCAGTGCCTGCTCCTGTGATCTACATACCCGTCGCTGTAAGCGGCTGCGGCGGCTGCAGCAGCTGTGGCTGCGGTTGCAGTAGCAGGCTGTGCATATCTGTAGGCTGCATATCCACCCTACAGGAGAAAAGAGAACTGACTTTACAGATACCTCTCCCCCGGGACAGACACACACCTCCCCACCCAACAGACATACAAGTGTAGACACAGGGACAGACAGCAACACAGACACACATGGGAAGAAATGTTTCAAACTGCATTGGTCTTCATGTTATTCCTCTAAAAGGAAATTAAGCTCTAACCAAATTGCTTTCCAATTTGTGACGGTAACAAAAAATAATCTACATAGATAATGCCTATTAAGAAATAGATGTAATTTTGGATCTGTCTTCACAGTGTTTCTTGAACTTTCAAAAAAAAAGTCACAGAATGTTGAGAGAACACTAACAGGAAATGCAAATTATAGAGTTAAAATATGTAACATACTTGGATTGGCTCATTCATTACTAAGAGACTATAGTATACCACAGGAAGGTCTAACCAGATCTGGTCTGGTCCTACCACATTTGTTAAGAAGCTAAGATTATCAGGCAGTATTTAAAAGGAAAGGACAAAGTAGGTCAAGACCAGTGAACTTTATCTTGTGAGACAATGAAGCTTGCCACCTGCTTAAAAAAAAAAAAAAAAGTAGTGTGCTGGGTGCTGGTGGCTCACACCTGTAATCCTAGCAACTCAGGAAGCCGGTTTCTGACGATGGCAGTCCAAAACCAAACTTGTCAGGAAAGTCTGTAGCTCATATCACCAATTAACCAACCACAAGAAAACTGGAAGTGGTGCTGTAGCTCAGAGTAGTAGAGTGCTAGCCTTGAGCAAAAAAAGCTCAATAACAATTCAAGCCCCACGATCGCAAAAAAAGTAGTTGTGACAGACTGTATAGCTTAAAAGCCAAAATATAATTTACCACTGGACCTTTTACAGAAAAGTTTACCAACTCCAATCTACATTTCAGATCCTGGCACATACATGGGGAGCCACTCTAAGCATTTAATGACATCGGCTTTATCTTGCTTTTCCTTCAAAAAGATTGTGTGATTCCTACAGCTTCATTGTAAACTGAGACTTTTCCTTATTTTCAAATATTCTCTCAGCTTGTAATTTCACCTCCATTTATATGAATCAAATATTCAAAAGGTATTATGAATGCCTCAATAATTCATGTCCAGTTTTAGAAAAGACTTCAAAGAGGATCACCACAACCAATGAGCCACAAGATAGGTGACTAACAAGTGGCAAGTCATAATTTCCCTTATCCTTCTAAATTTCCTATTTACACCAAATTCAAACAAAAAATTATTATGCTCTTCCTCTATCAAAATTAAGTGTTTGGTTGGTGCTGGTAGTTCATACCTGTAATCCTAGCTACTCAGAAGATCTAAGGACCAAGGTTTGGAGCCAGCCTGGGCTAGAAAGTCTGTGAGACTATTATCTCCAATTAATGATCAAGAGAGCAGGCAGTGGAGCTGTGGCTCAAGTGTAGAGCCTTGAGAAAAGAAGCTCAGGGACTGTGCCCAAGCCCTGAGTTCAAGCCCCAGGACTGGCACACACACACAGAAAAAGTAATTGATGGGTCATCTGGACACCATTTAAGTCATGAACAGCAGGATGGCATTTTGTTTCTGTAGTCTATGTTTACTTTTCATGGACATCTGAAGCTTTCCACTATTCCTTCTAATATTCAATTCTTTATAAATCTATAAAAGAAATTTCACATTTACTTCTGTGTCACTGCTTAGGATATAAAATAAGTAGCTGCATTTTTCTTTCATTTTGATGGTACTGGGGGGTTTGAACTCAGGACTCCATACTTGCTAGGGAGATGCTTTTTTGTGCTGGTTATTATTCTTTCCTCTTAAGTTGGGGGAGAAAAAGGAATCTTGTAAACTTTTCTGTCTGGGCTGGTCTCAAGCAGTAATTCTCCTGATCTCAGCTAGGATTATAGGTGGGAGCCAGATGAAAACAAATATTTTCTAACGGAACTCTTGCTCTCCTTGCCATCCAATCTAGCAGCTTCTCACTTCTTTTATTTTTATTAAATTTTATTTTGGAAAAACCTATAATTTTATGGGCTACTAGAGCTCTTCACTTTTGGTGTGAGCTGGTTCTGGGGTTTGAACTCAGGGCCTGGGCACGATCCCCGAGCTTCTTTTGGTCAAGGCTAGCATTCTATCACTTGTACCACACAACTCCATATCCACGCCCCCCCCCCTTTTTTTGGGTAGTTTATTGCAAATAAAGAATCTCATGGACTTTTCTGCCTGGCTGGCTTTGAACTAAGCTTCTCAGATCTCAGCCTCTTAAGTAGCTAGGATTACAGGTGTGAGCCACTAGCACCTGGTGTTTTTTTCTTTTATGACTTACGCTTTCTGTAATTGAAGAAACTGCAATGTGAGGGCAAATGTACTCTTGCTTTTTAAGTCTACAGTGTGTGAAGTCATTTGAAGTAGTTTGGAATATATATTAAAAACAACCTGATTGGCTTTAGCAGCTATGTATTTACTTTTTTTTTTGGTCGTGGGGTTTGAACTCTGGGCCTGGGCGCTGGCCCTCAGCTCTTCAGCTCAAGGCTAGTACTCTACTTCTTGAGCCACAGTGCCACTTCTGGTTTCCTGGTGGTTAATTTGAGATACGAGCTCACTGACTTCCTTGCCTGAGCTGGGCTTGAACTGTGATCCTCAGATTTCAGCCTCCTGAGTAACTAGGATTGCAGGTATATAAGCCACTGGTGTCTGGCTTGTATTTAGTTCTTTAAAGTATAATTTCCTACTCATTTACAAATTCTTCTATAAAGATGATGCTACTAAGTATTACCAAACACTGGCAGTAAAATGGTAATGGGTATGAACATGGCAGAAAGTATTTTCCAGGTCTAGTTGTGATCAGTGGTTTCTTGGAATTCCAACCACGTCTATTGGAATGGGCAAGCCAAACTGATCTGGCAAAGCTCTAGATCTTGGTTGCAACAGAGTTCACCAAAGTATTTCTTTTACTTTTTTTTTTTTTTTTGCCAGTCTTGGGGCTTGAACTTAGGTACTGTCCCTGAGCTTCTTCTTGCTCAAGGCTAGCACTCTACTACTTGAGCCACAGTGCCACTTCTGGATTTTTCTGAGTAGTTTACTGGAAATGAGAGTCTCATAGACTTTCCTGCCTAGGCTGGCTTCGAACTGCAATCTTCAGATCTCAGCCTCCTGAGTAGCTAGGATTACAGGTGTGAGCCACTGGCACCTGACTTACCTTGGTTTTTATAGGGTTCTAAAGATGACACAAAGCAATACAAGCATTTACTATATAAAGCAAAAGTTGATTAGTATGACTGAATTTTTAGTTGGACCCCAAAGGCTTGATTTTTCATAATATTGAGACTTGCTTTCATTAGCTTAGAATTAAAGCTTTGTAAAAGCAAGAGCAATCTAACATGTGGTCTATCCTTAAACATCTAAACTAATAAAAGCAGTTAATGTTCAATTCTTGCTTCCCTAGGTAAAGTACTACAGAATAGTCTCATTAAAGAGTTCTGAGGCCCAAGAGTCCTCATTGAGGGTGGCTTCAGGCTCAACCCCTGGAAGCCTGAGTAGAGATAATGGGGCTACTTTTAGTATAATTTTTCCAATTACAGCTTTGATCTGGATCCTACAAATTCTGAGAAAAAAAGAGGTTCTAAGTGAGGTACAAAAGGAGTAATTCCCTACAGTTTCTGTGGCCTTCAAGAAGACAGAGGGACCACTTTGTTGAGAAGTTATGTCACTGTTAACCCACAGCATTCCAAATAATGACAACTATAGTAAAGTTTCTTCCTTCCCACTCAGAAGGAAATGGACATTATCCATGGGCTATGGTTTCCTTCTTTTGCAAGTGAATGTGACTTTGAAGTCTGAACTTGATGAGGCTGTTTGTGCATCAAGTGTAGGAAAATAGGGCAGGAATGAACTGTTTTACTGACAATGACAGGATCAAGAAGAATGTCAACACCAAGGGGAAAAACCCAACATTAATATGTTTAAAAAATCAGATAACTTTTCAACCTGGCTACTCTCATAAAGACTTTAGTATGATAATGATACTATAGAGAAGTACTTCAAAGGAGTGCTATGTATAGGATGGACGGGTAATAGCATAATGAAGCAATTCACCAATTACTCCAAATTAAAAAACTCAATTGCACATCATGAATTTATTCTTTTTAGATATTTATGCTAAGCATTTCTGGATACTTAACTGGATATTCAAAAATATAATTTAACAAAATGTGTGAAAAAAAACCCATCTAGGTATATTTATTTCTATTCTGGATTTCAGAGTGCATAAAGATTCCAGGCTGAGCAACTGCTTAGTGCTCATTTCTACCAATAATCTGAAGGTTTTGTTGAACATGAGAACAAAGTGCAGTTTGAAACACCAGGTTTTCATTACTGTTTCTTAAATTTTTCAAAAAGAATAAGGTGGGAAAGGAGTAGGAGAGAGGGTTCAGGCGTGGGGAGGGGATATGGCGCCACATTTATTAATCACATTAAAAACTAAGCATGCCAACATCTGGAGCTAAAACAACCAGCAAAATCACCACGTTCAGACTCAGTATTGGCTAACTCTATCTATCCCAGCATTCTCTTGGGACAGCGGTTTGCCCTAGGCTCTACCACAAGCTCGGTGAAGTACACAGCCTCAATTACTAGAGCGTGCAGCCACAACGACCTGGTATTACGGAAACAGTCAGTCACCACTTGAGTTAACATTCCATACCCTAACGACTGGCCCCTCCCCAGCCCAAAGGAAGAGTAAATCTTGCCCACCCAGCCCTGACCCACACCACAATGTTAATAATTATAACAAGCAGTAACCCATCTGTTATATCAGAGAAGGGAACAGAGACTCCACTGAGAGATTTAGAGTGAGATGTTAACATTTCTTCAGCTGACTGCACAAACAAACAAACAAAAAAAAGAGGAGAAATAATTCATTTGGAGATATGAAGTCATGAATAGCTGATGTGTATTGCTTTTAACCATGCACTGATGCAAAACTGAAGCAACCATTAATAATAAAAATTAAAAAGGACATATGTATTTACACACAATCAGACCTGTTTGATCTGAAGCAGTTTGCAGATTCTATCTGTGTGTGATTTGAAATAAAACAAAAATGGGGATTAGCATGGCCACAGCACACCCTAATGTAGGAGGGCACACACGGACAGCTTTCTGGAACTCTGAGAGCTGCCTAAATTTGGCTGGCTAATCCTGATTCAAATAGATACATGCCCCTTGAAAGGTAATTACTCTCTAATTCTTTTGTAATTCATTCTCAATAACACCTAGGGTTCCCAACTGGAGCAGTCCAATGCTGCATCGCTTCCTATTCAACCTGCCTGACCCACAGTACTCATTTGTCTGTTCATCTTTTGGCAACAACTGCATATTCTGATTTACAATGTTCTTAAATCTTTCCTGCATTTGAAAATTTTATTTTTCAACTACTCTTAACACATCTGTTTTTCTAGTTTAATGCTGTTGCTTTGAGATCCTTTTCTGCAAGGACTTCTGAAGCTGTTAAAGGAAAGCCTCTTTCCCATGCCTAGTGTCATCTCCTTGGGATTCTTACTCTGTGCTGAATCAACTTAACCATCTAGTTAACCTTATACTGTTGCCATAGCCAGCTACAGTATTTTTCCACAGTCTATGGCTGTGTTTTAAACTAGAACAAAATAGAAGAGTTCTAAATGTTGTTCCTCCTGTATCTGAGCTTTATCTGCCTATTTATTAGGTTTAACTCACACTGGTTTTATTAACCTTACACTGATAGACCTTTATCTCATCTTAATTTTACCCTTGCCTTTAATTTCATTATATTTTTGCTTTAGGTTTACATTAAAACAGGACTTTGGTGAGCATGTGATGTCAAGACACCTTCTTTCTACCTGAAAGACAATGACATGTGACACTGAGGAGGAGAGTGTATATTTCAAGACCAGAAGACAAAAATGAAGGCTTATTATCTCCATGTAGTGCATAGATCAACAGAGCAAGGTGAGTGTGTATGTGTGTGTGTGTGTGTGTGTGTGTGTGTGTGTGTGTGTGTGTGTGTATGTGTATTTAGGTAGGGGAGGTGAGTAGGTGTACTGACTAAAATCATCAGAGCAGAGATCTATTCTAATTAGTAAGGGTTTAATACTAAGCCTTTTGGAATCACCTCATTTGCTCTCTCTTTTCCCTAATTGCCTCTCCACTCCAGCTGAGAACTACCATTCTGGAAGACATCACTGAGTTCTTATATGGTAATGTGGCCATCTTTGAGTAAATGTAAATAACAGATAGGAACACAAAAACTTATCATTACTAATTTTTTGACTGAGAGATCTATCTACTTGGTAAAGTAGTATTTGAATTTTATCTTAATGTGGTATCCTTGACATCACTTCTGTAATGGATATGATTTTTAATGAATCAAACTTTTCACATACTTACTATTCCACATCTCTCCAAATTAGTTCAATTTCAAAATTGAACTGAGTAGCCACACAAAGTAATTAGAGTAAGAAGTTGTTGGCTTTCCCATCTCACACCCATCTATCAGCACACCTCCTTACAGAGAGTGTATTATTCATTATCCAAAGACATTCACTGATCTACTCAGGTGAGAGGAAGAGAGGGTGAGAAAAATACTCCTTTAGTTTTTTGAGTCCCAGCATATTTAGATTTTTTAACTTCAAATTTACCTAGCATAGTATAGTCCAATTATTACTAGTATTTCATTGTAGGGCCTCTTGGGGGACTCAATTTTTTATTTTATTTGTATTTGTGTGTATGTGTGTGTGTGTGAGTGCCCGGGCACACGTGTGCACACATGAGCTGGTCCTAGGGCTTGAATTCAGGGCCTGGGTGCTATCTCTGAGCTTTTTGCTTAAGTCTAGTGCTACTACTTGAGCCACAGCTTTACTTCCAATGTTTTGGTGGCTAATTGGAGATAAGAATCTCATAGATTTTCTGTCCAGGTTGGCTTTGAACTGTAATTCTCATATCTCGGCCACCAGAGGTGAGTCACTGGCACCCGGTGGGACTCAAAATTTTAAGTCCTATTTGGGTGGAATTCTACTTTCTTCCTTTTCACATTTCTTTCACAGTAGTTACAAATGTCCCTTTCTGCTAAAATCTTCAATATGAAAGACAAGTTTAAATGCCATAGGCAAATGTGGTTAACAAATTACGAGAGGCAGCAGTGATGGGACAGTGCATATGACACGTCTGGTGCAGATATGTGGCAGTGGGACAGGAGCACTTAATTTGGAGAAAGTGCTCTTAATGTGTGGGATGTGACAGTGTGCACTGCTGAGGTAGCAGGGCTTAGATCACACGCTCACAAGTCTTGATTGTCCAAAAAAGCCTCTGTTCCCATCTCTAACGTGGAGCTGGAATGGTTAGTATAATTCAATTTTTTCACTGCAATCCACAATCTGATTGATTGGCAGGTCACACTGGCACTCCTACCTGAGGTATTTTAGCGCTAATGATTGGTTCCTGTAAGACTATTCTATAACAGAACACAGGAAGAGCAGTTCAAAAAACACAGCTGTGGAAGGAAAACAATCATACAAAAAGCCCACTATGGGGCCCACCAGCCTTTTCTTTCCTTTGGATGCAAGCATGCTTTTCACAGGATGAAAATTTGGAGCAGTTTGTTGCCCCACTTAGAAGGTAAATTAGGGTGAACTATGCCTTTTCTACTGGGCAAAAGAGAAAGGAAGAAATAGTAGACACATGATCTGTGAGCCACGTACCCCAGCCCTATCCTGGCAGGTCTTTATATTACTCTATGGACACAGTGCTATATCAAATCTTCACAGAGGACAGTGCTATTAAAGAAACAAAGAAAGAAAAGTGGCTATCAGAAGTTAATGCTTAAGAGTAGAACAGGAAAAGGGATCATAAGAAATCCTCCACAATTAACAATTTAATGTACACAAAACCAGCACTTAACTCTTCTGTCTTGTGTCTTCTCTTCAAGCTCTGCTCTCAGTGTACTTTTTATATGAGATAAAGACTTCACTCATTCTGTCTTAATATGTATTTCTAAGGAAGAAAGAACTAAGCATATATTGATAGACTTTTACAGATGGAGAAAGGAACAGAGAAGTAGACATATTCAAGACAAAACTACTGTGAGTTTTTAAGAAGCATCCTTTGCTCTCTCCCATATGGACTAGCTGGTGTAACAGCTACAGTTAGAGTAGGCTTAACTCAACAATTGCCTCAATGAATGCTTGATTTTCACTAGGGGGCTTAGTAATAATATTGCCACTAAGTACTTTAATCAATAAGAGACCAAAATGTTTTTTGACCAGATTACTGAATTACTGTGAATTACTTGTTTGGTTCCATAAGGTTAGTAAATTAAAATAAATCAAGAGTATTTTCTTGACAGGTTCAGAAAAATAACCTCAATAAAATTTTATGTTGTAAAACAGGGAAATGAAAGAGCCATAACAAATACTCAGTTGGTTGACTTAGCAAGGTGAAAATAAGTGGTATTTATCAAGACAAAACTAGGAAAAATGCCTAAATAAGACACTAGAGAAAAAAACAAACAATTTTACAGATAATTCAAATGGAAAAGCCCACTCTACCATACCAGATTTCAAGAAAACAAATAACATAAAGATGAAATTTGTGAGAATATGGAGAATAATACATATGGTAGAATGTACATAAATAAAAATGTGTATTTAAAAATATCATAAATAAAAATGTGTATTTAAAAAATGTGCAATTTGGTGTCAAGAGTAAAACAAATTTCTCCAATCCTCAAATTTAAATGTGAACATGATGGGAAAAAAAGTATCATTACTTGCCGAAAACATTCTGAGGAAAGATGTGGGTTTTAATTAACATACAAAGAGAGATAATGAAATATGCATTAGGTGTATGAATAATTCTGGGAAGTTACAATCTAGGAAGCATGTCTATCAGGTTAGAGTATTGGACCAAATTGTAAGTAGTTGTTAAGGCATATTTTGAAGGCTTTACTACATAGCACAGGTGCAGAGTCATGTGGACCTTGTAGGACAGCATTACCTGAAAACCTCTGAGTACATTCTGGCTCATCAAAAGGTCCTCTCATAGATACTGGGAAGCTAAAGGTAGAGAAAACATATCTAGGCAATGATAATCTATCCCCACAGAATAATTTGTAAGGACTAATTTTTCTTATAGAATTCTTAATGATTTTGGTGACTAGACTATCTTTACATTCAGAAAATGGCCATTTGGAGAGGTCCTAATAAAAGATTTCAAAATTTAAAAAGCTTTTCCTTTTTGCAGTTTGATTACTTTTAAGTAGTATGTAACAAATCAATAATGGATTTTAGCTATAGCAGATGAATGAATAATGGGTTACGGGTGACTGTGGCTGGTGGAATCAACAAATCCTGTAGGATAATTGAATGACTGCAACTCTATGTTGTTAATTACACTGCTTGTTTCTCCCTGCCAGCTCCTGAGGAAAAGAGACTCGTGGGCTCTGGGACCTTTGAGTATGGATAGGTTTTAAATACAGACTAGTGTCCTCTCATTACTACACAATCTCCACTGGCATTAGTTTCTGTGTTTCTTTCATAGCCTATCTTCTCTATTAGTAGGTAAAAATCAGAAAGCACACCTTCACAAAGTTTATTGCTATCTATGTAAATAAAAGGTCTAATGATCTAAACAGGGATATGAAATGAGAACAGAAGCAGAAACGGTAGAACTTGTACACCAAGGCTAAGCTAGTCCTGTTATTTATGTATGCAAATGATACATCAGTAACAGAAGACTTTAAACCTGCTGATCATCTCAAAGATAGATTAAGAGATATACAGTATATCGTGGGCACAGGGAAGGGAAAAGAATATGTCCAGTAGACTGACCCTCGCAATGATCAGGAAACCCAAAGGCTTAGTTTTTGCACCCAGGGGCAAGCGCAGTGGCAGAGAAGCATGCTTGCATTCTTAAATATATGAATATATATATATATCCACAAGGAAAAAGGAAATAAAAATCAAATAAATTATATTTAAAAAACAAACAAACAAAAAAACCAAAGAAACAGAAAAAAAAAGGCTGGCTTGTCAGGGGATGGGGTCGAGAAGTCCCCGGCGTGTGTACTTACATAGAGGTCAGCACCGTAAAATCCGTCCTGGTAAACCACACTGCAGAAAATCCACACAAAAACAAAAACAAAAAACAAAAGAACAGAAACACATTCCGGTTATTGAGGACGGCAGCATGCACATGCGCTCTACACAGGCAGGTGATGTATGAATATGGAACCTGGGCGTGGGGCCATGGCGAGTCGGTGAGCAAATGTGTGAGTGCACACGTGTGTTACAGAGCTCCAGGACATGCTAGAAGAGCTAAGGGTGTGCAAAACAGGACCAACCACCTGGCTGTCTAGAAACTTTAGAAAGACTAAAATAATCAACAGCACTCTTAGGAGGGCCTACAGTTATCCAAAACCTACTGGTTTGTTAAGATCAACATTTTTATCTGGAGTATTTTTAAAGTTAAGTTTTCCCTAGGAGGAAGTTTTTCTTTAAAGAGCTTACAAAGGGCAGAGGTGGAGAGGGGTTTAACATGAAAAAAAAAAAAAAAAAAAAGAATCTCCCCCATCCCCTGTTCCCTGTCAAAAGAAATTCTTTTAGGGCAGGGTCTATATGTAAAGAGTGTTTCAAAATTATGTTTAGTATTTTGTTTTCCATCTCATGGTGAAGTGCAATATTTTTCTGATATCCATACATCACCTGCTTTTTACCCTGCACATTAGACATGCGATAAGATTTGGCTGATCACACAAGCATGCAAAGTATTATTATTCAGCATTTTTAAGAACCAATGCAACACCTGGGGAAAACAAGTCAATCAATTCTGACCAAAGTAAACAGAGAAATGTAATTAAACAAAACAAAACAAAAAACCAAAACAACCAAAAATACCCACAATGCATTGCTTTCACAAGCAGAGATAATGAGCTAAAGGTTAAGGTGATTGGTCCAAGGTCCAAGAATTGAAAGGTGCAGTGGGGATCCCAGATAGTAACAATATAATCCAGAGTGGGAAGGAGTATTGGAAGATTTTAAGGGTTCTTTTTTGAAATGAGAGTATTTGTGGAATTCTCACAACTAATAGCTGAAGCTCTGGGCATGATCAAGGATCATCCCATATTATTTAAAAGAATAAAACTGAGAAGGCAGCTATTTAGAAATACAAGTGTTTACTTCCTGCTTAGACAATGAATTTGTATCAGTCAATACCTTGTCTTTTCTTCTCCTTAAATCCAGAGCAACACTATACACTGTTAGTTTTAAAATATAGATTCCCAACCTTTTAAGCTATTTTGTATATACAGATTTCCCCCAAAGTCTTATTTTTGAGATCAAAAGAATGAAACAGTAGTACAGCTAAAGGATAAAAATTTTCTTCTTCATGTTTATTAGGTAAAGATTTGGCTGTTTTATATTAGCTGATGTGTTTATTTTTTATTCAATGAAACAAGGTTAAGGTTTCACCACTACTTTTTCTTTTATATACAAAAAGAACTACCAAGTAAGGTCACCAAATCATATATTTAACTTGAATACAACATAACTTGCAGTATCTCAAATATGCTATGCCTTTGTACTATGTAACAGACAAATAAAACTTGTCTTTGATGTTTGTTAGCTAAGTCTTATCAGTTACAGTCTGATATTAGAAAGTAATCTGCCTTCCACTGTGCTAATAAAAAAGATATGTATAATGAGAAGGCTGATAAAATGGAAGGCACTGAGACCAGGTGGTAACAAATTAATCCTTGGCAGTTTCAGTAAGAGGAAATATGCAGAGATTTAAAAATTTTTTCCATAGAGAGGTGCTCACATCAAGAACGAATTCAATTTTGCCTTGAGTCAAGTCACTTAATGGGAATATTCACCTAAATGCTAGAAGAATTCCAATATTCCCTATATTAAATGCTGTAAGGAGACTAGAATACAATAATGATGGGGTTAGTTTACTAGGCTGAAAGCAATTTTAGGCCATTCCCCATAAAATACTGGACTTATTCCTTGCCATCTTCCATGTAAACAGGTGGTTTAGTTTTAAAAAAGAAAATATGAGAAATTAGTGTTCAATATAAAGCAAAGAAACTGATGTGATTAAATACCATATCTGACATTGGTAGAGAATTGACTCAAATTTGGCCAATATACTAAAATGACCTATGCCAAACAGGAATGAATTCAACCACTTTATGAAGTAACTAATGAAGGTTCAAAATAAGGAGAGTAACATGTGTCTCTGAACAGTCTCTCTGCAAATGTGACAGTAAACACTCTTAGATTGAAATGGAAGATGCTTTCTGAGCAGTTTTCCTAACATGTAGAACTTTCAGAAGGTTCATCTTTGTATCATACTCAAATATTTCTTGATAAAACACTGTGCCTTTGTTCACTTCTTTAAAGAGATGTCAGAGGTTGAAGGTCAAAGGTCAAGTTGAGAGAAAAAAGATAAAATTAAAAAGTAAGTCATGGTAGAAGATGGAGATGATGGAATGCATGGAATTTAAATATCTATATATTGCAAATGAAAGTTATTTTCTGAAGCAGTTCCCTTCCAGGGTCTATTTGAGTCTGCCCACTTCAGCATGCATACTTGCCTTGTCTAAAAAAATGCTTTTATTCTGTGGCATGGAGGACTCCTAATCGTATGTCCGTTTGGTCTATGAATGAATGAATGGTAAATTAGTACACCTCTGGGTGAAGCCAATTTTGTTGTCACAAAAGGACTTATGAAAGAGGCTGTTTCCCTTTATAATTTGACTAAGTAGCAGCTAATAAGCTTTTCTGCCACTATTTATATTGCTCCAAAAGATTATAGGAAAACAAAACGAAATCTGTCATAGGCAGAGAAAAGATGAAGAAGAGAAATGTCACATCTTTGAAGAGAAAAAGACCTTGGTATAACTAACTTATAAAAGTCTACTTTTTATAAAAATACACATTTTAGAGTGACCTGGAGAAACAACTAAAAACAAATCTGCCATCTTCCCTCCTTCTCCCCATTTGATAACAAAGGATTTATTTGTTGCTATGGAATCATTCCACTGCATGAGACATCCTCCACACAAAATCAAAAGGTGAAGGATGCTCAGCTGTATCAGCTGTTTACCAGACTCAGTCATCAACTGCAGCTTAATTCCTCCTACTTCTCCTTTACTCCCTTGATTCAATTGGACTTGGTTCATCTTTGAATTAACCTCTTTTAACCTGTTTCCTACAAAGAAAGCAAATCCATTGTGGGTAACTGGCTCTGCTGCTCACCACCCAGGCAGTGAATACATGGGAAGGCACATATGCCAGCCTCTGCCCCAGCACAGGGTGGTGGGAGGGGGAACACAGCAGATGCAGTCTGGTACTACAATCTCCAGCTCCTTTCTTGGTTCTCTGCAGTAGTGTTAATCCACATCCGTGCACTGCTGAGTGAACCATGCCAACACACTGCTAGTAAACACAGGACGGTCTGGCTACTGTCTTAAGCGCTCACCATGAACGTTTAAGGTAGCCAAACAAAGGTTTAGGTAATGAATTGACATTTGGTTACATTCTGATGATGGTGTATTTTAGTTCTTTCTTGCCATCTATTCCATGAATTTGAACATATTCATTATTCATTTTTGTGGCACGGCAATGTCCCAGAAGTTATGAAAAGACCATGGCATTCTGTTTTAGTCCAGTTGCTTACTGTAGAAACACAGTGATTTTGGCATCTAACACTTACCCTGGATAGGCGGGGATGGCTGTTGGAGGTACCGCTCGGACTGCACCATATACTGTCCGCCCTCTGCCCCTCAGATGGGCTCCTCTGAAAGCGGCTGCCGTGGTGGCTGCAGTTGGGTAAGGGAAGCCAGGAACTAAAGGGAGACCCAAAATATGACAGAAATTTCAATCTACATTCTACAGCAGGTATACACTCACAGCTTATGAAATAATTATGGAAAAGATGGAAATCTTTCCTAAATATACAGCATACATACACTTCCTAATCTGGGCCTCAGAGTCACAAAGAAATGGAAAGAGATCCAACATGAGCAAGTGACCCATTTCATGCCTCATTCATCACAAATCTTCAATGAGTTTACTGTTTCCTTCCCAATTTTGCCATTTCAATGTAAGTTGATAAGAAATGAGTAAGAAGCTCTGAAACTACTGCCATGGTAAGATTTAAGGCTTTTAATTTCTGTGACAGTTTAATTCAAATAGATATAAGCTCTTTCACTAGCCAATTATTAATCTTGCTTCCAAACATTATTATATGAATATAATTATTCCTTAAAATAATGCTCTTCTTGTATTTTACAAGGTGTGCCAATTTCCAAGGCACATAATAGGGTTTAGACATTCTGTTCATTTGTTAATGCCATCCCTTTTCTAAAATATTTTAATCTGAAATCTAAGTTGAGAGGTAAAGCATTCCTTCCTAATAACTTGTGTCCTTTAAGAGGTGGACATTTTCTAAGAGCCTATTTCAAAGGGTGCCTTGTTTTAGAAAGCACTCAGAGACATTGATTCCACATCCACTGACTTGTTTAGGTATGCCTTCTTCTGTAGTAAAAAGGTTCAGGTCAAAGTGACCTTAGAGACAGTAAGAGAGCTGCAAAAAAATCAAGAAAATGGGTGGTGGTGCTTTGATGGGATACACCACTGGGAGGAAATAAGTAATACACTTTTCATAGGCTCATGTCTTTTAATTTCCTTAGTAGCAAGTACAAGAATATTCTTCATACTCTTTTTTCCTTCTTTTTGTTCTGGTTCTTGGGCTTGAACTCATTACCACTGGAGTCAGGCCACACTTTTCCTTTTCCAACTATTTTTGTTTTGTGCCAATCTTAATATTTGGTTAGGAAGATCCCAGAGGAGTATTTATCACTCCTCTTAAGAGTATATCTTGGCCAGGTGCTGGTGGCTCACGCCTATAATCCTAGCTACTCAGGAGGCTGAGATCTGAGGATCTCGGTTCAAAGTCAGCCCGAGCAGGAAAGAATGTGAGACTCCTATCTCCAATAAACCACTAGAAAACTGGAAGTGGCACTGTGGCTCAAGTGGTAGAGCGCTCGCCTTGAGCTGAAGAGCTTAGGGACAGGCCCAGCATGACCAACAAAAAAAAAAGAAAGAAAAGAAAAGAAAAGAAAAAGAATATATCTTTAGGCTGGGTGCCCATGGCTCACACACTTGTAATCTTTGTAATTCTAGCTACTCAGGAGGTTGAGATCTGTGGATCAAGGTTTGACTTATTCCAGGCAGGAAAGTCTGTGAGATCTTATCTCCAACTAACCATCAAAAAGCTAGAAGTGGAGTTATGGTTCAAGAGGTAGAGCATTAGCCTTGAGCAACAAGAAGTTCAGGGACAGTATTCAGGCCCCAAGTTCAAGCCCCAGGAACATGAACAGGAACACACGAAACACACACACACACAGACACAGAGTATATCCTTGCCAGTTATATATTATTCTAGGAACAGAAAAACCCCAGCCAATTAGCATAACACTGTTTTTAGACACAAGAGTTAAAGCCCATGCCAGGTCAACATAGGCTACTTACTGATTAAAGGAATGTAGGTGTTGATACCCCCTCTTCCTGATAGGGGCACAGCCGCTTCATTGCCAAGAGACACATCTGCTTGAAAGCTGGATGCTGGGGACATTAAAAAAGATTTAAAAATTCAGAAAGATGATCAAGGAATAGCCAAATGAAAATCCACAGATGCTGTTATAGTTAAACAGCACAAATGGAAAATGTAAATACTACCTGCATATAACTCAGGGCCATATACAGCTCCAACTACTGGACTTAATTTCCAACCTAGAACAGAAAAGAAGGCAGTGAACTTGAAAGACTACAGAAGAAAAGTGATCAGTGCACATGAAGAAGGCTTCACACATCTGGGCTGTCAACTCCTTTAGAATGCCAGTTTGAAGTAAGACATGAGAGGGCAATCACCTAAGCATAGTTGGAGGGATAATGAGGTAGGCATGGGTACATGTGAAAAAAAAAGGAGAGAATGGGAAGGAAGGAGGAAGATGGAGAGTGAATGAGAGGAGGAAGCAACAGAAATAAACCCTAGGGCTTTGTGGAGGTTCTCTTATGGCCCTACCCAAATGATTACTCTGAGTTTTGAACAGAAAAGAAGGCAGAATGTGTCATCTAGTAGGTACCACATGACACTTCAAGTTCTTACACATCATTTTACTATTGCTTACTACTGCTGTTGTTTCATAAAAGTATCCTTTGACTGAATTAAAATTTGATCTGGACCTTTGACTCCAGGTTCAATTATACCATGGCAAGTTTTCTGAGTAAAGTGAAAATCCCTTCCCATGGTACTTCACTGGGGTTCACTGTGTAAAAAAGGGAAGATATAATTCAAGGCATATCCTCAACTTCAGTGTGTGGTTATTAAGTAATATGTGTGTGTGCATGTGCACATGCATACCAATACTGGGGCTTGAATTTAGGGCCGCTGCTTTTTCCTTTAAGGTTGGTGTTCTACCAGTTGAGCCTTATCGCTACCTCTGGATTTTTTGCTGCTTAACTGGAGATCAGTTTCTTAGATTTGGCTGCCAAACCTGGATCCTCAGATCTCAGCCTCTTGAGTAGTTAAGATTATAGAGGTGAAATATTGGAAGTGGAGCTGTGGCTCAAGCGGTAGAGCCCTTGCCTTGAGCTGAAGAGCTGAGGGATAGCCCAAGCCCAGAGTTCAAGCTCCACGACCGACCAAAAAAAAAAAGAAGAGGTCTACAGGTGAAATACTGTCACCTGAGGTTTTTTTTTTTTTTTTTTTTTTTTTTTAAATAATGGACTTATTTAAATTAAACAATTTAAATTAGGTAAAGGGCTGATGTCAAAAATTTGCTTCTAGACTTTGCTATTCTGAAAATAGGATGGAAAAAAGAAAAAGCTAACTCTATTAAAATTCCCAGATTTTATTTAACTAATTTTTTGGACAGGCTCTACTACTGCACAGGCTGGCCCATACTTCGAATCTTCTTGACTTCGCCTCCCAAGTGCTAGTATTAGAGGTATGCTATTTCAATCTCCCTTCTTTCACATGAATTTGCTTGTTATGTACTTATTTTACATGAAATTTTGACAAAATCTGGGTTCAAATCATATTTGAATTGCAAAAGCATGGCTGTTTTGCAAGTCAAATATCTAAGTTACACAGATAACAAGTGATTCCAACAATATGAGAACACTGGTTAAGAATTCACCAGAAAGCTCACAGCATACAAAATCTTTTCTTCAGCCATTAATGGAGCAGATGCAGCAGTTCTTGTTTTCTTGACTATCAGGCTTGAATATTAATGTAGAGAAAACTCAAAATAGTCTTCCTGCCTTACCAATGGTACTATTACATCCTAAGCATTCCCTTTAAATTCTTTTTTTTTTTGGGGGGGGAGGAGTCAGTTATGGAGCCTAGGCATGGTCCCTGAGCCTCTCTGTGTTCAATGCTAGTGCTCTACCACTTGAGCCACAGCTCCACTTCCAGTTTTTGAGTGGCTAATTGGTCTCACAGGGACTTTTCTGTCAGGCTGGCTTTGAACTGTGATCCTTAGATCTCAGCCTCCTGAGTAGCTGGGTTACAGGTGTGAGTCGCTGGCACCAGGCTCCCTTTAAATTCTTACAAAAAATGTTAATAACACTTTGCATGTGGTTAGTTCTGTACAATTTATAATGGATTATCCCAGATGCCACTGACTTTCACAATACCCAAACAGGGTGAGAAGTACTATATTTGCAGCTTTCAGTAAATACTACAGTTCTCTGGGTCTTATTTGCTCAGTAATAAGGTGAGAGGTTTGGGTTTTAAAGGTTACTAAAAAGCATTCTGGTGCTAAAATTCTGCTGTTGCTAATTTATAGTTAAGCAAATAGAATCAGACAAATAAAGAAATTGGTACAGTCATAGAACCAGATATAAATTAAATCCAGAGAAAATTTCTGCCTTCTGAAAAGTAATCAAGGGCTTCTTCTGGATCCAAAGGAAAGGTAGGGTGTGTGTGTGTGTGTGTGTGTGTGTGTGTGTGTGTGTGTGTGTGTGTGTGTGTGTGTGTGTGTGTGTGTGTGTGTGTGTGTGTGTGTGTGTGTGTGTGTGTGTGTGTGTGTGTGTGTGTGTGTGTGTGTGTGTGTGTGTGTGTGTGTGTGTGTGTGTGTGTGTGTGTGTGTGTGTGTGTGTGTGTGTGTGTGTGTGTGTGTGTGTGTGTGTGTGTCAGAAATTCAGACAGAGAAAGAGAGAGATAGAGACAGAAACAGAGACAAAGAGGGATGAATTAAGGAATGTATTAAGGTATTAATACATTAAGGAATGTATTAAGGCACTCTACTACTCAAGCCATGTCTCTTTGGTTTTGGTTGACTTTTTGAACAAGGTCTCATTTTTTTTTTTTTTGCCTGAGCTAGCCTGGACCACAATTCTATTTATGCTTCCACTTATAGCTGGGATGGTAGGCATGGGCCACTATGCCCCATGTTTTTATTGATTGAGATGGAGTCTCTCAAGCTTTTTGCACAGGCTGGCCTTGAACCATCATTCTCCCACTCTTAGCCTCTCAAGTAGCTAGAACTACAGGAGTAAGCCATACTATCTAGCTTATATTGTGCTTTTATCAAAACTATGAAATATGTATATAGTAAAAAAAAAAAGAACTTACTATAAAAATAAAAACCCTGCAAGAAACTTTTGTTAATAGCAGTAAAAATGAGAAACGTGAGGGAGGCAGTGATTACCAGGATTATACCATTGATAATATGCTGATACATTTTTATCATCAGTCTAAAAAGCTAGTAGTTAGGCAACAGTGGTTCATGCTTCTAATTCTAACTATCAGGAAGCTTGCCTTTCAAAGCCAGACTAGGCAGAAAAGTCCATGAGACTCTTATCTCTAATTAGCCATCAAAAAGTTGGAAATGGAAGTGTGGCTCAAGTGGTAGAGAGTACACCTTGGGTGGAAAACTAAGGGACAAGGCTGGGAATGTGGCTTAGTGGTACAGTCCTTGCCTTGCATGCATGAAGCTCTGGGTTCGATTCCTCAGTACCACATCAACAGAAAAAGACAGAAGTGGCGCTATGGCTCAAGTGATAGAGTGCTAGCCTTTAGCAAAAGACGCTCAGGGACAGTGCCCAGGCCCTGAGTTCAAGCCACAGGACTGACAACAAACAAACCAACAAAAAGCTAAGGGACAGTGGCCAGGCCTGAGTTTAAGTTGCAGTACTAGTGTGTGAGTGTTTTCTCTCTCCTCTCTCTTCTCTCCTCTCTCTCTTCCCCTCATCTCTCTCTCTCTTTCTCTCTCTCTCTCTCCCACATGCACATAACATTCCTACTTAATAAAGTAGTAAAGACTGAACACTAATACCTCTTTACCTGATTTAAGATTTTACTAGCACACAAGACCACACTGTAGACCAGTAGGTTCAGACTTTTGCAGACAGAGTGACTTAGCATGAGATAGAGTGACTGCTTAGCATGCATGGGGCTCTAGGCTCAATTCCCAGTAAAACAAAGGGAGGATGAATGGATGGAAGGATGAAGGTAAAGGAGGGGACAGTGGGCTAAAGATCTCAGCTCTTGGCTTCTTTGGTTTCTAATTTTTTTCATCCCCAATTTGCAAAACTACTGTGTACTATAGGTTAAAGTTATATTTCTATCTCATTTAGAGAAGAACATAAATTCAAATTACATTTGACAGATGATCAGTAATTCTACTTATGTTAGAGGAAATTATTCCTAGAAATTTCCCTTCTCAATGAAAACCATTTATACATCTTACTCTATAACTTACAATCATAGAATGGAACACTGTATACTACCTGTAGCTGTTATTCTTAGGCCTTAAGGAAAAGCAAGAGATCCTTCTAATGTCTTCCACTTGTGCTCATTTGAGGAGGGATCAATAGGAAAAGCAGACTTAGTGGCCTTTCAGGGGTTTTAGGAACAATTGCAACATGTTACAAAGGAGCTCCACCAGCTGAAAAAGAAGGTACTCCAGGGCACCTAATTTGTTTTTTGTTTTTTTTTGTTTTTTTGGGTCCGGTTGTGGGGCCTGAACTCTGGGCCTGGGCGCTGTCCCTCAGCTCTTCAGCTCAAGGCTAGCGCTCTACCACTTGAGCCACAGCACCACTTCCGGCTTTTTTCTTTTTGCTTATGTGGTGCTGAGGAATCGAACCCAGGGCCTCATGCTTGCAAGGCAAGCACTCTACTCCTGAGACACCTTCCCAGCCCCAAACATTTTTTTTGTCGGTCATGGGGCTTGAACTCAGGGCCTGGGCACTGTCCCTGAGCTTTTGTGCTCAAGGCTAGTGCTCTAACACTTTGAACCACAGCCCCACTCCTAATTTAGTTTAATAAGCAACCTTGAATGGGATGCTTGTGCCATGTAGAAAGTAGAAGTTACCAAGAAGAAAACACTTCAGTAACTAAAAAGATTGGCTTAAAATTCTAAAGAAAAAGTTTATAGGTAAAGAGAACACTTCCATGTAAATTAAATAAACAGATTCTATGAAGTCTATGAAAAATCCCTATGTTTATATGAGTATAAGTGACATCCTCTGAAGATGATTTGTAATTTCTTACCATTTGCATATGGTGTGACCATCTTCTTATTGGTCATTACACGTGCTGTAGCATTATTAACCTAAAAATAACATGTAGAAAAAGGGACAGGGAGGAAATAGATTACATTAGCAAATATGAATTTGCTCATTTAGTAACACAGTACTTAATTTAAAACGTAAGTTGCTGGTAGCATTGATTTAGATAATATAGCAATACAAAATATTTATGTAATAATTTAAGTGCTTGTTAAATGAGGCTAACAAGAGTAAAATGAAGTTTCTTGGTTTCCAAGTGGAAAGCTATGACTATTTTATCATTCAATATTCCAAAGGAAAAATACATCTTTTTATAGGAGTCTCTGTGTTAAGGAAAATACAGAAACAAAATAAAGAGGAAACAACTATATTTGCAAATTAAATTTTAAGTTCATTAGTAAAACAGGCTTGCCCCTGGGTTATAAAGTAGGTTTAAAGAAAAATAATGAAGTAAGTTTCAACTGTCCTATGTTCTGCATTGTAGACATTTCTTTAAAATTTAATGAGATTAGAAAATGTAGGAACTTCATTCCCATATATCAACAGTACTTAGGGCTATTCTAAATTTTCTAGACTATGTGGCTTATTCATTTAAGAGTTATAAATCTTCAGAAGGACTTTTGAGTAGGCACTTAAAAAATACGTGAACTATAAGATAACTATTTTGTTTTATGGTTCACTCCATCTTCATCACAAAGTACATATTTGCTTTCTCTAAAGCAGGATGAACAATCTTAAAAACATAGCAGATATGAATGAAGATGAGGAAGCTTTGAAGCCAGAACACTTCAGGCTGCCATTGGGTAAAAGCTCTGGCCAGGAGAGGAAAGCCTCACCATAGACTTAACTATATAATATGTTGACAGGTCATAAGAAATGTGTACTTTAAAAAGCGTTATTTTGCATTGTGTAATATACATTGTGCCAGATTTTTGTTATGAAGGCCAATTTCAGACAGAAATAGAATTTAAAAAATCTTCATGTGTTATTTAAAATTTGTACAGTGATCACCCTTCCCATGTGAGGACAATTTGAAACTCCATTTGCTCTAGTTTGACCTCCAAAAATATAAACATTTCACATTTACAAAGAATGAATGGGAGACAGCAGTGATGAGACTGAGATGGCATGCAGTTCACACACACACACACACACAACAGAAGAAAGGAAAAACAATCAGTTTTGGAAAGAAGGGAGAAAGGAAATAGCGAGATTAGAATAGAGCAAGAGCTTGAACCAATTGCTAGCGCAGAATGCAACCAAGCAATTAAAAGGAAAAATAGCCAGAACCAATCAGAAACCACCAGTCAGCGAGAGACCAATAGCGGAGTGAAACAGAAGGGAAGGGAAGCTAGAATAGGGAAAAGGGCAAGAGCAAGAGTTTGAGCAAAAAGAATAATGGGCTAGGGAAAAATAAGAGAATGTGAGGAAGGGTGTTCCAAGCAGGAAAAGAACTATCAGGGTAAAGAAAATCTACCAACAGTGGTTTGGGAAAAAGGGAAAGTGGGAAGGAAATAGGGGCAGGAAGTGCATTAATAAAACCAGCCAAACTGGAGTTCAATAACTCTGAGTAAGATGTGCAAGGGGATAAAAATCACCATGAAGTCAGTAATCAAACAGCTCAGACTGCTACAAAACAATATGTACATCCAAAGTCCAGGCGGCATTACTTAATAGCATTGAAAATAAAAAGGAGGGGGAAGGAAAAGGAAGAAGAACAACAAGTCAAATCACATTTTGTAGTGTTAATGTGAGATGGCAGATGGACTTTTTCTTTCTTAATTGTTTTGTAATTACATTTTAAAAAGCTTCTTCTCTAGTGCTTTGGTTTCACTTACCGCCAATGGGCACCATCGCCAGCTTTGTGTATAGTTACCATGGAAAGAGTGAGTCAAGTGAAGGGCCCTAAATGCTAAACCATTGGAAAGGGGGAAAAAAGCAAAATATGCAAACATCTTACTCAAATGGTGGCTTTTATGTTTAATACTTTTAAAAACTGGAAATGGGGAAAGGAGCCAGTTAACCTTCAGTGCATTGATATAAAGGGCTGGTGAACCCCAGGGGTTCACACGAGCAACCACAGCACACTAGCCAGGCGGCCATCAAACCCTCTTCGTTGAGGATATTAACTGCTAAAATTCTTGTGGTAAATATAAAATCTTCCTGAGTTTTGGTTTATCTTCCCTCCCCACAACCTTTACAATCATCTATTCCATGCTATCATCTATTCCACATACACATGGAGGCGAACTGGCCTCCCAAGAGAAAGAGGGTATTGGCTGGCCACCTGATTCACTACAGAACACAATGTTAGAAGCAAGATAGTTCCAAGACATTTTAAAAGTTAGCTTTCTTTTCTGTTTTTTTTTTTTTCTTTTAGGTCTTATTGTAAGAATTCAGAGTCTTGCAAACTGAAGCAAAGGAAAAAAATCAAGGAAGCAGAAGGATGAACATTTTGGAAGGGGGAAAACGTAAATGGAAAACACATACACACACACACCACTCTCTCTCTCTCTCTCTACTAAAATCCCAAACAACCAAAAACAGGGGAGGTGGACAGAAGCAGTTGTTTTTACATAGTTGAGTGCAAGAAGGTGAAGAACAGAGAGATGCAAACACACACATGTGCGCACACACAAGACAGGGTCCAAAAGTGAAATAAGTGAGGTAATACAAAGAGAAATAAAAATGGAAACCAGAAATTGAATTATTGAAGACATGCACCTCGATTTTACGGCCCTCTACCACGGTGCCGTGTAATTTCTCCCTGGCCCTGTCTGCATCAGCACTATTCTCGAAAGTTACGAACCCGAATCCCTGCATGCAGCGGGAGAAGGGGGGGAAAACATGCACATCGTTATATTGAAATACTGATCTCTGGTATATAGAGAAACATTACAGTATGAAAGTGACATCAGCAACAACTCAGCAATACTCTCAAAGTCACAGTTTTGGTTCATGCATATTTTGTAAAGGGAAATTAAACTCAGTAACAGAATAAAGAACTGTAATGATAACAGTAATTTAACTAACAATAATAACAATAAAATAAAATAAAATATAAAGCATGTGAGGCCAGACCAAAACTAAGGCATTAAGTTACTCGGATCAAACTATTCAACCAAGAATCTACATTTTTCAATTCCTATCTTTCCCAGTTCACAATGTTAGTTAACATCCCCAGTGTAATACTAAATGTATTAAACTCACCAATACTGCAAGCCTGTTACTGTTCACTGACTTCTACAAAAAAAATCTAACATTAACATTAATCATTTGTACAGTGAGATTTTTAAAGGATGTTCCATTATTTTATCCTTACTACTTTGCCTGTTATAATAGTAATAATTTATGAGAGAGAGAAAGAGAAAGAGAGAGAGAGAGAGAGAGAGAGAGAGAGAGAGAGAGTGTGTGTGTGTGTGTGTGTGTGTGTGTGTGTGTGTGTGTGTGTTTTGGTACTGGGGCTTGAATTTAGGGCCTGAGAGCTGTACCCCTTAGTATTTTTGTTGGTATTCTACCACTTAAGCCACACCTCCATTTTCAGCTTTCTTTCTCTTTTTTCTTTGTTGGTTAATTAGAGGTAAGAGTCTTATGAACTTTTCTGCCTGGGTAGATTATACTGTCTCCTGAGTAGCTAGAGAGTCTTGATGTATAATTCTGTAGTTAGCAGGTATGGAAGCAGTGAAGATATTATATTCTAATTTTTCTTTTTTTTTCTTTTCTTTTTTTAAAAAAAATTTTTCTATTGTAAAGATACTATACAGAGGGTTACAGTTACATGAGTGAGGTAATGAGTACACTTCCTCTTGAGCATTGTTACCCCCTCCATTGTTTTCCCCCTACCATCCCCTCCCTCCCTCCCTTCCCCAAGTTTCTTTTTTTTTTTTTGATTGTGATTAAGTGATTACTTAATTTCCGGTAATTCACAGTATTGTGGAATAATGATGCTCGTTTAAAGTCACAAGTTCATTCTAACTTTCCTGGAGCAAACTGTCTATCACAGTCTGTAATATATAACGGTGCTCACATATTATATACCATATATGTGATCAGCAGCATGGGGATATTTGGTAGTGGTTCAACCAGATGAGTGGGAGTTCTTTGTTTCTTAAGTCCTGTTAGTTTTGTCATATCACCTAACATTTTGGATTTATCATCCACTTATCAGGGTTTTCTTTTCTTTTTTTGTTTGGTGCCAGTCCTTGGGCTTGAAGTCAGGGCCTGGACACTGTCCCTGAGCTTTTTTTGATCAAGTCTGGCACTCTACTACCACTTGAGTTACAGCTCCACTTCTTTTGGTGGTTAACTAGAGATAAGAGTCTCATGGACTTTCCTGTCTGAGCTGGCTTCAAAATGGCAATCCTTAGATCTCATCCTTCTGGGTAGCTGGGTTTATAAGTGTAAGCCACTGGTGCCTGACATAATTTCTCTTCAATGATAATTTTAAATGGTCAGATTTGCACATTAGAGCAAGAATATGTTAATACTGAATTTCAGAAAACTGCTAACACAAATTTACAAACATTCTAATCTGGATTATTATTATTATTAGTGATTTTCCACATAAGGAGAAAAAGGCAATGGGAATGAGATCTACATTAGTGACACTAGCCATACATGAATCAATAAAAAATACCAGAAATAATAGAGCTGCTATATTGAGTTGGGATTCATTTCATTTTTCCATTTCATTTGTTTAGTAGCTACTACCCAAATAGAATGGAGCTCATTATGTAGACAAATGAGGAGATCAGGGAGTTAACCTGCTCCCCTGTTCACATCATTACCTTACCTCCTTTAACATGAGCAGGATCTCATAAAACTTCATTCTTCATCTTCAACAACTACAGGTTGATAAGAAATTTCCCAAGCTGTTTACATTTGCAGAGTAGCAAATACATGGGATTTTCTGGAAAGTCATCTCCTAACAGCTTCATTGTCCCTTCCTCGCTAGCATGTTTTTGTTTTTGTTTTTTTTAACTTTTCTACTGTAGGATAACTTAAAACCATTTATTTGTTTGTTTGTATATTTTCCAGTCCTGGGGTTTGAACTCAGGCACTGTCTCTGAGCTCTTTGTGCTCAAGGCTAGCACTCTACCACTTAAGTCACAGTGCCATTTCTGACTTTTTCTGAGTAGTTTATTGGAGATTAGAGTCTTCACAGACTTTCTTGTCCAGGCTGGCTTCGAACTGTGATCCTCAGATCTCAGCCTCCTGAGTAGCTAGGATTACAGGTGTGAGCTACCAGAACCTGGCTAAAACCCTTTAACTGAGGTTTTGGTCTTGTTGCTTAACAACATGAGTAACCACTGAGATGATACTATTTACCATCTCAATTTGTTGCTCAACATTTGCTAGGAATACTCCACCATTATGTAATAACTGATTACTCGGCACTCTACACAATGTGCATCATTACAAATACCCTAGGATGCAAACACTGAGGTGACAAAAAAACTTACATGCATGATGTTTATTGTGGAATACTATGGTAATTTTAGCTAATAGTTTCCTAAAGAATGGCATACATTTCTTGAAAATGTCAACAGGACATATTTTGGGAAATACATTTTGATATTAAAATGTTACACCCATTTTGATACCTCAGAGTACACAAGGGCAAATAAATAATTAAGGACACTACTTGTTATTTACATTTACATCTGCTGAAGACAAGAAACCAGTTTTCTAACCCTAGAGAACCCTCCAGTGTGGTAATTAAGCCTTTTATAAAGCACTATATAAACCATATTTCAATTGATTCTCATAGTAATAAATGAGTTGATTTGGGTTAGTAAGTTATAAATCAGGTGAGTTACTAATAAAGTTATTAGTGGATGTGGAGACTTTCATTTTAACACTGTATCTGGCTACAGATATCTACATGTCTACTTACAAACCATATATACTTCTGTTTCTAATCACAACCATGGGGTTGCAAGGGCAGATTTTTTGGGTTTATTCTGAGGTAGATAAAGGGAGTCAAATGCAGTAAAGTACCCAAGGTTATAAATAATGGTGAAAAAAATTAAGCTTTGCCAACCTGACTGCAGATTTTATTTACAAAACGTCTTTAGTCAGAAAATCCTTCTCCCATTCCTTCCAAATCTAATTGTACAATGTCTTGAGTAGCCTCCCCTTTTGGAAGGTATTTATAGAACCTGAGTGACACAATAGGTATACCAAAAGAATGCAGGTATATAACAGCACTGACAGGTTTTAGTCAGCAAGTAACAAAGTTTAATGTAATGCTTATTGGAGATTTTCTCAGTAATGACTTTATTCTGGAACAAAATTATATTTCAACTTCCTAAAAAACGTTTTATAAATAAAGATGCTTATATGCCAAAGGAAGTTCTAATGAAGATACTAAAGACATAAAAACAATCTTTATAAGCATCTTTTCCTAGGGTGACAGAAGAAAGGTCTGCTTTGTGCTATGTGATTCACTAACATAAAACACAGAGGTAAGAGGATTTCTTTCTTTCCTTTGAAGATAAATAGTCCTGTGGTAGGCAGAATTATGTCCCCTGCAGTTGTTCATGTCCTAATCCCTGGAACCAAATAATATGTCACCTTACCCACTAAAAGGCATTTTTCAGATGTGATTAAATGATCTCAAGATAGGGAGATTACCCTGGATAATCCAGGTGGGTCCAATGTAATCCCCAGTGTATTTGTAAGCGAAAAGAAGAAGTGGGAGAGTCTGAATCTGATCGTAGCAGCTTGAGAAAGACTTGATTGGCCATGGCTGGCCTTAGAAACAGAGGGGACTAGAGTCCAGTGAATGTGGGCAGTCTCCACATGCTCAAAATGGCAACAAAACAGGTTATCTCGAGAGTCTACAAGAGCAATCCAACACCTTGATTTCAGCCTACTATGCCCTATTTCAGATTTCTGACTTCCAGAACTATAAAATAATTAACATGTGGTTTTAAGCTGCCACATTTGTAGCAACTTATTCAGAACCATAAGAAATTACTACACATTTCATTTCAGTTCAAAGTGATCACATAGTATTAAATACTAAAACATAATAACTACACTGCACAGTTAAAATCTATAACAAACACATTTTATAGTCTGTAATATATAGATTTAACCTAAATGCTTAAGGAGAGGAAATATCTCAGGCACACAGAGATGAATTTTATCTCAACTGATTAATAAAAGTAGGTAAAAGTTTAAAAAAAAATTTTTTTTTTTGGTCCAGTCATGGGGCCTGAACTCTGGGCCTGGGCGCTGTCCCTCAGCTCTTCAGCTCAAGGCTAGCGCTCTACCACTAGAGCCACAGCACCACTTCCGGCTTTTTTCTTTTTACTTATGTGGTGCTGAGGAACTGAACCCAGGGACTCACGCATGGAAGGCAAGCACTCTACCACTGAGCCACCTTCCCAGCCTGGTTCTTTTTTTTTTTTTTAAGTTTAAAATTTTTAACTAAAAAAGATGTCACGAATTGTTAGTACCAGCACTGACAAATATAATTTAAAATTTTCTATAGGCAAATTAAAATAGTAAAAGGAAATAGGTTAAACTAATTTTAACAATATATTCATTCAACCAAATATATACAATATATTATTTCAATATGGTACCAATATAAAAAACTTGACTAATGAGGTATATATCATTCTTTATGGTACGGCCTTTGAAGGCTTGTGAGCATCTTTCACTTAGGAAGCATCTCACTTTAAACTCCCCATTTCTAATGCTCATGTGGTCACTGTACTGGACAATGTAGGTCTGTACATTCCTATTAAAGTTTGCAGTCCTCAAAGTCTATGTTAATAATTCTATATTCATAGTTGAAACACATCAGTGATACATCTATGATTACCACTCTATCTGCTAACTTTCTTAAGAAGTGAGGAAAGGCTTGTTAGGTTGTGGTTAAAACTTCTATGGGGAACGGCAGCGATCTCACCACCTGTCTGGGTCCCCACTGTCATCAAGGACACAGAGGAGCCGAGTAACGGGTACCTTTTTAGTCTGGCCTCAGGCTGCAATAAGTAACAAGCAATAGGATGAGCATTTTAAACATGTTTTTAAAACTTGTATAATCTTTAAATTTTTCCATCTCAGAAGAATGAGAAAGAAAATTTACCATGTAACTTTTAAGGGAGAAATCAAAAGCAGACGGATCTCCTGGGTATGGCCAGAACACAGGAATTAAAAAAATAAATAAAAGAAAACTAAAACCCCATAAATGGTAACACCAAAGAAAAGAAAACTAAGCCCTTTGGAAATACATGCATTGCTAATTTAGTTTTAAGTATAATGAAAAACATTTCAGTATTTCCTATGTATTTTACTGGAACTACAAAGACCTATTTAGTGCAGCTTCAAGGAAAGTATTTTGAGTACATTTTGAAAGGAATAAGTAACTCCCCTTTTGTGAAATAAAAAGTCATGGTAATGGGCAAAAAAATCACAGCACAGTACTAGCGTTTGAGGTAATTTGAATGTTATGTGTAGGATGTGTGTATATATTATCTCCACTTCTTAATTTAGGTAAGGAAAAACCAAATGAAGACCAAATAAAAGAGGTCAGTAATAAAAAAAGGAGGACATTAAGTCCTTTGTGGAAGACAGTGATTCTACTCTGTAGGCAGGAGCTGGATGAGGTGGAACTCTGGTGACAAAGTGTGTGGATGTGGCAGTGCAACACGGTTCACTTCAGCCTCATAAAAGATGAGAGCTGGGTGCCTATAATCCTATCTACTCTGGAGGCTGAGATCAGAGGATCACAGTTTAGTCTGTGACTCTTATCTCCAATTAATCCCCAAAAAGCCAGAGGTGGAGCTATGGCTCAAACCTGAGCTGGCCTTGAGCAAAAAAGCTCTGGTATAGTGCCCAGGCCCTGAATTCAGGCCCCAGGACCAACACACATACATACATACATACACACACACACTCACACACACACAAAAGATGTGGGGCTAGGAATAGCTCAGTGGCATAGTGCTTACTTAACATGCACAAAATCTTGTGTTTGGTCCTCAGAACCATACACGTAAAAAATTTATGGTGAAGAAATAAATGCTTTCTGTTTTGGAGCAATCTGATTAAGTTCTAATTACTTATCTCAGATTTATTTGTTGACTAGTTTTTCCCATCTGCTTCAAAAAAAAATCAATAAAGCTAATTTTGGAACAGAAAAACACTATTTAAAAGTCAGAACAACACCTAACTAAAACAACAGGACCACATAATGCCTTCTTTTCTCTGGTTTGAGATGCTATAATTTTATAGTCAACCTAAAACATTTAAGAGAAATGAGATATTAAATTTAATTCACAAAAATAAAAGCATTCATTAATTTCTCTTAGGAGGATCTCAAAGAAGGTATCTTTGGGTCTGGCTGACTTCAAAGTAAATCTCACTCAGAGGCCTCAAAACACTTCCAGAGAATTCACTCGGGGGGGAAAGATTTAGTCTTTAGAAACAGTGAGGAAGGAGAAGGACAAAACCAAGGTCCACAGTCCTGAAAAGCCAATCTGGGCAGTTGTGAATTCTGTGCTTCGTTTTTCATGTACTGCCAATTAGTACATCATCTATACTACTGCAGCCCAAAGAAACCAGGGGCAGTAAGGATACCACATATACCTTCAGGTTCCCCAGAAGGAAAAGGAAGGCTTGGGTTATTATTTTAAAATATGGGAGAAGTAATTGGATAAGGTAGATTTGGAGGCAGACAAATCCTCAAAGTCAATGAAAGAAGCCTTAAGATCAATTTCCTTTGCTTCACAATAGATCAATCAAATTATTTTCTTGATAAGGAGCAAGTCTTCAATGCCTGATGAAACTGTATTGGGGTTCTGGTAGTTAGAACCTAGTTAGGATTATTTAAGTGTATGCACTCAAAACCAAAAATATTTCATATTACTACAGCATGTGAAGCGTGGTCAATAATCTTCATCAATTTGTTTCACATTCATGTACTCCTATTCACTAAATCACATCATTTTCTCACCTTGTAGCTGACCATTTCATAAAAAATAAATTTGAACTAAACAAAGGACTAGGAATCCACTGTGAGAAAATAACAAGCAGAAATGGACAATAAAGGACCATACTTTTTACTGGTTGCAGCAAATAGATTTCACTTTAACATACTTACCAAGTAAAGTGTTGGAGAAAGTTCTGTATAGACATATTAATCTTTTTTTAATTGAAAGCTGAAAATTACCTCTTTAATAATTAACAAATAATTGTTCTAGCCAGAATTAAACATTTTTAGTGTTGACACAGTCTATAAGGGAATAACAATCAGAAACATTAGAACAATGTATTCAACTTGTGTTAGTACAGAAGGGACAGGAGGTGTACACCATCATGTATGTTATTAATTCCCACAGTGTGGTGGATTTGGAGTAGGAAATTGAAGAGAGGTAAAAAAATAACTCATTTATTGAGAGTTTACTTAGCTTTCTTCCTCAAACTACATCCTTAGAAGATTTAATCTTAGCAAAGAGCTGTTTTCTAGGTTCAGCAGATATGACCAACTAAAAATTAATTTAAAAATCACTAATAGGAAAAATAATTTTTAACTAAGAGGGTTAGTTCTTATGAAGAACATACTTAGGAAAGAATACACACATCAGCTTGCACACTGTGACTACTTTTATTTTAATGTAAAGTCTAGCTGTGTGTGACTGAGTGCCTCCATATCCCAAAGCTTACCCACCTGGGGGTGACTGACGGCAGAAATGGTACTAGTGAATACCAACTCACTACTTATTGTGAGCCTTGCCAAAATTTAGTCCAAAGTGAATGCAAATGAATTGAATAACTGAAAGAAATAGCCATTAAATTTGCTCTAAGTATGCTATTTCAAAGATGCATTTTATAAAAAAAAGCTGCATTGTTCTGACAGAATTCACAACATAAAGCTTCACTTTTCTAGGCTCCTTTCTGCCTTTAAAATGAGGCAGCTGAATCTAAGGCCAATCAAGGACCATGCTGTTCTGTATCCTGTCCTCTACACTTCTACACTTCCCTCTAACTTCTCTATTTCTCATTTCCCTCCCAATTTGGACATTTGGGTATAGTCTGGCCATGTTGCAGCCTCTTTTCAGAGATAAATCTAGCTCAAGGTGGACACAGGGGATAATCTTGCATACAGGCTTGAAAAACTGCCTATGCTTTGTGAACACCTACTGTTTAAAACAAAGTTCAAAAAGAAATGAAGCATACAACTTGATATGGAAACAGATCTTACCTTAGAACCACGCTCATTAAAGATTATTTCTACATCTAGGATTTTGCCAAATTGCTGCAGAGACAAAAATAAAAACATTTACTTATGGTGAGCTTTTTATTGACATAAAACTTTCTTTTCTAAAATGGAGGGTCTTTCCTTCTTCTTTAAACTAGTATGTCTGTAGTACCTATGTTTCTATGTGTCAGCTGGCCCCAGTGTGAGTTTCTGGCTTATCCCCATCACTGAGCTGGTGACTGTTTTTTCGCCTCTTCCTCTGCTTCAGTGTCCTCCCTTACTCACTATCCATGCCTATGTGTGAGAGCCACTGTTGGGAGACAGTAACTGTAACTCACAGTATTTCCCTATTATGTGCTGCTTCATGTCAACAAGAACTAGTGATTTTATAATCACTGTTCTAATTTTTTAAATGTCTCAATTTTAAAATTAAATCCTAGCAAAGTAGAATAATATACTATTGAAGGCTGTCTTCCCCCTCCCATTAAAAATTATACAAGTAGGGCTGGGAAGGTGGCTCAGTGGTAGAGCGCTTGCCTTGCATGCTCAAGGCCCTGGGTTCGATTCCTCAGCACCACATAAGCAAAAAGAAAAAAGCCGGAAGTGGCGCTGTGGCTCAAGTGGTAGAGCGCTAGCCTTGAGCTGAAGAGCTGAGGGACAGCGCTCAGGCCCAGAGTTCAGGCCCCACGACCGGACCCCCCCCCAAAAATTATAAAAGTAAATAACATTCATTGTATAAAAATTACAAAATATGAACAGGGAAAAGGAAACCAGAAAATAAAGATCATCTGCAATCCAACCAATTCAGCATTGGTTCATGGCCTTCCAGGCTTTCCCACAGGCCTAGCTAATTTATATCTATCTATCTATCTATCTATCTATCTATCTATCTATCTATCTATCTATCTATCTATCTATAATATATATGTCATCATACCATAATTAGGTAAGGCAAGTCTGAATGAATGCCAAAGATACATATTCTCACTTTTGTAGAGACTGGTTTGAAATCCAAGTGAAACAGTTAATAGGTAAAAGTTCAGTACTCCAAGGGTTATGTGATCCAGAAAGATACCTGGATGTTTACTATACATACTTGCCCATTCAAGTAATGATTAAAGAAGTTTTGTCTTAGCTAGGTTCTGATGGCTCATGCCTATAATCCTAGCTACTCAGGAGACTGAGATCTGAGGATTGCAGTTCAAAGCCAGCCTGGGCAGGAAAGTCTGCGAGACTCTTATCCCCAATAAACTAACTCGGAAAAAGCCAGAAGTAGTGCTGTGGCTCAAGTGGTAGAGCACTAGCTTTGAACACAAAGACGCTCAGGGACAGTGCACAGGCCCTGAATACAAGCCCCAAGAATGGCAAAAAAAAAATTCTGTCTTCATATACAGATCTCTCATGAAAGTGTTCTCAGACTTTGTGTAACCTCTTTAGTCTACTATTTAGCTACCTAACAATAGAATTATTTTGGTTTTGTGTCTTTATCTGTTTTACCTTGCAGGTGTAAGATTATTCTTACTGTAGAAATATTAAAGGAGCAAGTAAATGGAATCATTGTTAATGCCAGAAAATGTTTAAGTATGATGAAATATATAGCCTCTAGAAATGGTAACATAGATATGTGCTTATTACTAAGTTGGATTGTTCATAGCTCTTGCAAAATTGCAAAAGGTAGAAGCTATATGCAGAGTATATCTTGAAAGTCTCACCTTTCAAGGAATGGCCACCTGTGTCTATGACAACCTGCAAGGCTAACATCTAGAGCCAGATGGGTGGCAGAAGAAGGTTCTTAAGACTGATAACAATACTGATTTCCCTCAGAGCCTTACTCATTTCCTTTGCAGTTGAATTCTAAAATACTAATGATTAATAACACATACAGTGCAAAAAATTCCATTTTAGAATCCACAAAAGGACCTCAGAGACTTACCCCAAACATTTGCCGGAGGTCAGGGTCCCGGAAGCGAAAAGGAATATTAGAAACATGTAGTCGCTTAGGGGTAGATTTACTCTCTGAATTTTCATTACTTTGTGTCTGTGACTGCTGGCCATCTGTCTGGGCTCCACCGTCTGTCTGCTGAAGAAAGTAAGCAATGTCAAAACAAAAAATAAACATAATTACTCCTAAGAATTATAGAAAATAACTGAGGTCTTTCTTTATCACAATCATTCTCATAGTATGTGTGCCAGGTGCCAGTGGTTCATACCTGTAATCCTAGCTACTTAGGAGGCTGAGATATGAAGATAGTGGTTCAAAGACAGCATCAGCATGGGCAGAAAAGTCCCTGAGACTCTCCCTCCCCACCTCGCTTTAAAAGTTTGAGACCAGGACTTGAACTTGATACTTGACACATTTACTTACTGGCTAGCATTCTACCAACTGAGCCATGCCTCCAACCTGCCTCCCTCTCTCTTTTTTTGGTTGGTCCAGGGGCTTGAACTCAGGGCCTGAGTGCTGTCTCTGAGCTCTTTTGCTCAAGGCTAGCGCTCTACCACTTTGAATCACAGTGTCACTTCCAGTTTTTGAGTGGTTTATTGGAGATGAAGAGTCTCATGGACTTTTTCCTCTGGGCTGGCTTTGAACCACAATCCTCAGATCTTAGCCTCTAGAGTAGCTAGAATTACAGGTGTGAGCCATTATACTAGCACTCCAAACCCTCTTATCTCTTAACTACCAAAAAAAAGCCCTAAGTGGAACTGTGGCTCGTGTAGTAGAATGCTAGACTTTAGCAAAAAAAAAAAAAAAAAAAAAGTTAGTGCCCAGGCCCCTTTGTTCAAGCCCCAGAACAGGACCTCCTCTCCCCCAAAAAAGTATGTGTAAGAAAAAATGATAATTGTCTCTTCAAAGAGAAAAACCCTATATATATTTGAAATGTTATAGTCTACAAACAAAATTTAGATTTTTTGAATGTTTGTAGTAAATGAGCAAAATTGTAATACAGACACAAAAATACTGACTTGCTAAAGATCACAGGACATGTTTTGGCAAAAGGGAGAGGTGAAAATAGTACCTTAGATCCTTAATAAACATTCCTATATTTGAGACCTTTCTTTTTTTTTTTTTAATAAGTTTTTTATTGTGAGAATACTGTATTTGAGACCTTTCTACTTGGAAAACAAAGTCTGTTATGCTTGGTTCTACCTCATACTCTTAAGGATGAAAACCAGCATTTTAACCTCCCATTCCCTTTATTATAGTTTATTACTACTCAGTTGTCAAAGTATATGAAGATATTTATGAACAGGAGGAACACAATGGTGACAATTTGCCTAAAAACAATTAGATTCTTGTTAATCTTAACAAATTTATACTTTCGGGTCTCCTTGTTTCTGTCCCAGTTGACTCTGTTATAGATGATCCTTCCTCCTGTGCTGAGCAAAGGCATAGTTAAGAGTCTAATTGCTAGTAAAGGTCAATCTACCATCAACACATAAACACTAGATTTATAGCCTTAGTGAAAGAATATGAGGATACATTTTTAATCACTAATCTCTTTTGCAAAATCTGAGGCATGTTTATCTACTTTCCTCCCACTAAATCCTCAAAACAATTACTATGTTCATAAACACTTTTTTTTGGGTCCGGTCGTGGGGCCTGAACTCTGGGCCTGGGCACTGTCCCTCAGCTCTTCAGCTCAAGGCTAGCGCTCTACCACTTGAGCCACAGCGCCACTTCCAGCTTTTTTCTTTTTGCTTATGTGGTGCTGAGGAATCGAACTCGGGGCCTCAGGCATGCAGGCAAGCGCTCTACCACTGAACCACCTTCCCAGCCCCTAAATACTTTTTTATAAACACCAAACAGGTGTAACATATTCTAGGTATGCAACAATAATTTGTTTTGAAGTATTCCTCTGGCAATTTGAGGACCTTATGTTTTCATCATTCTCTGTGAAGTACATGCCAAGGTGGATGGCTTGTTGAGCCGATTAAACCAACATACTTTTAATACCAGAGTAGAACTTGCTGTTCCTATTATTATAATTAAGATGAAATGAAGTCCCTAGAAAATTCTTGTGGATGTTTCAGGACAAATCTCTATTTGAACCAAGTGATATAAAAACAGCAAAAAAGAAAGAAAGAAAGAAGAAAGAAAGAAAGAAAGAAAGAAAGAAAGAAAGAAAGAAAGAAAGAAAGGAAGGAAGGAAGGAAGGAAGGAAGGAAGGAAGGAAGGAAGGAAGGAAGGAAGGAAAGAAAGAAAGAGAAAGAAAGGAAGAAAGAAAGAAAAAGGAAAGAAAGAAAAAGAAAAAGAGGGGGAAGCTATGAAGCAATGTTCTAAAAAAGTATGATGTTTCTAATAATTAAATTGAGCAAAATGAAGACAAGATGAAACAAATATGAAATCCACTAAGTTTCAAAAATAGCATCATGAACACTAGGCATGCAGTCAAAGCAATAAGCATCATATATAACTAATGCTCAAACTTGCTTCTTACATGCACAGCTCAATCACATAAAACTTTCCTTTATACTTTAAAAGTACCAGAGGTGTTCTGTGATTTGTCACTCACGGTCTGGGCACTGTCCCTGAGCCTCTTTGTGCTCAAGGCTAGTGCTCTACCATTTGAGCCATAGTACCACTTCCAGCTTTTCTGAGTAGTTTATTGAAGGTAAGAGTCTGATGGAATTTTCTACCCAGGCTGATTTCAAACCAGAATCCTCAGTTCTCAGCCTCCTAAGTAGCTAGGATTATAGGCATAAACAACCAGTGCCAGCTTCAAGGACATTCTTCAAGGACATTTTATCTTTTTGTTCAATCTGTGTGCTCCCAGTGGTGAAGGATGGGCAGAACATCAGCAGCAGCATGGTGCAGTGCTACTGCCTTGATTCATACTTAGGCACTAGGTTAAGTTTAAGACTTTAGGGCTGAAGATAAAAGTCAATCAATATATGTGGTAAAAATATCAAGTACTGTGACAGTATTATTATGGAAATAGTATGACTGGGTGGCCCTCATGAAACTTGGGAACTGTCAGTGAGCTGTAGTCACACTGGGAAAAGCACTGCTGTAGGCCACTTCCCAGCCTGCTGCACATTAATCAAGGAATGGAAGAAGCAGTACCTGAGTCCTAAACCACTCACTATGAGCCCCTAGCATAAAAGTGCCATAGAGAATCTAGGTGGAGGATTCCTTGAGCTTTGTTCCTCTATTCATCTGATCTACATAGAACCTGACCATCTTCTACAAGCACATCTGCGCACTTTGTTTCCTTGCTCCAAATTTACCATAAGTTTCCTGTTTCTCAGCCTGGCATTCAAATACTCTTGCCAACTTGTACTCAAGTGACCTTTCTCTCACCTCCCCCCCACCTAGTCTCAACCATTCAAAACTTTGGCCAAATGAAAATCCATACTTTTATCCCAAGGCATTTTGATTCTTCCCTTTTCTCCAACTCTACATTGAGAACTGACTTTCCTTCTCATCACCATCTATAAGGTCTGAATTCCGAGAATACAAGGCTAGATCAATACTAACCTCAAGAAGCCTCAGCAATCTGTCCTGAGAGCTGCCAGCACGCACCTATACCTTGCTTCATATTTCTTCAAAAAGCACTTATGAAACTATCCATTCCAGGCAGGCACTTATCCTTTTAAATCCGTGATACAAAGAGGAATACAAAATAATTTTTACTTTAAAAGCTCACCGTATGGGAGACAAAAGTGAATTTAAAACACCAGAGCTTTTAAGTTACACAAAAAGTGATGAGCTTAGGATTCTACCAGATTCTAAATGAGAATCCTAAACCTTTGACTAGGAAGGCTTTGCAGTAGATGTGACACCTATTCTAAGTGGGACAAGATACTCACGGCCTGGTAAGAAGACTAGTAATACATGCAAGCACACACACACCACAGTCTTCTTTCATTGGGTTTGAATGAGAGAGTGGTAGAGTGGGGTGTGTGGACCTAGAACTGCCCACCCCCCTAAAAACCCTAACATATCACCAAGTTTTTATAAATATAGTATATAGATATAGTATTTGTGGAAGCAATTTTAAAACAAATTTAAGACAACATTAATAAATTTGCAAAGACTGCTTTCATCTACTTAAGCATTATTAAATTCACCATAAGAATTGCTAGTTCTTTTTTTTCCATATAAGTAGTAGATTAATGTAAATGTTGTTAGATCTTCTTCTTTTCTTTTTTTTAGCTCAAGGCTTGGTGCTCTACCACTGAGTCACAGCTCCATTTTGGCTTTTCTGTTGATTAATTGGACTTGGATTAGCTTTGAACCATGATCCTCAGATCTCAGCCTCCTAGGATTACAGGCATGAGCCACTGGTGCCCAGCTAGATCTGTTTTATAATATACTACTCCTCTACTGTTCAATCTCTCTCTAAACCACATCCTCAAACACATATGCACACACATGTACAAATACGTTCTCCCTCCCAAAATAGCATAATAGCATAGAATTTATAATCACGTCCCAATGGACACTTTAAAAGATAGAGTATTTACATCAGAAGTAAGTAATAGTTTCTCTTTTATTGTTAAGAACTTCCTAAAGTTAGAGACAATGTGCTATTATTGTTTTTAAGTACAATTCAAAGGATTTTTTGTCCTCAGCTATTTTTTTTTTTTTTTTTGTCGGTCATGGGGCTTGAATTCTGGGCCTGGGTGCTGTCCCTCAGCTCTTCAGCTCAAGGCGAGCGCTCTACCACTTGAGCTACAGCGCCACTTCCGGTTTTCTGGTGGGTTTTTTTTATTGGAGATAGGAGTCTCACGGTGTCTCCTGCCCGGGCTGGCTTTGAACCGCGATCCTCAGATCTCAGCCTCCTGAGTAGCTAGGATTACAGGTGTGAACCACCAGCGCCCGGCTTATCAGCTATTTTTTTTTTTTTTTTTACCACCAATGAACTCACAATCTATGAAGTCCTATTTTTACTTCAACATTTCTTTGAAAGCTCAAATTTCTTGATGTATGGAATTTTACAGTGAAGTTTTTGATATGGATGAGGAACATAGTTTGAACTACGTATGTTTATATTAAGAAGCAGAGCTTGCCCCTAACCATACCAGTGTTACTAGACATATACCACCTGCAGCCTCAAACAATGGGAAATAGAGGTATTGAGGGTAAAGAAAAGTACAGTGAGAAATAGTAAAAATGAATGGTTGAAGGAATGGACTTCTGAATTTGATGATCAGTGAATGAAGGTTCACATCTTTTCCTCAAATCAAGATGACAACTGAACAAAGTAATCAAAAACATCCATTTTAGGTTTCTGCAAATCAAAGACAAACAATACATAGAAATATTTCCTAAAACATACTAGAATGTAGAGTAAGACCAACAGGACCTTGTGAAGACTTAATGCTTGGGCTTTGAAAGACAGCAGCTTTTGCTTCTAGAGAGGGAGAAAGACTTGAGAACATATGGAGGAGGAGGAATGTGAAAGGAGCAGAAAATGTATGGATTTGTCCTTCCAAAGTGGCAAGCTTGGTAAGGACCTCACAGGAGAACCGTTTTCCTAGCTTGAAATTGTGGTCTTTCATGGTGGAGCAGCCGAAATTATGGAAGGCAGATTCTGGAAGGAAAAGAACCATGGAGGAACTAGACAGGCTTTCCTCATAACCTGAAACCACATGGTTAAGGAGACACCTGAGAGGTCTCAGCAGAGTGAAAACCCCAAGGCACACTTGAGCAGTAGATGAACTTTGAATGTACTTCTCAACACCCAACTAGTTGGACAAAGGGTGGCAGCTCTAAAGTGCCAAGCACCAAGCCTAGCCTCTGCCCTACATTAGATTGTGTAGCCATGAATGATCTTCTCTAGGCTAAAAGTGAAACAAAGAAAAAAAATCACTAAACAGAAACATCAATGCCATCACACTGGGTAGGAATCAGACTTCAGTTCACATATACTTGCTCTCGTTTTTTCTTTCAGAAGAATAAAGAACCTTCAGTCACTAAGTGAACAATTTTCATGAAAAAATTTATAAGCCATGCAAAGTAACAGGAAAGTGTAACACAGATTTAGGAAAGCAAGTAGTGATCAGAAATAGACTTAGGCCTAAGGGCTGAATAGAGCAGAGGACATCAAAGCACTAAATACAAATATACTCAAAGACCTAAAAGAAATGAGAGGTTAAAAAAAACTTAATAGAGAGGATTGTAAATGGAAATTCTAGTTAAAAAGTATAGCTGAAATTTATCAGATAAGTCCATTTGCAGATCTGAGATGGCAGAACAAAAAATTAGTGAACAAAAAAAAAACAATGATCAACAGAAATTATTCAGTTTAAAGGACAAAGAAATAAGACAGAAAAAATGAACAGAAATTCAGGTTGTTTACATTTATATTAAATTTTAAAATGAAAAAGACTCTAGGAAATCACCAAGTATCTCAATGTATGTGTAATGAGAACCAGGAAGAAAATGAAAAAGAACAAATATTTGTAAAAAAAGTTAAGATCAAAACATCGGAAGTTTGATGAGGAAATCATGAATCTACAGATAGAAAAAAATCTCAAAAGACCACCCCCCCCAAAATAGATCCACTCCTAGATGTAATACAATGAAGCTCATTTTCTCTCATTCATTATGTCTTCCAATGCCAACCATTTCCCTGTAAATGGGTTGATTTCATTTTTCTCTGGCTATGTAATATTCCACAGTGAATGTGTATGTGCACTCATACGTGCATGCACAGATATGTGCAGAATATGCACTGTTCCTCAATTTTGATATGAATCTAAGCTGCACTAAAAAATAACCTTAAGATTACTTAAAGTAATAATTATATTGTTTTGTTTCTACTATGTTTAAGTACTTTACACATATATACATGACTATAGTCTGCTACATGTATATATACAAAAAACAATATAGCACAGAGTGTGGTCCATGGAGCTATATTGTAGTGAAGCATCTTATTTTGCCAGAATAATACATACCTCCATAGGTTATGATAAATCCAAATTGTAATCTCTGACCATGCATTAAGAAAATACAAAAACATGAGGTTGGAGACATAATTCAGGTGGTAGAGTGTCAGACAATGAGAGAAAGCTTCATTCAGATCAAGAGTTCAAATCCAGGTCTTGAACAAAAAGAAAGAGGAAAAAAGAAAAGAAAACACAAAAACAATACAAATTAAAAACTGTGTGTGGTAGCACTTGTCTAGCATGTGAAAGGCCTTGGGTTCAATTTCCAACTTCATAAAAAAAAAAACAACCCAGACCTAAATGCCTCCCTTCAAAAAATAAACAACCAATAAAAAAACAGACAAAGGGATTTAATGGATACAATAAAATTTTAACAAATCAATAAAGATGGCACAGAGGAAACAAAAAGATAAAACATAGTAAAATGGCAAGTATACCTGTATTAATAATGTAAAATGTAAATGACCTATGCGTACCAATAGAAAGGTGGAAATTTTCAAACTGGGGAGAAAGAAGACCCAGTTCTATGTAAGTCTATTTGTTTGTTTATTTTTTAATTTTTTATTTTTGTTGGTCGTGGAGCTTGAACTCTGGGCCTGGGCGCTGTCCCTCAGCTCTTCTGCTCAAGGCTAGCACTCTACCACTTGAGCTACAACACCACTTCCGGTTTTCTGGTGGTTTATTGGAGATAAGAGTCTCACAGTCTTTCCTGCCTGAGCTGGCTTTGAACCGTGATCCTTGTTTATTTTTTTAAATAAGATGTGCTTTAAAAGAAATTGAAACAGGTGCTTGAAAAAGACATGCAAACAGCAACAAGCATTTGGCTGGGATGTAGCTAAGTGGCAAAGTGCTTGGCTACCAAGTGCAATGTCTTGGGTTCAATCCCTAGTACCAAAAAGAAAAGGACAAAAAAAAAGGTGGGGGAATGTGTGGGGGCAAAGTAGTCTGATGCTGATACTTCTGTAATCCTACTCTGGAGACTTAGATCTGAGAATCATAGTTCAAAGCCAGTCTAGGCAGAGACCATGAGACTCATCTCCAATTAAGCATAAAAACATCCAGAAGTAAAGCTGTGGCTCAAATAGTAGGGCACTAGCTCAGGGACAACAACAAACAAAAAGGGCCAAAGTAATCTGAGAGTGAAGGTGATTATAAGGCTAAAATCCTAGCTACTTTGGGAGGTAGAGCCACGAAGATCTTGAGGTCCAGACCAGCCTGGGGAAAAGCAGTGAGGAAACTTAAGTCTCAAAAAACAAAATATGATAAAAGCCAGCCTGGAAAACTGGAAGTGGCACTGTGGCTCAAGTGGTAGAGCGCCAGCCTTGAGCTGAAGAGCTGAGGAACAGTGCCCAGGCCCAGAGTTCAAGCCCTAGGACTGACCAAAAAAAAAAAAAAAAAAAAAGAAAAAAAGAAAGAAAAACGGAAAAGAAAAGAAATGCACTAAAAGGGGAAGGGGATACTGGGGACATAGCTCACAGCATAAAAATGCTTGCTTAGTATTTGCAAGGCTCTGTATTCAATCTCTAATACTTCAAAAATATAAAAAGGCTGAAGTGACTATGTTAAAATTGGACATAACAGATTATCACTCCAGACAAAGAACTTTTATACTGCTAAGAGGGAAAAGTGGTTGGGAATGTCTTATGGCTTAGCCTCTACTACACCCTGTACATTTCAATAAACTTCAAACATAAAAAGTATGTTTTCAAATCGTAAAAGAAACTAAATTATAAATAACAAAAGAAACTTTGGAAATTTTTTAAACATTTGAAAAGCAACGTATTTTTATTAATTCAAGATCACAGAATAAAGGAATAAGATGAAAATGAAACTATAATCTATAATCTTTTATGGGATCCAGCTGAAAGATAATTAAGGTAAGCTTTAGTTTCAAACATAGAAAGGAAGAAAACCTAAAATCAATCATCTTAACTTCTAACTCAAAGAGCTATAAAGATAAGGTCAAATCAAACCCAGAGAGGCGTCAGGCAGCAAACTGTAAAGAGCAGGGTGGAAATCAACAAAATATGAACCAGAAAAACAACAAAATAAAAACTAATGGGGTGGGAGAGAAGGAAGGGTAGGAAAATTTAACACCTGAAACCAAAAGCTGGTTTTCTAGAAAGATTTGCAAAATTAATGAACTTTAGTTAGACTGACCTAAAAAAAGGAGAAAAGACATAAATTATCAAAATTAAATCATGGGATATTACTACAAAGGCTACAGAAAATCCAAAGGATTATGTATTATTATGAATACTTTTCTACTAACAAAACTATAAAATTAGATAAAATAGGATGCCTAGAAAGACATAACCAAAATTGACAAGTAGACAACAGAAATAAAAAAGGAATAGGAAACACAAAGACCAATAACTAGTATAGAATTACATTTAGTAACTAAAATACTTTGCAAAGACTCAGACATATATTTTATACTTCTTCCTCATTGCTTTCATTGAAACTGCCATGACCATTTAAAAATCATTTCGAAATAATGCCTATCATACAGACTGTACATTCGTGATGCCAAAACAAATGCCACAGAAAGCCTCATCTGTTAACTTGTCATGACTAGACTGCAAACACATGTCTATTATAGCCCATTACTTAGTAAGTGTAAAATTATTCTTAAAAATAATCACCAGTGGAAAAAAATAACTTTCAAGAAAGAAAGGTGCTTCTTGGGAAGGGGCCCAATATCTAACAAGAAACAATGGCAAGTATTTGTGGGTTAAGTCTATCTTTACGCAATAGAACCTCTGTGCAATAGAATCTGTTTGGAAGTAAATATTGTAAGTTCCTTAATTTGAATAAAGCTCTCTTCTGATAATCTGAAATAGAAAAGGAAAAATGAAATCTAAAAGCTAGAGATAGCTCTTCTGAGAGTACAGAATCTTGTTACTCTTGGAATAAAATTCCATAGTACAATTTACAGAGTAACATGTTGGTACATATCTATTGTTAACTTATGACATTTCCTTTCACTTTATCAACTAAGTTAGTAAGAGGTGAGGTCAAAGGGGTGGGACAGGATTAGGGACTAGAAAACTAAGCATGAAGTTTGGACTTTAATTGTGTTAGAAAACGTTTAGAATGAAGCAGGAAAATAGCATAATTTGAATTAAGAAACAAAAATTTTCTGATAGGTCAGGCAGCAGTAACACAGGGAAGACATGATACAGTCTGGACTAGAGTGGTGACAATGATAATGATGATGATGATACACACAGTACCTGAATCAAAATCTCCCAACAGTCTCTTCAGGTACTGTTAACTTCATGTACCTTCTCAAACCAAGGCACAGAGAGATTAAAGCAGTCTGGTAAAGAGCTAAGCTATCCCATCTGTGGTAAGATGAAAAGAAGAGTGTGAAGTAGTATAATGTTTGGGAACTTAGTTGCCAAGACTTGTTAATGGATTACAAGTAGAGATGAAGAACATTAAGAAAGATTGGCCAGGTGCTGGTGTCTCATGCCAGTAATCCTAGCTACTCAGGAGGCTGAGACCTGAGTATCCCTTTCAAAGCCAGCCTGAACAGGGAAGTCCATGATACTTTTATCTCCAATTAACCAGCAAAAAGCCAGAAGAGAAGTTGTGGCTCCAGTGGTAGAGGGATAGCCTTGATTTAAAAAAAAAAAAAAAAGGGCAAAAAGACAACACCCAGTACAAAGCCCCAGTACTCATGGGTAGCTGGAAGGAAGGAAGGAAGGAAGGAAGGAAGGAAGGAAGGACTTAGGAACACCTATGTTCTTAGGTGTTGCTTGAGTAACATTAGGTGGTATAATTACAGAGAGAGAACACATAGAACAGGAAAAGGTGTTCCATGACCCAATCTTGGAGCACTGCAATACTTAATACTTGAACAAAGAAGGAACCAGCAAAATATCTAGTGCTGTGAAGAAAAGCTGGGAGGGCAAAAAAGCAAAAGGGCAAGTATTTAGAGGTGAGGAGGGAAGAGAATGCTCCTTGAGAGACTAGGTGAGACAGATGTTGTGAGATTTGGCATCATGGAGGTTCTTGGAGAGATAGATAGAAAAGAGCCAATACCCCTAACTTTACTTTTTTTTTTTGGCGGGTCATGAAGCTTGAACTCTGGCCTGGGTACTGTCCCTGAGTTCTTCAGCTCAAGGCTAGCACTCTACCTCTTGAGACATAGCGCCACTTTTGGCTTTTTCTGTTTATGTGGTACTGAGGAATCGAACCCAGGGCTTCACGCATGCTAGACAAGCACTCTACCATAGAGCCACATTCCCAGCCTCCTAACTTTACTTTCACTACCATATATAATGTATTAAAGCTCCTAGGCAATGACTAGGAGGTCTAATTCCAGCTCCCTATATCGTGATCACAATGCCTGGAGTAGAACTGAAGTTACATGTACACTATGAAATGGAATATGAGCACTAGATTAATTCAAAGGGGTTTGTTTAATTAATTTCAGGGAAGACTTTAGTGTGGCATCCTTTTACATCCAACTCCTAAGTCACATACCGTGAGAGATCCGTTTTGTGTGCTGGGCGAGTTGCTGCTCTGTTCTCCGTGGGCTTGTGTGTTCCCATAGAGCGTTAGGTTATGCTCACTGGTCTGGCCGGCATAGTCCTGAGTGTGTGGCACTCCATATTCTGTGGGAATTCCATTCTGCGGAGGTGGTGGAAAAGGGATGGTAGTAAAAGGCTGAACCATTGCGTCAGGAGTTGTTGTTGGCTCCTGGTTACCCTAGAAAGATAAGAGAGAAAAGAAGAATAATGTTACTTAAATTCTAATTATAAATTACTCTAAAGGTAAATATACAAAAGTCTCTGAACACTTACTGCCCAGGATTGGGGAAAAATTATTATACATGCCTGTACAGACATACTTCAGTAGACACACATGCACACTCCAACTTGTGCCTATTTGTGGTTATCAGATATTTCCAGGACTACATTAAAGTTGACCAGATGCCTTAGGTAAAAAGTTTCCTTTGCTGGGCACTAGCAGCTCATGCTTGTAATCCTATTTAGAAGGCTGAGATCTGAAGGATGGAAGTTTTTTTTATGCCAGCCTGTACACCTAAGTCCATACACCTCCATTTCCGAAATTAACAAACAAAAAGCAGGGTTGGAGGTGAGGCTCAGATGGTAAACCATCAGTCAAGTGAGCAAGTTAAGCAAGTATAAGGCCCTAAGTTCAAACCTGTATTTAAAAAATCCTTTAAGCCAAATTAGAAAAAAAACAAACCTGGAGCTAAACTTGCCTAGCATGGGTGAAAGAAATCTTGGTTCAATCCCAATACTGGGGGTGGTAGAAATTTCTCTTACAAAATAAACTGCAAGTGGGGTCTAATTCTTTAGTGATTCTTAAAGAAGAAACCTAAGAGAAAGAGATAAAATCCTTCAAATTACAATTCACAGCAACTGGGAGAATGCTACTGAAAGGTCTCAGAACAAGACAATATGGACTGTAGACTTCAGAAGAGTATTATTATTATTATTATGATGATGATGATGATGATGATGTCAGTTGTAGGGCTTAAATTCTGGGCCTGGGCACTGTCCCTAGCTCAAGGCTAGCACTCTACCACTAAAGCCACAGCGCCACTTCTAGCTTTTTCTATTTATGAGGTGCTGAGGAATCGAACTGAGGGTTCATGCATGCAAGGCAAGCACTCTACCAGTGAGCTACCTTCCTAGTCCCCAGAAGAGTATTATTAAAACTTAATCTCTAGGTGTCAAGCATCATAGTATAAAGAAAAAATAATCTAGCTTTCGGTCACTACGTTTCCTGCCAGCTATGAGCATCACTTCTTCCAAATGAGAAAATAATCATCTTTTTTTCCCTCTCATATCAATTATCCTTTCTTCTCAGTTTGAGAGGGGATCTCCTCCCTCTAAGAGGCAGAAACTTGTGCTTTCTAGAACATCTTCTAAACATCGTCTCCATGACCTTTCTCCATGACCTTGATAGTTACTAAGTACTAGCTCAGAATCCATGAGAAAGATCTCATGTCCTTTTCTTTTTGGTGCCAGTCCTGGGGTTGGAACTCAGAGCCTGGATGCTATCCCTTATAGCTTTCTTGCTTAAGGCTAGCATTCTACCACTTGAGCCATTGCTCTACTTAGTGCTTTTTGGTAGTTAATTGGAGACAAGAGTCTCATGATTTCCTGCCTGGGATGGCTTCGAACTATGATACTCATATCTCAGCTTCCCGAGTAGCTAGGATTTATAGGCATGAGTCACTTGGCTTCCAACTCATGCTATTATTTTTTTTTAGAGGAAGGTTTAACCATTATTACAACGTTCACTCTGTGTAAAATGAAACAACAAATTTATTTTTATTTATTTTTATAGAAACAACAAATTTATAAAGGCTGATATAAATGAAAAAGATGCAGGATCAGAACACTTAATATCTTAAATGGCCACCACTCCCACATACCCATCACAACCTCACAGGCACTTTTGTTTGAACTGACAAATGGTTATTAAAATGAATATAATTACAATAGAATAGCTAAAACAATTTTCAAAGAGAAGAACAAAAACTGGATACTTTAATAACATTATCTGTTCAAGACTCACTATTAATCTATAGTATCCAAACAGACTCTTCTTACCAGTTTAAGGACAACATATGAAACAGAAAAGAATCCAAGAAGAGATACATATACATACTGTCAATAGTAGGGCATCAAAATGTCTATTGTAAACCACACAGTTTAGGAAATAATATAAAATAGAACTACTATTAGTCCTTCTCCAAATAAATATATCCCTAATGTCTTTCTCAATCAGAAGTGGATGTCTGGAAAAAGAGGTAGATGAAACACTTTTCTAATTTGTATGGAGAAAATTTCCAAAGAGTTGGGGGAAGGGAGAAGAAGGAAGAAAGCTTGAAAATGAGACATGATCTATTATCTATTAAAACTATAAGCAGTGAGATCATATGCGAAGTGATCAAGAGAACAATCTGAAAACAAATGAAAGTTTATGGAATGTATAGAAATTTATAGAATATATAGAATATATAGAAAAAAAATAGAAAAGCCAGCCACTGGTAGCTCATACCTATAATCCTAGCTACTCAGGAGGCTGAGATCTGAGGATTGCAGTTTGAAGCCAGCCAGGGCAGAAAAGTCCCCTTGAGACTCTTATCTCCAATTAACCACTCAAAACCTGGAAGTGGAGCTGTGACTCAAAAGTGGTAGAGCACTAGCCTTGAGCAAAAGAGCTCAGGGACAGCAACAGCACCTACGCCCTTAGTTCAAACCCCACAACTGACAGAAAAAAAAAGAGATATTTATCTTAGTGTTTAGGAAAGTTATGTACTAAAAAATATGAAATGCAAGAAAATAGGACAATTGGGATATGTGGGATTTTCAAGATCAGAAACCTAAAAAATGGAACAGAAAAACGACAGGTTTAGATATGTTTGCTAAGATGGAAAGAAGAGGCTAGGTGAGTTAGTGTATACCTGTAATCCCGCTAAAAAAGATTAGAGAGACAAGATCACATCTCAACCAACAAGCTGGGCATGTTGGTGCACCTTGTAAAGGCAGTAAGTAGAAGGATCTTGACACAGGCCAACTATAGGCTAAAACATGAGACCTTAAGCAAAACTAGCTCAAGTGATTATAGAGTACCTGTTTAACAAGAGCAAGGACCTGAGTTCAAAACCTTCCTACTGGGCTGGGAAGGTGACTCAGTGGTAGAGTGCTTGCCTTGCAGTCAGGAGGCCCTGGGTTCGATTCCTTAGCACCACCTAACAGAAAAAGCCAGAAGTGGCGCTGTGGTAGAGTGCTAGCCTTTTGCTGAAGAGCTGAGGGACAGTGTCCAGGCCCAGAGTTCAAGCCTCAGAACTGACAAAAACAAAACAAAATAATCCCCCAAAACATTCCTACTACCAAATGAATGAAACAAAAAATCAAATGAGTTAAAATATTAGCAACAGTAAGAAGGAAAATGTTATTACCACTACTTCCTAATTCAAGTGAGTTATACCTATTAAGAAGTCAGACACCCACAAAAGTACACACACTGACAGAAAAAGAGATGGAAGGATATAACTGAACAACTCACATAGGATGAATTACAAATGGCCCAAACTCAGTAGCAGTCATGGAAACACTGATCATTAGGCTAAGTCCAAGTTTTCTTGTTATCAAAATAAGCAAGGAATTTTAATATAGTTCTATAGAGGTATAACGGTCATGCATTAAAGTATACTCTTTTATTTACAATATCCAATTAGGTAAATTTTGACACATACACAAGTATCCTCATGACATCATCTCTATGATCAAGATAGGGAACTATATCTACCCAATCCCCCCAGGTTTTCCTATGCCCCTAAAAGCCCATACTATTTTGTAATAAAATCTACAAATGATATTGTTTTTAATGGCAAAGATACTGACAAAAACATATAAGCAACAAGAGGACATCAACTTGCTAATGGAGTTCTGCTCACAATGCCACCACCACCACCACCAACAACAAAAAAAACCACCCAAGCCCAAGTAGCTTATCTAGAGAAAAACAGTCCTGGTTCTCGTCTTAAAAGTTACACACTCTTAAAACCTGTCTCCAGTGTTCAAGCATCAGCTCTACTTTCAACTAAGAATTGCTATACATAAAAAAACTTCCCTTTAGCTATTATGCTATATAAAACATTAAATTGTTTTTAGCCACCCACAACATTTCTCAGAAAAAAGCCTTTTTGGTCACCAATACTTTATAACTTATTTTCATTATCTCTAGGTCAGGATATAATTTCAGAGGTATATGATTTTCCCGTAAATATTTTGGGATTCCTAGGAGAGACGAAAATAATTCTTTCCCCTTTCCTGCAAATTATTTGGTTGGTGCTTGACCTGTCCCGGTTAGCTATATGAGGCATACACAAGCATCTCAGGTTTGAACACAGATGTGAAAAAGAAAAGAACCGAATTCAGGTAGATTAGAAAAGGAACAAAAAAAGAACAGCAAAGGGTCTGCAGATGTGTGTCCTCTACACATGAGTATCACATCCAGGAATCCTTTGGTAGGGTCTACTAAACAACTGGTAGCAAAGTTTCCAAGTTAGCATTCACATAGCCAAGGGGACTTGTCCTCAGGCTCTAACTCTTGGCTTTGACTTGTGTCTCCATTCTCTACCTTAGCCTGCTGGGAATGTGACAAAGGCACATAGCACAGAGTAAGAATTCTCCCACTGGGGCAGTTTTGACCCAACTGGCTCAGTCAACTGAATAAACACATCAATTAGCAATGGGAGATGGGGAAATTGGTAAAAACATTTTCTATGATCTGTGTACTTGCTCAAAAGCAAGCCAGGCTAAGTGAGGTTGTCTTCCTAGAAGGGAAATGCATACCTCTATTAGGAGGTCAAGAATACTTCATGTAAAAAAATGCTTTATTATTTATAGAAATGTTGTAAACTTTTTATGTTGAAATGTAACAACAATTATGTGTATACACCAAGAATAAACTTGTGATTAAGGGTGATTTATTTTGTCTTACTGTGCAGTATTTGAGCATTTCCAAATATGTTATTACTAAAAATCAAAAATGGAGGCTGGACATCGGTGGCTCATGCCTGTAATACTAGCTCTAAGGAGGCTGAGATCTGAGGATCATGGTTCAAGGCCAGCCCAGGCAGGAAAGTCCATGAAACTCTTATCTCCAATAAATCACCAGAAAACTTGAAGTGGCGCTGTGGCTCAAGGGGTAGAGCACTAACCTTGAGCTGAAGAGCTGAGGGACAGTGCCCAGGCCCAGAGTTCAAGCCCCCCTCCCCCCCGCAAAAAAAATCACAAATGGCTTGACTTCTATTAAATTTGCAGCTACATTCCAAAGTTTGAAGTTTAGAAGCAAAGTACAATAGATGAATTCACCTATGTTTACATGAAAATGTCTACTAATATAGGCTAATCAGGAGGAGCTTATTTCACAGGAGAAAACAAATCATGAACTTTCTCTTGGAGCCCACAAGGATAGGCGCAATGACCCTTTTCCTGAACTTATAAATTTCTGAACTTGTTCCTGGTTTAAGGCTTGCAGGATCTTTTGTTCTCATGATGTCAACTGAACACTAATATGTACAAGGCATTTAAATTAAAGGCCTAATACTTAATATATCCAAACGTTTCCTCTCCCTTATTAGATTAAAAGACTCATTATGATAGGTGAGGACTAGCTTGTACAATGTGGAAACCCACATGATACCTAAAAATAGATATTAAATAAACTTTCTGAGTAAAGGAATACTGAAATAGAAAGTCACTTTCAGCAGCCTGCTTTGTTTGGCTGGAGTAGAGAACACAGTGCAGAATGAAATAATGTTGCTTTCTTGGGTTGTATATATGAAAATGTGCATGTGCTCAGTACATACGGCTTCCTTTCATCTTACAAGCGGAATTTAAGAATGTTGGGCTGCTGGGAGTGAGAAACAGGTGTAACGATTAGTTATGAGTAGGGCTAAATTTGAACCTTTACCCACAGCAATCATCTATTCTTGGGGTGACTTCCACATATTGTTTAGGTCCCAAAGTGTCCTCTTCTCTAAAACTTTCATGGGCGGCCACAATAAAAGGGAGGAAAGCATGATGAACTTGAAAGACAGACTTGAGCTTACATCTTCACTACATCTTAGATGGAGTGATTATTTCGGAGGATTGTTGTGAAGATTATATGACAGCAAGTAGAACTGCCTGCTTTGTTCTTGCTCCTTAAGTAGTCTTGGATCCCTTTGAATTACTCTGAATGTTTCTTAAATCAATTACATGTAACATTTAAGCTCCTACTACAGGCTAGTCTTTAAGTGGAGAGCCACAAGGACAAATGTGAAACTGTGCCTTTGTAGGACAAATTTATTAGATGAGAAAGGCATACCAAAACTACTTGATGATATTTGTGCAAAAAATAAAGCTCTACATGTGAAAATAGAGAGAATGTCTCAAAATATAGCTGTCTTCATTTTTCTAAAATCAAGTCTGTGTAAGAGAGGTAATTTTCTTCATCTCTTCTCATTTTTAAAAAAATTTCACTCTAGTATCTCCACTTGCATACATATCTATTACTGTGTGATTTCACATCAACAAGACTACAAATCCTGAAAATTTCCCATATTCACACCAGCATTGTTCTGGCAGAGTCTATTCTTGGCCGTTTCTCACCAATGACAAGGTCACTAGTCATCTTCCTGATGCGGTATGGGAACAGAAATTCTTTCTCTAGAATAAAAACACTTGTGCTTTTAAGTGTTTTACAAATGATATAATTTGCATTTATTTTTATATTTACACATTATGTATGTTTTACATGTTTTGTATTTATTTGCTTAGATAGGCTTAAATTCCAAACTCTACATGCCTTTTGTGTGTGGGAGGGGAAGTAGAAAGAGAGAAGAGTATATGTAAAGCTCTTAGCACAGTTCTAAGCAAAGGCCTATAATTCAGATCTGCTACCAGTGCAGCCTAGATGTCCATGGCTAGGGAAGAAAAGCGGAGGCTACATAAATGTTATTTTGAAAAGATAAGAAGAGACACATCAGATTTATAATCTAGAATCATCTGGATACTGGAGGCTTAAGTCTGTAATCCCAGCTACTCAAGAGGTTGAGATTTGAGGATCACAGTTCAAAGGTAGTTGGGCAAAGAAATCTGACTGTTTAAAGAACCACCAAAAAAAGCCAGAAACAAAGTTATGGCTTAAGTGGTAGGGTACCAACCTTGAGTGAAAAAATTAAGGGACAGTGTCCAGGCCCCAGTACTGCCACCAAAAAAAGAAAAAAAAAAAAGAAAAAAAGGAGCTGGCATAAGGGCAGAAGGAAGAATATTATAATACTTGGGGGAAAAAAAGATTAAAAAAAGAATACTGCAAAAGCATGTCTTCAAATAACTTTTCTTCAAGATGCACACACTCTTTGGCAGCAAACCACGTGCATATCTGGATAGAATATCACCCCAGACAAAAAGGAACCCCAGTAAAAAAAGCCTCAAGGCCAAGACATGCTTGACTCATTCTAGGAATTAGAAACACAGAGGCTTTGACCAGACTGGAGGGAGTGAGAATGGCAGGAGAGGAGGTGAGGAGGATGACTGGCAGTCGAAACAGTGGTATCCTGGAGAAAGCTGCTAAAGCTTACAGCCAAAGGCAGGTATTTTGGTCATTACAATGCAATAGAGTTTTGTGCAGACAAATGGCAGGCTCAGACTTTAGGTTTTAAGTAGCTCACTCAGCAAAGGTAAAAGCCAGTAGGACCATTAGGAGGTAGTTAGTACAATACTCCACCTGAGTGACAAAAACGGCATGGCACAGGCAGAACTGGTACTCTCATCTGTCTTAAATCTTGAAAAGACCCCTTGCACTGTTACCTTCCGTTGTTTTGTTTTGTTTTGTTTTTAATACTTCTTTTTTTGTGTGTGTGCTGGTAACTGGGACTTAAACTCAGGGCATCATGCTTGCTCTTAGCCCTTAGCATGTTTGCTAAAGGCTGGCACTCTACCACTTTAGCCATGTCTCCACTTCTGTTTTTTTTGTTGGAGATAATAAAGAGCCTTATGGACTTTTCTGTCCAGGATGGCTTTGTAACCAATTCTCAGATCTCATCCTTCTTGAGCAGGTAGGGTTAGAGGCAGGACCCACTGGCACCCAGATTAAATCTCTATTCTTTCTGCTTTTTATATTCATTTGGCTAATCTGTACACACCTTTGATGTGTAGTTCATGAAATTCAACATCTATGCCTCTCTAGGCTTCTGATTCACCAAACAAGGGGAAAAATTTCCTCTTCTTACCCCTTCCCACCTCATATTTAACTCTTTTTTTTTTGCTGATCCTGGGCCTTGAACTCAGGGCCTGGGCACTGTCCCTGAGCCTCTCCGTGCTCAAGGCTAGTGTTCTACCACTTGAGCCACAGTACCACTTCCGGATTTTTCTGTTCATGTGGTACTTAGGAATCGAACCCAGGGCTTCATGCATGTAGGCAAGCACTCTACCACTGAGCCACATTCCCAGCCCTCATATTTAACTCTTGTAGTACTTGTACTCTACTATGATTACTTGTTTGTGTACTTATTTACATACCTGTTACTTTTATAGAGTATTAACTTTTTAAGGTCAGGTAAATGTCTGGGTCTAACACTTAATAATTTTTTTAGTGGGTGGTGGTCCTATGGACTAAGCTCAGGGCTTCTCACTTGCTAGGCAAGCTTTTTACCACTTGCTACAATCCCTAATCCTCAATAAGTACCTGTTAAAGGAATTTTTAAAAAGCATGTTACAATTCCATGGCATATAAAAACAGACTTGTCATTTTTTTTAAGGTATAACTAAACTGATTTGCAAATACAGAGAGACAAAGTCCAGCATGAGGAAAGAAAAGACAAGGAAGCCAGCTGAAGGATACTATAAACTTTGAAAGTGCTCACAATAAAGATATGTGTGGTAACAGGGAGAGAGAACTCGAGGCCTTGTGTTGAAGACATCCAAAGAGAGAATCTATATTTCTGCTTATAGCAAGCAAGGATAAATAACCAGGCAAAAGAAAGAACAGACACTTGAATTCAGGGATCTGTTTGTTAACTGAGGGTCAGGAAGGAAAGGATTAGGACCACTAGTGGTCCAATGCCAAATGTATCTTAAAAGATCTTTGATTTTTTCTTCCTAGGTTGTGCTTAGTGATTCATTTTTCCTTTTCTTTATTTTTTTAATCTAATTTATAAATGCACATAATAGCAAGTCAAACAATACAGAAATTTATGATGAAAACTGTAATGCTTTATTCTATTCTGTCAGTCCTCTTGGGAGTAAATCTCTTTTAATACCTTTGAAAGGCAGAGGTTCCAGGATTACCTACAGCATTGAAATTAGACTTGTCGGACAAGCACAGATTTGGTACCCAAACATACAGCTCAGTGTAGACCAATGCATGTAACTGCAAAGGCTAGCAGACAAAGATAAGGTCCAAGATGAGTTTGCTGTATGTGAACTGACTAATAGAAAGAGGAGCAAGAGCTGGGGAAACTGGTCCACAAAACATCTCTTCATACCTGTCTGGGACAGCCAGAGAGAGGCCCTTGTTTTCCTTCAAGACTTCTACCAAAGCCAAGTGATAAGCCATGGCTGATACAAAGCTTCCATAGCTTTCAGTCTTAATTCACATTTTTTCTCCTTGCTTCCCTGAGATCTTTCCCATCAATAAAGTATTAGCAGGCAAGATTTTGCTAGACTAAGATTTCTAGAGAGCACAGGTTAGGAACTCACTTGTGTCTTTCTTTTCTATTTTTCAAAATCTTGGTGTCAAAAATCTATGTATTTTGGGAAGTATCTCCAACTTTGTTTTCCCATGATTATACTACATGCTTTTTTCCTGAAATGTTCTCAGTTTCTAACATTTTATTGACAGATATGCTCCAAATACAGTAATATGACATAGACCAATACATGCTAGGCATGGTAGTACATGTCTGTAATCCTAGCACTTGGAAGGAAGAGATAGGAAGGCCATGTATGGTCCATTCTAGGGCCACTATGGGCAAAAGCAAGAGGCTATATCTGAAAAACTAAAGCAGAAAGGACTAGCTAAGGATGTAGCTCAAGTGGTAGAATGCTTACCTCCCAAATATAAAGCCTTGAGTTCCAACCCTAATATATCAAAACCAAACCAAAAACTAAGCAACCTTCCCCCACCTACCCTTATAAATCCCAGGCAATGAAGTACAAGAAGGATTACCTTTGAAGTAGGAAAAGTCTAGGCTAAATCTTTAAAGATGAAAAACAAAGAATCAAACAAACAACAAACAGGGTAGAAAAAGGCTCATAGTAATGACTTATGAAAAAGAACATATAAACAGTTACAAGACATAACACAGGCATATGTGAGTTGAAAATAGTTTAGATTTGGTGTTGGGCAGGAGAAAAGTAGAGAAAGAAAAATATACATATTTTCTGGGGGTTGAGAAATAAAAATCCGGAGTTTCATTCTAACAGGGATTCAAGATGGACAGAGAAAACTGTTCAAAACTAGGTGTGAGCTGGTGGCTCACACCTGTAATCCTAGCTACTCTGGAGGCTGAGATTTGAGGATTGTGTTTTGAAGCTAGTCTGAGCAGGAAAACTTCATGAGACTCTTATCTTTAGTTAAATACCAAAAAAGTCAAAAGTAGAGCTGTAGCTCAAGTGGCAGAGGGCTAACCTTGAGCATAAAAACTCAGGGACAACACTCAGGTCCTGAGTTCAAAGCCTCAGGACTGGTACAAAACAAATCAACAAAAAAACCTGCTTAAAACTGTGTGGCCATTGGGCTATATTGGGAAATCCTTAATTACACTTAAAAAACAACAACAACAACAACAAAAAAGCCAAGATTCGTATCTCTCGGGTCAGCAAACTATGGCTCATGGTCCTAAAAGCTGGTCCACAGATCTGTTTTTATATAAATTGAAAGCTAAGCTTGGCCTTTACATTGTTGAGTAGCTAGAAAAAAGCCCCAAATAATAATATTTAATAAAACATACAAATTATAGGAAGAACAAATTTCACTGTCTATAAAGTTTTGAACACAGCCACATTCATTTCTTGAGGAATTGCTATGGCTTCTTTAATGCTATGGCAACAGAATTGAAGAGTCAGAATAGCCTGCAAAGCCCCAAACAATTACTATCTGGTCCTTCCAGAAATAATGTGTGGATCTGTGACTGGAAGTTGTAAGTCCTTAAAAATCTCATCTCTTCCATTTAAGTCTTGGTTTGTCTCTGCATACCACCTTGCAACGATTCTTATATAACTTAACACTAGGTAAAAGTACATAGTTACAACTGTAATATGGTCCCTCAAGCCTGTAATCCTAGCATTTTAGGAGGCAGAGATTAGGGGATCATGGTTTGAGGTCAGCCCAGGCATAAAGTTTGCTAGACTCCATCCAATGACTGGGTGAGATGATATGTGCCTGACATCCCCAGTGATGCACAAACAGAGCGAGTGCAGCCTAGGCTGTCCTAAGCATAAAGCAATACCTTGTCTCAAAAATAACCCAGGGAAAAAAGGGGTTGGAGAAGTGGCTCAAATGCAAGAAAGCCTGTCTAACAAGTGTAGGGCCCTGAGCTCAATCTCTACTACTACAAAAACAAAACAAATTATATATTTTGTGGATACAAAAATATTCATTAATAATTTCATAAAAAATTACTGGGTTCTATTGTTTCTTTAATATTCCTTTAAAAATAAAATACATGACTTCAAGTTTTTAAAAATAGAATCTTGATATAGAGCCTAGGTTGGCCTTGAACTTGACAAGTACTGGTATTACAGGTGTGACTACAAAGCTCACTAAATTCATCTTATTATAATAAAAACAGTATTAAGAACAACATATCTATTTCTGTTTCCTGAGGGTTAACTAAATAAGGAATGTTATTCTAAATCCAGAAACTGATGGCCATTTGAAATTAAGAGCTATGATGAAAATAACATGTTAAAGTAAGCTAAACAATATTTCTATGGGTTTTGCTTTGTAGTATTATTGAACAGAATGTTTTTAAAGGCTTCAGTTAAATTTTTTGTATTCTACTTTTTTTTTTTTTTTGGTTGGCTGTGGGGTTTGTACTTGGGGCTGGGCACTGTCCCTGAGCTCTTTTTGGTTAAGATTAGCGCTCTACCATTTTGAGCCATAGTGAGCCATAGTGCCACTTCCAGCTTTCTGGTGGTTAACTGGAGGTAAGAACCTCACAGACTTTCCTACTGGGGTTGGCTGTGAACTGTGATCCTCAGATCTCAGTCTCCTGATTAGCTAAGAGTACAGGCATGAGCCACTGCCCTGGCTTACTTCTATTGTAAATAGAAAATATGACTAGGTTTTTTTTTTTTTAACCATTATTACTGATCTAAAGGTAAAAGGCTCTATAAAAGATTCTATCTAAAAAGTATCTAATATGATCTTCACACCTGTAATCCTAGCTACTCAGGAGACTGAGATCTGAGAATCAGGATCATGGTTCCAAGCAGGAAACTCCATGAGACTCTTTTAGCACCCTACTCCCAGGCCAGCCACTGCCCACCCTCTGCAAACAAAACAAAACAAAACCCAGAAGTAGGGTTATGACTCAAGTGGTAGAAAGCTAGCCTTGAGCAAAAAAGCTCAGGAACAGCATCCAGGCCCTGAGTTCAAGCTCCAGGAGTGGCACCAAGCAAGCAAGCAAGCAATGAAATTAAAGTATTTGTAAAAAGTTAAAAACTACATTTGTAGTGACAGTAATAACCTTTGAGGAATTATGGCAAGACTCAAGGGTTAGAAGACAGGTTCTTGCAAGTAAGTTGATGGCATACTTTATAATAGAACAAAAAAATAATACTCTTAGTTAAGTGATAAAGGCAATATTCCTTCATATTTGAAGTTGTAAATTGCTGACAATATTGTATGAGATCAACAAGCTATATAAAACTGAGTAAATTGTACAAGACACTATGTTGAAAATGAACTTTAAAACTTGGGGAGGGAGGAGTTGGGGAGGTGGGGAGGGAAGGGATGGTAGGGGAAAAACAAAGGAGGGGGTAACAATGCTTGATAGGAAAAGTACTTATTACCTTACTCATATAACTGTAACCCCCTCTGTACAGTATCGTTACAATAAAAATATATATTTAAAAAACTGAGTAAAGCCAAACATGTTTTCATAAAAAAACTTACAGTAAAGACACTTATAATTGATATTTTATGTAGTAAGCATAAATGGTAAATGATTCATATAGATAAATTCAATTATTCTAAAACAGTAAAGCTTCTGGAAAGCATCTTCACATCTATGAAGTAGGAAAACTAAACAAATATAAAAGAAGATGTATTTGGTTTTTATGTAGATTAAGCCCTTCTATGTGATTCCAGATGAGAGGATGGACAGCGAGAAAGCAGTAATAGAAACAGATTTCAGCCACCATAAGAAAAAAGTTTCTACTTTTTAGCAAGAATAATGGAACTACTTGCTACTTATGAGGCTGGTAATCTAATGAAAGAACACATCAATGTGGAATTGAATGACTGCAGGTTTGGAATTTATCCCTGTACCCAGGGTAACTGGTTGTCTGATCTCTATAGTCTCAAACAAAAGAAGGGGATGCATACCTGAAATACACATCTTTCATATACTGGCAAGCAATATCTAATATGGATATCATCATTACATTTGAAATTAGGTATGTATGCAATACACTCGTCCCTCACTATATCACAGTTAAAAAAAAACAAATATAGTGATCCCTCACCTACTGGGTGAGTTAGGTTCCAGAGACCCCTGCAATAGGTGAAAACCCACTAAGTAGCTATAAATGAACTGTGATATAGTGAGGAATGACTATCTAATGTTGCTACTTAGAGGATTTTCACCTATCTTGGGGGAGGGTCCTCTGGAATATAACTCCTGCGGTAGGTGAGAGATCACTGCTTGTACTGGTGCAAAATAGGTATGCAAAACCAAAAAGTTGTTTCATTGACAGTCACTGTTAGTGGTGATTAATAGGGATGCTATATAAGCTCCCCAGGTTTAAATCCTGATATTGCTGAGAACAGAACAGTCTGATAACACACATACAGAAATGGAGTACACTAGTCACTGTTTAAGACAGCAGTAATACAAGCTCCCTGACCTCACTGAGGTGCTAGGGAGGAGGTGGGGGGAATAGACAATAAACAAACCAACAATTATATAACAAGCTACGATAAAAGGTAAAATTAGTGACGAGTAAAGGAAAATGAGAGTGGGGGTAGGAGTGGTGAAGTGAAGGACTGCTAGTTTAGGAAGGATAATCAAGGAAGGACTCTCCTTTGAGAACAAATGTGTGGGTAGAACAAGCCACCCAGATTCTGTGGGAAGAGCATGACAGGCAGAAGAAAAGAAAAAAAAATGAAAAGGGCAAAGGAGAGAGGAAAGGCTTAAAGTAGGAAAACAAAAGGAATTTCAGGGGACCAGCAAGGAGGTCAGTGTCACTGCAGTGAAACATGGGTGACAAGAGATAAGGTTGGACATACAAGCGCTTGACACTCAGGTAGACACAGAAGTTTGTTTTCAATGGAAAGGAAACAACCGTTAAGATTTATGCACAAGATTGACAAAATTAATCTTAAATGAATCACCCTGGAAATGTTTTAAGTGAGTCACTCTGGAAATGACCTCTAAGGAATCACTTGATTCCATACTTACCTGAATTTAATCATTCTAAGAGGAAAATGTAAACAGCAAGCTATGTAAGGGCAGGCCAGGTATTGATGGGAGCCCAATAACAAAAGACTACAGTAGAGCAGACTACCTGTGATTGGCAGAGTTCACAGAAGAAACGTGTAGAGGAGATTTGGTAGGAGTTTTGGAATGTTGTGAATGGGGGAAGGGGAGTAGGGTGACAAATCACAACTCTAGCAGGAAACACTGGAGGATACCAATATTGTCAGATCTCAGAGAGAAGAGGCAGGTAGAAAGACTAGGTGGGCACAGGGATTTTATCGTCAGTATGACTGCTCCCTGGGGGGCAATCTGACTGTCACAAATAGGTGTCTGTGAAACAAGGAAAACATTATGTGACAAGAAGTTAACATTTAGACCTTCCATAAACCTGCAGTCAAGAGAGATGAAATTGTTCCTAAGTAGACACTTACATAGATAGATGTGTTTGGTTATTTTTTCAGGGAAGAACAGAAAGGTGAAAGAACAAAACCAGGAATTTTTGCCATTGTAGGATGAAGACTATTGTTACTTTTCAGCATGGAGATGTCCTCTGTAGAAATACAATCTTCAATAGTATTTTGTCAAACACTAAGCTTACCCAATCTCAACTGCAAACCCAAGAGAAAGATGAAAGAAAAGTAAGACAGAAGTGTAAAGAAAAAAAAAGTGTAAGTGTATGACTGAAACAAATTACCACATAATGAATCAAATTGCTCATTTTTAATAAAAGATCTATTTATGGAATTCTGGGTATCTTTTCAGGAAAGCTAAGCAATTTTAAAAATGGCATTTTTTTTTTTAAAGAGTCAATAGGGCTCTGGCAAGGAAATGGTTAACCTGAAGATATGAAGCAATGTAGAAGAATTCAGAAGCAACCAAATCACTGGAAAAAGTGAGGGTTTTTTTGTTCATTATAAAGGGACATAAATTTAGCCTCCAACCCACAATCCCCTCCTATCCCCTAACTTCCCCAGAATCCTGCACAGCCCATAGAAGGTGGAAAGTGTGCCAAAACAAACAGTGTGAGCTCTGCTCTGTGGATGGAGGGTGGAACAAGGTCTGGGTGGAAAGGAGTGTGACTGGCAGGCAAACGAATGGAACCACTTTAGAGCAAGGCCACAAAATGGAGACTAAATAATCCGCTGATTTCCAGACTTCACGGAAAATGGTTATGCTTAGGGAAATCACACAAGAGATTCCCAACTCATTTCAGAAAGCAAAAACAGAAAGGATGGGAGAAAATGAAACAAAGCAAACATACCTGCTCTTTTATCTGTCTTTAATTTAATCATAAAATACCCCCCTCCCTCTTCTCTTCTCCCAACAACCCTGGAACAGAACAGCAAACTGGCAGCAGCTCAGGTGAAAGACTTCAGCCTCCCAGCTACAAAGGGGGAGATAGCAGACAATGGAACTGGTGATTCATTACAAAAGAATACACTCCACAGCGGCCTGCTGCCACATGGACTCACAGCACTATTTAAAGGAACAGCACTCCCTTTCCAAACTCCCTTTTCTTAACACCTTCCCTCCTCTGGATTCTGATGGAAAACAGATTTTGAAGAAAATGCCAGCAAAGCACTTAGCTGTCCAAGAAAGGGAGGGCTCTGTCTGTGCTTCGTAGGAGCTGGCAATGTTATGCCATTGTAGAGCACAAAAATCTGCATTCACATCCCTACTGTAACATCTTTCCTCTTTACCTAAAGCAGTTTACCTCAACAATAAATAGTATAACCAAGTTTGTGTCATTTTTCTTAAATTAGGGGAAAAAATAATTTTTTCAATTTTATTTTTTCTCATTTGGTTCTTGTATGATTTTTTTTTTCTAACAAAAACAACAACTCTACTTTGTTATTTTCATACACGGGAAACACAGTATTCCTGAGCCTGTAAACCAAATTAAGATGGGACATCAATAAAAAATTCCTGCAACTACACACATGAATAAAAGATCAAAAGTTATTCTTTAGAATATCACATAAGCATTTCTGGTTACCAGATTAAGTTTGTCATCAAATGGCCAAGCACTTCTTATTTTTGGTAAATGACGGGGAAATTTGCTAATTACAAGAAAAAAGCTCATCTAAAGCTACAGCATATTTAATAGCTGAGCATCCTCTGGCCAAATACCAATGTGGAACTAATAATGGACGATGAGAGTATCATCACCAGAAAAGCCTTCCTCTACAAACTGAGTGATGGAAATAGCAGATGTGGAAAAGGACTAGTGTGAAGATGCAAAGAACCTAGATTGTATCATAATGAAGCATATCTGTATATCTCTCATAATATTCTAGTCAGGATACTACATCCTGAAATAAAACCATTTAACTTTGATAGTCCAGCCCTAGCCAGCATAGACAGTTTATATTGAAAAAGCTATGGACAGATTTTATTATCAAGTGTTTGGATTGGGTATCTGGCCTAAAAACAGAAAGCAAAAAATGGAACAAACACTATATAACACAACTGAACAGAAACCTAAATGATACAAAAGGACAGGTAATAATTGGCCCAGCCAGTTATTTCTTTGACTGTGTTTTCTAGATTACTAATAACTGTATACTGTATTACCACAGAAAATGTATATATCAAAACAAATATGCTGGAATACTGATAATTCACAATTCTTTTTTTAACTACCAGCTGTATATTTTTTCAGCATGGGCAAAATGAGTTATTTCTTTCCTTTGGCATTCAGTACCTTCTGAGAAAATTCAATAATTTAAACTTAATTATTAGAATTCTTAACCACCAAAATATGCCCACTAATTTCTTCTACTTCATTCTTAACATTATAGTTTCCTTTAATACTGACAACTAAGGCCAAATTAAATATACATGAGCATTACATTTAGGATATATATACTTCAGCTCTCCTATAAACTAAAGGGCAATGTTCCATGAGACAGCAGAAAACTGAGTACAAAAATTCCTGGTTTAGATAACTCTCACTGGTTTAAAAGTACATATAGTGAAAACTCAAATATGTGAAGAGCCTTCAGTAAGAGCTCAGAAGGGAGCTGTTACCCTCTAATATTGTCAGTTAATGAAAATTGAATGAGAGCCCCAAGGCTCAGCAAGTAAAATCTCCAAACCAAGGAAGAGAATCAGAAATAAATAGGTAGATTTTATCCTTTGTGGAAATTTAAAAAAAGGAAACAATATTTCAAGAGACTCCCTAAGAGGTTAAGAAAGCATATGAGAACTATTTTAATAGTTTCAAGGATTTCTTGCTCATCTCTAAACTCTGAATTGGTGAAAAAATACTTCAGGAGGATTTATTCTTTGAAAATTCCTCTGAATCAGGATAGGCGTGTTTCTCTATAGGTTCCTCTCCAGCCACATACTACTGCGGGTTATTATATAACATTTTAACTGACCAGGATTCCAGTTTTGAAGATGAAGCATCTTTCCTGATAACTAGCTGCCTCTCTCACCCTCTGGCGGTGACTTGGAGAGGAAAAAAAAAAGGAGATTCAAAAAAGGGCACCCTCCTTAAAAGGAAAGCACTGTCCAGAGATGCAATTTCCCCAGTCCGAATAAAAGCCTAGAGTAAGACCCATTGAGAGCAAAGGGCTTGAATGTTCCAGCATGTAAATTATTCCCTCAGGATCAATTCCAGCCTCCTCACTCCTTCTCAACCTATATATAAAGAAAAAAAGTGTAAAGGAGCACACAGAAGGGTGAAATAGCCCTACCAGGGAATCTGTGTAGGAGCCTTCACCTTTCTATTAGTCAGGAATGACTTGCTAAAATACAGAGTAGACATTGCCTGACACACTACAGAGGGAGAGAGGGGAGGGGCGAAAGAGGTAGGGGAAGAGAGAGATCTTCCATTTCCTACTCCCTCTCCTTCCAGTGTCTTTTAAAGCTGGGTAATTGTCATTTATACATCCAGGTTTGTTCCCCTGTCAGGAGAGCTCTACCTGCCTAGGCTACCTGCCTCTACCTGGATGCTCCTATGGGTGCCTACCAAAAGCATTCTTTGCCCAGTAACAAAGCCATGGAAATGCAGTATTTTTCTCCCTAACCTTCAATAAGCCCTTTGCAGAGAAGGCAGCAAAACTGCAATTCCATAGCCAATCCTGAGAAGCCATAGTGAATCAGGAATCAGATTTCCCTATAACACACATTCTTTTGCAATTCTTAAAAGGAAGTCATTCCCTCTCCCCCCCCCCTTTTTTTTTTTGGCAGTCTCTCTTCCTACCTCTGCAGTCTTTCTCTCCCTCCCTCTTCTCAGAACCAAGACAAAGAGGTAGACAAATCCCCACCGGGTCTTCCTGAGCTACAGCTGCACAGTACAGGAAACAGGAATCTGCTATGGAGCTGGGGGGGGGGGGGCCGGGGGGAGGATGGATACACAGCACACACATACGCGCTCGCAGACACAGACTAACACTTCAGCTGATAACAATACATCTGGCCTTTTAAGAAAACAACGCTAGTTAAAACTCTGCTGGCTATACTCTACCCCTAAACCTCCACTCAGATCCCAGAGACAGAAAAGAAACATGCCGAGGAAGCTCAGATCTTACCTGAGTTACCATTTTCTTTTTCTCCATAAACCAAACGGAACAGATGAGCAACCGTTCAAAGCTGCCTTGCTGGGGCACACCTCCACGGCTCTCTTTTACACCCCTCCCCCCCGGCTAGCTAAAGGTGAGAAATTGACGGTCCTTTGCACCGTTTTCTTTCTTTTTCCTTTCTAGTGTTTCTTTCTTTCTTTTCTCTTCCTCTCTGGCAGTCTCTCCCCCTCCTCCTTTCTCCAGCTCCCTCCCATATCTCAGGCAGATGGCTGAAGGAAGCCCCACCCCTGAATGCCTAAGGTAATTAATCAGAGCAGAGCCCCACCTCTTCCTCCTCCCCCACCCCCAGCTCCTCCCAGCAGGCTGACAGCTCCCAACTCCAGAAGCCAGACTGCTGGAGAGTGGCAGATTGGTGTGTGCTGTGCCACGCATGTGTGTGTTTGCGTGTGTGTCTCTGTGTCTGTGTGTGCACATGTGTAGAGGGGTACGGGAGTGTCTGTAGGGGGAAAGAAGAGCAGATTGAGGAAGGGGCAGTTGCCATGTGCTGGCATATTTTAAGGATGTGATGGTAACATTAATTACACGGCACTGGAAGCATTCCTTGTAATTTACAGCTAATACAAAGTTAAGAGATTATGGCCATAATAATAAATAAGCGCTGATAAAAAATTATCTTTAACAGTCTTTCACCCATGTGCAGTTTAAAAATGCAGCAGATTAAATGAAAGGTGTGATTCAAAAAGCTGTTCAGTGAGTGCTAACAGAAAGGTTTTCAAGGACAGGAATATGCAAGGGTCTGCTCCTATTAGAAGGCCGAATCAGCCTAATGAGGGCACAGGACTAAAAGAGAGAAGGAACACAATTTATTAAGTAACTATTTTTTTCTGCTGTGAAAACCCTGGGGATTCTGAAAAAGGTGTCATTACACAGATGACCGCTGAAGAAACTTAAGGTATATACAAAACTGCTTAAAACTTCAGCTTCATTAAATATTTTAGTTCCTGGCCTCTGTGTTTCAGCCTCCAGTGACAGAAACAAGTCCTTTCTTATGTATACACTGGCACCGGTGTCATTACTGTAAACAGTAACTGTTACTATAGAGGGCTATAAATACAGAGTGTGTAACAGAATATTTATTAAACACAAGAGCTTTTTTTTTTTTAAGTTCTCTTATTAAAAATGTGGTTCAGTCCCAAAGTTCTGGTCTGATTCTGTACTTTACAAGTGATCTTGGGAATGTCTTTGATTTCTGAATATAAATTTAATAATCTCCCTTCTTTTCCTATTTAAGACTCCAATGAAATTATATGTTTGATGAGTTTATAATTTTTGCAATTTTCTCAAAAATATTCTGATGAGCTTTTTAAATATTCTGATGAAAATATGTATTATGCTAATACCTCCCATAGACTGACTATGCAAAGATAAAAAGTATTAATATTATGCTAACAGCTCCCATAGACTATCTATGCAAAGATAAAAATGATTAAGTTGTTTTAAAAATAAATACACAAAAAACTATAACTGAAAATCAGTAGCCACAATTAGAACCCAGTTCTTTGAGGGCTGTGATGGCATGTAGAATCAGTCTTTTTATTATGCACAGATAACAATGTTGGCTGGTATTTGAACAAATGCACCATCATTATGTTCTCCTCTAAATTTATAATCTTTTTTGGGGGGGAGTGGGCAGTAGTCAAATTTGAACTCGGATTCTAGCATGCCCCTGGCTTGCTTACTCAGCTGGCACTCTATTACTTGAGCCATGCCTCCAGCCATGCTTTTTGCTGGTTATTTTGGAGATAAGAGTATAGTGAATTTTTTCTGCCCAGGTTGGCTTCCAACTGCAATTTTCTGGATCTAGGCCACCTGAGCAGTTAGGATTACAGGCATGAGCCACTAGCGCCTGGCTAGCTTTGGCTAACTACAGAGTTTCAAGTCAGCCTGGCATACATATTGATACCCTGTCTCAAAAATCAAAACAAGAACCAGGCTTTGCACATGCTTGTAATCCCAGTGCTTGGGAAACTGGACAAAACAGTACAGAGTTCCAGGCCATATTGAGACACATAGTGAATTTCAGACCAGAGCTACATGGCAAAGAAACAAAATGAACAAACAACCAAAAAAAAAAAAAAAAAAAGATGAGTTTAAGAGATATTAGTATACATAAAACTATTTTCAGGGGAAAAAAAAAACCTATAAATCTTACTCATGGCATAAATTTGCTTTCACTTCTAATTCAATAGACCTGTACATCAATGTATTCCATTCATCAAACCCACTAGGCCACTGTATTTTATTAGTCAAGCACCAAGTTACCTTGATACTTGGGGGTGAGTGAGGCCTCCAGATATCATGGCAAGAGACAGAGTCTCGAGGGGATTTGATTTTTTTAAATTTATTTTTATATATATTTTTTATTGTAGAAATATTGTACAGAGGGGTTACAGTTACATGAGTGGGGTGTGCTTTTTAATATAAGGCAAAAGAAGGATTCTCACTCTTCTGTATAACTACTATAAGCCAATAAAAAAAAAAGTCTAGGACTGGGTAGGATAAACATATCATTGGGTTTTGGATTATTGCTTCATTTTATACTTAGGACCAATATTTTACATTGAAAATAACAAGTACATTTTTATGCCTTTAATATATATTTTCAATATGTTTATATTGTACTATGAATAATAAACATTCATTTCCATAAGAAAAAGATGGCCTATTAAAAAATGAACTATTTTTATAAACACCAAGTAACAAGGTCCATAATGAGCACCAGACAATATTTTGAAGTGTGTCCTGACTTTAAACTCTGGCATTACAGAGGACAGTTTGCTCCCAGGTGTCCCCAAGAGAGAAGAGCAACTGAACAGCCTGAGTCTGACCCTGCGAAACAACTGTACCCTGGTGGCTGAATGTCCCCAGTAATGTACCAAGAGAAACTTCTTTCAGGGTCTCTCCTTTCCTCCCTTCCCTTCCCTTCCTCTTTTAGTCTCTCCTTCCTTTCCTTCCCTTTTCTCCAATTTCCGTTACTATGTTTGGTTCCTCAGGTTTGGGCCACACAGGACTTGCCTTTCTAGTGGGAGAGGTGGGATACCTAGATCCATCCAAGGCTGTTTCCAAAGGGCAAAAGCCCATTCCTCACACCAGAACCTGGGACTGTGATCAGAAATGACAATGATTTCCAGGTGGGCCAAACCCACGTTTGTCCTCCACAATTGCCAAAAAGTTCATTTTACCTGGTTGGATCAGGTTTACACAGTTGAGTCCAAAAGGCTTTGCAAAAGTTTTTGGATTTATTGACAGGTGCTATGCTGTTTTGTCTATCTAAATATTTTAATTTTCAGGACATAAATGAAGGAAAGGGGCATTTTCTGCTAGTTATTTTCCTCAGTGTTTCATGTAACCTTTTAGAATCCCAGATTCCTTTCCCAGACTACTTAACTGAAATTTGTCTTATTGAGTTACCAAAGACCTCCAAATGGTAGCTAAATTCAATGGTCATTTTATATATTTGATTTATCTGTGGCATTTGCTAGCCTCTCTTTTAGGGAACTCTCAGTGTTAAGCTTCAAATGATAGTCTTTACTGATTTTTTTCTTTCTCTGTTCACTCCATTCTCCATCTTCCCTTACTTCCTCCTCTTCCTCCTTCTGAATGTTGGTAATGTATGAGGTGCCATTGTTACAACTCTTTTTATTGCATCCCTTAAGTTTTCCACCCAACGTATACAGTAGCACACACAAATGTGTGTGTGTGTGTGTGTGTGTGTGTGTGTGTGTGTGTGTGTGTGTGTGTGTGTGTGTGAAATGAAAAGGATTCATAGTATCCAGCTGGTTCTTAGAGGGGTCCAAACCACACAGGCAAGCAGCAGCACCACATTCAAACTCACAAGTAATGGGTTCCTCATTCTTTCTCAACACTCTATCAAGTCAGAAACAAGTCCTATGATTTCTCTGGATCTGCTCTATCTTTCCATATCTATAACCATAGATTTAGTCTGAGTTCTTTACCCTGTATAGTTCCTTGTTGATTCTTGTCTCCAGTCTCTCTTCTCATGCAAGTTTCTTGCTATTGCCAGTGATCTTTGTGAGCACAAAATTGACCATTACAATTCCTGGTTAATATCCTCAACTGCTTCCCACACCTTAGAAGGAGGAAAAGCCCTAACTCTTGAACAAGAAGGTAAAACAATCTGTTTCAGAGTATCTGTCACACTGACAGACTGTAATTACTCTTCAACAGAACCATGTTTCCGTAGTGCCTTCAGTATAGTCTGCTATAAGCTGTCCTCTAAAGCCTTAGGTCCTCTAACTCAAAAAAACTTTTCCTGACCTTAATGGCTCCCATGTCTGAGTTAGGCATCTCTTATTTGTGTGCATAATTTATTTACCTTAGCAAGCAATACACAGGACAGAACCTTTGGAATTATTATTTCTGCATAAATGACTAGTTTCTGAGCATTCTGAGGGTAGAAATCATGTTATGTCATACCCAGTTCTGAACCTAGTGCTTGAATACACCATAAGTGAAAAACATGTTGTCTGAGATGAGTAACAATGCTTTGTTCTCTATCTCTAGACATTATTAGGCATACATGAATATAAGAATGCAGAATGCCTAAGTAGTTTTTATCAAGATACTATAAAGCACTCTTCCTTTTATGAACAAAGTTATACATTTACTTCAGTATCTTCTAGAAAGCTGAAGTGCATATAAAAAGATAAAATTGGAGAAAGGCTTAATTTTCAACTTTATTAGAATAGTTCAGATTCTAGACAGACTAATACACACTAATTAAAAAATCACTTCAATGCTTTTGCTCTTCATAATTTTATAGTTGTGACTCAACTTCCTCACCTTCCACCCACATGTCAGCAATGCTATAAAAGCAGATCCAAGAGTCCCTTGTAGAGGCAGGGCTCACTCATACTTTCCCAGGCTGCCTATCTCACCCAAGTGAAAAGGGACAGCATTTCCTGTGCTAATAAAAACTTGGTAGCATAAATCTCTTCATAACATGCCTCCATACAATAATGCTAATAAAGTCTAAGTAACAATGTACACTTTCCAGAGGAGATTATATATGGCCCTGTCCCCAAGAAGCATCTCTAAACTGTACTACTTGTAATATCATTTGCCCCAACATTCTCTTTTAATAGAAGTAAAGCTAAATAAGAGCTAATGCTACTGCAGCTTCTTTTTCTCTGGTTTAGGCAGGGTTCACTTATACAGATGACCTATTCCTTTCCCAGAAAAAAGGGTGAGAGTAGATTTAAAAATCAGCTTTTAAACCTTGCATGTTTCTTTCTCTTGCTCTCTTTCTTGCCCCCTCCCTCTTTCTCTCTCTCTCCTCATGTTTACTTCTGGTTTCCCAAAATCTAACATTTAGAACAAGATCAAAAGTAATAAATACTAATAGTGGAGAAATCAAAAATATTATTTGATTAAATATTATTTGATTAAAGCCAGCTTTAGATTACTCAAGTTTCTAGACAAATACTAAAAGGATATGATATGGACAAATGTGTCAAAACTGGATTATTTTAAAAAATGAGTTGGGTGGTGATGGCTTACATCTGTAATCATGGTTACTTAGGAGGCTGAGAGTTAGAGGATTGCAGTTTGAAACCAGTTCAGGCTAAAATTTTTGTAAGATTCTCTTCTCTCCTATAGATGGTATAGTGGCATGCACCTGTCATTCCAAGATATACTGGAGGTTAAGATTGGGAGAACTACAGATCCAGACTTGGGTAGAAAAGTCTTTAAGGCTCCATTTCTATGGAAGGAACCTGGGTGTCTGTAATTCTAGCAATGATGGGAAGCCTAAAGCATATGGATGGTAGCTCAAATGTTCACCTGGGTGGGAAGAGAGACTCTACCTTAAAAATAATGAACAAAAAACAGGGCTGGAGGCATGGCTCAAGCGGTAGAGTATTAGCCTAGTGAGCACAAGGTCCTGAATTCACATCCCAGTGCTGTTGGAAAAGAGCCTGGCCTGTAATATCAGCATACTCGGGAGAACCTGGCCTGTAATACCAGCATACTCAGGAGAACCAAGGCTGAAGAAGGAGAAGGAGAAGGAGGATAGAGAAGGATAAGGAAGGGGAGGGGATAAGAGATGATTAATCGTGAAGGGCTAAGGTGTGGGTCAAGTTATAGAGAGCCCATCTAGTAAGTACAAGGCTGAGTTCAAACCTGAGTACCCCAACAAAAACAAGTAACTTGTAAAAACTAAACTGTTCAGCAAAGGAAGGGGTGACACTGTCTAATAAAAAATATACTCTTTACCTGACTTATGTGACTGTAACCTCCCTGTAATCACCTAAATGTGTTATTATAAATAGTGACAATAATAAATTAAAATAAAACTAAACTGTGATATTTTTCTAATACCATGTTTGTTATTACTGGATACTTTTCTGGCTTGCTCTTCACTGTGTCTTTGTCCCTGGCATAGTACCTGGTACATGGAAGGTGCTTTAAAAATGTGGAATAATAAAATATTTCAAAATGAGAAATTAAAGCCATAGACACATAGAAAATAAAGCCATATGTATATATCTATCTTGAGACCACCTCCCCCTGAAGAACTTAATGGCATTTTCTCCAGCATTTTGCTAAGCATACCTCAGTACCTTTTAGAAAAGAAATTTGTCTCAATCTTCCAGAAACCTAATCTCTGGAAGCAGTCCTTAGCTGTCCTAAACCCTCAAATCAGTACACTTAGTTACATCTCCAAATTTTAGACCCCATTCATCTTTCTCCAACTGCCCCAATGTCCTGTGGGGGACAGGTTAAAGAGTCTTAGTGTGATAATAAACAATACCTCTAATTTGCAACAATAGTTAAATTTTATTCAGGTAGTCAGGAATAATATGTTTAATCTAAGTATCTGTTAAGAAACATTTTCTCAAATATTTTTCCTAGACAGGGAGAGTATACTTGATGCCTTTTAAATTATGCCTAACTGGCCCCTATATGCCCATATTTTAAACAAATTTGGTCTAGATTGGGTTCTGCAAAGAGTATAACTAATAAATCCCAATGACAACTCTTAAAGCAGATGTAATTTTAATAACAGTAAGGAAAATGAAAGGTCAAGTACATGGAATACTTTATTGGCTTGTTGAAAACAACTCACTTTGTTTTGTTATCTCAACACTAATAATTCTAGAAATACTCAATAAAACATAGGTGCAAATCCTCTAGTGCTCTTCAAGCATTTCCAATTGCATAATTCATTGGTGGTGTATAACCTCGAGTATTGTGTAACATATATAAGAATATACTTATGTGTAACATATATGTATAATGCATAATGTATATTCTTATTATGTCTATATACTATATAGTCTTATATGTGTACATATGTTCTTGTATATACTTATTCTGGGTAATAAGTATACTTGTATATTTAGTTATAACTATAAAGTTAAAAAGATCATTTTATAATCACAGATAAAATAGTTATATTAGTAAATAACCATCTATTACTCATTTACAAGTTCACTGAAAGTAAACTGAAACTAACAGAATAAATAAGGTTATAAAATATATTTGGATTCTTCAATTTGAAGTTGTTTTCAGTTTTTAGGACTAGGGGAGTAACTCAAGGGGTATAGCACCTTCTTCCTAGCAAATGCAAGGTCCTGAGTTCAAACACAGTACCATCACCAATAAACAAAAAAAAACTAAAATTATTTTTAATCCCATTAATTTGTTGATGTAGTAGAATAAGGAATATGCCCTTCAACTTTCAATATTCCATTTCTCTTCCTTTATTTCTAAGTTACCTTAATTTCAGATAGAATAAATCTACTAAAATGGCCCAAAGCCAGCAAAGTATAGTTTCAAACTGAGTATTATTACATTTTCTCAGTAGTAAATCTTAATGGCTAGTGGATTTTGGATGGCCAATTCATCTTATTATGAGTGAATGAATGAAATCTCACTGCAAAAGACTTTATCAAACCATCTCATGATTTCTGAACAGTAATTCCTTTGTTGCTAGATGTGCTGGAGATGAAACCCAGGGCCTCATGCATGCTAGCTAAGCACTGAGCTCTCTTTGAACTCTCTTTAATCTTCTCTGCACTTTTTAAAGGAGAGTGATAGATTTTTCTATCTGAAAAAATTCATTTATAATACTGTAGTTATTTTTTCACAAGTCCTCCAATATTTCAGTTTTCTTAGGATACTTACTTTTTCAACTTTTCCCTTGGACAATTTTATGTGTGTTACAGGTAGCTAGGCTGGGTTTCAGAAACTTAACTTTTCACAGATGTTTCTTGTCAAAAGTCTTCCAATACTTACTTGTAACAAAGATTTGTTTCTAATCTAGTCTCCATACTTTTAGCCTTAAGCTGTCAAAAAGACTAATCTACTATCTTATGTCAGCAAAGAAATAGTCCCTAAATAAAATCCACAAATATATCAAAATCTTATCATGGATGGGTGAGAATGACAGAAGGGGTGATATTGATCAAGATGCATTGTACTCATAACTTGAGAAGTGAATTAAAACCTCTTTGTACAACTATATAAAGATAATGAAAAAAACCTTATTATAGTAAATGTAATAAACACAATTTGAATAATAAAAATAATAAAAAAATTGGATAGATAGTTCATATACAACCCAAGTGTTAGAATATACAGAAACACACAACTGCAAACCCTCCCACTGGATTCCAGTCCTGGTAGCTTGAATGAGAATTGTGAGTTTATTCTGGAGATTTTATCCAACAGGTCCAGTTCAAAATACATTGGTTCGGTCTCTAGGCTCCATATTACTAATAAGATGTACTCATTTGTCATTTCTTTTAACTTTATACTTTCTTATTCAACCTGCAACTTAGAAGCAACTTACTAGAAAAATAGCCACTTGAAAGAAAAAAGACTAATGAAGGATCATGGAGCATACACACAAAAAACTGAGAGATCAATTGGTATTTATAATCCAGAATTGTATGAATTTTTATTTTCCTACTGTAGGTTTCAGCACATTCAATTAATATTTCAAAGAACTGACCACTTCATATTGTTGGACAATGAAGTTATGTGGGCAGAAATATGGGGGTGATTACCAAAACTGGAACCAGAATCCAAGACCCTTCTGCCTACTTACTATATTGCTATTAATTTAAAGGCAAATGGGTACTCTGAAATGTACTTGATAATGGCCTAACAGTGGGTTCTGGGCTTCAACAAGTTGATAATTAAAATATTACTAATTCCATCCCCAAATAATGTGTTAGACTAAAAATAGTCTAAAATAGTCTAAGCATGGGAAAAATGATCTTTATCATATATTACCTTTCTGAAAAATATGGCAACATTTGTAAACTATGATTTGTGCCTGTCATCTGACCCTAAAGAGACCAAAAATTTACTATAACATGGTGGCTTTATTATGTTACATTTATATTGCCCAGCCCATCCTGCTTAACACACACACACACACACACACACACACACACCACACACGCGCGCGCGCGTACACACACACACACGCACGCACACACACCCTCTGAAGTTTCAAAACTTTAGACTGAAAACTAACCATTTGTTGGTTACCAACAGTATAAAATTCAAACCTGCTACAGCAAACTAGCTTCTTAAGTCTTAAGACATCTATACTTTGACTGACACCAGGTCAATTGATAGAAAGCCCACAAACATTTCATTCCACCATAAAACTTTCACAGCAATCAAACAGTAGTTAGAAAACAAATGGTAAATGTTAGCTTACCTGGACAACAGGATACTGATAATCCATACAATATACACCATACATAGCAAAGGAATAAAGCAGTTTTGGATATGGACAACACAAAAAGTAGCTAAGAGTTTGCCTTGTTTGATCTGGCTATCCTGTCCAAAGAAATTAGGAGCACTAAAAAAAACCTTTGGCTGACTTCCAGTCTACGAAGATAGGTACACTGGTTAAGCTGGTCAAGTTAAGAGCAAGCCTCCACCCCAGCAGCATTCATTAACAGAGATGTTCAGGGAAAAGCAAAAAGCTCCAACTGAGTTAGGAGTTTCAGACTGGAAACTACACTAAAGATTTGTTCTTTCTCTTGGCCTTAAACTGCCAACCCCACCAGAAATTCAAGAGGCAGAAAATGACAGCCAGGGAAGAGATCATGGGATCCTTAAAGTGACACACAAAAACGGTAGGAATTATGAGGTCTCCAGGAGGCAAAATAGTATGTATGTCCCAGGCTTTAAATGCGTCAGAGGGAACACTATAACCCAGGATTTGGAAAGGCAGATGGGACTGGTATTTCTCTGTTCCTTCTTGGGTAGGAATACGCATGCGTCTGTACACATATATTCTCTCTCTCTCTCTCTTTTTCTCTCTCTCTCTCACTGTCTCCGTCATAGACAGGTGTTGGGATTAACAGCATAAAACCCTTCTGCCATGGAAAAGAATGGGAGAAAAAAAAGTCACACTAATACATGCAGTAAAAGGATCTCTTTCATGACACTGTATGTTTTTGATTCAGCTAACACCCCCTCACTGTGCTTTAACAGAAGCAAGGACAGCTGGCAGGATCAGCACTAGAAAAGAGGAAGGTGGCCCCACTCCGAGGCAACATGAGTCCACTGGAGGCCTGTAGATATGCAGGCTACAAGCTCTCAGCTGTTCCAGTCAAACTTGGAGGGATTAACTCTGGCTGCCTGTAAGAAGGTGGGGGTGGAAAGGTCTTTTCAGAGAAGCCAGTTGCTTTCCCCGTTTTAGGCATCTGCTAAACCCACACTGCCATTATCTACAAACACACATGTATACACATATTTCTATAACTGACTGATGTTAAGAGCAGTAACAAATGTGGACAGGTGTGGGGTTAGCCTGACAATGTACAGGAGGTTAAAGAATCAGCTTTCAGAGCCTAAATCCCATCTAAAATTAGGGAATACTCCTTAGAAAAGAAGACAGAGTGAGCAGAGTGAAGTAAGTGGGTTATGAAGAGGCACATTAGTTGTAACAATTGCTTTTAAGAAATCCCTCTTGTAGGACAAAATGTAAAATGATAATTCTAAATTTGTTTCAGAGACTATGCCTGCCTAATCTTGAAGAACCAGCTATGTTACCACATGCCTTCATAGGATTAAACACAGCAACTGTGAGGACATCTGTAGAGTGTAAGAGTTACCAAGCCACCAGTTCCTGGTTGTCTACAGTGTAACTTTTCTCCTTTTATGGTCACTGAAACTTATTTAAGATTCTTCAGAAGAAAAAAAAATAATGGTTGAAATAGCTTTAGCACATTTAAGGATAGTGCCCTAGGTTAAACATTTACTGTAAAATCAGTTCTAAGTGACTAAGAGGATCTTACAGAATGCTAGATTATCTTCAGATTGCTGGTCCTGATTCTTTATATCTTATACATAAGGAACAAAAATAAATTAGCCAGGCACTGGTGGTTCATGCTTGTAATCCGAGCTACTCAGAAGGCTGAAATATGAGGATTGTGGGCCAAAGCTAGCCTGAACAGGAAAGTCCACTGAGACTCCAATTAACCACAAAAAAGCTGGAAGTGGAACTCTGTTTCAAGTGGTAGAGCACTGGCCTTGAGCAAAAAAGCTGAAGGACTGTGTCCAGGCCATGAGTTCAAGCCCTAGCATAGCATTAATGGTCATACACATGTAAACCAGTATCTTAAATCACTATCAAGTCTTCTAAGATTCTTTTGAGATGCTTTATAAACTACAGAAGGACTATAATAATGAACTATGGTTGACAATATTAAATCTTCATTTAGTACCTTAAAACTAAGTTTAATATCTGGTAAATTACAGAAGATGAAATTCAAAACTGGTATAGTATGTAAGATGACAAACCACAACTCAAACTCTAAAATAAATGAATTAATTTAGGCCTGAAAGCAGCCCCCAAATATGTTGAGTAGGACATGAGTCTATTTCTAAAGATACACACACACATACACATAGCTGATGTATTAAGTGAAAAACTCATGCATACACATGATGAACTAATATGATGTATTAAGTGAAAAAGCCAAAAGTGAAATAATATGTGAATAAAATTTATTTACAAATAAAATTATATGGGAGTATCCATGTATACATCTAAGTATATGACAATCTATAAGTTATGCATTAAATTGGTAAGCTTGTAAATCACTTATGTATAAATATACATATATAACTTGCTATATGACAAATACAAATAATATGCTATATATACTGTATATCTTAATGTATGCCACATGTACATATATGTATATAAATATATATGTGTATACATACACACACATATATATATACTCACATACATATTACATACATACACACACACACACACACACACACACACACACACACACACACACACACACACACACACACACACTCACAGAGGATCTCTCTTTTCTATGTCCCTTTTCTCTCCTCCAAAGTATAATCAGTGGCCAGGTACCAGTGGCTCATGTCTGTATTCCTAGCTACTCAGGAGGCTGAGATTGGAAGATTTTGATCTGAAGTCAGCCATGGCAGGGAAATCCATGGGACTCTTTATCTCCAATTAATTTACAAGAAGATGGAAGTGGAGCTGTGGCTTAAGAGGTAGAATGCTAGCCTTGAGCAAAAAAATTTAGGGACAGCACCTGGGCCCTAAGTTCAAGCCCCAGGACTGCACCAAAAAAAAAAAAAAAAAAAAAAGATTACATTTTCAAGAGACAAAATGGGGAGATGATCTGGTTTTCACTTAAAGCTTTAGCTATATTATAATTTCTTCTCTGTCTCTGTCTGTCTGTCTGTCTGTCTGTCTGTCTGTCTCTCTCTCTCTCTCTCTCTCACACACACACACACACACACACACACACACACACACACAAAGGCAATTGTTACTCTTACAATTTTTACAATTTATCTTGTTAAAACCTCAAGGGAACCAAAACAGATTTTCCTTTCAGTAGAAGCACTTTAAGAATTAGGGCTGGGAAGGTAGCTCAGTGGTAGAGTGCTTGCCTTACATGCATGAGACCCTCGGTTTGATTACTCAGCACCACACAGGCAGAAAAAGCCGAAAGTGTAACTATGGCTCAAGTGGTAGAGCACTACTTGAGCTGAAGAGCTGAGGGACAGCACCTAGGCTTGGAGTTGAGGCCCCATGATGGACCAAAAAAAAAAAAAAAAAAAAAATTAACACTAGGCTAGGAGCTCAAGTGACAGAGCCCTGCCTTAGCAAGTGTGAGGTCCTGAGTTCAAAACCTCAGTACCACCAAAAAATTAACAATACTCTCAATATCTAACTTAAAGAATCACATTCACTTTACCAATCATGCTGATCTAACTTGTTTAAGTCTGGAAAACATATATTAAGCAACATTAATCAAGTATCTTACTTAGGTTCTGCCTTAATCATGTCCAGGAATAGCATAAATAATCAGCCCTTCAGAAAACTGACAAAGTAATTTAATACTTAATTCCATATATAGTTCATGATCACCTTTTGCCCTCATTTTCTATAAAAATGTTTAAACTCTAATAATTTAAAGACCAATAATTTAGCCAAACCAACATGCTATGCAACACTTAGAAAAATAACAGGAAAAAAGGCTTAACTTTTCACCTGAAAGACAAAATATCCAACAAAAATCAAATTACAAATGTTAAAAAGTTATGATACCTTTCTTTCTTTTCCTGCTAGAGTTCTTGCATAGAACAGTGTTGCCTTAGTTATTGACAAGAAGAGGTTTCGTGCATAGATAAGAAGTTTAACATTATTGTTTCAGTATTTTGTGGATATAATTTCAGAAATAGAAACAGCAAATGTATTTCTACCTCCGAAATTACAACTGATTCCTTCCCTTAGAACACACAGTGTTTGTTTTATTTTTATTTTTATTTTTTTATTTTTTATTTTTTGGGTCCGGTCGTGGGGCCTGAGCGCTGTCCCTCAGCTCTTCAGCTCAAGGCTAGCGCTCTACCACTTGAGTCACAGCGCCACTTCCGTTTTTTTTTTTCTTCTGCTTATGTGGTGCTGAGGAATCGAACCCAGGGTCTCATGCATGCAAGGCAAGCGCTCTACCACTGAGCCACCTTCCCAGCCCCAGGGTTTGTTTTAGATACTATCACACTCACTCAAAAACTCCAGAAACAAAAAGACATTTTCCACAGTAAGCTCCAGAATTATTTTTTATGACAATTTACTCCATCTGAAAAAATAGACAGTCTTCAATATTATGGATGCTTTTAGCGCATTAAGGTTCTTGAGTACTGATAAGGTAGAAATACTAATGCAGAAAATAAGTTTTATGTACATTTCTATATATCTCATTACTAGAGATGTGTATGCCCATTCATTTTTCAATTGTTTCAATGCTTGGCATACCTGGAACATTACTAGAATGTTAAAATACCAAAGAAAAAATGTATTTAGACCTATAAACCAACTTGGTAGTCAAGAATGTGGTATCTAAGGTGTTACCATGACTTATGAAATAAAAGTTTTACAAGGGATAAAGTAGACAATCTATCAGGCTACAGCACACAGAGGTGATGCTGCATGTTGTCTATATCTGTATCTATAATCCTTTAAGATTTTAAGATCTTAAGGTTCATATTGGGCACTATAGTTCAGTCAAATTAACCAGAAAAGATTTGACATCCCTGTTTCTTCCATTGTATTTGTCTTTGTCTTTTCTTTTTCTTCTTCCTTCCTTCCCTCCCTCCTCCTTCTCCTCTTTCTGTCAGCCATGGGGCTTAAACTGTGGACCTTGGGCACTGCCCCTCAGCTCTTCAGCTCAAGGAGAAGTGGAGCCACAGCACCACTTCTGGATTTCTGGTGGTTTATTGTAGATAAGAGTCTCACAGAGGGGCTGGGATGGTGGCTCAGTGGTAGAGTACTTGCCTTGCATGCATGGGGCCTTGGGTTCGATTCCTAAGAACCACATAAGCAAAAAGAAAAAAGCCGGAATTGGTGCTGTGGCTCAAGTGGTAGAGCGCTAGCCTTAAGCTGAAGAGCTGAGGGACAGCGCCCAGGCCCAGAGTTCAGGCCCAAGACCGGACCAAAAAAAAAAAAAAAAAAAAGAAGAGTCTCACGGAATTTTCTGCCCGGGCTGGCTTTGAACCGCGATCCTGAGACCTCAGCCTCCTGAGTAGCTAGGATTACAGGTGTGAGCTACCAGTGACCGGCTTGTCATTTCTTTTCTTTCCCTTCTGCTATATCCTGTCAAATGTTCAAAGATTCTAGTTAGGTCTCAGGATAGAAAGTGTTAGCAAAGACTGCAAAGACTTTTGCCATAGAAAAATAAGTTCGAGGTTTTTAGTAGCAACATTCTTAGAAGGTTCCAATGGTTGCAGTATATTAGGGTAATAACTTAAGCTAAACAGATGAGGATGGGGGAGTAAGATGTTTATGAAGGCAAAAAATGAATCAGAACTGTAACCCCTCCATACATCATCCTTATAATAACAATAAAAAATTAGAAAAAATGAATTTTAAATGCCCCAAACTGAGTGACTTAGGGATTAGTAAGACTAGTCTACTTGATTGTAGGTGAACAGTGGTGAAGGACAAGGAAAATCTGCTAAAGTTACTGAGTAGAAGGGAGGGTCTAAGATATCAAGCTATGTGCTTCAGACTTTTTCTCTAAAGACTGATCAAGAAGGAAAAGTGTGCTCAAAATTAATGGTATGTGGAATGGTTCTGTTGGCTGCAGGTAAGAAAAGGGAAAAGGGGGAACAATCTGAAGGCAAGAGAGCAATTAGAAACTACTATTACAATAGTCTGTAAATTATTAATGTAAAAGCCACAGATGAACAGTAGAAATAAAGGAGGTCTAGGTATAGAAGACATAGTAAAGGCAGCACCCATAGTAAGTGGATTCTGTCCACAGGCAAAACACAGAGAGTAAATCTAAACTTAAGGTTCTAAGTCTGGTTGACAGACCGATGAAAATAACACTACCAAGGAAAGCTGAAGAATGAAGTGGCTTAAAGTTCATAGCAGAAAACAGGTAACTTGGAGTTCAAAAGTTGCAGAGAACACCCTGGAAGATTAGGCTTAGAGATGACTATCCAAAAGGAATACAGAACAAATATCCAAGGCAATCATGGAATTGAGATTTGTTTCCCATATTGATTTAGTCTACTACATTTATTGACTATCAACCATGTAATCTGGATGGATAGATGGATGGATGGATGGATCAGAATACATGGGGGTGGGGGGCAGTAGAGAGAGAGAAAGACACGGATCAAAAAGACATCAAAGGGCTGAAAATAAAACTTTAAGGAATCTTCACCTCTAGAAGGCAGAAATAGCAACAGCGCATAACAAGATTAAGCCGGATCCTGTACTAGTCACAGAAGCCAGGACACAGAGGACATCTTTTCCTTTTTTTTTTTTTCTCCAATCCTGAATTCTTCAGTGTAAGGAAGGTATTTCATAAAATGACACCAGAGATACAGAAAGGTAAAATACAGAAATACAGAAAGGTGAAAGAAAATGAAAATTTAGGGAAAAAACAATGACAAAATTTAACAAATAGAAGCTCAAAAATTTTGAGAGAGCTATAAAAGAATAGTAGCCAAATTCATAAAATCTGGGTCAAAATGAAAAAATAGATATAATGCTTGCTTGCTTTCTATTGGAATACCTCATTTTCCAAGTGGCAATAAAGTATGGAAACAACTATTTACACATTCAGCTACTCATTGTTGACTCTTTAAAGGTAAATTTCACAAATTCACAGTATTGTGGGATAGTGATACTTAGCTAAAGTCACAAACACATTTTAACCTTTACAAGGTGCATTGTCATTATCATGGTCTATAAAGCTTATGAACTCTACAAACTCAAAGGTGAATTTTTATTTTGTTTTGTTTCTTGCCTCTGTGGATTTGACTGTATTGTTTCCATACCCACTTTAGAAAGTGGGAGAAGAAAACCAGGAATATTTTATGAACAATTAATGCTTATAATAAATTGTGAAAAATTAGCAAGAGTTTTCCAGATGAATGGTGATGGTAATTTGAGGTAGTGAAATAGCATTCTAAATGCATCAAATAGCATGACATAAGCAAAACCATATTCAGGGGTTTACTGTCTGTAAAGCCAGGCAATCACAGCACTTGGGAAGTGGAAGCAAGAGGATGGCAAGTTCAAAGCCAGCTTAAGCTGCATAGTGAAATCCTGACTTAAACCTACACTCACCGCCTTTGATAAGGTGGGGGGGGGGAAACAGGCAAAGAAGTATGTCTGAGAGAGACAGAGAGACACAGAGAGAGAGAGAGAGAGACAGAGACAGAGACAGAGACAGAGACAGAGAGAAAGACAGAGGGAGAGACACAGAGAGAAACCCAATTAAAAATATCCACGTATTAGTTTTACTGGTTTTCAGGTACTACTAGAATGGTGGTTTTTTTTTTCTACTAATGGAAATACTCTAAATAATGTCTACCAGAACACTGCAAATCACACGTAAGCACAGAAACATTCCTGAACATGATACATGAGACAAAAGTATGGGCGATAAAGGGGAAACCATTGTATGGCTAAAATGCACTCTTCTGTTTAGGAGTGACAGACATGGCATGCAAATACTCTGAAGGAATCAGGATTTTTGTCACTCATGTCCTTCGTCAGTCATCATTTCCAAATCAGTACAGGATGCAAATCTCTAATCCAAATATCTCAAATCCAAAATTTTTTTGAGCACCAATGACTGGCTCAAAATGTATAAGATTTCAGAGCATTTCATTTTTCAAATCTCTGAATTAGTAATACTCAACCACTAAAATCTAGGAAAATATTTCTGAATCTAAAATACTCTGAAATCTGAAACACTTCTGGTTCCAGAGATTTTGGATAGCCATATTCAACCTGTACCACTAAAAGGTAAAGTATATCAGCTCCATAAGTGATAGGACAATTGTTATTTACTTGAAATACAGATAGGTAATATATTGAGGTAAAATCTAACTTTTAAAGCAGAAATAACCATTATAATTCTGTTACCAAAATCTGTGTATACCATTTTACATCATAAGAGTTTCCCCCTCCATAAAAAGTGTATCTCAAACTATACAACTTGCTGGTGAGAATGGGAGGGAAAAACTGGGAGGGAGGGTAGGGAGTGACACTGTCCAAAAAGAAATGTACTAATTACCTGAGTCATGTAACTATAACCCCTCTGTGCATCACCTTTGTAATAATAACTTAAAAAAACAAAAAACTGTATCTCAACTAATTCCTATTTCTGTGATAAACTTGAAATGGTCATAATATTTCATAACTTCCTCAATAAGGAAGCAGAATATCTTCTATCACCCCAATTTGGTCTTAGCCTTTTAACTTGTAACTCACACTGGCCATGAGGACATTAGCAAATGTGATACAAGGTGAGGCCTGAAGAGTGCTCCTCGCTGGGGCTGGCCCTCTCTTGCTCCTTTCTGGAACTGATACTATCCTGAATGTGAAGAATAAGATAAACCAGTTGAGCACCCCACAGACAAACCAGCCTGTCACTGTCAAATATAAAAAGTAAGGCCATCCTAGACTATCCTTTCCCAGCCATTCCAGCCCAAACTAGAAACACCCAAACTCCCAGCTCAGAATGACGAATCAATGAAACACTATTGTAAATAATTAAATGGTTTTTTTTGTTTTGTTTTGTTTTTTGTCGGTCATAGGGCCTGAACTCTGGGCCTGGGCACTGTCCCTCAGCATTGAGCTAAAGCATCACTTCTGGCCTTTTCTGCTTATGTGGTGCTGAGGAATCAAACCCAAGATCTCATGCATGCAAGGCAAGCAGTCTACCACTAAGCCACCTTCCCAGCCCCAACCATTAAATGTTACAGTTCAAATATGCCCCCTTCCAAAGGCTAATTGGTTGAAAGTTTAGTTCCAAGCTTAGGAGACTCTGACCATCTTAAAAGGTGGGGCCTTTTGAGGAAGTAGGTCACTGGGGGCTGCAGTTCACCTTGTCTTAATCCCTCCACCTCCACCTCTACCTCCTATTACCCAGAAACAGGCCCAAGGATTAGGGACTGAAACCTCTTAAACCATAAGCCAAAATTAGCCCTCCCTCTCTTAAGTTGTTTCTTTTGCTATTTATGTCACTGTGACACAAAAGTAACTATTAAACACACAAAATTTAACTGACAATCTCTAGTATAACAGTAAGATTACCTTAGGACCTATAAAATGCCTCATTTACAATAGTTTGAAATCTGTTCTACCAGTTCTTCCCTTTGTTGCTTTCTTCTTCAAAGTTGTTTGGAATATTCTTGGTTTGGGGGATTTTATATGAATTTTATAATTATTTTTTACAAAAATCTTGCTGGGATTCTGATTGAGGTTAGCTGTCACTTCTGATCCAGGTAGTTTGGGTAGAATTAACATCCAAGTATACTGAGTCTAGCAGACCATGAGCCCTGCATATCTTTAAACTTCAATGTACAGAAATTTAATGCTCTATCTGAGGTCTGTGATACTTATCAATTTTCTTGTATCCATTTGATTCCATAATATATTCCTATAAGAGATCCTGGTGCCAAGAGAGAAAAATAGATCAATAGAACATAATGCCAAGTCCAGAAATAGCTTCAGAGACGCAAAAGCGGTTCAGTGGAGAAAGAACAGTCTTTTCAACAAAAAGCATCAGAATAACTGGATATCCACACATAATAAAGTTGAACCTAAAACCATACCCATGACATATATTAATTTTAACTTAAAATAGACCATACCATCTAAAAGGATAAAACCATAAAAGATGGAACTATAAAATGTCCAGGCAGAAAACTAATATGCTTAATCAAGCAAAGATTTCTAAACTATGACACAAGGACTAGAAGCTTTATTCAGTAGTAGTGCATATATATATATATATATATACTTAGCATTTTCAAGGCTCTAGGTCCAGTACCAGAAAAATACTAAAAACAAAATTATAACAGAACAAATTAACAAATTACATTTGATTAGAAATTGCTGCTTATCAAGACACTGCAAAGACAAACACTTGTCTCTAACCACAGTAAAGAATTTGCAAAACTTATCCATAAGAAAAATACAGTCCAGTTTGAAGAGAAAAGAGAAGCTGGGTGTGTTTGTACATACCTGTAATCCCAGCACCTAGTAGGCTAAGAAAGTAATTTGGGCCAGGCTGAGCTACACAGCCAAACCCTGTGTTCCTCCAATCACTGCTCAAAAGAAAAAAGAAAAAAAAAAAAAGAAAAAGGATGAGGAAGACTTGAACACTTGGTAAATAAGTAAGCAGATAAAAAGATGTTCAATATCACTATGGACTAGGAAATTAAAACCTATTACTACTTTGCACCTATTGGAATGACTAAAATCAAGAGCTACAATGTCAAGTACAGGCTAGTCTACGGAGGAACTGAAAGTCTTACATATAGCTGAAGGCAGTTTTTGATATAGCCAACGTGGAAACAGTTTACAAATTTCTTAAGACATTATATACAACTTTCCATATGATCTACCTATTACTTTTAAGTATTTAAAAATAGAAATAAGAACATATATTCACATAGAGACTTGTACATGAACATTTATAGATTCATTATAGTCTATAAGTAGGGACAACCCAACTATTTGTCAATAGATAATGATGAACAAGCTGTGATGAACAAATGAATGTTACTTAGCAATGAAATTGAATAAACCATCAGTTTATGAAGCAACATACATGAATCTCAAAGTAATTAGGCTCAGTGAAAGAAGCCAGGTGAAAGGGTATTGATCGTATAATTTTGTTTTTTATAAAATGCTAAAAAATTGAGCCTAGGGGTGTAACTCAGAAGTGTAACAGTGTTTACCTAGGATGTACAGGGCTGTGGGTTTGATCCTCAGCATTGTAAGAACACAGTAAGTAAGTAAGTGAGCAAGCAAACTAGAAAATACAAACTAGTGTGTGGGGGGAAAGGGGGGTATGATTGGGTGGGGGGGAGGGGGGAGGCTGGGAAGGGAGGTGAAGGGTAAACAAAAGAGGAGGCTGCAATGCTTGGTAAGAAATGTATGCATTATCCTGCCAATGTAATTGTAACCCCTCTGTACAAGTATGTTCTCAAATAAAATAAAATAAAATTTAAATTAAAAAAATAAAAAATAAATAAAAAGGTACAAAAAGAAAAAAGAAAATACAAACTAGTGTACAGTGACAAAAGCGATCAGTGGAAATAAGTCAGGGAAAGGGGGTCGGGGGAGGTTGGAAGGATTACAAAGGGACAAAAGGAAGTTTTGTGAGATGATTAATCTGTCCATGATCTTGGTTGTGGTGAGGACATCATGGGTGTGTAAATATGCCAGAACAACAAACCATGTATGAGCTTTAATTGGTAGTTTATTGTATATTAACTATACCTCAATAGAACGGTTAACAAAATAATGAATTCCTAAGTGCAATGAATTTTTGAAAGGTTAGTTATTTTTGTCTAGGGGAAGGAGGAATGGTAAAGAGAAATGAGAAGAGACATAACTTTGTCTTAAAACACTACAGAGAAAGGCTTATAATAAAGAAAGATTAGGGGTATGAGGTGAATTTTTTTTCTGAAAATGACTTCATTTTCCAGCTGTTTTATGTTATTTAGCATCTCTGCCTCAAGTTCATCTCTGGAGAAAGGAGATAGTACCAGTACCTACTTAGTAGAGCCGTTGTGATGGCTGCATCACTGTAACAAGGAACCCAACATATAGTGGTTATTATAGCTAAGCGGTTACTCTGGTCATCGTTGTCATAGTCACCATCATCATCTCTAATAATTCAGAAAGAGTATTTAAAGGAAATCCAGAATTGGCTGAATTTCAAGGCCAAACCATATTTGAGGAGTGACTTTAGCAGGAAGCAGAGGTAGGTAAAGAGGTGCTGAATTGTGGGGAGTGTGAGGCTGGGACTATGGTGGGTGCCTGTATGTATACTTAGTCTAGGACAGTAAGTGTGTTGAATACAATCAAGTAAGAACAACAGGCTTGACAAAAAGGGACTACTAATGCACAAAGGAACTGAGAAAAAAAACAAGTGGTGCATGCCCAAACAAACCTCTTTATCTAATAGTACTTTTTAAAAACAATGAGAAGCATCACCCGTATTTAATGTAAAAAGCTAACTGAAAGGGAGACCATGGTGTCTTGAAGGTGACTGCATCTCTTCTTAAATCTTGTTCACCATCCTCCAGCATTTAAGGGCACCTGACTCTTAATCCTTCTGGGGACAGGGGCACTCTGATAGCAGCTCTGCAGCAGTGTGGGAATCCTTGGGTTGGCACCAACCCCTTGCTCTATTCAGACCTGTAATCTCTTCTGACTTTGATTTAATACAGCAATTACGGGTAATATGGTTTGAAGGAGATAAATGCCCAGTGTAGCTGGCTGTCACTTATTCTGCTCATGGTACAAGAACATTTTAAAATGAAAATTCCCTTTATGATAAAGAAGCTGCTTCACTGAGTGTTTCTGTACAGTCCTGATATGAAGCTTCACCCAAAGAGGATTAGAAATCAAAGTTGCCCCTCCTTACTTCTGGCAAAGCATGCATCTATATACCTAGAGTTCCTTTACCCCTAGGTTTTCCCATTTATTTAATTATATTCTGCTAACTTCTTTCTACTTTACAAGATTACAGTGTCAGTACTAGACAGTTTGGTTAATGAAGATTCATTTTTCCTTGTGGCAAGGAAATTCCCTTTTAAATAAATATGCAAGCCAGGTGCCAGTGGCTCACACCTGTAATCCTAGCTACTCAGGAAACTGAGATCTGAGGATCGTGGTTCAATGCCAGCCCAGGAAAGGCAACTCTGTGAGACTCTTATCTCCAATAAAATTACTAGAAAACTGGAAGTGGCGCTGTGGCTCAAGTGGTAGAGCACTAGCCTTAAGCTGAAGAGCTGAGGGACAGCACCCAGGCCCAGAGTTCAAGCTCCATGACAAAAATAAATAAATAAATATGCAAAGTAAACACTCAAAAACATGCATAACAAGTGTCATTGTCAGGGGCCTCACCAGTAATAACAGCACTTAGGGAGCTGAGGCAGAAGAATGCAAGTTAGAAACTAGCCTGCTACTCAGTGAGACCCTGCTTCCCACAAAAGACGATTCAATTCATTGAGGGTAAAAACATAGCTGAGTATGAAATACCAAAAAATAAGGCCAGTTTCATTTTAACTCATAATCAGTAGTTTACTATTCTTTTATGTCTAGAAATCGGAATAACTGAATCAAAGTAAAATAAACATGTAGGAATTAATAGTGTCTGCCAGGGATCTCCCCTCTCCCCCAGGACATAGAGCCATCAATTATATCATGGTATAGCAATATAAAGGAGTCTGCATTAGGCACTTCACGTCAGAGCAATATGATGCTGCCAAGCTAAACAACAATAGTAACAACTACAGGGAAAACAATCACAAAGACTTCAAAAGACTTCAAAAGAGACCATCTCATATAGGTTTACTGGTCAGAAATCAATCAATTTTGATATGAACATAAATGTTCCTACCCCTAAAAGTAGAAATAAAAAAAATTTATGTAACCCAGGATTTATCATTTTGATTGCCTGAATGGTCAATGATAATTAGCCTTTGAAATAACACACACACACACACACACACACACACACACACACACACACACACACACACACACACACACACACACACACACACACACACACACACACACACACACACACACACACACACGTGTCTCAATCAGTTATATTCTGGAAAGCAGAAGCAAAAGCCCCAAAACTAAGTGTGTAATTTCTTGCCCAATGCAATTTCAGAGTTATGGTCAAAAGTTAAGAACTGATTTTCTGGTCCACTAGAGGAGACTGAGTAATTCAACTAGCATTTTTTCACTAAGAACCTATAAAATCAAATAACATCCTATTTTCAGAAAAGTGCCATGTGCCTTCTTCACAACATTAAAACTAGATTCCCTCTCAGAAGACCTTCCCAATACTTACTTTAATCTCAGTTATAATATTACAGAACTACCATATGTGGGGGTTGAAGTAAAACAAACAAAGAAAAAAAATATGGTTGGGAGACTCTTATCTTAACCAATGGCTAGGTACAATGGTGTAGGCCTGTCATCTCAAGCTATGAGGGAAGCACAGCCACTGAGTGTAGTGGCAAGCCCCTTAAACCAGCCAATGGGGGAATCACAAACAGGAGGACTGCAGTCCAGGCAGGCCCAGTCATAAAGTGAGATGCTATGTCAAAAATAATAAACACAAATAAGGGCTGAATAAGTGCCTGACTAACAAGGACACGATCCTGAGTTGAATAAAAAAGAACATAAAACTCCACCCTTGCAATACAAATACGACTCTTGAGAACTATAGAGGGCTCTGTAGCTCTTTGTGAAAAAAATTGAAGCTCTCTTGAAAAAAAAGATGGACATAGATGTTTAGAAAAAGGTACACACACACACACACACACACACACACACACACACACACACACACACACACACACACACACACACACACACACACACACACACACACACACACACACACACACACACACACACACACACACACACACACACCATCTTTGGGAAAATAGCCCGGCATAATTAATAAGATTAAAGAGGATTTTCAATAAGATGAAAGTCTGATCCTTACAGGATTAAATCCAAAATCCTAGTTTGAATCCAACAGTTTCTAAGATCAACACCATATAACAGGATTAAATCAATAGCTGCTTTTGTTTTCATATTGGAAACAATCACAGTTGGCAAATTCAGACCTTTAGCATCTCACTGGTTAAGCTGAGGGGAGTTTAGGGCTAAAAATAAGGGCTTTTGCTCTGATTAGGCTCTCTGACTATCCTACCTATAGAGATCTAAAACCCCTTATCTAATCCCACAGTGTAAAAAGCATAGAAAACTAAATTTCTCTCTTCTCCACACTCCTGCTTTTATATGGTGATGGAAGAGGGATTCATTTAATGATAAATGTGACCTAAACTGTTATGGATTTAAGGCTATTATGGTGCTGCTACCAAAAAATATTTAGCTGCAAATACATGAATGAGCATCCTAGACAGAATTACATGCATTGCATAGATTCATTCTAAAATCCAGAAGATTCCAAGTTTTGATACATATCAGGGGTTTCAGTTAAAAGCTGATGGACTTGTATTCCATTAACTTTTCAAATATGACCTTCCATCTTTTCTCTCCCAGTTTTACTTTTTTTTCCGGTTGGTCGTGGGGCTTGAACTCTGGGCCTGAGCACTGTCCCTCAGCTCTTCAGCTCAAGGCTAGCGCTCTACTACTTGAGGTACAGCACCACTTCTGGTTTTCTGGTAATTTCTTGGAGATAAGAGTTTCACGGACTTTCCTGCCGGGGCTGGATTTGAACCACAATCCTCAGATCTCAGCCTCCTGAGTAGCTAGGATTACAGGTGTGAGCCACTGGCGCCCGGCTTCCATTTTCTTTTTTTAAGAGATGAATCTCTGGTTGGGTAGAATGTTTTTTATAAACTTCAATTAGGGCAATTTAATAGACATCATTGTTCAAGACTTTCATAACTTACTGATTTCCTATCTACTTGCCTTATCAATTTCTGAAAAAAGTATATTGAAATCTGAGAGAGAAAGGAGGTGGGGATGAAATCTGTTGTATTGCCAAAGCTGTCCTCAAACAAGCCTCATGTCTCAAGCTCCCCACCAGCTGGGACTACAGATGTGCCATGACACAAAGATGTTGTTCCTTAGCTTTAAAATGGTAGCTATAGCATGGCATGCACAATGGCAAATCAGAGAAAAAAACCAAAATGCGGACCCCATAAGCAACCACATGCCAAATAACATCTACCCAACTGCACCAGTGTGTGGACATTTATTGAAGATAATGAAAAGAACCAGAGACCCCAGCTGCTGGAAGCCATGTATGCTGCAGATGGATCCTGGAGTTTTTCATATGACCAGAAAACCAGTATGTTGTGAGAAACAAAAAACTGAAAAAAACAGAAAACTTCTCACCATGTTGGTTTGGGTAAGTTTATAAAACTTGCCCCAAACAAACAACAAAAACCTTTATGGGGGCTGGGAAGGTTGCTCAGTGGTAGAGTGCTTGCCTTGGATGCATAAGGCACTGGGTTAGATTCCTCAGCACCACATAAGCAGGAAAACCTGGAAGTGGTGCTGTGGCTCAAGTGGAAGAGCACTAGCCTTGAGCTGAAGAGCTGAGGGACAGCACCCAGGCCCAGAATTCAGGTCCCATGACCGACAAAAAAACAAAACAAAACAACAACAAAAAAAACTTTTATGGGATATATCAGGAAAGATAGAACTGCATAATTAGATACTATATTTTTTGAATATCTTTGTTGCCCTGTGATTTTTAGAATATTAATTCCTACAAAAGAAATTAATACAGAAAAGCATTCGGAAGACATTATGTGTTCCATTAACTTCTTTCTCTTGGAACATTCATATTAGTAAATCAGCTTTCATGCTCACAAGTGTATTTATAAATTAATTTCAACCTTATATACTACCCTTGAAATGCTTACATGTTATTATTTATGTACTTTTTAGTTTGACACAGTATTCAATTAACATAAAATATACGTTAATGGAAAATGGAGGCCATACATTTTCACAACTGTTCCTGCTAAGTACAATGTAAAATTGGGTTTTCTTTTTTTGAGAAAGTTGGGTAGGGTGGTTAACAGTTGTTAAACTAATCTGCCTTCAAAGCTTCAAATAAAAATGTGAAGTCAAAATACATTGCCCTTATAGTCATGCCTACATTTTCCTCAATTATCCCACATCATTCAGACTGAAAAAGTTCTAATAACATACTTTTATTGCAGATTTCCCAAAGTAGAAAGTCTGTCAGTCACTTGGAGAAAATTAAAGACTCTAAACCAGTGTTTCTTAACCATTTTTTAACTTTGTTTTATAATGCTTACTTTTATCTTCTGAATCTCCCATCAGCCCACAATGGCATGTATCATCTACTTTTTGAAATGGTTATTATGACTTAGAGGCTTGGATATTCTTTTTGAACTATACATTTTCTCATACTCTAACCCTTAGATTCTGGCTTATACTTCCCTCTCATTTATGAGTAAGATCATGATCTAAGCACAGAAAATATGCATATTTTTTTGTGGCAAGGCCTTTTTAAAGGGTTCAAAACAAGACTATATGAAAAATGTGGAGAACAGAAAACAACTACTGCTATCTTGTAAAAGAAACAAAACTAGAAGAAAAAGAAAAAAGGAAAAAGGAAACCCCAAGAGTTTCTGGTTAGCTGAGAACTGAAATATGTGGGAATCAACAAAATAAACAAAACTACACTCAACATATCTGCATCATGTTATGAACACTGATTATATTACAAGAATGTATGCTGATAGTGTAGGAGATGGTTGGGTTTTTAAACAGCATATGCTTTTTTGGCTAAATGGTTGATACAAGGGAGTCTCAATTTCCTCCAAAAGCAATAAGATATATTTTAGGTTTTGGATGACTATATTTGTTTCACTTTTTATTCAAATATTAGCAAAATGGAGTTTGTCCACTTTCCAATACACTGAAAGACATGACTACACAAAACATGAAATTTAAAGAAAATAATTTATGGGGAATTAATATATTTGGATTGCTTTGACATTATTTTTAATGATATTATTAGTATTCTTTCCCATGTTAGAGAAAGCACTTCCTACTGCCCTTTCTCTTTCTTGCTTCCATTTAGTTCCATACTTTCAAACTTGTTTATTTTAAACGTTTACTGTTCTTGCTCTTCTTCATGCCAGTTGGCTTCCCTTCAACAGTCTCCTGGGGGAGCTAGTATGTTGGCTACTTCCCTTGAAAGATATTTTAAAGGTCACTATTTTCATTTGTGCTAATTACCTGGGGAGAGAAATGAAGGGAAACTGAACTTTGCCAATGCATAAACGTATTTCCAAGACCCACAATCTGAAATATAACTGGGTTTCCCCAAGTAATGTGTATTGCACGGCTGGATGGGAAACAAAAGAAATGTGAAGATCAGAAAAGCGAACAAAGGAAAAAGGAAAGCAGGGAGTTATAAAAGTCCAGTGAAGAAAGGAAGACACTGAATATCAATTAAGAACTTCAGACTAAGTATAGCTTCAACATGTGGCAATGGAAATACAGGGAAACAGAGAAGTCCTAAGAACAGAACTTACATATGATGTAAGAAACTGAGATTGATCAGACTCAAAATAAGAAAAAAAGGGAATCAGATACAACAAGCTCAAAAATAGGCAAAAGTAAAAAAAAAAAATTTCAGAGAGTTCTTTGTTAACAGAATTGGCTTCAGTGTTAGTCCCAAGAAAAATCTGAGTGCTACCATGCACGGGAGGGGAGGGGAATGGCCAAGTAAGTAAAAAACAAAACAAAACAAAACAAAACAAAACAATCTAATAAGGGCAATGTTTAACCCCTAACTATATGAGTAACATGGCATTAGACTACTGAATGGCCTGGCTGACTGGTGGAAAAGTAGTTCCTTAGAAGAAGCCAGACTAAACTCTAATTCCATGTAGAAGGAGTTCAGCTTGCCTACCTTCAGTATCCATAGCTTGGCAAGCAAGGGCAAGCACAGACTGACAATTCTAAGCAAAATAGTATGTCAGAGTTCAAATCAGTTCAACCTCCACAGAGTACTTTACAAATGCTAGAACACGGAGATCCCATTCTTGCCTTTCAAGAGTTCATAAGAGAAGCTAAACAGCCTGTGTATGACCACTTTACATGGGGTTGCTCTCAGGGATCAATATGCTGATAACTGCACAGGGCTTAGAGTTAGAAATTAAAACAGCAGTAGCAGCCTAGCGCTGATGGCTCACACCTGTAGTCAGGAGGCTGAGATTAAGGATCTTGGTTCAAAGCCAGCCCAGGCAGGAAAGTCCATGAGACTCTTGTCTCCAATTAACCACCACAGAACTGGAAGTGGTGCTGTGGATCAAAGGGGCAGAGCACTAGCCTTGAGCAAAAGAGCTCAGGGACAGCACCCAGACCCTGATTCAAACCCCATCACTGACAAAACAAAACAAAACAACAACAACAAAAACCCCAAAACTATCAATAGTCATCAATCAGCATCATTATAATAATCACCCAGTATCACACCTACTACTGTCTTATAGAGGTTACAGACTTCTAATTCTAAAATTAAAAGTTCTAAATAACGAGCCAGGTGCCTCCCACCAGTAATTCTAGGTACTCACTCAGGAGGCTGAGATCTGAGGATTTGGTTTTGAAGCCAGCCTGGGCAAGAAAGTCTGTTAGATTTTTATTTCCAGTTAATCACAGAAAAAGCCAGAGTTGGAGCCATGGCTCAAGGGGCAGAGCAAAAGGAACTCAGAGACAGAGCCCAGGCCCAGAGTTTAAGCCCCAGGACTGGCTGGAAAAAAAAAAGTTTTAAATTATGTAAAATATATTGCTGAGTGGTTTGTTTCTTAAAACTGTGACCCTTAGACAACTTTTTTTTATTACAACTAGAACAAGACATCTCCCCACTCATGACATAGTTCCCACAATTGTCTTTATCCTAGTGTTTCTGGCAAACTTTCTCAATCAGCCATGCAAACATTAGCACCAACTCAGTCTCATACCTCCATTATCCAAAGTTTTCACATCCTGTGTAGCTAACTTCATAGCCTGTTGACAGTCCCAAAAGGAGAAAAGCTACTGAGACTGTAGAACCACTTTCAATATCACAGATCAAAAGGAAATGAGAATACTTCCTTCCCTTAATAGCAGAAAATTCATGACTATCTCAATTCCTACTTATTGATCGCCCATAATGAACTAAATGTATTAAAAGAGTATCTCTAGCCTCCTCTGACTAAATTTTAAGAAATAATGCTCTGGAAGGTAAGTAGGGGGCACAGAAATGGAGGCACAAAGAGTGAACAAATGCAGCAGCGATATTCACTAGATACTATGTGGAAAGTGAATGATACAACTTGTAGGTGGGGTTCATGGGAAAAACTGGAAAGATCGAGGGAAGGGGCAGCACTGTCCAAAAAGAAATGTACTCAAGCTGGGTGCTGATGGTTCTCGCTGTAATCCTAGCTACTCAGGAGACTGAGATCTGAGGATTATAGTTCCAAGCCAGCCTAGACATGCAGGAGACGCATCTCCAATTAACCACTAGAAAACCGGAAATGGTGTTGTAGCTCAAACTGGTAGAGTGCTGGTCTTGAGCACAAAAAACTCAGGGATAGCACCCAGGCCCTGAGTTCAAGCCCATGACTAACAACAACAACAACAACAACAACAACAAAAAGGAATGTACTCTTTACCTGACTTATGGTACTGTGACCCTTTTGTATGTCGCCTTTATAATAACAATTAAAAAATTAAATATTACAAAAAGAAATAAAGCTATGAGGAAAGCTGCATAGCAAAGAACAACAGGCATCAGAGACATATACCACATATGTACTATAGTGATTAAAGGGCATGTACCTAAAGTTTAAGGGTTTTCTGTTAGGTATAACAGAAAAACAAAATATTTCAGCTACTTCTTAATCTTTCAAAGAGCCAATAAATATAGCAAACTTGTGGGTCCTTAGAAAATAACAGTTAATTCAGGACAAAGGGTAGAGAATGTAACATGACACACACAACAACAACAAAAATAAATAAACACCAAAGTTGATGTGGTGTTTCATGCCTATAATCTCAGCTCCTCAGGAGACAGAGATTACAAGGGTTACAGTTCAAAGCCAGCCCAGGTAAAAAGCTAGCAAGAAAGACTCCATCTCAACCAATAAAAGCTGGGCATGGTTGTACATGCCTATCATCCAAATTACACAGGAACCCACAGGATACATAAAACATCCATATACAATTACATAGGATAGCACAGTCCAGGATGGCTTGGGCAAAGATATGACAATTATCAGAAAAATAACTAAAGCAAAAATAGCTAGGGGAGTGGCTGAAGTAGTAAAGCACTAAGAATTCAAATGCCTAAGCATATAACATTAACAACAAACAAAAAAAACAAAGAAGGATAAAAAGAGAAAAGTCACTTGGAACAAACAATTCTAACTACCTTAGGGGAAGAAAAAATAAGTAAATACAAATGAATATAACAGTGATTAAACTATAATGAATCATAAATATTGTGGCCTGGTAAGGCTGAATAATTTCTTTAAGCATACATAGCTAGATAGTGGTAGGTCTTATCAAGGTAGTTATTGTACAGTAAGTAATTTTTTCCTCCCCTTGCTTCCCCTCATATACCCTCTCCTTCCTTTCCCTTTCTTCTCCCTTCCATGCAGGCTGGAACTGGGTATATAGCACAGGTTGGCCTTGAACTCATTGTCATTATCCTTTTGTCTCAGCCTCCCAACTTCTAGGCTCATAGGCATACACCACCATTGCTCAGTTAATACTCACTTTTTTGTATGTGAATTAAAAAGTGTAATGAACTCCAAATTCATGTGTTGAAACTCTTAATCTCCTGATATGTAATATTAGAGGATGAAGCCTCTAAAAAAGTAATTAAAGTTAAATGAGCTCATGACAGATGGGGGAGGGCAGTCCCTAATTTATATCCTTATTAGAAGAGACACCAAAGCTCCGTTCCTTCTTCCCCACTTTAACCTTTATATACAAAGGCAAAACAGGAGATGGTAGTGGCTTGCCAAGTCAGGAGAAAGACCTCAGTATAAAACCTACCTTGCTGACATCATCTTGGACTTCCAAGATGAAATTTCTGTGAAGTCATCCATCTGTGGTGATTTGTTCCACAGCTCTAACTGATGTTGAACATGAAGTCTTTTGGCAAAGCATTTAGTAGGAAAAGTTTTCTTTTAATATATCAATATAAGATAGGGATGACATGGGGAAAGAAGGGGGAAAACAATGGAAAGTATGACATTGGGTAAGATGTATTGAATTCATAAACTATTTAATAATAATAATACTTTAAAAATACTAATATAGGGAGTAAGAGTAATATAGAAAATAAATATGATCAAAGTCCATTACATGTGTGAAAATACCACAAGGTCAGGCCCTGGTGGTTCATGTCTGTAATCCTAGCTACTCCGGAGGCTGAAATCTGAGGATCACAGTCCAAAGCTAGTCCAGGCAGGAATATCCATGAGACTCTTATCTCCTATTAGCCTCCAGAAAACTGGAAGTGGTGCTGTGGCTCAAACTGGTAGAGCACAAGCCTTGAGCTAAAAAAGCTCAGGGACACCACCCACACCCTGAGTTCAAGTCCCATGACCTACAAAAAAAAGGGGGGGGGGATAAAATATCACAATGAAATCCTTTGCGTAGTTAATATACACTAACAAAAATAATACAAAAGTACAAATATACCCTTGTCTTTTGTTGTTTCAGTAAAAAGAATGAGAATAAAGGAACTGGCTAAGATTAAGCAAAAATCCTTTTGAAACAAGGTCTTGCTATGTTGGCTTTAAATTCATGATACTCTGCCTCCTAAATGCCAGTACTATGTGCCACCACACCTGGCTTCAGGTAACCTTTTTTTGTTGTTTGGCAGTACTCGGATTTGAACTAAAAGCATTCTTGGTAGGCAGGTACTATACCGCAGAGTCACATCCAGGTATTTTAGCACTGGGTATTTTTGAGATAGGGTCTTGCTTCCTGCTCAGGAACCTGCCTTAACCATGATGTCCATAATCTGCCTATTTTAAGCTTCTCATTGTAGCTGGAATGACAAATGCACATCATTACACTTAGCTTCTTCTGTTTAGACAGCCTCATGCACTTTCCTGCCAGGGCAGTCTCTCGGTCTCTCGGTCTCTCGGTCTCTCGGTCTCTCGGTCTCTCGGTCTCTCTCTCTCTCTCTCTCTCTCTCTCTCTCTCTCTCTCTCTCTCTCTCTCTCTCTCTCTCAGTATCTCTGTCTCTGTCTCTCTGTCTCTGTGTTTCTATCTCTCTGTCCCTCCCTCCAGCAAAGCTAGGATAACAGACATGAACCACTATACCCAACAATGTACTGAAAAGGGGGATCTCATGAGTTTTTCTGGCTGAGCTGACCTTGAATGATGATCCTCCTGTTCTTAGCCACTCATGTTGCTAGGATTACAGGGTGCCCAACTCAAATAATATTCTCTTTTGTTGTTTTGGTGCCAGGCTTGGGGCTTGAACTCAGGACCTAGGTGCTATCCCTGAGCTTTTTTGCTCAAGGTTAGGACTCTACCACTTGAGTCACAGCTCCACTTCCAGCTTTTTTGGTGGGTAGCTGAAGATAAGAATCTCATGAACTTTTTTGCCTGGGCTGGCTTTGAATCACAATCCTCAGATCTCAGCCTCTTGAGTACTCAGGATTACAGGCAGAGCCACCAGCACCCAGCTCAAGTAATGTGTCTACACACAGAAACAGAATGAACCTTCATACAATTAATGAGTATCAAAATCAATTCTGTATGTAGAAGACATATCCTTTACCCAGTTCAAAAACTACTAAGCACCAACAATTGTAAATATGAGAAAGACAAAGAAAGAGAAACAGAGAGAGACAGAGAGAGATGTCCTTGCCATTCAGATTTAGACCATGATTTTAGAAATCTGGACAAGTCTCCAACATCCTTGTCCAACTACCCCTTCCTCTTTTCCTTTATTTCATATTTATATTTTATGGCAAAAAAATTTCTCCCAAATGAGGATTTTCTTGTCCAGGGCCTGCTTTGGACTGTTATTGTCTTAACCTATTGTCTTTTGCATAAATGGATTCTAAATGTGTGCTAACACACCCAGTTCTTGATCAAAATGGGGATCTTGCTTAACTTTTTGCCCAGGCTGGCCTTCAACTTCAATCCTCCTAATCTTGTCTCCAAGTAGCTGTGATTTCTGGCATGAGTCACTCCACCTAACACTTTACTATCAACTTTTCAGTCTACTTATGTAAAAGAGGTAAATATTAAATGACTCAAAGGAAAATGAAAGTTATGGAAAAATACAAATTATTACTAACGTATATGTGCCCAGAAAAAAAATGTAACAAGAAAAAGAGGCAGAAAGTGTACTGTTCTTGTAACATTTACTATATAATAGCATAGCTCACCTTACAGATGAGAGGCCCTTAAAGCCTTAAAATAAAAACCCTTCAAATGCATGCTGAAATGAGTTCACTTCCTCCGTTCTAAAGGATATCATATAGCCATTATATAATCTTCAACTTTGCAAAATGAGTCAGATTCTAAAAATGCATTTTCAGTTGTTTAGAACTTTGATTACATTTCTTCACTACTACAGAAAAGAACATAGATAAAATAGTAGCAAACAGGGCTGGGATATAGCTCAGTGGAAAAAGCTTGCCTAGCAACTGCAATATCCTAGGTTCAATCCCCAGTACCAAAAAAGAAAAGACAAAAAAAAATACAGTTATAGAAATAGCAGCAAATAGCAAATAATGCCAACTTAGTACACAGGAAGTTAATTTTCCCTACATCTTAGCATACTGGTTGTAGAAAAAACAATGTGAATTGACTCAGAAAGTGAGGATTTGAGGAATTTAGCAAGAGGAGTAAGAGTACTTTCACAAGGTTTTAGTGACTCATACAACATTTGCATTGTTGAAAGAGGGATGGTTCCAATGTTAAAAAAAAGTTCAATTTTGTTTAAAAGCCTATGACATTTCCATTTTCTCTGATATAAATGTAATTCAGGTCAATGAACCGTAATAAAGACCATTTTAAAATTTTATACATGGAACAAAAATTTGGAAGCAAGGAAAAGTAAACATCAAGATTCAGAACAGAATGGGGAAAGGACAAGTCATGATTAACAAACACTTGCTAAAGGACAGGAAAGGAAAAAAGAACAGAACACAAAGATATGAAAAGAAACTGAATGTGTAAGAACAGAAGTTTAAACACATTTAATAAAGGGAGGAAGGTAGAGATAGATAGGGAGGGGAGCCTGAAACACCTATGATATTTTTAAAATGGTAGAATGCAGGTCTTAAGACGGAGACCTAGAATTAGATAGTTCTTAGTACTGTCAACTTGGGACTACACTGAAGCATGATAGCTGGTTTGGGTCTAGAACAGTAACAATGGTAAAAACTAACATGCTGCTGAGCATTTACTGGACAACTGTTGTGAACACTTGTTCTTGAGAACAACCTCTGCAGTCAATACTATTTTTGTTATTTTATAGACAAAGTGTTGTAATCTACCCACTATCATTCAGAGAGAATGAATCAGAACCCAGGCTGTTTGCTACCACACACACACACACACACACACACACACACACACACACACACGCACACGCACACGCACACGCACACACACACACACACGCACACACGCACGCACGCACGCACGCGCGCGCGTGCGCCCAAGCCCTTGCTCCTGGTAAAAGAGAGTAAAAGAGAGTGACTGGTAGCAACTGGAGAGAATTCCACTATTACAATCACATAAAGCAACTGAGTGGTCCCTGTGAAACAAAACATCCCTGGTGAGCAACCTGGGGAACTGAGCAGCCATTTGTAAATAAAATACTTACTGAGTGCCACGCACAATTCCAGGCACTAGGGACATAGCAATGATTAAAACAGACAAAAATCTCTTTAAGTCAAGATGGGTAGTTAAGCAAAAGGATAGCTTAGAAAATGGTAAGTGTTATGGAGAATTTAAAATAGAATGGATTTTAAAGGGTTACATTTGAACAAGAACTTGAAGGAGATAGGAAGATGTGGGGACTGGGAGAAGCTCACTACAGGCAGAAGAAAGGAGCACATAAGGGCTGGCAAGTCTGAAGAACAGGAGGAAGGTTAATGCAGCTGGAGAAGAGTAAAACTGAAAGAAGAGGAGCAAGTCTGACTATACCCTCAAAGGGCATCTAGCTTTTTCTCTGAGTGACACACACATCAGCAGATTTTGAGCATAATCAGAATTTTAGTTGAAAAGAATTGCCTCAGAAGCTATGGTTAGAATGAACTATACAGTGTGGAAGCAGGAAAACCACATAGGAGACCCTATGATAATCCAGGCAAGAAAGGATAATAGAATCAACCAGTACAGAACCAGTACAGTTAGTGAAAAAGGCTTGGACTTAGATTATTTTCAAAAGTAGGAACCTAAGCAAATTCCTAATTAACAGAGCTGGCATGGAGTTCAGGATGACTAAGGTTCTTTTTAGTTTACGTTTTATTTATTTTTTCCTCAAGCAACAGAAAGATGTCATTATCTGAGGAAAGCAAAGGTGGGGGTCCAGCATGTCAGCGGGTAGAAAGAGGCAAGTAAAGACAGGCAGTTCACCACTGGACATGCTAAGTTTGTGGTAACTATCATATACAGGAATCTCAAGTAGAGTGAGACAAAGGACAAGGGGAGGGGAACCAGTACAACAGCAACATACAAAAGACACTATGTTGGAAATTATCTGTACAACTTGGGGGGGAGGGCTAGGGGGAGGGACAGTAGGAGAAAAATGAGGGAAGGAGGTAACAAGCTTGACAAGAAACATACTCATTACTGTGGCCCCTCTATACATCACCTTGACAATAAAAAAATATTTTTTGCCTCCCTCAATTATTAAAAAAAAAAAGAAAGCAATGTCAAGAAGACATTTAGATGTAAGCTTCCAGGGAGAGGTCTGGCCTTATAGGTATACATCTGAGAATCAGTAGTGTCCAGATGGTATTTAACTTTCCTGTTACCATCAGAGTCTACAGAGTGATTCTTCTCTCCCCCATCTGTTTTTTGGGAGAAGTCCTACTTGTGAGGCTGTATATTTCATAATTTATTCTTTCTTAGAACTAATTAATCAATTAATAACTGCTGGTCCAGGCTGGTGGCTCACTCTGATAGTCCTAGCCACTCAGGGGGCTGAAATATGAGAATCAAGGTTCAAAAACTGTAGTGAAGCTGTGGCTCAAGTGATCCACTACTAGCCTAGAGCAAAAAAACTAAGGAACAGTGCCAAGGCCCTGAGCTGAGCCTTAGTACAAGCACACAAACATACATACACACACACACACACAAATTTTCACAAATTGAAAAGGGGAAAAAAGACATTTTTTTCTTTTTTTAAATTTCAAAGAGATGGGGTAATTTTGTACTAAGACAAACTAGTAACCATCTTCTTGATTCAAAGTATTCTGAGGTTAACAGATCAAAAAACTTCTGTTAAAAAATATTTAGGTCTAAGCCGGGCACCGGTGGCTTACGCCTGTAACCCTAGCAACTCAGGATGCTGAGATCTGAGGATCATGGTTCAAAGCCAGCCTGGGCAGGAAAGTCCATGAGACTCTTATCTCCAATAAACCACTAGAAACCTGGAAGTAGTGCTGTGGCTCAAGTGGTAGAGCGCTTGCCTTGAGCTGAAGAGGTGAGGGACAGCACCAAGGCCCAGAGTTCAAGCCCCATGACCGACAAAAAAAAAAAAAAAAAAAAAATAAGGTCTAGGTAATATAGTTTAGTGGCAGAGAGCTTATCTAGCATGTAACCTGAGATCTGCATTCAATATCCAGGACTACCTGTTGTTTTTTTGTAAATATTTTTATTGTTATTATATTATAAAGGTGATATACAAAGAGGTTACAGTTAGGTAAGTCAAGTAAAGAGTATATTTCTTTTTGGACAATGTTACCCCTTTCTTGTTCTCTCCAGTTTTTTCCTCCTGTCCCCACCCACAAGCTATATATTTCATTTTCAATATAGTGTCTAGTGAGTACCACTGCTACATTTGTTCACCTTTGTCCCTTCATTTCAGTACTCGCCCTTACCCTCCCAAAGACAGATAAATGAACAAACAAGACAAAAAGTTAAAAACAACAAAGAAAAACACTCATTTCCATTTCCTGGAATTTATTTCAATATTATTTTATATGATCAGAGGCACACAGGCATTGCACCTTTGTGTTCCTCCGCTAAGAGTGTCCTCCTTTGGTCTCACTGTGTGTAAATGTCTAGAGTCCTGTATAACTTATCATATCCCAATGTATCTTAGATCAAGCTTCCACATATGAGAGAAAATATGCACCATTTATCTCTCTGAGCTTGGCTTACCTCACTTAACATGATTTGTTCTGGGTCTGTCCATTTCGCTGCAAATGACATAATGTTGTTCTTTTTAATGACTGTGAAAATTCCATTGTGTATAGGTCCACATTTTGGGATCTACTTATCTATTGTGGGGCATCGGGCTGTTTGCATAATGTGGCTATTGTGAATAGTGCAGCAATGAACAGAGCCGTGCAAGTGTCTTCACAGTATCCTGACTTGTGATGTTCTGGATGGATGCCCCAGAGTGGTATGGCTGGGTCATAAGGAAGATCTATGGTTAGTTTTTTGAGGAGCCTCCTAACTGCCATCCAGAGTGGTTGTACTAGTTTACATTCCCACCAACAATGCAAGAGGTTTCTTTTTCCCCAACAGCATTTGCTGTTTTCAAATTCACAACGTGAGGTGATATGGAATCTCAGAGTTGTTCTGATTTACATTTTCTTTATGGCCAGGGATGAGGAGCATTTCCTTTTTTTTTTTTTTTTTTTGGCCACTCTTACCTCTTACCTCTGCGAAGTCTCTCCTTAGCTCCTTTGTCCATTTAGTGATTGGTTTATTAGTTTGTGAGGGGCCCTGGGTTTGGGTTTTTTTTCTTTTTTTAAAACAAGAGGAAATAAAATAAATATAAGTGATCTTGGATCTTGTACAATTACAAAACTAAAAGAGGGAGTGGATACATTGATAAAATGGTCAGTACTTATTCCTGCAAAGGACTAGGTGGAGACTGATACCTGAGATTCAGTACAGTATTGATATTAGCACACTAAATGCTTTCATTATCTAGGAGAAACTTCATTAATGAGATAATTACTCATGGAAAGGAAATAAACTTTAGAAGAATATAGACTCCTAGAGGAGTGTTTGTCATCTCAACTGAATGTATACATTTCACAGAATAGAGATATACAGGTTACAAAAAAAGAAAACATGAAATGTTTTACAAAAAGGATAAAAAAATGAATAAAGTTAAAATATGCAGCTCAGTAATAGAGTACTTGTCCAGCATCCATGAAGTCCTGAGTTTCATCTGCAATACCTCAATGTATCAACAACAATAAAGTAAAATAGTATTCAAATTTTATAGGACTCTAGGCATTTATACACAGTGAGACCAAAGGAGATACTCTTAGAAAAAGGAACACAAAGGCCCAATGCCTATGTGCATCTGATCATATGAAATAGTATTTATCAAAATGAACTCCAGGAAATAGAAACAATAGCTTTTTTCTTTATTGCTGTTTTTCTTTTCTTTTTGTCTTGTTCATTTATCTATCTTTGGGAGGGTGGGAGGGGTACAGAAATAGAAGAATAAAGAGTGAGCAAATGCAGCAGTGGCACTCACTAGACACTGTGTTGAAAATGAACTATACAATTTGTGAGTGGAACGGGAGGGAAAATCTGGAAGAAAGCAAGGGAAAGGGTGACAGTGTCCCCCAAACATATATACTCTTTATCTGACTTATGAAACTGTAACCCCTCTGTACATCACCTTTATAATAACATAAAAATTTAAAAAAGAAAAACAACACTCAAATGTGATTTATGACTATAGGACTATGTAATACTATATATATGTATGTATACATATATATGTGTGTGTGTGTGTGTGTGATTTTTTTTTTTAAGGCAGGGCTTCACTAATTGTAGCCCAACCTGGCACTGGAGCTTGTGATTCTCCTGTCTTCACCTCCTATGTGCTAGGATTATAGGTATGCTACCAGATCAATTCTAATAGAACTGATTGTTGCTATCATATTATTTTTATTTCTTAATGAATAATTAAAAAAGGATCCAATTCAGAGGACTAATGATTCTAACAATTTTTTTCTGGTCAACTGAGAGCAAAAGTCCCAAGGGCAGATAAAAATCACCAAAAGAAAGAAAATCAAGAAAAGCAATCTGAATCCAGATGCTAGTGGCTTACAACTATAGTTCTAGCTACCTGAGATCTGAGGATCGAGGAGGTGGAAGCCAAATCTAAAAGAATCTTATCTTTAATTTACCACCAAAAAGCTGGAAGTGAAGGTGTGATTCAAATAGTAGAACTCCAGCCTTAGAAGGGGGGGGAGTAGAAACTTAGTAAGAATGCAAGGCTTTATGTTCAAGACCCTGTATTGGCATTAAAAAAGGAAAAATGGACTTGGTCTAGAGTTATTATAACTCCAAAACTGAGAAGTAGAAGCTTCTATGAGGAAGAAAATAAGTAGCATGTGATGTCCTGAAAGTCTAGTATCCAAGAAAAGTGTATCATAATGGGGTATGCCAGAGATAATGATAGTCTATCAATAAGTCAGGTAAGATGAGGAATAAGACCTGGCCAACCCATGTAGTAGCACAGAACTTCTGGGAACCTTGACAAGAGCTGTTTCAGTGGCAAGGTGAAAATAAAAACCTGTCTGTATGCTTTACAGGGAATCAAAGGAAAAGACCTCAACAGTAGCTAGCAGCAAAGTAAAGGCCCCAGAATCACTTTTTTTGTGTGTGCTGGTCCTAGGGTTTGAACTCAGGACCTGGGCATTGTCCCTGAGCTTTATTTGCTCAAGGTTAGCACTCAACCATTTAAACCACCACTCTACTTCCAGCTTGTTGGTGGTTAACTGAGAAAGTAGTCTTCTGGACTTTCCTGCCCAGATTGGCTTTGAACCATAATCCTCAGATCTCAACTTCTTAAGTAGTTAGGATTGTAGGCATGAACCACCAATGCCAGGCCACAATCACTTTCAAGTAGGTGAAAGAACAGCAAGGTAACAGGGAGTTAACTTACACTGATGACAGAAGGTAGGAGACATGCTCTGAAAACTTTGGGAAACAAATGCCAGAAGAAATAGACAATTTAACAGCAGGTATGGCACTCTGGCAATCTGGCCTAGATGGCATGGTATCAGAACACTTTTCTCACTTAGCCTCCTAGTTTCCATTCTTTGAAATCTCTTGCAATTATCAAAGGTGAAATTTTTCCTTCGAGGGGATGACAACTGGGAGGCACCGGTCCCAAGTGATTCTGAAATCTGGCTGGGCAGATTTAGAAGCTACGTGGTTAGGTCTTAGGGGCTCAGAATAACTGTCCTTGACTTTCATTTCTGACATCTAGGCTCTAGTTCCAACCTCTGAGACACTTTTTTTTTTTTTTTTTTTTTTAATGGAAGATGGCATGTGTTAGCAGCCAAGGAGGAAAGTCTTTCCTGCCAACAAAATCTTAGGGTTATTCAATGGTCTCTTCTCATGATGCACTCATTTTCCCATTTTATCCTAGTGTCCTAGTAATCTCTGGGCATTAAGCTATACATACAATTATTGTCAAAATATTAAGCTGTTCTGTACCTCAGGCTCTTGCTACAAGGCTACAAGTTCTGCTGTTCAACTGCGAGGCCTCTTCTGGGAATGGATAGCACCCTAAGACAATACCTTTGATTTTTCTGAGACCTTGCCAAAAGGTTTATAGATATATGCTGGGCTTCAATTTTAGATCACTGTTCTCTTGGCAGTGCCCTTGAACTAATTTTTGCTAGGAACCAATGTCATAATTTTATCATTTGGCATCCACAAACTCTGAGAATGTTTGAAACCATCAAGTTATGGCAACATTATGTATTTAATAGTCTTTCCCTCAACTTACTTCTTTTCCTCTACACTTTACGATAAGCAGCAAGAAACCCAGGCATTTCTGTGTTTTTTTCCTGGATAGCTACTAGTCAGTCCAACAGGCACCTCTTCCACTTCCCACACAATTACCAATATAGTGCTGTTAAAACTTCCAACCACTATGTTTCTTTTTGGCATTTTTCCCCTGGGAACTGAGGACCCAATTTAGGGTCTTGCACTTGTTGTGCAAGTGCTCTTCCACTGAGCTAAATCTCCAAATCTTCATTCTAGTTCCTTTTTTAGGCCTTCACTGTAATAATCTCAAATTTTAGTCAAGATACTTTGACCTTCAAGTAACATTCTCTCTCAAAAGTCCAATATCCTGGTCCAAACTCACATTTTAAACTTGTGCTGACTCTTGGTACCAAAATCTGAGGTAGGGGGGCTGGGAAGGTGGCTCAGTGGTAGAGCGCTTGCCTTGCATGCCTGAGGCCCTGGGTTCGATTCCTCAGCACCACATAAGCAGAAAAAAAAAGCCGGAAGTGGCACTGTGGCTCAAGTGGTAGAGTGCTAGCCTTGAGCGAAGAGCTGAGGGACAGTGCCCAGACCCAGAATTCAGGCCCTCACGACCAGACCCCCCCCCCCAAGAAATAAATAAAAATAAATCTGAGGTAGGCCACTCCTATGTAGTAACAACTCTTTCTCAAACATAGCAGCTTAAAGATACACTTATCCAACAGTTCATGTGGACAGGAAATCCAGTTAGACTAGCTGGTAGTTTCTGGCTCATGGTCTCTCCTAAGGCTGCAGTGCAGGTGTTGGCCGTCAGCAAGAGTCATCTGACAGGAATCTATTGTTAAATTCACTCGTCTGTCTGCCAGCAGGCCTCAGGTCCTCATTAGTGTGGCCATTTGGGCCTTTCCACAGCGCTACATGTTAGTCTACTCCCTCAATGTATTGTTTTAAGAGAGCGAGCTAAAGAGGACAAGAGAGGGAGATGAGGACCATTGGAAAACGGATGTTGCCACAGATTAGTTGACAGCACTATAGCATGACAGCTGGGTTTGGATTTTTTTTTACTTTTTCTGAGACAGAGGCTGGCCTCTAATTTAACAATATTGCTTTAGACTCCTGAGTACATATGTGCCACCATGTCTGACATAGGTTTGAATCTTGTTTCCCCATGAGAAGACAAAATAAGATAATAGTTGTGAACAAACTATGTCCAATACATAGGAGACACTGAGTAATTTGTTTCCTTCTCTCTTCAGTCTCAACTGTCTAACATTAAAACTGTTGGCTGATATCAGATGTCATCTGCAAACATCTAATCAGAGCAACGTGGTATTGAGCAACACACAAAATGATTATATTTTCAATGAATCCAGGAAACTTAAAGAAATAAATTTAATAAATACAATGTATATCACCTTTATAATAACAATTTTTAAAAGTAAATTTAAAAATAAAAAAGAGAAAAATAAAAACCTATAAATAATGAAATCTAGCAAGGGGCATATACATAAAAGCAGTTGCTTCTCCTGAAGACAGGCTCTGCCTTCTCTGCTTTGGCATCTACTGTACCATTTAATGAGATTTTTCATTCAATTTTGACCCAAAACATTATGTTCTTACCTAATTGAAATAATAAGCACAATAAAGAGAATAAATTATTAAGAATATTTTTATCTAGATGTCAGTTTTTCTGAGAAATAACATTCAACAATGCTAGTGGGAAGCAACTGTGCCCATTTTACAGACAAGACAGAACATAAACATCACATGACTTACATTCAATTACAGAACAGGCTAATGATTAAGCTATGTATAGAACTATAACCAGCATATAATGTAATATACAATGAAGCCATAATTATTGTAGAATACAGAAATCTTACTAAACTACTACATATCAAAGGGTTTATCCTATACCCAAGAAAAATAAAGTTGTTTTAAAGAATGTAAATGAAACCTTGATTTAATTACCCTTTGAATTAATGATCTAGCTCCAAACAAGATAGTACAGAATCTACTAACTTCAGTTAAGTAGAATAAAAACCAAGTACTTCAAAAGGGCACTCTGTTACCCATATAAAACATCTAGTTAACCTTCCAATCCATGTTTGTGAGATATCCATTCTATTTTGGCCTTATATTACAGGTAATAGGTGTTCTTTTGTTTTAATAAAAATAGAAGATGCAGAAAAGATTTGTGAAAAGTAGTAGCAAGTTCAAGTTTGAAAAAGAATGTCGATTCTAAACACAAATGCAATACATCCAATCAGATGTCAAATTTTAAAAGCAATCCTCATTCTATAACCAAAAAGAAAAAAAAAGTTAGCAAATGAAAAAAAACTGTATGTGTGCACGTGCGCGTTGGTCCTGGGACTTGACCTCAGACCTTCGCGCTGTCCCTGAGCTTTTTTGCTCAAGGCTAGCAATCTACCACTTTGAGCCAAAACTCCACTTCTGGCTTTTTTGGTAGTTAATTGGAGATAGAGTCTCAAACACTTTCCTGTCTGGGCTGGCTTTGAATTGTGATCCTCAGATTTCAGCCTCCTGTGTAGCTAGGATTACAGACATGAGCCACTGGTGCCTGCAAAAAAAATATAATGTTTAATTAAGATGCATTGTTTTGTTGCTAGGAAAAGAACCTAACTCCAAACTGGGAGTTGGAGTCTCCCTCACCCCTCCCTTGGTTAATATATGTGTTCTAACTATATTAAGTTTTTAGCCCTCCAAATGAATAATTTAAAATATATAAAACTGAGTATATGTTTACTTGGTTGATTTTATTGGTTGACTCTATAATTATAAAATTTTACAATAAAATTCTACATTCTGACTTAAAGTCTGACAAAACTATACTTCTTTAATGTTAGATGACACATTAAAACTAAAAGCAGACAGGTGCTTATAATAATAGCACAAGCCTATATTCTTAGCTATTCAAGAGGCTGAGATCTGAGGATCGCAGTTCAAAGCTAGCCTGGGCAAGAAAGTCAGTGAGATTCTTATCTCCAAATAACTACCAAAAAGCTAGAAACTGAGTTGTGGCTCAAAGTGGTAGAGTGCTAGCCTTGAGCAAAAAAGCTCAGGGACAGTGCCTAAGCCCAAGACCCACACAAACGACCAACCAATCAACAACAACAACAACAAAAAACCTAATAGCAGACAGACTAGGTAGATATAGTACGCATCTACAATCCCAGTTTTCTGGGAAGCAAAGATCAGAAGATTTTTTTTTTATCTGAGTCCACACAAGAGATCTTATCTGAAAAAATAAAGACCAAAGGGCTGAGGTATAGTATAGCTCAAATGGTAGACTATCTGCCTAGCTAGTACCAGGCCCTGAATTCAAAACCCCAGTACTGACAAAACCAAAACATTAGATAGCTTTTTTATTCAATGGTACTCAGCATCTAATCTCTCTCCAAACCATCAATTCCACAAAACAAAATTAAAAGGCGGTGTTTCAAGAAGGCTAAGTGTTGCTATGTTGAAAACAACTTCAAGAATTCTTAAAACTAATACAGAGGGGCTGGGAAGGTGGCTCAGTGGTAGAGTGCTTGCCTTGCATGCATGAGGCCCTGGGTTCAATTCCTCAGCACCACGTAAGCAGAAAAAGCCGAAAGTGACACTGTGACTCAAGTGGTAGAGTGCTAGCCTTTAGCTTAAGAGCTGAGGGACAGCGCCCAGGCTCAGAGTTCAGGCTCCACAACCAGCAAAACAAACAAACAAACAAACAAAAAACACCTAATACAGAGATCCAGCAAGTACTCAAGATTCTCCAATTTATCCATAAAGCCATCCCTTGCATTGCTATTGCTTTCAATGATAATACTCTTTTCATTATTCTAACTTTCTTTTCTCCTTTTTCTTTCTTTCTTTGTAGGTCTAAGACCAGTACTTGAACTCAGAACCTGCCACTTTTGCTCACTGGCTAGCACTCTACCAACTAAGCCATACCTCCAACCCCAGTCTCCCTTCTTACTCTTCAAATGCCCAAGGCTAGTCTACTAATACCAAGTCGGTGCTCACTATGTCAGGACTTTCCTAGGCACAAATGATACACTTGTAGCTTCATGAAGGAAGAAAACACACACACACACACACACACACACACACACACACACACACACACACACACACACACACAAAACATATAGCATATCAGCTAATGGTAGATGCTATAGAGAAAAATTCAAATGGGGAAATGGAAATGAAAAAAGGAGAAGGGAATTGCCATTTATATAGGCAATTCTTTTACACATGACATTTGAGTACAGATCTCACATAAACAAAGAAAGGCATCTTGCAGACATCTGAGGAAACAACAGGAGAATGGGTGAGGCCCTGAGGCACCAGTGGGTTTGGTATGTTTAAATAATAACCAGAAGGGCAGTATGGTATCAGTGGGGAAACGAGAAGCTTCAAAGAAAATGAGGCTGAAGATTTTAGCCAGAACAAATCAAAAAAGGCCATATAGGCCAGTGCAAGGCATCTGACTTTTATGCTGAGAGATAGAAAGCTACAAAAAAAAATTTGTGCAAAGGAGCAATATAAACAGATATTTAATAGGACTGCTCTGACTGCTGTGTTGAAAGACACTGGAACAATGGGTGGAAAGAAGAACAGAAGCAGGAAGCTAGTTTGAGAATTATTGTAAAAATATCAGTAAGAGATAATGGTGGCTTAGGCTAGGATGGAATCAAAAGCTCATGAGACATGGTCAGGAAAGGGAAGGGGCAAGGAGGAAAATGGAAAGGGTGAAGGGAGACAAGAAAAAAGGAAAAACAAAATAAAACAACAACAACAACAACAACAAGAAAACCTTTCCCAAACAACCCCTATGTTTTGTGATGACCTGTTTTTCCTCAATTCCTGTTAACAACTTCTAATACTTTACTGACTAGCAAGTAGTCTTTCTTCATAAGGTATAGTTCATGATTCCTTGAGCCTCTGTAGCATTTCACTCCACTGTCCTTAAGAAAGAAAACAGGGATTAGAGACATGGCTCAGCTGGTAGAGTTCTAGCCAATGAGGGAAATTGGCATGTACTAAGTTCAAGTCTCAATCTCAGACTTTAAAAAAATTTAAAAAAATGATGTATGTATCCTGCTGCCATTAGTATCCTCATATTGCTGCCTAAGATATTCCATAAATATTTTCTAATAACCTGTCACTTAGAAATCAATATCCTCCCCCCCAAAAAAGTATCACTATTTATGATCTCCAAAAATTGCTGAAGACAAAAAGATGCCAGACACAGCTGTCCACAGGGAACCACTGCACATCACTCAAGGCATGCACGAGTTTGAGATGCAGATCACAGTTGGTCCCTGTGGCCACAACCATTTATCTGGACCAATCATTTTCAAAGTGTGGTCTCTGGACCAGCAACTTTGCATCAACTGGGAACTTACTACAAATGTAAACTCCCAGCCTGCACATCTAATGAACCTAAAAAACTGGAGACACTGCCTTTGATGCACTTTGGGAACTACGCTGTCTTAAAAGGCTTAATCAAATACACCCATCCTGACTCACCTCCAACATCACACCTTACCTGACTCACTTCAAACATCACAAGAAGACCATCCCTTTCAGATGGCTGAAACGGCAAAGCTCAGTGTATCTGCTCTTCTACTCCCATTTCTGACTTGTTCTTGTCCTCCCAAGCTCTGAAGATATGAGTGATTCTCAGGAAGCCTGTCTAAAACTTTGCCCTCTTTTCTCTGATGTTTCCTTACTTTTTTGCTCTAAAGGAAAGCTGACTGCCTGTGAGTTTACAGCTACTTTAGAAGGAAAAGCCGCTTACATGCCTCACAGGGGCAAGCACCTTCCTCACTCCCTACCCCCTGCGTTGGACATTCCAAATATGCTGTCCTCCAATGCGGCTTCCAAACTCTTTTCCCTGAATCCAAACCACAGATCCTTCCAACTTCTTGCTGACTGTAAGGTCTACACAGGGACATCTCCCTACCTCTTCGCTAAGTTTCTGCCAGTATCTGTTACCTAGGTAACTGGCACACCTGGAAGCAGTCACCTTCCCCTCCTGCTAGGTCACATCCTGGGCCACCTTAGGAGGGTCCCAGACCGTGAGGTCAGTGTGGCCGGATCCAGTGTGGCCCCACCTTTCCCCAACCTGGCCATACCTCTTCCTGTCCCTGGCCTCGATAAGTCCTGGCCTGGGGTGGGTTGCACCTTCCTTTTCAGCCAAGCCTCTCACCATGCACAGCAGGGGAAGCAGTTCAGTAAATAAACTTCCTCTCCTGCCTGAATAGTACATGTTCTCTTCATCGGCTACCTAATGAAACCTACCTATTTAATATACCTTACACTGACCTTTCCTAAAGTCTTAGTCTTGCCCTGTCTTTATCTGCATCATTAGTCTTATTCTGAGGAGTTCAACATCCACAGAGAATTAATACATTGGCCTCTAGGTAGATGTGTGTGTCTGTATGTCTGTGTGTGCACGTGTGCACTTGTGTCAGTCCTGGAGCTTGAACTCAGGGCCTAGGCACTGTCTCTGAGCTTTTCTGCTCAAGGTTAGGAGTCTACCACTTGAGGCACAACAACACTTCTGGGTTTTTTTGGGAGGAGGAATTTATTGAACATAAGAGCCTCACAGATTTCCTGCCCAGGCTGGCCTTGAACTGAGACCCTCAGATCTCAGCCTTCTGAGTAGCTAGGATTAGAGGCATGAGTGACAAGGGCCCTGCTAGGTTTTGTTTTTAATGTCTTTAGCACCAAGTATATTTTTTCAGCACTTCATTTCAATCACCCACCTAGTAACATAGCCTAACATTGTCATCACCTCTAAAAATGTCAAGCATTTCAAGCATTCCATTTTCACAACACCAAGAGTTCACTTATGCTAGTTTTCCCACTCTGGCAAGGTGGTCCACCACTTTTTCACTGTCACTAGTCTTCTCATGTTCTTCCTTCCTAAGCCAGCCTTAAGTTTGATGGTTCAGCATTATGCAGAGTTCTTTCCAAAGTCTTCTTTCCCCTGCCATTTCCCCCCTTATCTAATATCTGGAAAACCACCAATCTTTGATTGGACACACCTATCTCTTTCTTCCTCCTGTACATCTAAACAACAGACGACTGCAGGGGAAAAAGCATACAACTGACCTATACCACAAACAATGTGAGTGTGATCTACAACATAAACCTTAAATCTACCATACTCCTTCAGTAAATTCTCTACCTTCTCCCTGTCCCAGCCTTGAGTAGATGGCGCTCAGAACCCATATCTCTCTCCTCAAATCTTCAATATCTGTCTACTCTCTATATTTCCACTTTTAGCTATATCTATCTTACATGACACAGAGAAGGAGTAATAATCAGGGGTCCCCAGGCTCTGAATCTATACCCTTTGCCCTCCTTCCTACCATACCCCTCTTCACTGGGATAGATATAACACAGCTTGTGAAATTAGCATTTTTTCCAGAATTATCTATGTCTTCCTCTCTACTTAAACCTCCTCACTGACAGGAAAAATACTTGCACTTATCTTTAAAAATTATCCTTTGAGAGCTGGATGGCTCAGCCACTTTTTACCAGATTAACAAGGTCTAGGCCATGAGTTCAACTCCCTCTCTATCCAAAAAACTCCCTTGAGCCTTCATTCTCCTGCAATTATGGCCCCAAATCAGTGTTGCCTCCACAACGCTCTTGGTCTCAATATCCTTACTTACCAAAATATAACTCCATTCCAACTGGCTTTTCATCACTCTAACTGAAAAAACTCTTAAACAATGACCGACAGTGTACCAAATCAGTGACCTCTCCTGTGAACCCTCAACCTAACCTGCTTGTTTATCTCCCCTGTTGTAAAAAATCTCTTAAACTCCTAGATGTTGCTAGCTTTTCCGTTCCTCTCTACTTTGCCTCTTACTAAGTAGTAGAGCTCTCCCTACTCCTAAATCAATTCCATCTTCTCAAAGCATATTTAACTCTTTATCTTCTTTCATATATTCTACTTCTCTTACTCAAATGAATTCACTCAATTTTTAAATGTGATTAAGTCTCTCTATCTATCTATCTATCTATCTATCTATCTATCTATCTATCTATCTATCTATCTATCTATCTAGTGATGCCAGGGACCAAACCCAGAGGCTTGCACATGCCTCGAAGGCAGTGTCTATGACTGAGATACATTACCAGACCTATGCCTTCTATTTAAAATTAAATAAATTAAGCTTCTTCTTCCCACATCTAATTCCTTCAGAGTTAAACTGTTCCAGTACTCCCCTATACTCATTATTTCTATCTTATTTCCTTTTTTCCCACTACCTTCTCACCTGGCTACATTCTATGAAAGCTTCTGTCCTCATTATTTCCCCAAAATAATTCTTACTGAAGTAAACAGTAACTGCCAAGTTGGTAAAATGGACCTTTTTCAGTTTTTTCTTCTGCCCCACACTATCATCTTGATTTTCTAGTTTTTTATTTTCCTCCTAAAGAACACAATTTTCCAGTGCCTATTCTCTGAGAGTTTATCCCCTTTCCCAGGTATTAACTTCCCTTTTTGCTCTATACTCCTCCTCAGAGCACTCTCATTTTAACCTATCATTGTACTTGTGCATGGCTTCACTGTCACTGCACATAAATTTTCACAAATATATAAAGCTTAAACTTTATCTTTCTTGTTCCCAGAACTAGGAAGCTGTTATCTAACAATATTTCCTCCCTAAATAACTCAATTACCCCCAAAATGCCAAATCCAAAATCAAACCCATGATCCTCTTTATCTTCTCTCCTACAGGAAAAAACAAACCTAAATGCTGACATTGGTCCATTGATCTGTGTGTATCTCTCATAGAGTTCTCATCTCTCCAGCCCACCCAGTCACTGACACTGCTTCCTATCACCTTACTTTTCTCCTCTAATCTCTGTAGATAGTGTTGTGGGTTTTTTTTTTTAAAGACATCTAATTATAAACTCCACTTCACTCTACTCCTAATCCTACTTTAAATCTTCTAATAGCTTTTCAGTGCCAAATACCCATTTATAGTATCTGGTCTTAAATGTTATCTGAACTGAACTGTTTCTACATTGTGTGATAGCTTAACTTACCATTGTCTACTTCTCTAATCCTATAGTCTAATTTGAATGGCAAAGGGTAAGAAAAGGTGGGCACTAGAAGAATAAATTGATGATAACCTCAATTTAAAAGGTACTGTTGTTTACACTAAATAGCTTCTCCCCCAATGTTTCATATTATCTCAGTAATTTGGTAATCTCATTTTAAGGTTAGAAAACTACTGCACAGGAACATTATACACTGAGAAATGTTACAACTGAGATTACAACTCCCAGTACAAGATTCCCAAAATTCATGGTAAAGCTATGGATGAGTTATTTACTACCTTGTTTCTAAAACAGTATATAAGTGGTTTTTGTAAGATTATTCCGCAAGTGTTCCCAAACACTGCCACATCCTTTTCACAGCCTGAAAATCAAGGTGGAGACACAATTACATTGCATATATCAGATAACTAGTGGAAACAGAATCAGGCTCATTTTCACATTTCTACTTCAGGTACACTAAATAGTAATGGCAACTGGAAATCACTGAACCAATATGAGCAAAGTTAGGTGTGATGCAGTAAGCTTTAAGGCTCAAATCCTACCTCTGCTGATTCTTTATTGGCTGATTTAGCAAGCTACTAAGGTTCCTGCTTCTCATTTGTAAAATTAAAGTAACAGCTAACTTCCAGTTTAAAATAAAACAGGAAAAACTTCAGCTTTATATGGTTGTATAGATCTTTTCTACTACTTGAAGTATGTTTATGTTTAAGATACCATGAAATCAGGATCTAGCATTTTGGTTTTAGAAGCACATTTCTATTTCTTTCATATAGGGAAATATGCCTTTTTTTTTTTTAAGTCAGCTTCTCCTTAAAAGAAAAAAAGAAAAAAAGAAAAAAAAGGAGTCGTCATTTAACAAAGATGGGACTGAGTTTCCAGATCTGCCACTTACTAATTGGCCAGTCTCTTCCTTGGTCTCTTTCCTCACTTATAGAATAGAATTGTAATACCCCTTTGTGATGTGAGAATGAAATAAGCCAACATATTAAAAAAAAAAAACTTTCTTAATTGAATAGTATCAAATAAAAAATCATTATTGTGCACTTACTCTTTGACACTATGTTATAATTTCTTTAAGGATACAAGATGTCTTTAATTATCTTTGTATTTGCAACAGCTGGCTCTACCCATTACAGGCATTCATTAAATATTGATTGAGCTGATTTATTAAGAAGACAGAATTGATCTACAACAGTTCAAAATGAGATCTAAAAGTTCCTCCATAGAGAACATGCATAAAAGATCCTAGTGCCAGGCTAGCCAAGTTCAGTTCAGATAGAAGATATCCTGCCTTCAGGGAATTTAAGTAAATGGAGTATAATTTGAGATACTGGATATAAACTGTATAATTATCAAGCAAACAAGGTTGCTCAATGTAGGAATAATGTCTGTCTGTCTGTTTGTCCATCTGTCTCGCCTCTCCCTGTTTTAAATAATGAAGAGGATATAAAGAAAATAAATGCTCAATAGTACTGCATATCCTCCAAAAAGTTTAAAGAAAACCTATAAGTTTTGCTGTTAAAATGTTAATTAAATGAAAAGTATTTCGCATGAAAAGAACTGAATTTCCCAAATTCTCCCTACATGAATTCAAATACATTCTCAGAGAAAACATCCTGGGAGTAGTCAGCAGTCTGCTTATGCAAATGTTTAAAGAGAAAAAACAGTTTGCATTAGTTGTTTACTGAGCATCTATTGTCTGTCATATGCCATGCTTAACATGTTTCATAGGTAAGCTCAGATCTTCCCAACAATCCCCTATGGCAGTCATTAATTTCCCTACAGAAGAAATGATGAAATTGAGGTTTAGAGAGATGGAGTAATTTGTCCACAGTCATATATCTGAGGACTTCAAGAGTAGGATTTAGTGAAGTCTCTAATGCCCATATTCTTTGCACCAAACAAGGTTGCTTGCTATCAAATTCACCAAAGGGGAAGATGACTCAATGGGAAAGACATGGAAGAGAGGAAAGTTTCTACAGCACAAGATAGCATTCTATCAGCATTTTAGGCCCACAGGAGCACATTAATGTAGCTAACTACACAAATGGAAAACACTTGTTTCATGAATATCCAGATCACTCAGAAATATTGACAACTGAACCCAGTTAGGTAATGTTCTTGGAACATGCACAAACAGTGGCTTTGACTTACTGCTGGTACCAAAACCAATCAGACAATGGGAATGATACATGTGATACATGTTTTGCAACCTTCTTGTGTTCAGAGACACAATATATCCTTGCAAAATTTGCATCTTTCAGGCATGTTTACTGGTCCATAAAATTCTCACAGATTTTCATAATCTGAACAGCTTCTGTTCAATCTTAGGGAGTGAAATTATCTTATGGTGTGGAAACTGAGGCTTAGAACAATTAAAGTACTGTCCAAACTCACGCTGGTTATATTAGCTTGCCTACCTTGGTTCTGATTAAATCCAGTCTAGAGTTCTGATCTGTTTCCACCTGAGTGAATTTTCTCCACACAATCCCCCAGAGCCTTCCACTTAAGATTTGACCACCTAGATTTTCTTTTCTTTTTTCTTTCTTTTTGGTTCTAGTCCTGGGGCTTGAACTCAGGGTATGGGCACTGTCCCTGTACTTTTCTGCTCTAGGCCAGTGCTCTACCACTTGAGCTGCAGCTCCACTTCCAGTTTTTTTGTTTGTTTGTTTTGTTTTGGTAGTTTATTGGAAATAAGGCTCACAGTCACTCTCACCCCAGATGGCTTCAAACTGTGATTCTCAGATCTCAGCCTCCTGAACAGCTAGAATTACAGGCATGAGCCACTACTGCCCCATTTCTTTATGTGGAGTTATTCAGCTATGGCTCCTTGGACACCTTCACTGAATCCAACAAACCTCAGGGGCACTGGGCTAGATGATGGAGAAATGAGACAGAGCCTTGCTTCTGTAACAATGCTACCCACACTTTCAAGGTATCATGGTATACATAGAAAATAATAATATTTTTATAGCATACAGAGGCAATTGAGAGTGCCTATGTTCATCATGACCACAGAATCCCCTGGCTGCTTCCAGGATAGAGGGGAAGTTATCTTGACATATTTGATTTTCAATCCAACATGTGATATATTGGTTTGAAAGTTCTGCTCTGAGGCTAGTAAATAAAGGAGATTAGGACAGATATACAAATAACTGCAAGAGACACACTGTCTACTTTCATCAAACACAAATGAATAGGAATGTAATTAACTCAACTTCTTTCCTTTCATAACTCCTCTTGGAAACAAATAAAATGACAGAAAGCCTATCCTTTCAGAGGATAGCACTGTTCACTCCTCCAACCAGGCAGGTGAAAAACTGTTTAATGCACATTAGTGTGTCGGGAAGTCCTCTGAGTTCCCATAAACATAGTACTACAAAAGTAAATCAATAGAGTGGAGGAAATTACATTTCAAGCTCATATCAAATAGGAAGGGAGAAGCAGGAAAGAAGCCCCTCCCAATACATAGAAAAATACATACACATATGTCATAACCAAGTTCCATCTCCACAAATCTAGTTAAAAATTTGCCTTCTACTATTTACAAATTTAGCCTGCTGAACCAAGTAGGTTCCTGCAATTCCAGACATCTGGGCTGAAGGGCAAAGAGCAAAGTGAAACTTTCAAAGGCTGGCTGGTAGCCAAGGGCATCACATCTACTAGGCTCCCTTAGCAACACACAACAGCTGTCTGCTTAAGAGAGAGATCGCCATCTTTACAAGGGATTTTAGGTGTTCTTGTTTTTACAGCTAAGGTGAGTGAGGCCATGGTTCTGTATTAACTTTCCTTGGCATTCTCTTAAAAGTTATCACATTTGTAACTTACATACCTCTCCAATCCCAGAATGTTTCTCTCTACTCAAAATTATAATGCCATGGTTAACAGTAAATTAAAATAACATAAGGTACATATTAAGTTCTTGGCTCTATAAATATAGAATGCTTTACAATGTCTGGTTATTAATTACTATACTAGCTGCAACAGGCCTAGTTTCTAACTATGAGCAAGTCACTCTTTATGATTTAATTACTTCTCTCATACAGTTTTAATAACAATAGGGACATATTTCACCAGACTATTGTGAAAAAAATCACTAGATAAACATTAGAAAACCTAATTAGTGATTTGCCATATCAATAGGTATGGCTTGATTATCAAGGTCAGTGCCCTGGATACATAACCTAAGATGATTCTGATGTCAAGGCAGTTTCTGCTCCTGAAGCCAACAGCTCATTTCACCTGCCCACTTGCCTTCTCCAAACCTACCAAGCCCAGGGGATGGTACTGCTCTGGGAGCTCAGCCTGTGCCTCAGTCTAATAAGATAAACAACATTTAAAAACAGAATACAACAATATACCAATGTCACAATCACTGCTAGCTTTTAAAATCTAACACCTGTGTGAAGGGATACAGCAGTTTGTGTGCCGTGGGGAAGGCCATTTGTGCAAGAGCAGACCTCGCAGCTTTCCACTCCTTATATGTGCAAGTGCAAGCCCTCGGCCACAGCACTCCGTACTCACCCAGAGGTACATCATGTCAGACCCGGCTGCTCAAACTCAGAGGTCCGTTGATCCTGAACTGCAAAAAGGCACTTCAGTGAACCGAAGGAAAAGGGGTGCCAGAATGGGGGAAAGGGATAAGATGGGGAGAACCCCCCCAAAATTATCTGAGTTAAAAAAATCTTTAAAAAAAAAAAAGAGTCTCCTCCCCCCTCTTCTCCAGCTGACTGTTCTGTTGTTCTTTCTCCTCCCTCTCGCCTTCCTTCTCCTCCCTCCCTCCCCACCCCCTCTCTGGGAGTTCCCAGCCCCAAGTGTCTAAACTGGAGTGTACAGCACACATACTCTGTATTTGCCTTCAGGGACTTTGACACGCTCTCGCGTATGTGCGTTCCCCCCTCACCCCGCCCTCAGTCATTTCACTTCTAGAAATACAATCACCACTCAAAAGATTATTGCAAAAGACAGGGATGGGTGGGAGTAGTAATAAGCCACCAGGACCAATTTCTAGTTGCTAGACATAAATTAGTTTAAGATGATTCCTTTAAACATGAATTGAAGCCATCAGCAAACTCTGCCATCCAAGATCAAGGCAAATGCGCCAAGCTTCCCCTCTGACCTGATTCTTTTGGATCTCGTTGCAGAAAGCCAGGCATGCATACGCCCAGAATCTGCACAGCATATACTCCCTTCCCACACCATTATTCTTCATCTCATTTCACCACAAATAATTCTTAATCTTTGAAGATTTTAAAACACAGGAAAGTTTAGATATAAATGTAATTAGTCTTTGTCTTTTTTTTTTATTACTAATGACCTTAGTTCAGACCAACACAGCCTTCCTTCTGAAGGGCAAATAACAAGGGTTTTAGAGCCATATAGTTCAGCAGTCCCTAATATGTTACAGATACTATACTAGGAGGGAGAAGATTCAAGGTCTATAACTGAAATCTGCATCTACAGTACCACCATGGCCTAGGGAAAATTCGTCACTGTTTTAGACTTTTGTTTCTTCAACCAAAATGGATACACTATTCCCTTAGGAACTACAATAAGATCAAGTGATATAACTATGCATACATACTATTTTACCAAGATTGGAGTGATCACATTTTCTAATTTTGTTAGTTCAAACATTTACTGTTAAGTGACTCCTGTTTGCCAAGCAAGGCTTTTACCCTATGTATGTTGATAAATATCATTATCAAATTATCTGTCTTGGTAGGGCTGAATTGTTCTCCATACGCCAACGCCTGTGTTCTTTACTCATCTCCCTGACCCATTTCTTCATGTTTAAACCCCGAAGTCCACCCTCACCAAAAGTGGCTCTCCACTGTGTAAGGCCTGAGGTTGCCCCTGCAACCACCACTTCTGCCAGTTAGAACTACGGGTTGCTTCCCTATCAGTCTCATCACCTTTTATTCTCCGCATCCTTCAGGGGAGACACTTAAGATCTAGTCTTAGTTCATCTATTTTTAACCATAGTCTGCAGCATAGAACCTAGCACACAGTAGATATATATAACATTCTCAGAATATTATTGTTTTGAGGAACATTCTCCTCCTTTAAGTCATTAAAGGAAAAATGAAACAAAATAAAAAAAAAAAGCCTACCACCTTCCAGTTGCCTCAGGGTTCTGGTTACCCCTCAGACATGTTGAAACAGCTCCATCCAGCTTATGAAATGTCCAAGTAAGGTCTGAAGTCCCACAAGCATGGGAGACATATGCAGGCTGTAGGTATACACAATCTCCCTCTTACTTGCTATTGGAATGCTGTGGTCTTCAGTTACCTGTTAAAGTGGAGTTTCTTTTTCAACTAGGGTAGAAGTCAAGTCACTTCTCCTTTTCTTCTATACTAAATAGATACCTTTCCCTAGACTTTATAACACCTTTGCTCTCTTCCCTCCTTAAGACTCAGCTCATTCAAACCTGGGAGGAACCCTACAACAGCAGGAACTCTTAGACTCACCCAGAACTTTTCTTTAGGCAGAATCTCCTTCTTAAGAAAACAGGATTGCTTCATTTCTAATACAAAAGCTGAGTAACAACTTCCAAGCTTAAAGGTATTTTTCCTATGAACTGTTAAGAAGATTCTTCTATATGCCCATAGATAGAGTGTATATGCAACTGCCCTGTGTCATCTCAGAGCCTATCTTCTCTATCATATTTCATATCCCATGCTCTAAGTCTAAAGCTACCCACACATCCTTTCCTTTATTGGATATAAGTATACTAACCTCACATTAAGACTGTAGTCTTTCCAAAAAATTTCAAAAGTTTGTATTTTTACCACTCATTCATCCCTATGGAAATATAATACAGTTGCAAATATTCATATAGTTGTTTTTATGTTATTTTTTTTTATCAAATTTGAGATGGAATAAAGATAATGTATCTGTAACAAAGCAAAGAATTACCCAGAAAAGAAATTCTAAAAAGGAAGTAAAAAAGTTTAAATACATCACAGAAGACCTGAAAACTATCTTTGCAATTCCTGTGGTATAATCACTACTAAACTTGAACTACATGGAAAAATTCGATCATAAATATGTTACTTTCCAGATTACTACTGTACTTTAAAAATTATAAGTCAAGCATTTCCTTCACATGGACATGCCCTCACCACAGTGGCAAACTAGGTAACTCTTTTTTGTGTTTCTGCATGTCTTCATTTCAGGAGGGAGAGAAGAAGGGACTGAGGAAAGCCAAGAGGTAAAAGCAAAAACTCTAATCTTGAAAAGTAAATAAGGAATTCTGTATTTTATAGCTATAAATAGGCTGTTATATTCATGTTAAGGGACAAAAGGGGGAAAAAAGGGGGAATGTAGCCCAGTGGTAGAAAGATTTTGAATTTGATCCTTAGCACCATAAGACAAGAGACAAAAAGGCCTAATGATTCCACATTATGAAAATACTCTGAAAAGGAACACAATCTCACAGAGTATCATGCCATATACTCCAGGAGACTGTTTCATCACTGTGACTGTACTGCAAAGTTTACCGGCCTCTACACTAGATTTCAGAGGCGTTAGCCTGTCAGTCTGAGCACTGAAGGAGGAATTCTTCTAGGGAGAGCCTACCAAGAAAGTCTCTGGAAAGTCTGACTCTGAGAAGAAAAAATCAGACAATCTGGGACAACAATATGGATGCTGCCAGTAATTCTAACCTTACAAGGCATCTTGATTTGTGCTTCTCGAAATGCTGAATTTTATACTATGCAGTCTGGTGGACTATATTTTAGAGTTGCTGTCTCAAGGTTTAATAATACAAGAAACAGCTTGCTTTGTACAACTTTCTCTGTGGTTACAAAGGACTGGTAAGGAGAAATGTATACATCTAGAGAGCAGGAAAATTTCTCAAAAATATAACTGGTCAGGATCCTCATGACTCCCTCCCCAAGTTCCTAGAACTGATCAATAAATATGGCAAAGTAGTAGGTTATAAAGTTAACTCAAAAGCATCAGTAGTTTTTCTCTATACCAACTATGAGCAGGTAGAGAGGGAAATAAGAGAAAGAATTCCATTTGCAATAGCCTCAAAAACAAACAAGCCTAAGAGTAAACCCTTCTAAGGAAGTGAAGGACCTCTACTATAAAACTCAAGAAAGAAACTGAAGAAGACTCCTGGAAGTGGAAAGACCTCTGATGTTCATGGGTCGGCAGAACTAATATCGTGAAAATGTGATGTACAAATTCAATAAAAGACCCACCAAGAACCCAATGTCATTCTTCACTGAGATGAAGAAAACAATACAAAACTTCAGAAGGAACCATAAAAGGCCCTTGAATAACCAAAGCATATATGAGCAAAATAAGCATTGCTGGAGGTATCATAATTCCAGACCTCAAACTTTATTACACAGCTATAATAACAAAAACAGCTTGGTACTGGCATGAAAACAGATCATAAGACCAATGAAATAGACTAGAAGATACAGAAACAAAGCCATATACTTAATAGTTATCTGATATTTAACAAGGAAACCAAACCTGTATTTGGAAAAAAGACAACCTTTTCAACAAATGGTGTTGGGAAAACTGGATATCCATTGGACCTGTCTGGTAACTTGCACTAATATCAACTCAATGTCAATGTCAAACCTGAAACATTCAGACTCATATAGGAGGTGTAGGATAAACATAAGAATATAATGGCACAGACAGAAACTTTCTGAGTAGAGTTCTAGCAGCTCAGCAAATTGGAAACTCAACAACTAGGATTATATCGAACTAAAACGGTTCTGCAAAGCTAAGGACACAGTTATTAAGCTAAAAAATGCAGCTTACAGAATGGGAGATCTTTACTAGGTTTACACCAGACAAAGGCATAATATCCAGAATATACAAGGAGCTCAAGAAATTAGCCCCCCTCCAAAACCAATTAGTAACAGTAAATGAGAAAAAGAGTTAAACAGAAACTTCTTAGAAGAAGAAACAAGAATGGCCAATAAGCACATGGGGAAATGCTCAAAGCTATAAAGGAAAAGCATATCAAAACAACGTAGAGATCCATCTTACCCCAGTAAGATTTGCCAACATTAAGAATACAAACAATATCAAATGTTGGCAGGGATGGAGGAAGTGGGACCCTATTATACTGTTGGTGGGAATTCAAATAGTACAACCAATTTGGAAGGCAGTTTGGAGATTCCTCAAAAATAACTAAACATAGAACTACCCAATGATCCAGAGATTTACCACTCTTGGGCATTTACCTAGTATACTACAAATCAGAATATGGGTAGACACAATGAAAATGGGTCCATTGCCACACTATTCACAACAATCAAGATATGGAAATAACAGATGACCTACAATGGATGAGTGGATCATGAAAACATGGTACATACATACACTGGAATTTTACGCATCTGTCAGAAAGAATATTATGACATTTGTAGAGAAATATGTAGATTACAAAAAATTATGTTCAGTGACTTAAGTCCAGCTCAGAGAGACAAATGGTGCTTGTCTTCTCTCCTATGTAGAAGTTTGATCTAATATACAAATATACACTATAACATATACAGGGTTATATGCAGATACACACAAATAACTATATACCCAGCTATCGAGAAGGCAGGAATTGAGAGGACTGAGTGACATTCAAGGCTATCCTCAGCTAGTGAAGAGGCAGAACTTAAGGACAATTCTGCTTAGGGGAAGAGTCCAATTGTGTAATTCATTTGAACAACCAACAAGCCAGTCAACAAAATGAGTATCAGGAAGCTGAAAAATGTTTTCGGGGTGGGGATGAGGGTAATGAACACGAATGGAGGGAGGAAGAGTGGGCAAATACAGTCATTATATTCAATGAACAATACGTAAAAATTGAACTGTGTAACTCGAGGGTAGGGAGGGGGAAAGAAAGGGGAGACTGATAGATGGGGTCAAATTGGCCAAGATGCATTGTACTCATAACCTGACTTCTCAGTATTTTCACAGTAAAAAAAAAATTTTTTTCTCTCAAAAAAAAAAAAAAACCTGACTTCTGTAATTGAAACCACTTTGTACAACTACTTAATAATAATAAATACAATATATACCTGAAAAATCAGACACTGACACATTTTCCAAGCAAAAAAATTGGAAGCAAGCCTCTGTACACAGTTTATGATTCTTTCACTTCCAGTACAGGGAGAGACAATATAAGGTGACCACAACAATGTGAATTAGACAATTGGGATGCGCAAGGTCTAGTTCTAAGGCTGAAAAGAATGAGGATCTTTTCACCTCATTTTCACCCAGCTTTAAATAATAGGCATTCCCATAGGGCAATTCTCAAACAGAACTCTGCTATTCAGAATGTAACCTATGGACCAGTACTCACAGCATTAGCACCAACTTGAAGCTTCTTAGACTTTCAGTGCCCACTCTAGACAACAAGATCACCACTGTGACCAAGGTCCCAGGTGTTTCTCACAGTTTCAGAAGCTGGATAAATGAAGTAATGGCTTCTCCAGGGTAGAGACAGGAGGAAGGAACATATTCCAGTGGGCAGATCTGAACCTTCCCTCTGCTTGTTGACTTCAACAGCATCAGCTACTGTTTACTTGGAGCGTATTGTGTGCCACAATTTTGATTCATTACTTCACAGTATCCTCACAATAGCTCTGTAAGACAGGCCTTACTATCTTTTTAATGCAGTAAAGAAAACTGAGGCTCAAAGTGGTTAAATAGTAAGCTTATGATCTCATAGCCATTGTGTGAAGGAGCCAAGAGTAGATCTTCAGTTTATGAAATTTCAAGTTCATTTCTACTACACAATATTTATTCACTGCTAAAATCAAGATGGCAAAATCACTGGAAATTTAACCTGGATATAACCCAGCACTCTGCCTCTGCACATTACCAATAATAAAAACAACAAATGGGGGTGGGAATGTGGCTTAGTGGTAGGGTTCCTGCCTAGCACACATGAAACCCTGGTTTGATTCCTCAGTACCACACACATAAAACAGAAAAAGCAGAAGTGGTGCTGTGCGTCAGGGTAGTAGAATGCTAGCCTTAAGCAAAAGAAGCTCAGGGACAGTGCCCAGGCCCTGAGTTCAAGCCCCAGGACCAGCAAACAAGAACAAGAACAACAACAACAAAGGCTTGAGAATTTTGAGGTTTGATATACATACTTGGTGGAGCTGGGAAAGTGGCTCAGTGGTAGAGTGCTTGCCTTGCATGCATGAGGCCCTACGTTCAATTCCTCAGCACCACATAAGCAGAAAAAGCTGGAAGTGGCGCTATGGCTCAAAGTTGGTAGAGCACTAGCCTTGAGCTGAAGAGCTAAGGGACAGTGCCCAGGCCCAGAGTTCAGGCCCCATGACCAGCAAAACAAAACAAAACAGATATACATACTTGGTATAAGTATGTGCCTTACACAAAGCAGCACTGCTACTGATGATATCAATTCAGAGACCTTCCTGTGAACTATGACTATCTCCTATGTCTCAAATAAGCTCAGCTATGTACAAGGAGAAAACAGCTATATACAAGGAGAAAGCTGGACTCTTGAAACAGGCAAAGGAAACTGCATTATTCTAAGATCCCTGTTTCTCAAATGAGCATTCCTACCAAAACTTCCCCATTCTCCAAAATGATTACTGCCTGTCTTCTCAAATCTGCCTCATTCTCTCTTCTACCACCTACTCTTAGCTGATGATCTATCCAAATACATCAACTGGGAGATGGGGATGATACTAAGTAAGGTTTGAACTCAAGGCCTTATGTACATGGATCATGCCCTTAGCCCTTTATACTTTCCCCCATAGACAGTCTTTCATTTTTTAACTTGGGTAGCCTGGACCGCAATCTTCCTACCTATGCCTCCCATGTAGTTGGGCTTCCAGGTGTGTACCACTATCTCTAGCATTTGGGTTTTTTTGAGGGGGTGTCACACTAATTTTTTTGTCTAAGTGGCCTTGAACATCACTCCATTCTCCTAAACTCTGCCTCTTCACTAGCTGAGGATAGCCTTGAATGTCACTCAATCCTCTCAATTTCCATCTCTTCAATAGCTGGGTACACAGTGATAAGCCAACAAGCCTTTTTACCATTTTAAAGGACAAGCATTCAAACAGTATCTTCTCACTACCAAATTTACAGTCCTATCTAGGAACACCCCATCTCCTCTTGCTTATGTTTGCTTGTGATGAAGAAGTAATTACCTCGTTCTATGCCCATCTCACCACTTGTCCTTGCATCCTGTCTCTTAGCACCTGTGTGAAAACTTAACCGCTCCACTGACCATCCACTCTTTTTTAGATTATGAACCTCTCTCCTCTTTACAGATCATGGGCAGAATTGAAAATAAACACATATCCCATCTTCTGGAAACTGATGGGCTAAGTATAAACTGGTACCCCTACTCTGAAATTCAGGTTGGCAAAATCCTGGAAATTGTTTTGTGGCTCAGCAATCTGCCTTCTCCAAGTGACCATCTGAGAAACTTCCCAATCAGAGGGAAAAAGTTCACTGCAGCAATCTCTAAGAGCAACTCCCCCACCCCCATCAGGTTGCCCATTTTAGAATATCCCTCCCCCAAGTGTGGATCAAAGGTCACTGCCACAACCTGAAAGAACAAAACAAAAAGGTTAAAACAGGTAGATGGCTAAATAAGTTGTGATTTTTAAAAGTTCTCCTTGGGTCACACACACTCACATACACACAACACCCTGGCTATCTACCATTTCCCTACCTACTACTTCATATCTTCACTTCCTTAATTCAACTTAATTCTACTACTTCCATACTATCTAATTCAATAGACATTTTGCCATCCTCAAATTATTTGGCCTTTTAGCAAATTAAAAAAAAAAATTGACTGTCTTCTTAAAACATTCTCTTCTGGTTTTTGAGATACTACAACCCGTTTTGATTTTTTTTGGTTTAGTTTTATTATAACATTCACTGATTACTCCCTGACTCCTCCTCTAACAGATTTCTAGAAATAAAATATTCCTTGGCACTTAACTATGGGTCATATCCCTTCTCTCTGAGTGGTCTTGCCATTCCCCTGGTTTCGATTCACACTAATAACCATTAAGTTATTAGTGAGAAGCCTAAGTTTCTTCCTATACTCAAATGTGACTACATGCCTATCACATATCAGGTCAAATACCACATGGCTAAAACTGGTCTTTAGTTTTCCACCACCATCATCTCTGAAATCTGTGAGTCCCTGGCATTCTCTACACCTCAGCGAATGGTATACCAGGCAATTATGAAAGCCAGGAAACCTTTACCCCTCAAATTCAACCTAGAAGAAGTCCTTCTGTGTGTTTCACTTCACTAGATCCTCATCACCTTAACCCTTACCTCCATGTTGTCCCCTTTAAAACATTCATTACATAGTAGCTAAGTAGACTTTGAAAAACAAAATTAAATCGTATTACTCTTCTCCTACTTCTACAGCATCATATTACACTTAATGTTTTTTTCCTATCCAAACTTAGGGAAGCCTTTAAGGTCATGTGATGTGCTGGTGCCCGGCCCTCTAATCTCATTTCATACCATTATCTCCTCTCCATCACTCTAAATACACTAATCAAGTGTCAGTTCTTGATCTGGAACAAGTCTATCCCTCTTCGTTAAATCCCTTTGTCTCCTTTATTTCCTCTTCTTCAGATTCCTTCTCATTAGAACTCTATTGTTCACAAGATCAGCTCCTCTTAATCTTCAGGTCTCAGTTTAAACATCACTTCTTAACCTTCCAAACTATTCTATCCCACTGGAGGTCTTTTACTTCAATTCCTTCGTCTGTATTATTGCACCCTGTTTATTCTGTTCTCACAGTTATCAAATTTTCTAATTTTTAATTAATCAATATTCATGATTTTTATTATAGATTCTTCCATTAGGAGGTAATATTTTGCATGTATCAAATACAAGTAAGGTCTTCTACTAAAACATTTTATCCTTTGACTTTTTGTTAGAGAAGGTCAAAGTTATTTGTAGGAGTTTCTGGCACTCAGGCAAATGTCTAACCAAGTCCTATAAATAAAGTTAAGAGTGCTACTAATTTCACCCTAGTTACCAAAAGGTCTCAAAGCTTTGCCATGGCTACAAACAATAAATACATGATGGCATCAATGACTTAAAAATGTTACAGTTGGAAAAATTGTAATATTAATATAAAAGGACAGATCCAACTTAATCATTTAGCTAATTTGATCATTAGCATTCCAAATTATTCCCTCCAAAGTTACTACTCTCGACATAATAAAATAATAATAAGCCAATTCAAGCACTGTTCTAAACAGTTTACTGAACATACAGAAACAGCTTGTTGTACATAAGGTTAGAACTATGTCATACAACTCATAGTGACTAGTCCTATGGGGGCTATCTGAATTTAACTTAAAATTACAGTTCCTCTGTCACAGCAATGATAGATTAAGTCATCAAAGAGTACAGATCCTTGACAATCATGAAGCACCCTATCAACCATGGACCACCTACTTCTAGACTTATTAGTAAAAGACAAACCTCTCTCTTGAGTCTCTTTTGGGTAGTGTTCTATTATGTGCAGCTAAACTTTATCTTAAATTATTTATCCTTCAACAATAAAGTATTTCACTTTAACTCACAGATAAAAATTTGATTTTCAGAGTTCAAGCCCCATGACCAGCAAAAAAAATTTTTTATTTCAACTGAAATCATAGAAAGCTCTATATACACCAATCGTGTGCAAATTGCAATGCCAAGGCACAAACTACCAAAGAATTTTAAATGTCCAAACAGAAAATCTAGGTCAAGAAGTCAACTATTTTATCCCCCACTCTTCTATCCCTAAATATTCTGCATTAAAATGACTAAGATTTTAATTTAACCATCCCTGAATTCCAGTAATAGAAAAAGTAAAAATATTTATATGCATTGCCATCTAAAAAATGGTAGGGTAGAATACTATTATGACAGTTGTCAGAATGTAAAAAGAGGAATGTGTAAGTTCATTACCATTACAATTACTCTTGCTAACAATCAATGGTGAATGTGAGTCAGAAAACAAAATATTATATGAAGGCAATTAAGTAGGCAGAGGCTTGGGCTCAAGGAACTCTGTGGACTCCTCAAACCCCCCAAATCTTTTTTTTTCTTCTTTTTTGCCAACTTTCCCATCTCTATATTTCACAAAATATTAGGAACTCGTTTTATTCCTCAAAGTAGTAAGTAGTTGTATGGAGAGAAAAAGCACAAGTGAAGTCAAAGGTTAAAGCAATTAGTAATAGTACATCTGAAATATAACCATGGTTTTAGCACTTCATAAATTTTGAGTAGGTACTCTTACATATTAGCAATATTATTATTAGGAAGTATCCTTTCAAATGAAAAATACACATACCACACACACATACCCTCCCCCACAAACATTTTACTTTTATAACCATCATCAAAGGATAGAAATAATGGTAGCATGTAGTACCTCTTTTACAATTAGACGATTTTGGGGAGGGGGGAGGGACCTAGGCACTATCCCTGAGCTTCTTTTTGGTCAAGGCTACCATTCTACCACTTGAACTATGGCACCACTTCTGACTTTTTCTGAGTAGTTTATTGGAGATAAGAGTCTCACAGACTTTACTGCCCAGGCTGGCTTTGAACCATGATCCTAAGATCTCAACTTCCTCAGTAGCAAGGATTACAGGCATGAGCCACTGGCACCTGGAAAATTAGACTGTTTTTAACTTGTGCACTAAAGCACAGGCATCATGAGCAATCTATTTTGATTACTAATAATCTATATAATGTATAATTAAAAATAAAATCATAAACATTCATTTAATTTCAACAATGTTGTGGATTTTACTCTTAAAATGTGAAGAAAAAATAACTTAATCTCTTTAGTGTGTGTGTGTGTGTGTGTGTGTGTGTGTGTAAATGTGTGTGTGTGTAGATGTGTGTGTGTGTGTGTGTGTAAATGTGTGTCCTGGTCCTGGGACTTGAAGTTAGGACCTGGGTGCTGATGTTGAGCATTTTAGCTCAAGGCTAGTGCTCTACTTGAGCCATAGTTCTGATTCTGGATTTGGCTTCAACCAGTGATCCTCAGATTTCAGCCTCCTGAGTAGCAGCAAGTGATCTGCACCCAACTCTTTAACTTTTATACTTAAAAATGACTTAACATCTCTAAAATGCTTTAAGGCATGAAAAAAGTAAGAGAATTCATTTCTTGAAGCCATTATCTCATTTCTGAGTCCACTTCTGGTGTCTAGTTTAATCCATACACATACTGTACATGAGTCATACAGGATGCTATGTTGTTCAATTCGCTGTTTTTTTTAATAAAATAGTTCAGAGTCAAATAACTTTGAGAAACACACATTAAGCAATTTTATTATTTGCCCAATTTCAGATTTTCACAGTCTTCCAACAAGATGCAAAAATTAATAGATGCTTTTTACAAATTTTACAAATACACATAGGAAGAAAACAAGCTGTTCAGGGGTGTCAGAGATTAGCTGACAGGCAAACAGATGCCAAGAATTTGAGCACAATTTACAGAGCTACAGCCAGGATAACAGGAGTGTGAGAAACAGACTCAGACAGCTTAAGGGTTTTTGTCTCCCCCAAATGAGTATCAATGGGAAGGCTACACTGCTGATTTATATAATGGCTGCTCTGAACAGCTATATGCAAAAGCAGCTTTACTGTATAAGCTTCCTGATAAATGAGAAGTATCTTATCTTTCTATATGATACCCTTATAAAGCCAATTTATAAGTAAAAATGCATGGAGGAGTATCTAGAGTTTCCTAAACTAGCAAGAAAACATGAAATAGCATTGCTTTCTTTCTTTCTTTCTTTCTTTTTTTTCTGTTGGTCTGGGCCTGGGTGCTGTCCCTCAGCTCTTCAGCTCAAGGCTAGCGCTCTACCACTTGAGCCACAGTGCCACTTTCAGCTTTTTCTGCCTATGTGGTGCTGAGGAATTGAACCCAGGGCCTCATGCATATGAGGCAAGTACTCTACCACTAAGCCAACTTCCCAGTCCCTAGCATTGCTTTCTGAGAAGGTAATCTATCTAAATCCATACAAGACAAGACGAGACTATCCCTCATCTAACCAATGGTTTCAACATCAAAGTGCTGAAAAATGTGTTCCTAAAAATTAGTACATACCCAACTTATTTTTAAGCTGTGACTACACTTTTAATAACATAAATGAGTTCAGTAGGATTTATTTTAATTATTTCTGAAACAGCTTATTTTTAGTAAATATTATAGTCCCCCACATGGGAAGCTACTACCATGCCAGACATTTTCTACAGAGAGATAAAATCCTATTTATAGACCTATCAGTTGTTCCTTGCTTAGGTTGTAACATAGTTTCCACTGAAGCCTGATATGACCTCCCCTGACTTCTCTGGTCTAATATTCCTTTCATCCTGAAGTTCCCACATTTACCTTTATCTCCACAGGGTACCTAAGTAGTAACAAAGGGAGGGGAGAGAAAAGGTGAGAGAGAGAAAAGGTGAGAATCTCCTTTTCTTAGGTCTTCTCCTACAGAGAAGATTTAGAAAAGGAAAGAAGTGTTTTTGAGGAGTCTCCCATGCATATCTAGCAATAATGCCTCAAGAATAATGCCTCATAGTAAATCATGCATATGGCATATGAGAATGGCCACAAGGCCTGGAGTGTCTTAACCTGTGTTTGACTTCTCTTAGAAATTTTACATCTTTTAAAAACCCAGCATGGCTGGTAGTACATACTGGGAGGCAAAGCAGAGAAAGGAGGATCCCTACTATGAGGCCAGCCTAGAGTATTTATATAGCTAGACCCTGTCTCAAAAACAAAACAAAACAAAACACCACTCAATGAGAATAAATGCTATGGTATCTTGATACAGAGAATACTATATTCCCTAATAACAAAGAAGCTAAGCAAGAAAGCAAAGGGTAAATGTTAAGATTTATTTTTCCCTAAAAATTGTGATCCTAGGGATTGTTTATAATATTGATTTTTACATTACTTGTTGATATCATTACATAACTGATTTATATTACTGATGGAATCCTCCCCCTGAAGACATCCAGTTTCTAGCTATAACTCCTCATTAACCATTCTGGAAGGCATGAGAACAGTAGTGAGAACAGTGAGTAAACCATTTTCACTATTTTCTTTCGCTCACTGTGCCATAACCTGTACCCCACCTCACCCCAGCCCTGCCCTACTCTGGATGAAATTCTAAATGAACCCTTTTCTCTTGCAAATCCTAATCCCTTTCATGGCTGGAGCCCTGTAACATTTGTTGTCTCTGGCTCATTTACTTTTAATTTGCAAGTGTAAGTATATCTTGCCTACTGTTGTTAATTCCATGTTTAGAGGTCATGTATCCTAAATGAAACTAAATTCCACTTGATTATGAACACCCAGAGGACAATGACCATGTATTAGGCATTTTATTATCAATAGGGTCATACAAAGTATGCATCATAGGTACATAGTAAACTTTATGGAAATACTGAAATACGTAATGCTGAATAAGAAGTAATTCTCCTACATTAATCTCTAGTAGCACAAAACTAGGTAATCCCAACCTAACAGTAGAAGAGTTAAATCACAAGCACTTACTGAAGTGTAGAAGGAAGAATGCATTGATAATACCAATCTACCTTTTACTGGACTCTCATCATTATGCTCAAATGTTCAGAGAAATGATAAACCTAAGATAAATCAGGTAATGAAGAAAAAAATAAATAATATTTCCTTACTCAAAGACAATCCTTCCTGATTTTCTCCATCCACCTCTATCTTACTTATCCTTTAAGGCCTACCTGCTCTTATCCACCCTAATTCATAGTGAAATCTAACTCTCTAGTATTTGATGACAATTAGCTAGTTGTTATTTAGCATTTGTACCTATACCAAAAAGGGATTCAGCTGGAGTATTGGTGGCTCATTCCTGTAATCCTAGCTACTTAGAAGACTGAGATCTGAGGATACAGGTTCCAAGCCAGTCCAAGCAGGAAAGTCCAGGGGACTCTTAGACTCTTTATCTCCTTTTTTTTTTTTTTTTCCGGTCATGGGGCCTGAACTCTGGGCCTGGGCACTGTCCCTCAGCTCTTCAGCTCAAGGCTAGCGCTCTACCACTTGAGCCACAGCGCCACTTCTGGCTTTTTTCTGTTTGCTTATGTGGTGCTGAGGAATCGAACCCAGGGCCTCATGCATGCAAGGCAAGCACTCTACCACTGAGCCACCTTCCCAGCCCTAGACTCTTATCTCCAAGTAAGCACAAGAGAGGGAGGGAGGGGAAAAGAAAAAGAAACAGTGCCAGACCCTGAATTCAAGCCTCAGGACTGGCACTAAATAAATTAATAAATAAAATAAATAAAGTTGTAAACATTAGAAAATAGTTTTCAATAGTGAAGCTTATCATTTCAAATTGTATTTTCTTTTTCAAAGGAAGACATATAGACTTTCTGGGTGATCAGAGTTGAGCCATGGACCTGGATGATCAAATGAATCATGAAACTGTGTTCCAGTAACAGCACAGCAATGAGGAAAAAACTTAGGCTTTAGAAGTGAAACAGACCTGAAATCAGAATAGTGAGTCATTGGAGCTGGGAAGGTAGCTCAGTGGTAGAGTGCTTGCCTTGCATGCATAAGGCCCTGGGTTCAATTCCTCAGCACCACATAAACAGAAAATGCTGGAAGTGGCACTGTGGCTCACATGGTAATGCTAGCCTAGAGCTGAGGGACAGTGCCCAGGCCCAGAGTTCAGGACCCACGACCAACAAAAACAAACAAACAAAAAAACTCCAGTGAATCATCACTCACTACATATAATCTTCAACAAGTATTTTAACCTCTCTGTTTTGACATCTATAGGTACTGGAATATTGTGAAAACGAAATAACCTGGACCAGAGCCTATTGAATAAATTGCATCGTTAATAGATTTGCCTACTGTCATTTTTTTTCTTAAGCCACAACAAAAAGAATATGACTTCGTGGCAAACTGGACATTTTAGGGCTTCTATCTTTTTTAATTGGTAACAATAAAATATTGATGCTAACTCACCCCCAAAAGGTTATTTTCCCTGTAGTTTGAGAAGTTAAAAAGAAAGTAAAATTTTGTCTTACTAGGCCAGGTAAACCTGTTAAATCAGATGGCTAGAATAAGCAAAAAAAAGAAACCAAAAACAAAAACAAAAAAAAGGTCCTAAAAAAAGGAAACCTTTACACAGGCATTGTGACACATGCCTGCAATCCCAGTTTGTCATCACTTTAGCCCAGGAGTTCAAGGCAAGTCCGGGCAACACAGAGAGACCCCCAACTGAGAAGGAGTGGGAAAAAGGGGTTTCTAATACAGGTTACAGAGGTATCTCCCTAGCCTATTAGAAGATCCATAGGAAGGTAGACAGGCAGGCAGAAAAAAAGAAAAAGGAAGGAAGGAAGGAAGGAAGGGAGGGAGGGAGGGAGGGAGGGAGGGAGGGAGGGAGGAAACAGGGGTCCAGGTAGAAGTAAACCCAATACTGCTGTTTCTATGTCAAAGAAATGCTTTGGATACAATTATTTTTTGTTTATTTTGTTTTAACCTTCTTCAAAATTCTACCCACCCCTCCCTTAAAGTGTAGATACCTGCCTAACAATCACAAAAACAAAACGAAGAGAAAATAAAATACCTGCACTGCATGAATAACGGGGATGGTAAGAGGTAGGCAAGCTGGCTTCAGAAGATGGGAGCTTCTTAGTGAAGGAAGAAGGCTAGTGATGGCTGTACCCCCTTCTTTTGCTGCTTTCAGATGATGGAGGAATGTCTAAGTCATTCATCTGCTCAAACAGCAGAAGAGGAGACAGTAATATTTGGTCTTTCTACAGTACAAGATAAAAAGTGGCTAAGGAGTTACAGCTTTCAAATTGTGAGAGTGCAAATGTTGGCAGGACTTCCCAGGCTTTCTTTTTTCTCCAGCCCAGTGAAATGGAAGTAGAGCCAGATGGGTCTTTCTAGTTAAGTGACCTTAGGCAAGTTCCACAGCCTCTCTAACCTTCATTTTTTCTCTATAAATCTACATGAACAGTATCTGCCCTGAAGAGTTTAAGAACTTAATAAGCTAACAAATAAAAAGCAAACTGTTTCAGAATAGGCAATGCATACAAATTAAATACATCTCCCCAAACCTCAAGCCCCAATGATACATTGTTTATATACAAATACACCATACATTCTCCTCTTCCTTTTCCTTTTGCAGAAAAGGAATCAAGCCTAAGAAAAATAACTTTCCCAAAATGACACTGGGCTTAAAACAGGGTTAAAAAAACAGTTCCATGCATTGTAACCTTGCCTCATTAGACACATCCCCTTGGAGTGGCTCAGAGTCAACACAGTCAAGAAAACAAGCAAAGGTCACTGACAGCCGCTCCTGGAAGTCAGACCCAAAAGGAACCCAAGAGTTAAACACTCAACCTCACCAGTGCCTGGAGAGCTGGAAGCAGACTCTTTACAGGAGGAGGCCAGAGATTCACTGAAACCCATTCCTCCATCTTATTGGTTAGATCCCAAGGAGGTGAAGAAGAGGAAAAGAAATGTCACGGGACCCTCAGGATCTCCATGGGTAAACTACAGCTCAGGTTCTCACTAAATCTGTAAAATATTTCTGAACCCTTGTGATCACTAAGCTGTAAGATGGTAACTTCTGACCTTCATCAAAAAGAATGTCTTTGTAGCAAGGTACCCATGGCTCATGCATGTAATCCTATATACTCAAGAGACTGGGATATGGAGGACTGAGTGAAGCCAGCCAGGATAGAAAAAAGTCTACTAGGTTCCATATCCAAAATGACCAGGAAAAAGCAGGGCTGGAGGTATGGCTCAAGTGGTAGAGCACCAGCTAAGCAAGTGCAGAGCTCTGAGTTCAAACCCCAGTCAGTCTCTGTCTCTTCGTCTCTGTCCATCTCTCGGTCCTACAGTCTGTGTATGTGTGTCTCTCTCTTATACACACACACACACACACACACATACACACACACACACACACACACACACACACACACACACACACACACACACACACACACACACACACACAAATGTCTTTGTTCCTTAATGACCATATTCCTAATCATGCAAATCTATATGGCTGAATATGGATAGACAGTCTTATATGTCTGTAACACAAAATTAATATCCAATGCTCATGCTCTGGGCACTGAAAATCCATACTGCTACCTCCCCCTCCTTCCCTCTGGATATTACAGAAGGACCTAGTCTGTTTCTACAATCCTCAGTCATTTCAGAAACATGACAGCACTACTTAATCATATTTTTCTCCATTCTCTCTGAGGGAGCCCCTCCATTTAAAAAAGAAAGAAAGAAAGGCTATCTTGTTGTAGGATGTAACTCTAATTATGTTAGCACACATATGCAGAGCTGAGTGGAGACGACCAGGGAAGAGAGAAACCCAATACCTTGCCAAATCCATTGGGAGTTCTGCCCAAGTTATTAATCCGGGTAGGGGCCACTTAACTGAATTACTTGAGGCAATGCCCTTCAATTCTGGCTAAATTCTTATCCCCAGGGGGAAATCTAGGAACAATCTGTCTCCTCCAAACCGTATTACCTCCAACAACTCCTTTTGCTCAGAAGCTTTTCTTTCCCATTTCAAAGCCTTACATAAAGTTTCTCTGTTCTGTGCAGAAAATTAGTGAGGCATTTATTCTGCCCTGTTAGGCTTGAGGGACTTCATGTGTCTGAGCAATGAAGCTGCTGAACAGTGTATTCCCTTTGTTCTTACACATAACCTCAACTAAATTCTAGCCTCAAAATGTGTATATCCAAAGGGGACTGCGTGACTTAAGTAAAACTGAATAAAAGGTCTGCTGAGGAGCAAAAGACTTGGGAGCCTCTTAAAAAACTAAGTCAGTTCAGGAATCAACTTGAGTTCACCTCGGTATGACCTCAGGACCAGGGCTGACAGAATCTCTCCCAGGTCTACCATAAACAATCCAGAAGTGTTGGACAGACCAGCCTCTCCAGAACTGTAGAGACTAATTAATGATCTGCAGCTACTCTAGACTCACAGAGCAAGGACCTCTCAGCATAGCCCAAAGCAAATCAGCTCCAGAAACAAGGCAAAGGCTCACCATCTTCTCTTTGTATAGGCTCTATAATCCCCAAACCAAATTTAATCTAAACTATGCTGCTCATGCCCTTTGCTAACACAGATGTCTCATTTATAAACCCCAGGGAACATCAGTGACTCAGCTCTCTTTCACTCAAGGATGCTCAGCACAGCTATTAAAAGCACAGACTCAGGGTCAGGCAGGCCTAGGTTTAAATACCTGTTCTGCCACTTTCGGGGTCTATGACTTAAATCTCACTAAGGCTCAGTCTGTTCATCTGTAAAATAAGGTTTCTACCATCCATCTTACAGGGAAACTGGTTGTTAAGATAATAAGATGTTAAGTGCATGGATATGTAGGTGTGTGTACTTAGTATGGCACTTGATGCAAAGTAAGCATTCAATAAATAGTAGTTGTTGCTACAGATTATAATTGAAGACTATAAAACAACTTCTTTATAGGAATAACACTTCAAGCTGACAACCAGCATATTAGCATTCCTGCACCTTCCCCACCCCATCATAGAGTGGTAAGTAGCTGGAGAGGCACACTCTTAAGGACGATGCTGAACAATGTGCTTAGGTAAAGGAGAAAGAGCGCAACAGGCTTCTACCCATGAAGAGGTTCATGGGGAAGAGAAACAACAACAACAGCAGCAAATCAGGAAGAAAAATAATGAAGAGCTGAGCTCCAGTGGCTCACACCTGTACTCCTAGCTGCTCAGGAGGCTGAGATCTGAGGATGAAGGTTGGAAGCCAGCCCAGGCAGCAAAGTCCATGAGACTCTCATCTCTAATTAATCACAGAAAAAGCTGGAAGTGGTGCTGTGGCTCAAGTGGTGGAGTGCTAGCCTTGAGCAAAATGAGCTAAGGGACAGCACCTGAGTTCAAGTCCCAGGATGGGGGGGGGGGGAGGAGAGAAAGAGGAGAGAGAAAGAGAGGAGAAGAAGGAAAGGAAGGAAGGAAGGAAGGAAGGAAGGAAGGAAGGAAGGAAGGAAGGAAGGAAGGAAGGAAGGAAGGAAGGAAGGAAGGAAGGAAGGAAGGAAGGGAGGGAAAAAAGAAAGAAGAAAAAGAATGAAAATGATCTCAGTATGAAAGTACTTCTCAGCTTAAGTGTTCCACCAGAAAGTAGCTGCTTTTAAATCTACACCAGCTGATCAGGTCACATTTACCAGATTTGTGAGGTGGGGGGAGGGGCAAGTTAGAAAGCCAGGCCCATTCTGGAGGTCCACACATGTAGAAAAAGGGAGGACAGGGTGAGAGTGATCATAGGAGGAGAAGAGCTTCACTTCAGCTAAAATACCAACTGGGAGAGAGCCAGGGAAGGGGTGATACTGACCACAAAGAAATGTACTCTTTACCTGGCATTTAGCATTGTAACCCCTCTGTACATCACCTTTAGAACAATTAAAAATCAAACAAAACTTATACCAAGCATGAAGCTGACAACCACGACCAAATATTTTCAGGCAGGAAATACAAGATGACTGTTAGGCTAGGGTAATGACATGTATTTTCTTGAAAATTATTTTTAGCAAATAGATTATAAGCTCTCAAAGCATTATAATCATCATGTAATCAAAACCAAATATACTTATTTACTGGACACATGGTGGGAAAAACAGAAGGAGCTGGGTTCTACGAGTCTATAGCTCACTACATTCACAAGCTAGTGTTCTTCCCCTAGTCCTCTTACAAATTTTTTATCTTCATCCCCTGATTTGTCAAAATCCCCCACCTCACAACACATTGGAAAGCCCACACTGAAGCAGGCCTTAAAGGGGTGGAGCAGGCCAGTCCACACCTTGGTCAGGACAGTAGGTGCCATCAGGGAGCAGCACTACTGTGGGAAAAGCACTGAACTGAGAATGAAGGTTCTAGATCTCACACCCAGCTTTGCTACTATCACAAACTACAGATAAAAGAGTGTGGCCTTGGGTAAATCTTTAACCTATCTGGACTCAGTCTGCCCCATCTGCAGAGCCAGGATGACATGACTAAATCCAGTCAACAAATTAGGACCTGAAGGCCAAACTGATGGTTCCTTTCCTTGGTTCTTATTTCAGTGTTGGCAGACATCCCGCCAAAAAGCTTGGGTATCAATGGAAGTGACTATGGTTCATTCTCCAAACTAATCAGACAGATCCCTCACAGGAGAGAACCAGTGACATTTCTGAAGTACAAATGAGAAGGACTGAGGATGTAGAGGCCTGCCTAAGATTGCTCATTTTATAAAGTTATACTCTGTTCTTTGGACATTAAGTCAATTAAGTAAGCAATAGCTGGGTGCTGGTGGCTCACGCCTGTAATCCTAGCTACTCAGGAGGCTGAGATCTGAGGACCGCGGTTCAAAGCCAGCCCGGGCAGGAACATCCGTGAGACTCATCTCCAGTAAACCACTAGAAAACTGGAAGTGGCGCTGTGGCTCAAGAGGTAGAGCACTCTCCTTGAGCTAAAGAGCACAGGGACAGCACCCAGGCCCAGAGTTCAAGCCCCACAACCAACAACAACAACAAAAAAAGAAAGTAAGCAACAGAAAGCCAGGGACTAGAGTAAAGTCACCTAGCAGCTGGAAGAGCAAATAGTTTACCTCCTAAAAGAGCCCTCCAACATTTCAGCCAAAGAGAATGTATGTGAATCTGAGAATCAGCATTCATTCCAAAAACACAGGAATGATGGTTGCTCTTTCTGGCCAGTGGATCAGAACCTGAAAGATGGGTATAATTTGTACTAGGTAAATCATATGGTTAGAAATAATCTTGGAACTGCCAGCACTCAAAAAACTCGCAGGCAACTCTTTAGAGAGGATTCTCTGGAGACCTAGAGGTGTAGTAACCAAGGGAAATATAGCCAGATTAGATCAGTAAAGGCCTCTCCAGTTCCACATGAGGTACTGTAAGGGGCACTGATGCTGGCCAACACACAAGATTTATACAATGAGTTCCCTGATGCTGCACGTGTCCAGGTCAGAAGAGTGGCCACTCTGCCACAAAATGGCCCATGAAGTAGCAATGACAGCTGCCCCACTACTGGTGCCAACTGCTTAACTGTTACCACTCATACTCCTCCCTCCCATTTAATTATTTAATGTATTCGTGTCAGTACTAGGCTTGAACTCAAGGCCTCATGCTTACCTGACTTAGTCAAATGACACTCCCCAACATTCTCTCCATGTAAAAAATTTTAAACTTCTTATTTATTCCTATTCACTTCACTTTTTTCTCCCCAACATTCTCCCCATTTAAAAATTTTAAAATTTTGTATTTATTCCTATTCACTTCACCTTTTTCTCCCCAACATAAAAGCATGCTTTCCTAACATAAAGTATGATAGAGCTACACAAAGGAATATGACTTGTCAACAAAAACAATGGAGTAGCTACAACATGAATGAATCATGAAGACACCATGGTAAATTAAAGAAGTCAGACATAAAGGATCACATACTATATTGAAGCTATCTATATGAAATACCCAAAATGGGCAAATCTGTCAGGACATTAGTAGAGTGGGTAATGGCAAGGAGGTGAGGTTTTAAATGGAATAGTGAAAATGTTCTAAAATTGATTATAGAGATTGGTGAACAAAAGCCACTGGCTAAACAGCCTAGGATAACTCACTCCTGGACACCGAAGGAACTGAAGGTTTTCTATTTTGAGCAATCAACCAATAAGTACTCCATTTAGAATATTCTAATTCCAAATGGGTAAAAACATCTGAGAATGTAAGCACAGATTAAACAAAATAAAGAGACAGACACTAAGAATACAGTATAACTTTTCCTGTCACACTAGGCAACACTTGCTTTGCTCTGGGTGCCCTCTGCTGACAAAAACCAGCACAGCTACATCTCCTTTGCGCCCTTTTCTCTTCTACCCTAGGAGAGCCAAGAATCCTCTGAGCATGACTCAGGTTTCTAGTTATGAAATCTTCCTCGGCCCACATGTAGGCAGAAAAGGCTTTGTATTCCTCTAGCTTTATACTATCCTTCTCTCTGTGTTAGAACTTGCAGCTTATTTCTAAACAGGTTAACTGATTCAGGATTACAGAACAATAATTAATTGCAGAACTAGCAATTAAGTGTAATAATATTTGAAATTTAAGGTACATCTTCACTTCCCTTCAGAAATGACTAGAATACAGACAGGGAAATTTTGAAGCAACGATAAGAGTCCAGTACAGTATTAAAAAAAAGTTTCTATAAATGAAAATTATTTAAAGCACTAACTAAAACAATCAAAAGTAGGATTAGGCTTTGGAGTTGGAAAGGATGTCCATTATAATCTTAATGGATTTCTTCATATATATATAACGAAACTAAGGGACCCAAAGAGGCAAAGTGATACACACATGGACCCCAAACCTGTGACAAAGCCAAGTTTCCTAACTCTCATGACCTTTGACTCCTCAGAAAACTTTTTCATTTAGCCATTACCAACACAAAGATTAAACCACATTTTAGCCATTCCCACTGGAGGGAAAAGAAATCAATGTAACAATTAATGGAATCCTACTTTTTTACTATTGTTAAAATAAGCCATTCCTAATACCAACACTTTTTTAAAAAAACAATCAACTTTTAAATTTAAATTATTTTTCACAGGGTCAAAAACTATACTGGCTACCAATAAGAAATATCTAAATCAAGATTACAGTCTGTGAACTATGATGTGTAAACCAAGATCAGCCTACCATTTGTTTTTGTACAATCCCCAATACAGATAGATATGAGTTAGGGTAGCATTTATATTTTTAACGAATAAAAAGAAAAAGAAGTATAATATTGCTTTAAGATGAAAAAGAAAACAATAAAGTAATGTATAGTATATGAAAAATGTTATTAAAAACTCAAATCTCTAGATACTCAGGGGGCTGAGATCTGAGGATCATGGTTCAAAGCCAGCTTGGGCAGGAAAAGTCTGTGAGACTCATCTCCAATAAATCACCAGAAAACCAGAAGTGGCACTGTGGCTCAAGTGGTAGAGTGCTAGCCTTGAGCTGAAGAGCTTAGGGACAGTGCCCAGGCTGAGAGTTCAAGCCCCACAACCAACAAAAAACAAAAAACAAAAACAAATAAATAAAAAACAAACCTCAAATCTCAGTGTACAGTGTCCACAAATAAAGCTTTATTAGAACACAGCCACACTTCCTCATTGTATATGGTTTGGGGCTGCTTTCATGCCACAGTGTCAGAACAGGGTCTGTTTGGCTCAAAAACATTTATTCTGAAAACTGATTTTTTTTTTTTTTGTAAAAAAATGGCTTGTCCTTTCCTATTCCAAGCTAGTGACAAATGTGGATTCTGCGTCTCCATTAAAGTATAAAGTATTAGGTTGTAGTACAACTGAGGTGTTCTACGCTTCAATAGTGAGCCTTCCAGGTCACTCAGCATGGACCCTGTGCAGGGTGAGCAGATGGCCTGTGTTGTGTGACAGATCCATCTTTCCACCACAGAAGCCGGAGACACTGAGCTTTATTGCTGGTCTCTTTCTCAGCTAATATTTATTAGCAATCCTATAAAAGCATCCTGGTTTTACAAATAGGAACCAACTATCAGAGAAGTTAATATTAAGCCCAACATAGAACTTGAACTTGGATAAATGAAAATTATTTAAAGCACCAACTAAAACAATCAAGTTCTATGGTCATTCTCCAGTGGTTTTCAAACTATGTTGCAGTAGCAAAGGGGTCTCCTGGTCAAACTTCAGAGAGTAAGCTCAAGCTTCCATATCTGTTTTTCCAGGACTGCCCACTTACCTATATTTACAAATTTTATCCATATAATTTCATCATTGTGTGTGTAGCTCTGAATGATTTCAAGCACTTCCATGGTTTGCTATGTAACGTGTTTTCATTTTTCCCTTCAAGCAAGAGTGTAACACCTTATCAGATGTGCAATATGTGAGTTGAAAACATTATGTCAAAACTTTCTGCTCACATGTGAGCTACTGACCTTGACTACTAGACTACTAGACTTCAAGACATTCATAAACTTAAGAGTTTGACACTGGAGAATTTAGGCCATGGCAAACTTGCATTCATTGGCTACTTCTCTGTGTCAACAAGGAACACTATATTAGCCTTAGAGCTGTAAAGCTTGACCTCTGCACAGAGCACAGTCCTCTAGCCTCAACCCTCTAGCCTCCAGGGGCCTTGCAGGTTGTTGTGGATCTGCACTGGGGCTGCTACACCAGCTATTCCTGAGAAAAACTTACAGGAAGGTATTCAGGAAACCTTTTTTTAAGACTTTCCTTTTCATGGTGGCCTACTTCCAGTCTAGCTGAATAACCTGACTTCCCTAATGTACCTAAATCTACAGCGTGTATTCCTTAGGGAGTTTGCTCAGGCTCTTCTTCTCTTTAAGGGGGGAAAATCTCATTGTATGGCAATAAACTCACGGACTCATGAAATTGTACATGATCATCTCCTTATTTCTACCATACTCAATAAGCTGAAAAGGAGAATTTGTTGCTGAAAAATTTTAAATCTTTTCTTTTAACTCTGAAGGTCAGTGCATCTCACCAAAACAAAAGCCAACTTTATGCTATCACCTTTGGCCAATTGCTCATGAAACTGGGAATCTTGCCAAGGAATATTAAAACCCTGCCCCCTTACATACAGACTTCCTGGGGTCAGGCAAAGGAGAAATGGTATGAAAATGATATGTCAACTATAAAGGAATACAGAAATGTAATACAGAACCATCACCCCTTAATGAAGGGCAGGAAGGAGGAGGGAACTTCTGTCTGAAGAAAAATAGGCAAGTAAATGTTTAAGGAAAAAATCCACTAAAAGTAATTAAGTACAAGGCATAAGTCTCATGGAAATTTTATAAATTTTGAATCTAACACATCTAGATTTAAATTCAGCTTCACTAAAAACTACAGAACTGTGGGCAATGCTTTAGTCTCTCTGAGCCTTCATTTCTTTGCCTGAAAATGGGATTAAATGGAAATAATTCTTGCCATGCCTAATAGTGAGGATACAAAATATGCTAGCTCTCTTCATTAGATGATCTCTATTGGCCATCTGTTACTCTAAAGTTAGGACATGTCTGCTAGAATGAATGGATGGTTCCTGTAGCAATATCAAAATGACAAAATTAAAGAGATCTTAGATGTTTCTATGCTTCACATGACGCCAGAAAGCTCATGAGAGCCCAGACTGATGGGGCTCTAAAGGAACAGTGGAAGATCCTAATAGCAGGAGACACATAGGGAGAGTTCTACTAATTCAATAAAGATATTTATTGAGTGTTTTAAGAGCCTTCTTCGGCTCCATAAATGACAGATTTACATTTAATATCCACTTGACCAAACTCATTAAACTTGCAAGAGGCACTCTCTTGCAGAAGATCACATATCTAGTTTCTTAAGAATTAATTTTTCATAAAGGTCTGGCAGGGCAAAGGCAATAAAAATATAGTGAAAGTCTAACCAAAATTGGTTTTCCCTTTTCCAACAGAGAAAATCTCAACAAAGCAGACTTTACCAGTATTTGTTTCAAGATGGCTGGAAATGAGATAGACATAGGGTCTCACATCTGTAATCCCAGTTACTGAGGAGGCAGATACAGGGAGGACCTTATTCTTAAGGCCAGCTCAAGTTAGATATAGGGAGGACTTCACTCTTAAGGCCAGCTCAAGTTAGTGAGTTGTCTATTTCAACAAATATATTGTACCAGTCATCTCAGTTATGCAGGAGGCAGGAACCAGGGCATCATAGTCTAAGGCTGGGCCAGGCAAAAAGTGAGGCTCTATATGAGAAGTAACAAGCAAAAAGGGCTGAGGGAGTAGGTCATATAGTACATACTCCATACGCACAACCCACTACATATATTTAGTAAACTATATATATATATATGTATATATATGTATATATATACATATATATAGTACCTTAATTAGAAACAAAGAAAGGTAATAAAGTTATAATAGTTTACCATTTGGCCATAAAAATATTCCTAGCCATAATAATATACTATGTAATCAAAAAGTAACAATGAATATTGATTTAACAAACATGGCTGTCTTGGAGAGAAGGAGAGTATGTCTGTAAAACTGCTAATACCTCATCTTCAACAGTAGGAAAACAAAGGATGGTGCAAAAAAAATCCTCATTAAATCAAGAAATCAAATATACATATTATTTAGATCTATAGCAGTAAAGTTCAAAAATAGAAAGGAAAAAAAAGCTTGTTCCTGGAGGAAACGCTTATAAACTATAGAATGAAATGGCCAGAAAGGCAATCGTAAAGTCCAAGAAAGCACTTGCATAACACTAGATGCTGCTGCACTTGCCAGGCCTTCACACCTTCACCCACTAGAGGGTGTAGAGAGTGTTAAGGACATCACAAAAGTACCCAAACCAGGAGGGTAAGGGAGGGAGGTGAAAGACTTTCTCAAAGGTTAAAAAATGGGGAGCTATACAATCTATTAAAAGAAAACAACGTTATTTATATTTCCTATTAATTTATCAACAAAACAAGTTTAGCTTAAAAAGAACAAAAATTCTAGACTGAGATACAAAATGGATATCATTTCATTTCTGAACCAATTATTTTAACATAGCCTCTATGGGAAAAAGAGAAGGAATAGGAAGAAAAGGAATAGGACAGTGACTGCCAAAAACAATGTTTCATTAAGGTTGTGTGTGCAAGCGCACACATGTAATGAGGACTAAATCTAAATCTCACACAGGCTAAACACACACTCTACATCTGAACTACACTCTCAGACCCTAAAGCTGCATTTTTATGGATAGCAAGTATTAGAATAATGTTGTTCAGAACTATGTATTGCAGTCCCTTAGTGGGTCCTGAAATTCAATTTTGGTTAATCAACTGTCAGCTATAATCAACATTTTTTAAAAAATTATAAGGTAGTTGTACAAAGAGGCTACAACTCTGTAAGTCAGGTTACAGGTACAATGCTTCTTGATCAGTGCAACTCCTGTCATTCTCAACCATTTCCTTCTCCCATCCCTACTCTTTTTTACATAGCGTACACATAATCAACAATTTTCGATGCAATAGAATGGGACAGAAATATCACAATACTCAGAACACAGGGTATTATCTGGTAAAATTACTTCTATGTTCTATTCATACATACACATAGATGTATATGCTGGACCAGAGTATGAGAAGTATTGCAAACTCAGAATTGTGATTGTTTTTAAGCTGTGAAGTACTGAGCTAGAACTTGAACATGGCACCATTCCTCCATCTAATCATTATTCCTTTGCCCCAGACAAATGAGTACGACAGAAATGTTCTTATTTTTGTTCACAGGCTCCAATCAAAATAATCAAAAGCCCTAAAAGCACATTTGTAAAACCTAGACTAAAATAAAGCCTATTCTAGGATAAATAGGAGAAACAAAGATGAAAAGAAAGAAAATACTTTTTAAGACAAAACCACTTAGAGGTCATGTTTAATCTGCTCTCCATAATAAAACTAAAGTTTCAACTAATTACGGTATTTGCCACCTGATATTTTCACTTATTTCTGTAAATCACTGAAACTTATCCATATAATTGATTTCAATAGAATTTAGGAAAATGAAAGGGAAAAAATAAGGAGTTACTGGCAAACATTTTAAAAATCAGATCAAAAGTCTAGCAACACAAGAGCAAATTTTTATCTTAATGAGAAAAGAAATATAAGGTCAGCCATATTAGGAGGCAACCTTGACAGCAATAAGTAGTTCAAAATAAGTAGAGGTTGGAGGAAGAGTTCCCATGCTGCAGTATTCTGCAATGATTCCACATCTCTTTTCTTGTCACACGAGTACCACAAGAGCCATAACCAAAGAAGAGAGATGCTGGCAGAGAACTACAGAAGAGAATGTCAAACACAGAAGCTGAAACCCCAGGTTCAAGTCCAACTCTGACACTTACTATCAATATGATATTATGGGATTCACTTTAAAACCCCTATGCTTTGGTTTTCTTATCTATAATATACAGCTTTGGCTCAGACTACCTGGCAGAGTTATAAAGAACAAAACTGAATTTACACAGAATTATTTTGTAACCTATACTTTGTGAGCCATTTATTTTTATAATTTATTACTAAGCCAGAGTGTGTTCTCTCATCCCAATTGTTAACTGTAAGGTTTCATTCCATACCATTTAAAGTGTAAGACAATGAATATAAAGTGCCAGGATTTAAGGTTCTAGAAAAAGGACTACACTGAGGGTGCTCCAGTATTACCTTCAACACTTAGTTGAAAGTATTCCACTACTGAACATCTCTTAGTTAGGCTGTACCAAATGCAATAAAACAAATTACATAGGTCTAATTTGAATTCCTGTTTCTAATTCTCTTTCCCTTACTATTCCCCAAACTGAATTGATTACAAAAAACAAGAAAGTTACCATTGCTGAGATATAGAGATATTAAAAGATATAAAAATCTACAATTGATTACAAGATTGTTTTTAATCAATTAGATTGTTAAGTAAACTAATTTTCTCCATTTCCTTGACCAAATATGCTGATAAAATAAATCTCAATCATTCTTATGCCCCAAAACTAGGCACCAATTCTCTGATACCCACTTCTAAGCCTTTCTGGGTTAATTCACCAACCTGACTACACAAACTCTAAGGTACATTATAATTACATGTTATATAAAGCAATAAACTGGAAGGTTAAAAAGTTTTCTTAAAAACAACTCAGATTTGACTGTTTTCAGAACATTTTAAGATACCAAAATTTTCTGCTCAAATGAGATGGGAGTTAGACAACAATAAAAGAATGAGCTAGGAGGTAAACATAAAATGTAAAGTTTTATCCAGATACCTTGGAATGTCCTTGTTATTCTTTTAAAAAGAAACAAATAGCTGGGTACTGGTAGCTCACATCTATAATCCTAAGTACTCAGGAGACTGAGGTCTGAAGACAGCCCACGAAGATAAATTCTTAATTCTTATCTCCAATGAACCACTGAGGCATAGCTCAAGTTGCAGAAAGCTAGTTGTAAGCAAAAATATGTCAAGCAAGAGCATGAGACCTTGAGTTCAAGCCCCAGTATAAACAAATAAATGAACAACAAAAAGTAATAAAAACCCTAGAACACATAGATGAATTCTCACAAGCTGTGAGGACATTATAAATATATAAATACAAGTACTTTAATTAGTAGATCTGTAAGTATGTAAAAGAACTTGACCATTTATAAGAATAAACATATATTTGCTTAAATTAAAAACAGAAATGTAACTTTTAAATTATTTTCCTAAATTACCCAGAAGTTTAAATTAACCTTTAGTGAGGTACTAGTCCTATTACACTCATTAAGAGAACAATGAATATTTTAATTATAGTTATAAAATGACCATACATCCCATACTCCCCAATTGACCTGGAAGTATTTCATCAAAATCATTAGCATCTCTTACCACTTTCAAAAGTTGATAGAAGACATAAAGTTGTGGTGCCAGGAAATAATAAGGGAACAATCTTAGGAACCTTTCTATACTTTTTAGGCACCCCCTAAAATCCACTCCAAATAAATGTTAGCAAACCAGCTTGCTATGCAAAAGGATCCCTCTTTCTAAGCCTCAACTACATAAGAATACCAGAGCTAATGTACACAAGTATTCTCCCATTTAAAAAAGGTAATTTAAACCCAGAAAACACACCACTTTTAATTAACATTTAGGAACATTCATAGGTGAATCACAAAAAAAAAAAAAAAAACAACAGCTAGAAATCACCACTACATTGTATTATCAGCCAAAAATCCTTTGCATGGCTTGAGATAAAGTTGCTGGTTTCCACTTGAATCACAGTGTTTGCTGAAACATATATTTCCATAGACTGCACTCTGGCAAGCAGAGAAAAGTGCTTTAAGTATTTTACAAAAGCAACAGATTTCAATCCACTAAAGACTATGACCTGCTTGGGAAAGAATGGGGTGGTTTTACATCAAGAAGCAAAACCTTAGCCAGGTACCAGTGGCTCAGCCTATAATCCTAGCCATTCAGGAGGCAGAGATCTGAGGATCGCAGTTCAAAATCAGCCCAGGCAGGAATTCTGTGAGACTCTTATCTCCAATAAACTACTCAAAAAAGACTTAAGTGGTGCTGTGGCTCAAGTGGTAGAGCACTCATCTTGAGCAAAAAAAGCTCAGGGGCAAAGCCCAGGCCCGAGGAGGAGCAGAAGCTGGAGCAGGAGGAGGAGGAGGAGGAAGAGAAGGAGGAGGAGGAACCACAGCAGCAGCAGGAGGAGAAAAGTTCTCCCTCTTTTTCTTCACTGTTTTGTTGTTGTTGTTGTTGTGCTGATTTTTTGTTTGTCAGTCATGGGGCCTGAACTTTGGGCCTGGGCCCTGTCCCTCAGCTCTTCAGCTCAAGGCTCGCCCTCTATCACTTGAGCCACAGCGTCACTTCTGGCTTTTTCTGCTTATGTGGTGCTGAGGAATCAAACCCAGGACCTCATGCATGCAAGGCAAGCACTCTACCACTGAGCCACCTTCCCAGCCCTTCACTGTATTTTTTTTGTTGTTGTTTGTTTTTTGGGTCCGGTCGTGGGGCCTGAACTCTGGGCCTGGGTGCTGTCCCTCAGCTCTTCAGCTCAAAGCTAACGCTCTACCACTTGAACCACAGCGCCACTTCCGGCTTTTTTCTTTTTGCTTATGTGGTCCTCAGAGGCATGCAAGGCAAGTGCTCTACCACTGAGCCATCTTCCCAGCCCCCCTTCACTGTTTTTTTAATTTAACTGCATTGCTGGAGACTTTTATAACATGATGAGTCACTAAAACAGTGAAATGCTAATCCACATAATACTTAACCAGCATTAACCAACATTCTTAACTAGCACTCATGAACTCCTTCATCTGTGGTTGAACTTCAAAAAGTCTAGCAGGGCACTGGTGACTCATACTCGCAGTCCTATCTACTCAGGAGGTTGAGATCCAAGGACTGTGGTTTAAAGAGAGCCTGGGCAGGAAAGTCTGCAGACTCTTATTTCTAACCAGCAAAAAGCTAGAAGCAGAGCTTTGGCTCAAGTGGTAGAGCACTAGCCTTGAGTAGAAAAGGATAAAGGACAGTGCCCAGGCCCTGATTTCAAACCTCAATACTCACTCACTCTCTCTCTCTCTCCCTCCTCCCTCTCTCCCTCTCTCTCTCTCTCTCACTCACACACACACACACACACACACACACACACACACACACACACACACACACACACACACACACAAACACACACCTAAAAAATCCCCCAAAATGATACATAAAATAGTTTGAGTGAGCAGTCAGTGTTCATGTTTCCCTTGGGTGAGTCAATAGTCTCTAGTATGAAGGAAAGAACTTCAAATACAAGACTAGTTTAAATTCTTATTCAGAAACTAGCCTGACTATTAGCTTGGAGAAGTCACTTCAATTTTCTTCTTTCCAAAGGGAACACAAACCTCATCTACTTCAAAAGGTAATTGGATAAGATTTTTTTTAATACTTTGTTTAAAACAATCAAGACTCTAATCTTTCAGAACACATAAAATTCCTGTATGGAAAAGATTCTTCTATTTATAAAGAACAGCAAAAGAATAAGGAGAGCAAATAAAGACACAAAATTAAAATTCACCTTCATCCCATCCCCAAATCCTGGAGTTGCTGAGATAAATCTACCCTGGGGAGATGTAGAGATCACAAGTTCAGCTCCTGCCCAGCTCAGATTGCTCAATAACCAGTGTTTCACACTGATAAATGCCTCCCAAATCTCAGAGCACAGAGTGAGAGTTCACGAGGTTAGGCGCATTAATTAGCAGTACTCATTTGGATTCTGTATTCATCAAATACAACAAGCAGCTATTCAATATTTGCCTATTTGCACTACTCTAAGATCCCTAATTCAAAGATCCAACCAGAGTACAAAATAAGGCCCAAGAAAATAAACTGAAAATAAACCTGTCACCATCAAAATGTGCCTCAAAGTAAATTAAGCAGCTTTACATAATGGCCAATGGGTTTGCACAGGCCTACAGCAGAGATGGTATGAGTAATGAATGTACAGGTAGGTCCCTGCTCTAAAAGGAAAGAAAAGTAAAGTAGTTACAAGCAATGACAATACTTTTTGTGATTTAATAAATGCTATTAACTCCTTTTCATTTTGCTCCTCACTGATCTGCAATCCCTCACAGAAAGAACACAGCATCAGACAGTATTCCTTTCAGCTTCAGAGCTAAAAATATCAACACACTTTATAGCAATTAGCATACCTTAGTATTCAGGACTAGATTAAGAGACTGACCCTGACCCCTTACCACATAACTGAACCATGTATAAACAGTTGAAAGCTAAGCCTAGGAATCTTTGGGAGCTGAACCTCTAGTTTTAACCTATGGCTAGGATACAGAACTATTGTCAAGAAGCACAAATTTCACAGCTTACAGATTTGTGGCCAATCCACACCAGAGGGAAAACAAATAAAATGACTATATCCTGCCGAGCACCAGTGGCTCATGCCTGTAATCCTAGAGACTCAGGAGGCTGAGATCTGAGGATCACAGTTCAAAGCCAGCCCAGGCACGAAAGTCCCCATGAGACTTTTATCTCCAATTAACCACCCCAAAATCGGAAGTGGGGCTGTGGCTCAAGTGGTAGAGCACTAGCCTTGAGCACAAAGAGGTTCAGGGACAGCACCCAGGCCCTGAGTTCAAGCCCCATAACCCCCTCTCCCTCCAAAAAAATTCTAATTGTCTTCAGATTTAGACAGGTAACCTTATTTCTCACCAAAAGCTTCTGTCTTCAACTTTAATGGTGATGATCCCACAGACAGATAAACAGTGAGATGAATGCTTTTTCAGCATACGGACTCTACCCACTCAGATACCATTCTAGTACCCAAAATGCAAGCATTGGGCAAAGACTCTCAAATGTGGAAGGCCTCTATGAAGATGACCTTAGATTATGCTATTTTTTAAGATTATTTTCAGAGGCCCTGATGAAACTCAATTAACTTCTGGGAAGTAACTAAATGGACTGCTACTTCATTTAGCATTATGAAGGTTCATATCCAGTAGACAAACCTAACAGTGGTAGCTTCTTTTGGCAAGCTTAAAAGAAATTATGAGCCAGGGGCCTGTGGCTCATGCCTGTAATCCTAGCTACTCAGGAGGCTGAAATCTGAGGATCATGGTTCAAAGCCAGCCCAGGCAGGAAATTCTGTGACACTCTTATCTCCAATAAACCACTAGAAACCTGGAAGTGGTGCTGAGGCACTCGCCTTGAGCTGAAGAGCTCAGAGACAGCACCCAGGCCCAGAGTTCAAGCCCCATGACCGAAAAAAAAATTATGAATGGGCATTCAAAAGACATTTCCAGGACTTGTCCTTTCATACCTGAAAAATGTCAATATCCTCAAACAGGAAGGAGACCAATGTCATTCAGCAGCAAGGTGACTTGAGCCATACCAGTTGTACCTGGTTCTTAACTCTCATTTCAACCTTATCTACTGAAGCCTTCAAGTAGCAAAAAAACATGGAAGGCATTTCACACATTTCCTCAAACTGTAAAGAGGATAATCTGTAGGAAGCAGTTCTACTCTAACCTATGAAAGGTCCTGGCCTGTTTCTAATCATCCCCCATTTAATAAAGGAAAAAAGGCAGAAATTTCAATGTCTTTGGCAAGATTTCTCTGATTAAAACCATAAGGTCAAAAAAAAATTTTTTACTCCCCCTGGAAGGAGCATGGAATTTTCTTCCTTTACCTTATTACAAAGATGGAAACAGATCAAACAGATCCATACAGAAAGACAAAATGACTGGGGGGGGGGGGGGAGGAGACAATTTCAGCTGTTAGAATTAAGAGACATTAAAAAAAACAGTTAAGATATTAGCAAAAAAGTCAATCCTTGCGATGTTTAATAATTTTCTCTTGTAACATCCATAATTAAAGTAACATAATACCTTTAGGACTAAGAAATATTTATTTTATATCTGAAAAAGCATATTCATTCCTGAAATAAGTTGTGTTACCTTCCAAAGTAAGTAATTTTAGGAAATGTTAATATTTCTCTCTTAAGGTATACTTTGATCACATCTGCACACACACACGCACACGCACGCACACACACACACACACACACACACACACACACACACACACCAAGTTATAAATAGTAGACACCAACCTGGCTATCCCGCGGTGGGAATCCATGATAACCTGGGGTCAAAGACTCGTTCTAAGATAGAGAAAAAAGAAACTGTAAGAAACCAGGAAACACTCACAATAATCAAAAGCATCCAAACTGGCCAAATATAAAAGCTGCTTTGTTTCATATTCCATGCTACCTAACTACAAAACAAAGATCAGTACTCACTTAGGACACTATCCAGGAATAGCATTTCCCCCTGCATTTCCTCTCCCGAATAGTTCAACCAGGGTACTATGGAGACTGGGAGCCAGAAGAGTTCCAAACATCACACTGGGTGACTTCAGCAGACCCAGCCTCTTCTCACTGAATGCTAAATACTGGAAGAACCATCAGCTTCCACATATTTCTACTTGTCACCTGGTCAGAAAGGGGACAAATACTACCCTGCTAACAACTGCCTCCTGGTCTGGAAAGATTAAGCTCTTCCTCTCTATTAATCTTTTTGCCCTCAGTTCTTCTATTTTTAGCTTTTTGTTTGTTTTTTTGTGCCAGTGTTTCACAATGTTTGCCTAAGTGGCCTTCAACTCATTATATAGAACAGACTGGCCTCAAATTTTGATCCCCTGTCTCTTCTCCAAAGTGATGGCATTACAGGAATGTGCCAACGTGCCTGACAAGTTCTTTTAAGTCTAGATGACATTCCAGGTCTGTTTAAGACTTCCCCTATCATCCTATATCATCTTATGGACCCCAGTAACTTTGAACATGTATAAATGTCGATATTTGTTCTAGGTATTTGTGCAATTTAGTTCCAATGTTATTTGTGATTCTCATTAATCTTATTTTATTAAAGGTCTATCATACTTAGTCTCTCACATCTTCACATTGAACAACTGAATTTAGGTTCCTAAGGCATGGGGCTGGGAAGATGGCTCAGTGGTAGAGGGCTTGCCTTGCATACATGAGGCCCTGGGTTTGATTCCTCAGCACCACATAAGCAAAAAGAAGCCCAAAGTGGCACCATGGCTCATGTGGTAGAGCGCTAGCCTTGAGCTGAAGAGCTGAGGGACAGAGCCCAGGCCCAGAGTTCAGGCTCCACAACGGACAGTAAAAAAGAAAAGAAAAGAAAAGATTCCTAAGGCAATTTTACTGGCCATTAAAATTTATGCAAACCCTAATTTAGTGTAAGATCATGTATTTCTTCCTTGATCCATTCAATCATTCAAGCAACATATACTGAATACTAAAATTTCCAAATAAGTGAAGGAGTAAGAAAGAAGGCCCTTGACTTCACAGAATCACAAATGAGAGGAGATAGTATGTGCATACCAAGGAATGATAAGAACATTGGGTTGTTCTCATAATTTCTCAAGTGCAACACAGCTACTCAAAGACACTCATCTTCTTCTTCCACCCATTTGTACTTTATTCATACTAGCAGAAAAGAGGAATTTTCATCAGTAGGTCTTTCACATTTGGCAACAAAATAAACTTTTCATCTAATGATAGGCACAACAGAGATACAATTACATTCAAAATTATAATCAAATATAGTCAAAAGTCAACACTCATCAAGATATATTGTATTCATAAGTTGCTTTGTTAAATGGCAACTCTTCTGTGCAACTACTTAAAAGATCACTTTTTTTAAATTTTATTTTATTTTATTTGTGAACATACTGTACAGAGGGGTTACAATTACATGGGCAGGATAATGCGTACATTTCTTACCAAGCATTGCACCCTCCTCCTTTGGTTTACCCTTCACATCCCTTCCCAGCCTCCCCCCTTCCCCCCAATCCCAATCAAAAGATCTTTTTTTTTTTTAAGGTCAATAAACACTTCAAAAACCTGAGAGCCAGAAGTCAAGTTGGGTCATTATAGAACCCCAGGATTTCCACAATATCTAGCACTACCTAGCACACAGGTGTCTAATACATCGACAGTAAGATGTAGTTCTCTACATGGTGGAGACCTAAAAGAATATCTAAAAAAAAAATAAAGTTAAATAACTAGAAATTATTTAGGAATTCCTCCTCTAATTCTATCAGAGGTAAACAAAATTCTCCTTTTCTATTAATAAATAATCTATTTTAGACACTTAAATATTTATACATCGGTTTCCTCAAAGAAAGCACACTAAATACTCAAAATAATTGTCTTTAAAAAAGATTATGAGCCAGGTGCTGGTGGCTCACACCTGTAATCCTAGCTACTCAGGAGGCTGAGATCTAAGGATCGTGGTTCAAAGCCAGCCTGGGCAGGAAAGACCGTGAGACTCCTATCTCCAATAAACCACCAGAAAACCAGAAGTGGAGCTGTAGCTCAAGTGGTAGAGTGCTCGCCTTGAGCTGAAGAACTGAGGGACAGCACTCAGGCCCAGAGTTCAAGCCCCACAACCGACAAAAAAAAAGATTATGAGTACTCAAACAATCTTGAGAAATAAGAGAAATGTTTGTTGACTTTCAAGTTTACTACAAAGCTACAGTAATGAAGTTAGTACAATATTTACCTAAGGATAGTCATGTAGGTCAATGAAATACAACTGAGAGTCCAGAAATCAACCCTTATAGTCATGGCCAATTAATTTTTTAAAGGGTGCCAAAAATGTCAATGGAGAAAGAATAGCCTTTTCAGCAAATAATGCTGGAACAACTAGATATCCAGAGGTAAAATAAGTTTACAAAATTAGCACAGAAAGGATCAGATCTATAAAACTATAAAACTTTTCAAAGAAACCAGAGCAGCAATTCTTATGATCTTGGGTCAAGCAGCAATTTTTTTTTTAACATAACACCATAAGCTTAACTGATGAAGAACAAGAGGTAAATTAGGTGTCATTAAAATTTAAAACTTTTGTGCTTCTAAGTGAACAATGAAAAGTAAAAAGGCAATCCACAGAATGAGAGCAAACATTTGCAAATTCCATATTTGATAAGGACCATGCCGCTAGGGCAAAGAACTCTTATAACTCAACAGCAAAAGGAAAATTAACTCAGCTAGAGTTCTCTGCTCAATGGTCATTATCATTGGTTATTATACAAGTCAAAACCACATGGAGCACAAGCACCAGTGGTTCATGCCTATATAAATCTAGCTACTCAGGAGGCTGAGATCTACAGATCATGATTTGAGACCAGCCTAGGCAGAAAAGTCACCATGAGATTCTTATCTCTAATTAACCACTCAAGAACTGGAAATGAGGCTGTGGCTCAAAGTGGTAGAGTGCTAACCTTGAGCAAAAGAGCTTAGGAACAGACCTGGAGTTTAAGCACTACAACCACCACCACCAACAACAAAACCCACACACACTAGTAATAATCACATACTAGGATGATTATAATAACAAAGTCTGACAATATTAAGTGTTGATAAGGATAGGAGAAATAGAAATTTTTGTACATTGCTGGTGGGGAATATAAAATGGTATGGCTACTTTGGAAACAGTTGGGTAGTCCAGAAAAGGTTAAGCACAGCCAGGTCTGGCATGTAATCCTAGCACTCAGGGGCTAGAAGCAGGAGGACAGCAAGTTCAGGGTCAGCCTGGGTTACCTAGTTAAAACTCTGTCACACAAAACAACAACTAAAAAGGCTAAACACTGTTACTGCATGATCAAGAAATTCCACAGCCAAGTCTGTAACAAAAAAAAAAGCAAAAAGATACATGTATAGAAAATCTTAAACAAGAGGGGATGTGGACAGAAGGGAACCTTACTTCATTGTTGGTGGGAGTGTAAACTTGTTCAACCACTTTGGAAAGTAGTATGGAGGTTCCTCAAAAGACTCCACATAGAGCTCCCCTATGACCCAGCAGTCCCACTTTTGGGCATTTACCCAAATGTTTACAAACAAGACCACACTAAAGCTACCAGCACAACTATGTTTATTGCAGCATTATTTACCATAGCTAAGATCTGGAACCAACCCAGATGCCCCTCAGTAGATGAATGGATCAAGAAAATGTGGTATATATACACAATGGAATTCTATGCCTCCATCAGAAAGAATGACATTGCCCCATTTGTTAGGAAATGGAAAGGCTTGGAAAAAATTATATTAAGTGAAGTAAACCAAGCCCAAAGAAACATAGGTCCCATGGTTTCCCTTATTTGCAATATCTAGTATATGTATGAGTCAAGCAGAAAAGATCAGATAAGGTGATGTTAAAAAATGAACCCTAAGATATGTATTTTAAATGTTTTTTCTTTCATGCATTTGTTTCTAACGCAATTATAAGATTATTTCTTTGTTGCTTTATATGTCCCTCCCCCACAGTATAACCCCTGCTTTCACTGTATTTGATGTAGGTATAATCTGTAGAGGGGAAGGGGAAAAACAAGTCATTTAAATAAGGATACAGGTGGACCTGTTCCAACAATGAGAAGTACAAGTTGTCATGTCAAAAACGAACTTTACAACTGGGGGGGGAGGATTGGGGGGGAGAACTGGGGGGGAGGGAGGATGGGAAGGGATGGGAAGGGTAAACAAAGGAGGAGGCTACAATGCTTGATAAGAAATGTACTCACTATCTTGCCCATGCAATTGTAACCCCTCTGTACAGTATTTTCACAATAAAAAAAAAAGAAAATCTTAAACAAGAATGCTCAGAGCAGCATTATTTCCTAATAGCCAAAAGTAAAACAACCCAACACTCAAAGGACGAATGAAACAAAATACAATACATCTATAACTGAATATTATCCAGCATTTATAAGAATGGAATATTAATGCAACATAGATTAATCTTGAACACATCATGCTAAGCAAAAACAAACAAACAAAAAAACACATAATATGGCCACAAACTATATCATTCTATTTACAGAAAGGGTCTAGACCAGATAAATCTATAGTGACAGAAAACAGATTTGTGAATTCAAAGGCTAGGGGACAAAAATGAGCAGGGACTGCTAAAAGACAACAACATTTATTTGTGACAACAACATTTATTATGAGAATATTTTGGAATCACACATTGATGATAGATGCATGACTGTAATACTAAAAACCACTAAACATTAAAAATACTTTTTTTTTTTTTTTTGGTCTGTCATGGGGCTTGAACTCTGAGCCTGGGCGCTGTCCCTGAGCTCTTCAGCTCAAAGCTAGCACTCTACCACTTGAGCCATAGCACTACTTCCAGTTTTCTAGTGGTTTATTGAAGATAAGAGTTCACGGAGTTTCCTGCCCGGGCTTGCTCTGAACTATGATTCTCAGCTCTCAGCCTCCTGAGTAGCTAGGATTACAGGCATGAGCCACCAGTGCCCAGCTAAAAATACTTTTTTAAAAAGGAAATTTGTAGTCCAAAAAAACCTCCTCATTAAATGTGCTATTTAACAATAATAAAAGCAAAGGCAGTTTTTTTCACACTGACTTTTATAATGGCAATATATACAACATGAAGGAGGTGGAAAGGGGAGGAAGGAAGAGTAGAACTCCTTAAGTTCATAAGTGCTTTGTTTCTTCTAGATTCTACAAATTTACTAATAGCAAATTTTCTAATAGTTATAATAAAGAAGATGATGTTGATGGACAGATACTGAGCAACTAAGCAGTATGGTTCCAAGGTGGAAGGGGGAGGAAGAGAAAAACAAAAAGAGGAGATTACACAGACAGATTACATAGATATATAAAAATGTATTTATTATTAGAGAAAGTAAATAACCAAATAACAAAAATATCAAATGACAGAGCTGAGGTAGAAGTGGTAGTACACATCTATAATCTCCTGAGAGATTAGGAGGTGGAAGCAGGAGGACCAAGAATTTGAGCCAGCATGAGCTTTAAAGTGGGTCTCTATCTCAAAAAAGGCAAAGGGCCTGCTCACGCCTGTAATCCTAGCTACTCAGGGGGCTGAGATCTGATGCTGCAGTTCAAAGCCAGCCTGGGTAGGAAAGTCTGTGAAACTCTTATTTCCAATTAACCACCAGAAAAACCAGAAGTGGGCTGTGGCTCAAGTGGTAGAGCACTCACCTTGAGCTGAAGAGCTCAGGGACAGGGCCCAGGCCCAGAGTTCAAGTGCTATGACTGACCAAAAAAAAAAAAAAAAAAAAAAAGACAAAGGTCAGTGGATATAGTTCAGTAGTACAGCACTTGCCTAGCATGTATATTTCAAGGAAGTAAGCAAGCAAAGAAGAAACGGGAAAGCCAAACCAGTTCTGGTGGAGTCTAAGTCCCTGTTGTTCCTGATTTGACAAGTTCTCTTGTCAATAACCATTCCACATTATCCCTTTACCGTTATAAGTTTGTCTAATCACTCTCAGAGAGCATCCCACATACAAACTATGGTAGAACACCTGCTTAGCAAACATGAGATCCTAATTTTGAAACTTTTCTCTGTTCCCAACCTCTCAGATAAGACTACTGGACTCCTTTGCACTGTAGGAAAACTCTCTGCCTCCTCTCCAAGAGTGGCCCTGGTTAATTTAAAAAGCTTACTTTCCCTTTTTAATTGCACAATGTGTATACTTGTCTCCTACAACCACATTAACTTTGCATGGATCCTATTATAATATTCTCTAGTGATCTGCTCAATAAATGTGAGACTCACTAAGGCAATCACTATAATTCTCTAGTTTTGAATGCTGATTAGTATTCTCTTGTAAATATATCAAAATTTGTTTCTTGCTGGACACCAGTGACTCATACCTGTAATCCTAGCCACTCAAGGGGCTGAAATTTGTGCACCTCAGTTCAAAGCCAGTCTGAGCAGGAAATTAAGACTCTTATACCTAGTAATCTATCAATAGAAAAAAAGCCAGAAGCGAAGATGTGGCTCAAGTGATAGAGTGTAAGCCTTGAGCACAAAAGAAGCATTAGGGGTACTGGTGGCTTGTGCCTGTAATCATAGCTACTCAGGAGGCTGAGATCTGAGGGTCAAGGGTCAGAGCCAGCCTGGGCAGGAAATTCCATGCAACTCTTATCTCCAATAAACTACTTAGGAAAAGCCAGAAGTGGCACTGTGGTCCCAGGCAGTTGGTGGCTCATGCCTGTAATCCTAGCTACTCAGGAGGCTGAGATCTAAGGATCACGGTTCAAAGCCAGCTGGGGTAGGAAAGTTCATGAGACTTTGATCTCTAATAAACTACTCAGAAAACCGGAAGTGATGTTGTGGCTCAAGTGGTAGAGTGCTAGCCTTGAACACAGAGAGGCTCAGGGACAGAGCCTAGACCCTAAGTTCAAGCCCCAGGACCAACAAAAAAAAAGTTGAGTCCTATATTCTTGTTGTGAATATTTAAAATTATTTCCAGCTATGCTTTGTTTTGTCCTTCAGCAGTGCTGCCTATGAACATTCTTTTAGATTTGTTATCATTTTCTAGTCATGAGATCAGCAAAAATGAAAATACTACAATTTGGCAAGAAAATGCATAAGTGAGTTCTCTCAATCATGTAGTAAGAACACATATTAGAGCCACTGTTTTGGAGGGCAAAGTGATAAAAGCATTGAGTGCATAGACTTGCTAATCCTATTCCCTAGAAATCACATGCACTAGTGTCCAAAGGAGTGTGGGCTAAGCTTTTTCAAGTCTGTGCTCTTAGTAATAAGTGAAAAATCAGAATTTCAATTTGCATTATTAAAAATGTTATCAATTATCATTAATTTTAATATTCAATGCATAAGTAAGAAAAATTCTTTTTTTTTTTTTTTTGAGTCCAGTCGTGGGGCCTGAACTCTGGGCCTGGGCACTGTCCCTCAGCTCTTCAGCTCAAGGCTAGCGTTCTACCACTTGAGCCACAGCGCCACTTCCGGCTTTTTTCTTTTTGCTCTGTGGTGCTGAGGAATCGAACCCAGGGCCTCATGCATGCAAGGCAAGCACTCTACCACTGAGCCACCTTCCCAGCCCAATAAGTAAGAAAAATTAAAGTTAAATTTCTATGATAGAGATCTCAGATCATTTTAAAGGACACATTTTTTTTAATAGCAATTAACAGTTTCTGAGAAAAGGGGAGAGGGAGAGTGACAGAGTAGGTGAGACTGATAGAACACATTGTAAACGAGTGGAAATGTCACAATAAAATACCCTTCTCCATATAACTAATGTAAACTAATAAAAATACATCCCTAAAGACAGACAAGGAACTTCTAACTGTGGTTACCTCTAGCAAGAATACTAGGATCTGTGGAAGACTGAAAAGGTGAGTTTTGTTTCTATGACTGCGAAATTCATGTATGACATAGTATCAATGTTTCATATATCTTATAAACCACAAAATGACTTGATATAATCTCAATGTTCATAATGCATAAAACAGTTATTGCTGGTGGTACTGATGTTTGATCTGAGGGGCTTCTGCTTGCCAGACAGGCACTTTATGACTCAAGTATGCTGATAGCTCTTTCTTACTTCATTAAATAGGGGGTTTCATATTTATGCCTGGGCTGGCTTAGACTTTGATCCTGCTATTTATGCTTCCCACATAACTGGGACAAGAGCGTACAACACCATGTCCAGATTTTATTGGTTGACAAAGGGTTTTCTTTTCTCCTTAAAAAATTTCCAATTAGCCAGGCACCAGTGGCTCACGTCTGTAATCCTAGCTACTCAGGTAGCTGAGATCTGAGGATTACGGTTCAAAGCCAACCTAGGCAGGTTTTTTGTTTTTGAGTTTATGTATCTGTTGTATTAATATCTTACCAAATATGTGATTTGCAAATATTTTTGTCCATTAATGGATAGCCTTTTCATTCTATTGACAGTATCATTTGATTATTAAAAAAAAGTTTTTAGCTTTTATAAAGTTTATTTGTTTCCTATGCTTAGGTGTCATACACAAGAATCCATAGCCAAATCCAAGGTTAAAAAGATTTATCCCACCAGGCGCAGGTGGCTCACGCCTGTAATCCTAGCTACTCAGGAGGCTGAGATCTGAGGACTGCAGTTCAAAGACAGCCTGGGCAGGAAAGTCTGTGAAACTCTTATCTCCAATAAACAACCAGAAAACCAGAAGTGGCATTGTAGCTCAAGTGGTAGAGTGCTAGTCTTGAGCTGAAGAGCTGAGGGACAGCGCTCAGGCCCAGAGTTCAAGCCCCATGACCGACAAAGAAAAAAAAAAAGATTTATCCCTAGGGTTTTTCCCAAGAGTTTTATGGATTTAGCTCTTATGTTTAAATCTTTGATCCTTCTTGAATTAATCTTCCATGTCCTCATTATGGCATCATCTCTCTCTCCTGAATGGACCCAGACTGATAACAAGTGAGTTGAAACAAAAAGTTAACAGCCACTTGTATTGCACTGGATAGGCAATATGCTTAGTGTTTGATATATACTATCATTTTTACTTTTCAATAAAAACTCTATGATATAACATTCTATAGTAAATAAAAATGAGACTCAAAAAGCAAAACACAAAAAACTATATGATTTTCCCACACTTTCACAAATCCAGGTATGCTTGACATTGAAGACGAAGTCCCTGTTGATTCCCAACTTACTTTTCTTCACAGAACCTAGCCCCCTCTCCAACCCCACACACATTTTTTTAAAGAAGCTGAATACATATCTGCAGAAAAAACCATAGCAGGGCTGAATGTCATCCTTAGGAAAGAGCAACTCAAAAGCTTGGCCTGCCTAGTGTCTAAGAACTAGATTTCAGGAAGGTTCTATTCCCAGAAATGGTCATAGTGGCTCTTACCTGTTTCTAACTGCTTTCTTACTGAGATTCTGAAATTTTAGTATATACTCAGTAAGCCCCACCCATCACAGCACTAGTCTCTAATGAGCTTCCATGGTAGACACAGCTCATTGCTGGAGAAAAGATTATGACCTGAATGACTCCACTTAGGAAAAGACTTTTGTTGGACACTTGACCCTGGCTTCCCCTGAACTTGGACCCTTGCATCTTTTCCTTTGGCCAGTTTTGCTTATTGTATCTTGTCACCATTTTCAAAGCTAGCCATATTCTGAGTTTGAAGCTCCTAGTCAGTCAATCACTACATTTGGGATGCTCTTGGGAAATTCCCAAATAACTATTCTGTTAAGTGCTGAGACACACAAACAAATAGGATGCTTGCCCTTAAGAAACTTCATGGTCTATTGAAACTTGCCCTCCTTCACTTCTCTGACCTTCATTTCTTGGCCTGTTCAACACTTAACATATAACAGATATATTTCCCTGAAGCAAATTTCATTCTTAGTGCTGAAGTGATGCTAAATAAATATTTCATAAGTCTATCAGGCAAAATCTGAGACACAGTTCTTTAATAAACTCAAAGGCCATACATATTTTCTCTATCTGATTGTGTATCTCATTAAAAATGAATTGCATACCCTTGTATATTGGAATGAAAAATGAAGCAGCTGCCATGGAAGACAATTTGGCAGTTTCAAAGAAGCTACCACTTGATCCAGCAATTTCACTCCTAGGTGTAAACTTAACAGAACAGAAAAACAGGTACTTACACAGAATACTTGTACACACATGTTCCTGGAAGCTTTATTCAAAGTTGCCAAAAGGCAAAAACTACCAAACAAATACATCAACTGAGGGGCAGATAAACAAATTATGATTAGTTCACATAAAGAAATACTCTTCAGTTGTAGAAAAGGTTAGTTTTTCAAGGTTCATTCATGTTGCAGCACTTACTAATGTACCAGGAACATTAATATAAGAGAAAGAAGTCAGCAGAAAAAAATACATATTTTTATTCCATTTATATGACACATCTACAATAGGAAAAAAATCAAGGAAACATAAAGCAGACTGGTGCTAGCCAGGGGCAAGAAAGAATGTGAAATAAAAAGTGACTGGTTCAGGTAGGTGATAAAAATGTTTAGATGATAGGGTGGTGGTTGGTTGTTCAATACTGCAAATACACCGTATGCCTCTAAACTGTTCACTTTAGAAAGGTTAATATATCTACTCAATTAAATGACAATGTAGTACACAGTATTACACAAATGAAGAAAGCCATCCTTCCTGATGTTATTTGAATGAGTACTTGCAGAGGGGGTAAAATAAGTCACTTAGCAAGTCCAGCAGCTTCCATCTACTCCTTCACTGCTTTCTTACTAAGACCAGGGTTAACTACTTAAAATCTCACATAAATCATTCCAGTATTAATGATCCTCCATTGCTCCTCTCACATGGTTATGCCTTTTCTCTTCCCATAGTTATTTCTTCAACAAATTTTCTTGGTTATATGCAAATTCAGGTTATATGCAAATACTATGTCATTTTATGTAAGGGACTTGAGCTAATCTTGGTATCTGAGGGCGTTCTGGAACCAGTCCCTGAAGACACTGAGAAAGGGACAATTATATCTCCCTTTGATTGATAAGAGAAACTCAGATTGAGAGTCACTGACATTAAATGAGGAACCCAAGATCTCACAGGCAGTTCATATCAAAAAGAGGCCTGAAGTCCAAGTCTTCCAACTGCAATTTGGAGTTTTTCCAACTAGAACTTACAAATCTAATAATATGATTTACTTTGTGCAATCATTGAAATCATCTGGATCTGAATGAAATGGCAAACATGATTATGCAAAAACTTATTGTGACTATATACCCAATTGATAGCAACAAACAAATTAGTTTTGTGTTCTGATATCCTGGTGTTTCACTGAACGCTTTACAAGTTTGGCATTAAAAAAAAAAAGATACCCCTTAATTCACCTCAGAGTACATAGAAAACACATCCCAAAAATCACTTTGTAATACTCAAACTATCCCTTTGAGATAGGCTTACATGTTGAATATCCTACCCCTACATTTAAATTAATAATTCTGTCCAAAAAGCCACTACAGACAAAATAATACATTTTAGTTTGATTGGTATATACTAGCCATGTCAATTTCACTTTTACAGCAATCACTTCATTAATCCTGCTATTTGTCAAACCAGCTCTGTTGCTTATCAGTTAAGTGACTTAGGACAAGTTATTCAACCCTCTGAGCCTTAATATTCTAATCAGTAAAATACATGTGACTACAGCTACATTTTGCCAAGGATGTTAAGATTAGGTATAATATATGAAGACACCCAGAAGTACACTTGCTCTATAAAGCAAGTTATTAGTTTAACCATTTTTACTATCTGCTTGAGTTCACTATACTGCCTTATACCTCAGACCCTTAAGATCTGTATGACTGAGCAAACTGGACTTTTTTATTTTCTTTTCATCCTACAGCTTCCAATAACCTTCTGGCTACAACTGCCAATTCTCAGACCTAAACTCCCTGCCATTTACTTCTAGTGTCCCTACAGCAAGTCCCAGAACTTCCTCTTACTACACTGATTCCCTACTCAGGAACAAAACAATATTCATTACTTGTCAAATCAGCCACCTACATGCTGATAATTACTATGCTTTTGCTTACAACTAATCTAAAAGACCATAAAAAAAATCAGCTGAGTTTGAGAGTTATTTTTTTCCTTGAGACAAAGGTTTTATTAGCATACTTTAGTTGTACAAGGGTGGGGGAGTTTACTGTGACATTCCACACAAGTGTACAATGTAATCCAATCAATCTTGCCCCATCATTCTCTTACTCTCTTTCCCACTTCCCAACACAACCTCCACTAGCTCACAGTTCCATTTTAATAGATGCAAACAGCTATTCCAACCATATTCATCCTCAGTCAACCTCCCTGTTAGCCCAGTATCCCCTGGGCCCCCCGCGGCCCCCGGTACCCATTCTCCTAACAAAGCCTATCACCCTCTCCAATACCCTTAAAACAAAGATTTTTTTTTTTTTTTTTTTTTTGGTCCGGTCATGGTGCCTGAACTCTGTGCCTGGGTGCTGTCCTTCAGCTCTTCAGCTCAAGGCTAGCGCTCTACCACTTGAGCCACAGCGCCACTTCCGGGTTTTTTCTTTTTGCTTATGTGGTGCTGAGGAATCGAACCCAGGGCCTCAGGCATGCAAGGCAAGCGCTCTACCACTGAGCCACCTTCCCAGCCCCCAAACAAAGATTTTTTTAAAACATCATTTTTAAACAAATGGTCAACAATTAGGAATCTAATTCCTATAACCATTCCACTATTCAACTCCTACAATTCTTACTCGTCTAGCCCTCTTTGGTAATAGTAAACATTTTAATAAAAAGGTAATCTGTAAGGAAAAGGAGGCAGAAAAAACTGTAAGGGGGGCTGGGAAGGTGGCTCAGTGGTAGTGTGCTTGCCTTGCATGCATGAGGCCCTGGATTCAATTCCTCAGCACCACATAAGCAGAAAAAGCCTGAAGTGGCGCTGTGGCTCAAGTGATAGAGGGTGAGTCTTGAGCTGAAGAGCTGAAGGACAGCACCCAGGCCCAGAGTTCAAGCCCCAAGATTGACAAAAAAATAAAAACAAAACAAAACAAAAAACTGTAAGGATAGTTTCCTGCAAGAAAAATTAAATACCTGAGATATTGATGGAACTGGAACTCAAGTGATGGCCCTTTTTGAGGGACAAAACTACTATACAGATTCACCCAAAATACTGAAGGAGAGGCAAATGTCTATAACTTACACAGATACTGAAATGTGCTAAATAATTTATGCCAATTGTTATGATCTGTGGATTATTCCCACTATCAAGTGAAGAGAGCGAAGTTAACAAAGGTTAACTGGACCAAGGCTAAACAGCTGATATTAACAGAGCCATAAGCCACAATCAAAATTCTATTCTTTCTATTACATGGGACACAGTAGCTTAGTCCAGAAAATGCTAGGGAATTGGGAAAAGTCAACATATGTTTTATCTGCACATTATCCAAATGTTTCTCTCCCAGCACTGGAGATAATTGAGAGATGCATCACCTTTACCCTGACCTGTCAACATCATCCAGTTATTATTCCCCAGTTATTATTCCCAACAAGAGAAGAAAAGCAATGCTCCTTAAATTTGAATTTAAAAAAAAAAAAAAAAAAAAACAACAGGCCACTAGGACCCTACTAAAATGTAGACTCCATTCAGCAGGTCTGGGTGGCACCTGAGAGTCCTGTGACTTCCTGTCATGATGATGATGTTTCTGGTGCTTGGGCCATTCACTAAATGGATTTCACAAAATGTTTCCTAATCCTAGCTGATCACCTATAGGAATCACTTAAACACTACAGATTTCTAAGCTCCTTCCTCTTGGATTCCATGGTGTCTGGAATGAGGTCTAGGTTGACATTAGTACTGAATAGGGACCACTGGTCTTTCCTATGTCCAGGCACCTCTACATTATATTTCTTAATTTCAAAAAAATGTACAGTTATTGGCAATAAACAACAAACACTAATTGAGAACTACCAAATGTCTAAGTGTTTTACCTATTAGCTTACTTAATCCTCCAACTATGTTATAAGGCTGGTACTTGTAACACTACCCTTTCCATTTTATATATAAGGAAAATAAAAAGACTGTTGCTTGTACAAGACCAATAAGTGAAGAGCAGAACACAGACTCAGACTTAATCTGACTCCAAAATCTGAGCATTGGAACACATCACTACCACTGCACTGCCGCCAGGCAGTTTTAACATACACACTTGAACAAATGAATCCAAATGGGTCACCTCAGAAGATGTCGCCCTAGGAGAACTATGCTTTCATTCCTCAGAAGCTGCCATCATTCAGGACATTACTGCTAAACTATAAAATGCAAGAGCTTTTGATCTAAAATTGAAAATGTCTTCAGAACCTAAACACGTGACTTTAAGTATCTTTAGCTGGAATAAAAGCTGATGAGCATGAATTTGCTTTTTGACAATACCACAAAACTAGGAGACGTCAACTCAAAAATAGTTTAAAAAAAAAACCCTAGTGTCTGATCAACTTAGGTTTTTAAAATGAAAAATCCATTGTTTTCCTCATCATTCACCTCTAAAGCCGATTCTAAATGAGAGTTCTTTATGTTTTGCGCAATGCTTGCATCAGTAGAGCCAAGGTGACTTATTTTCAAGGACAAATTCATGTGAATGCACTGGTCCTGTTTCATTTGGTTTTTATTTTGTTATGTTGTTTTTCAAAATCAGGCTTTTAGACATGCCTGAAGAAATATATTTACCCTTCATAATCAACACAAACATGCATATTCTCAGAACTGTCTTGAAGCATGCAATTTTCCTTTCTGCTGCAAAAGCAACTGCTTTAGTTTTCTTTTCTTTCAAAGAATTTTATTTATACACATACAGCCATATTATAATAATATCATAAACAGGCATTAATGAAGCATTTAGTTGCATGCAGCACCAAAAACAGCATTGTATAAAGGCATATATATATATATATATATATATATATATATATATGCACACAAATATCCTCACATTAACAAGTAAGGCACACACAATACTACAGGGATATAACTATAAAAAGATAATCACATTTTTACATCAGATGAGCTCCTTTGTTAAGAATATTCTTTTCAATGAAGAAAATATTCTGCAAATTCAGAATGATTTACAGATTTTTTTTCTCCCCTTAAACCAGGCATTAATGCAGATCAGCACAATTCCATTCAACCAACCTCTGCTTGAACTGGACTCCCCACACCTTATTGAGGCCACAGTTCCCCTGTACAAACTCCCACTCCACCCCCCCCCCATACACACACCCAACTCCCCACCAACCTCACAGGGGTTCCTGGGCTGGTCCATGGAATCTGATGACATCACTCTCTCTTCCTTCCTGGAATTCTAAACCCTGCTGCTCTCCCCTTGCACACAGCTACGATCTCCATGGCAACCTCACCTCCTCCTGCTTCCCTATTGGCTTCATGGAGCAGGATACACAAAAAGGTTTTCCGTTCTGCCCCCACCGCCTGCCCCTCAAAAAAAATGATGCTTTGAACAGGAACCTGAGCTAAATTTAGCTACTTAGGATTCAGAATCTTATGACTAAAAAAATATGGAGAAATATCCTTCTACGCTCCACCCTTCCCTCGATCCCAACCCAAAGTGGTTGTTTTACTATGGACCCAAGCCAGAAGCAAGTGGTAATATGTGCTGAGCCTTAAAAATAATTAGACTGCCTGCCTCGTATACGAGATTGGCACAGAAAAAATTCTCACACTCACCTCTTCCCATGAGAAGAAAAAGCAAGAGAGGAAGGAACGGGTGGGAAAGAAAGAGGAAGAAGAAAACCATACAAGTAACATTTGGGATATTTTGTGTACTGAACCTAAATCTTCTGCTTCCCTCCATCCCCAGGCAAGGATCAGGAACGCCATCAAAGCAAGAAAAAATGAATAAGGAAGAAGTGGGGGTAGAAAAACCATACACTTCTGTGACCACACACACTAAGTTGGAAGAATCTGAAGTCTGGGTCCAATTTTCCATCCCAGGAACTGACCTACTATGGAAACTGGAGCAAGTTTTCACATGCATCATCTAAAACTCAGCACTCACACAGGGATGGTATAGGAATTACTGACAAGATTAATGTAGTTTAGGTCCCTAAGCCAAAGGAACTGAATAAAAAAATAAATTAACATCATGATTAGCAAAATTCCTACAGATATAATCAGAAATTTGAGATCCCCACAAGAACATGAACTTCTAAAAATAACCTTTCAGAATAGAATCATAGATATATATTATAAAATATATTTTATTTCTTGAATCACATAGTTCCTAAATAGGTTTCCAAAATATGTCAAGACTAGCCAACTTGTGACTAATAAGTTTGGAACTGGCCCTACTATTTCTTAATCTAAATTCTCATTTTGAAATAGCTATTCACTTTCCTTAAATGATGCCTAAGAAATAAACCAGCTCAACTGCCCACTTTCCCTCCCTAGGAAGTAATTCTTTCTTAGAGCCACACTGGATTGCTAAATACTCAATCAACCCAGTGGCTATGTCCTATATGAATGACTCTGAAGGACAAAACATCAATAATGACCAAATAGGAAAGAAAGGCTCCAAGCAGGTCAAAGCCTGTAGTAGAAAGGGGAGTAGATAAAAGTTAAGATGCAACTAGGGAATTAGAATTTTTGGTTTGCAGGACCAGAGACTTAACTCCAGCATACCCAACTCTCCAACAGCAAAAAGAGAAAGAAAAAATGCAAAATAATTTAGCATGGTAAGAAACAGTTGTCTGCCTCAAACAGAATTCAAACAATCTGGAATATTTAACAAAGTAAAACTGCCCATGGTCATCTAAAATAAGCTTTGCAACTGCTGTGGGAAACACCAAAGTTTGCAGTATATGCTAGTAAACCAAAACTTGTGTGGAAGTAGGGATGGTAGAGTATGAGTACCCCATTTCTGAGGTGCCTGCATTCTTGTTCTACTCCTCACTGACTACTAACAAGTCAGTCCTTCTGTGAAACCATTTCTGTGTGTACTACCAGTTCAGATGACTCCATAGGCTATGAAGAGCATAAACCGTTTTACTACTCTCAGGTCTTCCTACATAGAAAGACTTAAAGCTGTTTCTAAGACTTACCTAATGAGCTGGGAATGTGACTTAGTGGTAGAGTGCTTTCCTAGCATGCATGAAGCCCTGGGTTCAATTCCTTGGTACCACATAAACAGAAAAAGCCAGAAATAGTACTGTGACCCACGTGGTAGAGTGCTAGCCTTGGACATAAGAAGCTCAGGCACAGTGCCCAGGCCCTGAGTCCAAGCCCCAGGATTGACAAAAACAAAACAAAAGACTTACCTATCACATTAATTAACTGGACTTTCATTACAAAATCTATCAGCAATGCTCTGGATTAAGTGGGTTGATGTAGTTCAAAAGTTCTATATCCTCTTTCATTCAAGTGTGTCTTATGCTAGAGGGTTTATATTTGAGTTGTCGCTTTCTCAAAAAGAAAAACAAAAACATTATTGTATATACTCCTAATCTACATTTTGCAAAAGGAGAAACAGAGCTCACAAATGTCGATGTAACCACAGTTATGTGATTCATTATTTGATTTTTTTAAAGCATGATTCTAACTTAGGTCTCTTTAAATTCTGAAACCTATGCATTTTGTTTCTTGTTTTGATGCTGCTGAAGACTGAAAACAGCCTACAATTGCTAGGTAGCTGTTTAACTACTTGAACCATGCCTCTAGGAGCCACCTGGCCTTTTTTTGTTTGCACCTTTTAGTTTGCACCTAGGGCTTCAACTCAGGAACTGGGTGCTGTCCCTGAGCTTTTTTTACTCAATGCTAGGGCTCTAACCACTTGAGCCACAGCTCCATTTCATGCTTTTTGGTGGTTAACTGGAAACAAGGGTCTCGTGGATTTTCCTACTTAGGCTGGCTTGGAATTGTAATTCCTCAGATCTAAGCCACCTGAGCAGCTAAGCTTACAGACACAAACCACCAGCACCTCACTAGGGGCTGTTTTTGCTCTAGTTATGTTTTAGAATAGGGTCTGATTTCTGCCTGGGCTAGCCTGGGCTTCATTCATCTTATTTATGCCTCTAGCCATGGCTTGGATGATAGGAAATGAGTCACCACACACAGATTTTTTTGTTGAAATAGGGGTCTCAAACTTTTTCCCCCCAAATTGGCCTGGAACCACAAACCCTTACAATGTTGGAATGACAAGAGCTGAGGAGGAATCTAGTTAATTTTCTGTCCAATCCAGCCTGAAAACACCATCCTCTCAATACCCACTTCCTAAGTACCTTGGATTACAGGTATGAACTACTGGTACCTGGCTAAGTATTTTTCTACTTGGCCTCCCATTTACAAATAGGATTGGAAACACCTAGAAATTATTTTGTATCTATATTCTCTTACATCTCTTATGAAATATATGTTGCTTGACATAAAGTTCAAAGTCATTATTTTTTTATATTACTAACCCATATTAAGCCCTAAGCAGGCATTCAATACTTATTCATTTATTATTCTAATCCTATTATTCTAACCTTCTGGACAAACAGTAATGATTCCACTCAGATCTTTTCAAATTAAAAACTATCGAGAGATTACATGCTAAAGTGAAAAGACACATTTTCAGCTAACAATCGAATTCAATTTTCTAACATTTGAGATGAAAGGAAGCTAACAGTCATAGTGTCACAATGCCTACAGAATCTCATCTGTTGGTTTTGCTTTCTTTCTTTTTTTTCCGTCAGTCGTGGGGCCTGAACTCTGGGCCTGAGCACTGTCCCGCAGCTCTTCAGCTCAAGGCTAGCACTCTACCACTTGAGCTACAACGCCACTTTCGGTTTTCTGGTGGTGGTTTATTGGAGATAAGAGTTTCACGGACTTTCCTGCCCCAGCTGGCTTTGAACCAGGAGCCTCAGATCTCAGCCTCCTGAGTAGCTAGGATTACAGGCCTGAGCCAATGGCGCCCAGCATTTTATTTCTTTTGGAGGGGGGAGGGGAGAGGAGAGGAAGTCAGGGATAAACCTGCATCTTTATACATACAAACATGAGCTCTATCACTGAACCATGACCTAGTCTCTCATTTATTGATTTTAATCCACAAATTTTAATGTAGTCAGGATCTATACTGCAGATTTGTAACTTCTACATTCTACAAATAGAATCAGAGCATTTCTCCAGGGATTTTACTGAAATTAAGTCAGGTGATTAGAGGACCATGCTAAAAGAGGCCAAGGTCATGTTTGTTTGATATCCATGTGAATCACATACTGCTGTAAATACACACCCTTACTTTTACTGAAAAGATAATGTACACTATTACATCTTCTAGAAACAATTTTAAGGCATGTGTCTACTACAATCAAACTTTATTCTTTAGAAAGAAGCTATTATCTTTCACAAAATATGTCCAATCATCCATTATTTCAGTATTTACTGAACACCTATCATGTTCAATACTAACATAGGTTAGTACTGAAGCACAAATAAACACAACTATGTGTGATAATGCAACATGGCAAAGGTGTATTGAGTGTGCAGGACTGGCTAGCTTTAGAACAGGTCATGAAGAATGAGCAGCAGTTTGTTTAGGTAAGTGAGGACATTATGGGAATTCCAGGGAGCATTCCAAGAGTAACAGAGGTAGGGTCATTAGACAACATGGCATGCTTGGCAAAATCTCAGGTATATTGTAATAATAATAATAATAAATTTAAAACCCAAGGCAACCTCTCCTAGATTGTCCACCTCATTCTACTAGTCTTTCCTAAAATATTTTACTCTAGGTTAGATTTCCATAAAGGTTCGAACACTTTAATACCATGTGGCGATTTTTGTCTCATCACAGGCTCTATGATAAAACTAAATACCAAAATAAGGTATATTCTCCTGAAAATGAAGGCATAAGTGGTTGAAAACCTCAATGAAGAAGTGCTTTTATCTGTAAAATAATTCCTAATTTGAAATCAGTTAAGAGTTTTCTTACTCTTCTCAAAGAATTGGTCTGAAAAGTGATCCATGGAGTTTGTTCATCAATTCTCTTTTCCTATAGTTCTTTTAAATGGTTAGTGTTGGCAAGCAGATATAGATAGATATAGATTCCTTTAATTTAAAAAAAAAAAAAAAAGCAAGCAGGATCTGGTGGCTCATGCCACTCAGGAGGCTGAGATCTGAGTATCGCAGTTCAAAGCCAGCTTGGACAGCAAAGTCTGTGAAATGCTTATCTCCAATAAACCACCAGAAAAGTGGAAGTGGTGCTGTGGCTCAAGTGGTAGAGCACTCGCCTTTAGCTGAAGAGCTCAGGGACAGCACCCAGGCCCAGAGTTCAAGAGCCATCACCGACAAAAAAAAAAAAAGAAGCAGCCGCACTGAGAATGTGACTTAGTGGTAGAGTGCTACCCTCAAGCAAAAGAAGCTCAGGGACAGTGCCCAGGCCCTGAGTTCAAGCCCCAGGACTGGCAAAAAAAAAAAAAAAAAAAGCACCTTCATCATCTCTATCCAACATTCTAATTCAAAAGCACACAAATGCATGTGGAATAGCTAAGATATGGAACCAACCCAGATGCCCCTCAGTAGATGAATGGATCAAGAAAATGTGGTATATATATACAATGGAATTCTATGCCTCCATCAGAAAGAATGACATTGCCCCATTTGTTAGGAAATGGAAAAACTTGGAAAAAATTATATTAAGTGAAGTAAGCCAGGCCCAAAGAAACATAGGTCCCATGGTTTCCCTTATTTGTAATATCTAGTAGATGTATGAGTCAAGCGGAAAAGGTCAGATAATGTGATGTCAGAAAAATGAACCCTTAGATATATATTTTAATGTTTTTTTCTTTCATGCATATGTTTCTAACGCATTTATAAGATTATCTCTTTGTTGCTTTGTATGTCCCTCCCCCACAGTATAACCCCTGCTTTCACTATATTTGATGTCAGTATAACTTGTGGAGGAGATGGGGAAAAACCAGTTGTTTAAGGATACAGGTGGACCTGTTGCAACAATGAGAAGTACAAGTTGTCATGTCCAAAACGAGCTTTACAATGTGGGTGCGGGGGGGGGGAGGGGAGAAGGGGGGGGAAGGAGAAGGATTGGGATTGGGGGGAGGGGGGAGGCTGGGAAGGGATGTGAAGGGTAAACAAAGGAGGAGGCTGCAATGCTTGGTAAGAAATGTACGCATTATCCTGCCCATGTAATTGTAACTCCTCTGTACAGTATGCTCACAAATAAAATTAAATTAAAAAAAAAAAAAAACAAATGCATGTGGAGCCCCCCACCCTGCCAGCTTGACAGGTAAAAGCTATTATGTGTATGAGAAGCTACCTATCACCTATAGCAATCACAGAACAAAAAAATTCTTCTCCAGTAATCTTTTTACTTAAGTGACTACATAGATAACAATGGGCAAAAGAAATCATAAGAGCATTCTCATAAAATAAACCCACTCAAATAATCAGCACCACGTTTAAAACAAACAAACAGAACAATAACAGTCAATATCCATCCTGCACCTCTGAAAATTACCTCTACAAACTCACTTCCACCAGTTTACAACAATGACATTAACACCACAGATTTAAAATGGTTAGCGTTGGGTATTTGGCAAGCAGATATAGATTCCTTTAATCAAAAAAAAAAAAAAAAAAGACTGTCTGAACTTTATACAAATGCAATCACATGCTATCTACTCTTTGTGTTAGTTCCTTTCATGCCAAATTGTCCTATAAAACAGATCCATTTGTTTAGTTTATTCTATTTTACAAGTATAGTCTACAAAAAATATTACAATAGCATTAAAAGACATGTGTGCTATTTCTGGCTCAAGCTATTTTTTAAAATGCTGCTATGTACACTGTGTGTGTGCACGCACACATGAGTGCACGCATTTAGGGCCTAGGCGCTGTACCTAAGCTTCTGCGCTCAAGGCTAGTGAACTAGCACTTGAGTACAGTTCCACTTGCAACTTTTTGGTGTTCAACTAGAGTTTTACAGACTTTCCTGCTCCAGCAAGCTTTGAACCATGATCCTCAGATCTCAGCCTTCTGAATAGCTAGGAATACCAGCATGAGTCACGGGCACCTGGCTCTATGTACACTCTTGTACACAGGTTTTACTACACAAGTGTATACATTCTCTTAGGAGCAGAATTGCTGAAGACAATGTCCAGCCTTGGGAAACACTGCCAACGACCAGTTCTTTTCAAAGTTATATGCTCCCACTAGCAGTCCATGAAGTCCACATGCTAAATATCCTTGTCCATGCTTAGTAAGATCCATCTTTGTCATTTGTCATTCTGGAGAGAATATACTAGTATCTCATTGTGGTCATCTACTTTTCCTCGATGACTAATGATGGTAACTACTTTTTGGGCATTTAAGTATCATCTTTTGTAAAGTACCTATTCCTACATTTTGCCTACTTTGTTATGGGCTGTTCAAAAAATTAAATCATAGACTTTCTATATTGTTTCATAGGAGTTACCCATACTCAAACTCAGTACCTGACACCTTGGCTCATTGGCTAACACTCTACCAACTGAGCCACACTTCCAATCCTACCCTCCCTGCTTCACTATTTTCGTTGGTCATAGGGCTTAAACTCAGGGCTTGGTTGCTGTCCCTGAACTCTTTTTACTCAAGGCTATCGCTCTACCACTTTGAGCCATAGCACCACTTCTGGCTTTCTGGTGGTTAATTGAAGATAAGAGTCTCATGCACTTTCCTGACCAGGCTGGCTTTGAACTATGATCATCAGATCTCAGCCTCCTGCCTAGCTAGGACTACAGGTGTGAGCCACCAGCACCTGGCTCCCATTTTCACTTTCTAAATAGTGTCTTTTAATGAATAGATATTTCTGAAGTTTTAAAACAGTCAGGTTCCTTTAGTTAATGGTTATATCTTGTTCAAGTAGAGTATTGTGAAGATGTTTGCCTACATCACCTTCTAAAAATGTAAATAGCACTTAAAAATATATTTTAAGATTCCAAGGCACATCATATGCATGTGTATAAAATGCACAAGTGAAACTTTCTCCCATCTAGGTCAAGGAAAATTAAACTAAATTAAATTCATTAAGCATTCAGCAAGTGCCTCTTATGTGCCAGGACTGTGTTAAATGCCACAAGAAATGGAAATGATTGTTAGAGATGATCTCTGCCCTGAATATTAAGTGCTATGTTATATGGATAAGGTTTCAATATGTCCTCCAAGGATTCATCTGTTGAAGTTCCAGTATTTGATATGGTGGCATTGAGAAAATGAAACCTTTAAAAGACAACAGGTCTGAGCAGGGTGCTGGTGACTCAACACCTATAATCCTAGCTACTCAGGAGGCTCAGATCCAAGATCAAAGCCAGCCCAGGCAGAAAATTCCAGCAAGCCCATGAGACCTGTATCTCCAATTAACCCCCAAAAACCAAAAGTGGAGATGTGGCTCAAGTGGTAGAATACTAGCCCTGAGTGAAAAAGCTAAGGAGCAGTACCCAAACTCTGAGTTCAAGCCCCATTACTGGCACCAAAAAAAAAAAAAAGCAGTTTTAGTGAAAGGTCACTAGGTAATTGGGGACACATGCCCTTGGAAGGGATGAATGTAGTCACAGGGCCCTGAGTTAGTACTCTCAAGAGAAAGCTGTTAGAAGAGCAAGCCAACCTCACCTTCAATAAGCACGATCTCGTCCTCCCATAGCTTAGACACTCCTGCCATGATGGAGCCATCAGCCATGAGGTAATAGAGCTAGGGGGCCCTAGCCAGAGCCAGTACTATATACGGGCTTCCAAAACTGTGAATTTCAAGTAAGCCTATCTATCTATCTATATCTATCTATCTATCTATCTATCTATCTATCTATCTATCTATCTATCTATCTATCTATCTATCTATACACACACACATCCAGCCTAATATTTCATTATTAAAATAAAAAACAAGCTAATACATTAATGTTAGCTGTTAACATGACCCTGGAATATTAGTGGTATTTAACATCTAAATAAACTTGGAGGGGGAGGGAAAGATGTAGAAAAATGAGGAGGGGATAAAAAGTTCAACAAGAAATGTACTCATTATCTTACTTATGTAACTATAACCCCTCTGTACATCACCTGAACAAAAAAATTACAATAAACTTTGAAATGAGAGCCCCAAAATAATACATATACTTCCACCATCCTCTGCACTCAAGCAAATTTCTATCTCAACAAAAAACAGCAGGATAAAGACATTGCTTTATTATTGCTATTACTTCCTCTCTCTCTCTCTCTCTCTCTCTCTCTATATATATATATATATATATATATATATCACATCAATTACCACTTAAGAGTACAAAAACGATCTTTAGAAGTCCAATATTTTCTAGCCTATTACCTAAAAGGTACAAGAGAATCCATAAATTACACAATTTTCCCCAGAAATTTAAAAAACTATGTCATTCTAGCTAAGAAAGAGACAAGAAGGACAGGGAAGGAAAAAGATGGGTGTGTGTGTGCGCGCGTGCACACGCGCGGGTGCATGCACGCGTTTACGTGTGTGTGTGTGTGTGTGTGTGTGTGTGTGGATACATATGCTTTCACATACCCACACAATCCTAATTTTTTTCTTCAATGTTTTCCAATTTCTTACCCATAATTTTGCTTATCTGTTATTTGTGGTCTTGGGGAGAAAAGTTTTTTTTTTAAGCCAAACTTCAGAAAGGATCTCAGTGAATGAAAGATCAGGTACAGATATATGATTTTTATAAATTTAAGAAAAATCAATTAAATGGAAAGTTGAAAGATGCTAAAGGAAAAAAAGAGTCATTAATCCAATTTAGATGAGTAGAGGTTTTTATTTGGGAGGGGGGGCGGGGGTCTGGTAGTGGGGCCTGAACTCTGGGCCTGGGTGCTGTCCCTCAGCTCTTCAGCTCAAGGTTAGCACCCTACCACTTGAGCCACAGCCACTTCCGGCTTTTTTTCCTCTTTGCTTATGTGGTGCTGAGGAATCGAACCCAGGGCCTCATGCATGCAAGGCAAGCGCTCTACCACTGAGCCACCTTCCCAGCCCCATGAGTAGAGGTTTTAAGGCAAATAGAGTCATCTAGTTTTCTTTATTCTCCTATTTTATAATAGACCTCAAAATAGAATTTTGTTCCTCTTCTAAACATACAAGCAGAACAGGACATGTCTGCTAATTTTAGAGAGGTCAAGGTGAACCAGATGCTTCAGAGCCTGGACTTCAAGGTCTTATGCACATTTCCTGAAATAAACCAAAAATCTATCAGTGGAGATTGAGAGAATATCTCAAGCTAAGGTATCAAATGAGAAAGAAGGTGGGAAAAAGTCCATGGGAAACTATTTAGTAAGTCCTCTGACCCAAAATAATAGGCAAAGGCCTAACTACCAGCATTGTGAACACTGTGTAAGAAAAGATATAGCCCTTACCCTTATCAAGTTTAGTCAAATTGGGAAAAGACATAACATCGAGTAAATGAACAAAATTAACAAATCATAAGTTTTTAAAAAATAAACATAAGGGATCTTTAGAGTGCTCTCACTCAAAAATAACTAATTGATTCACCCCTATCAATTCTTATCTCCAATAAACCACTAGAAAATCGGAAATAGTGATGAGGCTCCAGGGGTAAAGCGCTAGCCTTGAGCTGAAGAGCTAAGGGACAGTACCAAGCCCCATGACTGACCAAAAAAAAAAAAAAAACACCTTAGCTTCATTCTATTCTTCATGCCTATTCAAAGGAAGATGGAGGCCAAAAAAAAGGTGGAAAGGCTCTGTTGGTAAACTGTTATTACAAGTTGATAGTTACAAACATAGGTAATGCTTCAGCTGCAATGTATAATGAATGCTTAGACTTACTCATAAAATGAGTGACTGTAGCCAGGCACCAATGGCTTATGCCTGTAATCTCAGGAGACTCAGATTTGAGGACTGTGGTTCAAAGCCAGCCCAGGCAAGAAAGTCAGTGAGACTCTTATCTCCAATTAACCACCAGAAAAAGAGAAGTAAAGCTGCAGCAAAAAGTGAGTGAAAAAAAGCTTGAGTGAAAAATCTCAGGGACAGGGCCCAGGCCCTGAGTCCAAGCTCCACAACTAAAAACAACAACAACAACAAAAGATTGTATGACTGTGATGTCATAAAAAGTCCCAATTTCAAATATTCTGACCTATTATTTCTAACATCAAAATATCCAAAAATTGAAGTACTTCAGCTCTAAAGCTGTTATCTCCGACAAAAACTTCACAACTTAAAAACAGCATAAAATTTTTTCATCAGAAAACATTCTATGTTTGGCTCAAGGAAACATGTGATTTTATTCACAGGGGGTGAAATGAGACACAATGTCAGGAAAACAAAGCAACGTTGCAGAGATCTTTATTCTTACATAGCATAGTTTTACAAAGTCTATCCCAATAAATTCACATTTATGCAATAACATCAATACAATCACTAAATATATTAGAATAAAGTCGCAAAGACCCAGAAGAATCCCTGGGATGGCAAAGTTTCTTTAACCATTGACAAGATCCAGAAAGTTGAGAGTCAATGAAAGCTTCAGTATAACAGGCATCACCAGGCATCTGGACCAACAGCATCAAGTACATACATAAAATATATTCCTGATGGAGTCTATAGAGCCAGAAAGAACGATTCACAGGGCCTGCAGCTGAGCATCATCACAAAATCCTCTTTTAAGCTGTGCAGATTGCAGTGGTTGGGAAGATAGCCAAGTTCAAGCCTACGTCAAAGCACAGCAGGCATGCTCCCTTGGCAACAATGCAGCATGGGATGAGTGCACGACACATTTCTACTTCTGTTGGGTTTGAAGTCACTGCCAAACGAACCCTCTGGTACCAACAAACACAGCCAGTGACACTCCTTCTACTATGTAGATGAACTATCCTCACATAATATTCTAAACCAGTCACATTCTCTTTAGTTCTAGCCAACTCTTCTCATGCCCAGAAAAAAAAAAAAGCCTTTCCTTAATATTTGACATCTGCCTTCATGTGACCATTTCTTCTTCTTTTTCCCCCCCATCTCGTGTGTGTGTGTGTGTGTGTGTGTGTGTGTGTGTGTGTGTGTGTATCTGTTCGTCTGTGTGTGTGTGTTTTACTGTTTGTGAAAACAAATGGAAGAAAGATTGAGAGGAAAAGAAAGTAAAATTAGTAGAGAGGAAAGGGCAGTCCACAAACCAAGGTACAAAAAGAAAAGCACAGCTGCACTGCCTATTAGCTCCAGCAATAAGGGATGTTTCTGATTAGGTGAGTGCAACTGCAGAGCTGCACAGGAAGTGCCCAGGGGGCCCTCTTCCACAGTTCCCTTCGAAAAACACTGAAAACCTTTGTGTTGTAGAAAGCCCATCTGGAATTAGTTAGGACTGGGCTCCTAGTAGGCCTTTCCTTTTTATAAATAAATAAATAAATAAATAAATAAATAAATAAATAAATAAATAAATAAATAAATAAATGCTTTGAATGACTACATTTCCTGCCTGCAACCTTTTAATGCCCTTTCTCAAAATCACACCTCAGAATTTATTTGTCCATCTTTCCTGGTGTGACTGGAATCTTACAAGAACTTAAAAGCATTTGTAGAGTTAGCATCCTCCCCTAGGCCCAGGAACCCCCAGAAATTTACAACATGAATACAAGTAAAATCCCTTTTTCACAATAGCTTTTTTTTAAGTGCTAGATTTAGTAAATCAACATGGCCTCTTTAAGAATTTAAATAAAGGAAAAACTTTATGAAAGTACTTTTGCTCCTGTCTTCTAAACTATGTAAAAAGCACAAAAGAGAAATTCTGGCATATTCTCTTAACATTCAAAGGGAAAATATTTGTTTCAATAAATTGCCTACATTTATTTCTGCATGAAGTGAACTTTTACTGATGCTTTCTATTTAAAAATGGGAACTTTCTGGTAGTGTGGCAAATGTGTGGAAATAAATTCAGGGGAAATGGATAACATTCCTGATAGTTATTAATTAGCCATTAATACTCTTGGGCCTCTATCTTTCCGAAACCAGTAAATGAATATATACAAATCTAAGTATATACAATACCAGCCTCCAGCTTCACCTAGCAATCATCACTTTAATTTCTTATATCCCTAAAAACTGTACAGAAAGGAACTATATGGTTGTGGAGGGAAAGGATAGAGCCTATCAGATGTAAAATTGTCTTGCAGGCCACACCCCCTGTCCCATATCACTCAGAGGCCAATAACCCAGGGAGGGGAATACACTATTTAAGAAAAAAGTGGGCTGGGCCTCTGTGGCTCATGCCTATAATCCTAGCTACTCAGGAGGCTGAGATCTGAGGATCACAGTTCAAAGCCAGCCCCAGCAGGAAACTCCGTGAGACTCTTTTTTTTTTTTTTTTTTTTCCTGGGTCCAGTCGTGGGGCCTGAACTCTGGATCTGGGCGCTGTCCCTCAGCTCTTCAGCTCAAGGCTAGCACTCTACCACTTGACCCACAGCACCACTTCCGGCTTTTTATTTTCTGCTTATGTGGTGCTGAGGAATCGAACCCAGGGCCTCAAATATGCAAGGCAAGTGCTCTACCACTGAGCCACCTTCCCAACCCTTTGTGAGACTCTTATCTCCAATAAACCACTAGAAAACTGGAAGTGGCGCTGTGGCTCAAGCGGTAGAGCGCTTGCCTTGAGCTGAAGAGCTGAGGGATAGCGCCCAAACCCTGAGTTCAAGCCCCATAACCAACAAAAAGAAAAAAGTACTAGGCTAGCCATCTGGGCCCAGCATCCTAATCAAAGAAGTCCAATACCAACACTAGAATTAAATTCACAAATAACCAACTGAAACATAACTCCAGCCTTTGGGCCCTGCATAAAAGCTCCTAAGAAGGCCAGATTTCCTGGGGGAAAAAATTTTTAAAGCTGCCTTATGTTCAGGTAGTTGTAATTTACAGAAGTGTTACAGAGATGTTTAAGACTTGATACTGATGGGTAAGGTCAGGCCTCCTTGTCCATGTGTTTTGCATCTTTAATTCAATCAACCACAGATTAGGAATTCTTAAGGGAAAAAAATCTTGTGCATCTATGTACAAGCACGTACAGAATTTTTTCTTGTCACTATTCCCTAAACAATACAGTTTACCAGCTATTACCTAGCAATTTCATTGTATTAAATATTATGTCCTTTAGATGACCACCTGTGAAGTCTGGTATCCACAAGGAAAATGGTACTGGAACCAATTCCCTTTGGTTACTAAGGAACTACTATAAGCTCTTTAAACTTCTCATAAGAGTCAATAAATTGAAGAAGCCATTTCTATATACATAGAAAGGGATACACCAAAATAACACACCTACCACCCCCCCGCCACACACACACACACACACACACACACACACACACACACACACACACACACACACACACACACACACACACACACACACACACACACACACACACACACACACACACACACACACACACACACACACACACACACACACACCACCGTCACCAGAATGGAGCACTGAGATTGTGTCAACAAAAACACCACAGTTAAATCTTTGGCAGCCAAGAACCAGCTCTTGACCTTAAGCTGGTTTCTAGGGATTAAGACCAGTCAAACAAGTAAAAAGTTTGAGATTAAATTGTCCTTTCCTGGCAGCCTTGCCCTCATGTACAATCAGGATGTCAAGTATTGCTGTGGACTAGATGTAAGAATTTTAGCAAAAGGTCCATTCATACATACAGTATCTGCTTTCAACTCCAATCACTATGATCAATGTTTTCCTCACAACTAAAACTGGTTTGGTTCTCAGAGGATGACCTGTTTTACCATTTCATATCTAGAAGAGGAAATCAGTCATACATAGTCTGAGACCTTGTTCTTTATTCTTGTATCTTAAGCAATACGGAGGAATGGGCTCTTATTCCTTGGCCCCTTCATGGGGTCATTCCACTCTGGGTTATAAGCTCCCTAAAAGACTTAGTTTCACCAGACATAGCTTATGTCTATAGTCCTAGCTACTCAATAGGCTGTGATTTTAGGATTGAGGTTCAAAGTCATCCTGGGCAGAAGAAGTACAAGAGACTCTACCTCTAAAATGTCTGGGGGCTGGGGAAAGGGGAGGGGGGGCTAGACTGAAGGTGTGACTCAAGTAGTAGAACACCAGCCATGATTGAAAAAGCCAAGTAAGAGCTAGAGACCCCAAAACTGCAAAAAATCAAATTCTCCTCAGTGTGAATTCTCCCTTGCCTCCTTTCTACAATGATAAGACTTCAAAAGAATTCAGAGAAAAGTAAGAATCTACAAGGTGGTGTTCTAGAAAAAACAGTGGACTGTGGAGGGCTGAACTGCACAAGACACATACCAGGGGTCTAGTCCACTCTGAAACATTAATACACTTCAAATTAGGTCCAGAGAACTTGGCCGGTGTGCTGACTCCCAAACCAACTATGAACAAAACTGGACTGGTCAGGATTCTTGCTGGCAAACATCAGGAAAAGGGGCCAATCAAAACTCTGCAGTGCTAAGGAACTCAGCCTTTTCCTTAAAGGGAAACACTTCAAGATACATATTCTCCTGTGCATGTAGGAGGAGGGAAGGGGGGGGTTAGCTCTTCTTAACTCCTACCTTGAGTTCACTTTATTTTTATAAATTTCTTTTTCTATATTTGGTTCTACACTACTACCAGCTTTGCCACAGACTGTAATGAAAAGCAGGTTAGGACTCTACGGAAAAACAACCATGACTGAATGCTCCTTTTGGCCCTGAGGGCAGGGCACCCCTTACCTCCCCTGCAACTGCCTAAGGGCCAAGTTCTTCCTTGATTCAGCCTCTTCCCTCCAGCATCTCTCCCCTCTGACCCTTACTCCCCAAACCCTGAGCTCTAGCAGCCCAAGTGCCAAAGTAAACTGCATACTGATCCAAGTACCCGCAGTTGGGCAGCAACTTTGGTAGATGGGGCTTCTCAACCTATGAGGGCAACTTTTTTTCCCTGAACTTCCAATAAAACAACAATAAAATGATAGTTACAGAAAAGTGATTATTTTTTTGGTATTGAGACTTGAACTGAGGACCTCAATCTCTTACTTAGTGTTTTCATTCATGGGCTGGCACTCTACCACCTGAACCATGTCTTTAGTTCTAGCTTTTTGCTGGTTAACTGGAGACAAGAGTCTCACAGATTTGTCTGCCCTGGTTGGCTTAGAATTTTGATTCTCAGATCTCAGCCTCCTGAATAGCTAGGATTATAAGTATGAGCCACCAGCACCCAGAAAAAAAAAAAAAAAAAACATGAAATTTTTAAAAAGACCAAAGACATATAAAAGCCAGAACTTACTACTAGATTACACATTGAAAAAATTACTATCAAATGTTATAGAAGTTTCTAAGTGCTTTTAATTTCTGTAGCTATCTCATATGAAATTCTAATAATATAAACTGGTAATAAACAGTGAGTAGAATACCACTCTGCAAATGACTCTTTAATTAGTACTGATACAGTGAAAGGAAAGCAAGCTCTGATACCCTACAACCCTAGGAGTGAATCCCAGCTTGGTTACTTCCTGGTCAAATGGCCTTAGGCATATCATTTAATTTCTCTGAATCCCAATTTCCGAACTTAGAGTAATGTAATCTTGACAAATACTATCTTTGATGGCTATAAAAGGATTAGGAAAATGTAAAGGCAAAGTCTCATACATGCCTGATATAAACTATGTATAAATCCAATAAAATAATAACCATTCTCATCAAGTTTATCAGATATTTCCTACATCATACTATAGTAACCTAAAATGAATTCTAATTCCTAAAGTCTAAATTCTAACTTTAGGAATTTATATTTTCATAGTTAATTATAACTAGCAAAATCCAGATCTATGATCTTTTATTGTCTTTTGTCATTTCCCTTCTTCTCATAAAAAACCAAACTTCCTTATATGATTTCCTGTGGTTTCTGTTTGCCCCACAACATATTCCAATTTTATTTCTAATCCAATTTCTACTAGTTCAATCACTATCACTATAGCAGTTCAACTGCTATCATTAGTTTTCTTGTTATTTTAATAATACTGAAGAGAAACAAAAATGTTTTAAAAATTAAGTGAATAATATAAGGAATAACAGAATTATAACCCACTAATATTCTAGCTTTCATCTTCCACTCACTTCTCTGATACATTGTCCTTAAAGATCTGAAGTTGTGTAACTCTAAGTGCTTTAAATAAGTCCTATCCCCCAAGGCCATCTCTTATGTATCATATGAACACATTAAACAACAAGCTTGCTAACATACTTTACAGCTTGCTGTTAATTTGATTTAGGCTTAATGTTTTTAATATATTCCATGTTTAGTCCTCCTTCCCCGCTCATCTTCATATCTTTCCATATCATTCTATTTTTGACAATTCTAGCAGCCATTCTCCCATTCTTGAATTCAATACACTAAGTATCTCCTTCAAAGACTCTGGCCACATCATTATAACCTCCAGTCCTTCTTTACTTTTCTAAGTACCTTCAAGTCACTAGGGAGATGAAATTCCATAGGGTCCTCCAAGATCTCCAGTCCTACAGCTAGCAAGTCCAACCTTAGGTCTATCAAACTTTCTTGAGCCTTCAATCTTATATGTTATTGTCATTCATCATTCAACCAATAGTGTTAATGAAGTATACCAATAGCTGTTCTGTACACTGAGTATGGATGTAAAATCAATCAGACCATCCTTGCCCTAAAGGAATTCAACTTAAGAGGCCTTTACTAATATTGTAATGATGGTCTATGGGTATTATAGCTTGCCTTTACTTATACTGGGACATTATTTCCTCACTCCAGAACAAATTCAATATGGTCCATTCCAAGGCTGAAAAAAGCAATTCAGGCATATAGAACCGGTAGACCAATAGATACAATCAAATGTGCTGAGTCACCAGGAGCCAGTGGCTCACACCAATAATTCTACATATTCAGGAGGCTAAGATCTGAGGATCAAGGTTCAAAGCCAGCCTGAGGAAGGAAAGCCTAAGACAGTCTTAACCACCAAAAAAAAAAAGCAAAGTAGAAATGTGGCTCAAATCATTGAGCACAAGCCTTTAGTAGTAATAGAAAGGAGTTAAGACATCTCCCAGACTGGAATAAGATCAGGATCAATTTCCTTAAAAAGGAAACACCATTAACTGAGCTGTAAAGAACAAGAGAGTATTAACTTGTAGGGTGCCAATGGCTCACACCTATAATCCTGAGTACAGGAAGCTGAGATCTGAGGATCATGGTTTAAAGCTAGCCCAGGCAGAAAAGCCCCCATGAGACTCTAACTAGTAGAAATACAAGAACTGCCTTGAACAAAAGATCTCAGGGACAGTGCCTAGGCCCTGAGTTCGAGCCCTACAACTGACACAGGGAAAGGGAGAGGGAGAAGGAGATGGGGGAGAGAGGAAGAGAGGGAAACAAGAGGGAGAGAGGGAGAGAAAAAGGAGATGGGGAGAGAAGGAGAGAGGGAGAAGGAGAGACAAAGAAAGAGCATTAACTTGAATTCACCATGTTTTATTTTGTGGAAAATTTTCTGAGCAGATATGTTGAGAGAGAGAGAGAGAGAGAGAGAGAGTGTAAAGAGGAGGGGAAACATTGCAACAATGAGACATACAAGTAGTTATGTCGAAAAACAAACTTTACAACTTTGGTGGGGGGGAGGGTTGGGTGGAATGGTGGGGGAGGATGGGATGGGAAGGGGAAACAAAGGAAGAAGCTACAATGCTTGATAAGAAATGTATTCATTATCTTGCCCCTGTAATTGTAACCCCTCTGTACAGTATTTTCATAATAAAAAAAAGAGGAGGGGAAAAAGCTATTCCATTTTGCTGGAATGTAAATTCTAAGAAAGAATCCTGTGAATGGCTTTTAGTAGTGGAATAAACATTTAGTAACCACCACAACCCTATGATAGTTATAGCTTCATTTTGCTAAACAGAAAATGAACTTGAGAAAAGTTAGGTGGACTGTACAAAGTCTCACAAATACATACAAACCCAAAAATGGCCAACTGTTAAGCCCATCCTTCGTTTGTTCCATCCTCAGAGCTGTATAGAAATATGACCAGCTCCTCGGATTTCATTGAAAAATCAACTTTTCCTTGGCTATTCTAATCCTTGGTAAGTACTGCTTTCAAAATCCAAACATTCACCAAAGTTATCTTAGCTCCATTTATAAAACAATCAGTAAAATCTAGTATATTCATTTTTTGCATTTTCACCAGTATGGATTAAAAAAAAAAACATTTTTCCCTTATGTTCCAGAGATCTCAAAAGATTTGGGCAGTAATAAGGCAACCCACACAGAATTCACTGTATACTCTGTAATGCAAAACACATCAGCATCCATTTTATCTGGCAGCAGGAAGAGATATAAGTTAGGACCCTACAATTATCCCTGCAGAGAGGCACACCAGAGGGAATGTAGGCATAACAGCTACAATAATGGTAACACAAATAGCCATCTGCACTTATGGCCAGGCATGCCAAGAGCTTTTAAACACCCACATCCCTAATGCTACTCTCTCCCTCGGTGCAGGTGGGCCAATTCCTTTCCATTCTTTCCGGCCCACATAATTTCAGAGAAATAGATAATCTGCTGCCAGGAGCAGGAAGCAAAGAAAGCTGCTGTACTTTTGAACACAAAAGACCAAAAAAGAAGGGCCCTGACTCCACCCTGTGTTCTACCCAATAAACCAATATTTCTCTATTATTCTCACTGTCTAAAAACACAGAAAGGTAGTTCCTGTTCCTCACCCCCAAGTCCTTCCCTTTCCCTGACATTCACCCTACCCCAACTAGTTTGGCTACCCTTCCTATCTCAACTCATGGTAAAGCTGTCAGTTCCAGTCTCCTCATTATCCTAGGAGATCTTGAAGACAGGGGTCCCCCTTACCTACCTCCCTCTCTCCCCCACACACACATTCTCTCTCCTTCCACCCTCCCTTACCCTCTTTCCCTCTCCCCCCCCTCTCTCTCTCTCTTTTTTTTTTTTTTTTGGGTCCGGGCGTGGGGCCTGAACTCTGGGCCTGGGTGCTGTCCCTCAGCTCTTCAGCTCAAGGCTAGCACTCTACCACTTGAGCCATAGCGCCACTTCTGGCTTTTGTCTTTTTGCTTATGTGGTGCTGGGGAATCGAACCCAGGGCCTCAGGCATGCAAGGCAAGCACTCTACCACTGAGCCACCTTCCTAGTCCTCCCCCTCTCTCTTATCTCCCTCCCTCCCCCCTAAGTCTCCCCTCATTCTTTCTTCCCCCGCCTACCATCTTCCTCTCTCTCTCTCCCTTCCCTACCTCCCTTCACAAATTCTCAACAGCCAGCATGCTTCTATCCATACAGGTAAAGATGTGCGGGGTAAATACAAGAACTGCTGAAATGAACAAGAAGCTAAATGGTACAGAAGGAAATAGTAGGATAGTGACTCTCAGATCTGAGGGCACAGGGTAGCTGTGAAGAAACCATGCTACAGCTTCTAAACTAAAACAATATGGTGAATACAATATTTACATAAGAAAAATTAGCAGTTAAAGTTGAGCATCAGTGGCTCACGCCTGTAATCCTTGCTACTCAGGAGGCTGAGATCTGAGAATTGCAGTTCAAAGTCAGCCTGGGCAGGAAAGTCCATGAGACTCATATCTCCAATTAACCACTAGAAAACTGGAAGTGGCGCTGTGGCTCAAGTGGTAGAGCGCTCGCCTTGAGCTGGAGAGCTAAGGGACAGTGCCCAGACCCAGAGCTCAAGCCCCACAACCGACCAAAAAAATAGCAATTAATAGTCTCTAATTCAGAAGATAAAGGTAAGAACATCATTTTTTAAAATCACTAATCTTTTTTGTGCTACAACCTCAAGAACCAACTAACAAACTAGGAACAAGAGGATAGGCTACAAAAATCATATCCATCCTATCCAGTTCCAGTAACAAACATGATAAGCTCTCACTGTTAGCTTTTTCTTCACCCTTTCCCTTACCCTCTTTGTGTCCCCCCACCCTGAGACAACCAAGAAAACAATGGATGTGCTACAGTATCAAGTATTCTCAAATAAATCCTCTCCTGGGTTTTACATTTATCTGAGGGCTGCTAGCAAGATATGTGATTTATTCCCAATTACAGCAGAATTAATCTAAGTGATGACATAGTTACCAATTCTTCTACAAGGTGCTAGAAACAATGAAAGATCTTAATAGCACATTTAAGCAATGGACACTTGCCTAGTGGCCTTCAGCCCTGTGCAGCCAAGTATTTCCTATTGCTTCTTGCTTTACCAGCTACTACCCCATCCCCATCACCAGAGACAATCTTCCTTAGTAACTACACTGGTCAAAACAGAACCTGAGGCAGGCACCTGGCTCACACCTGTAATCTTAGCTACTCAGGAGGCTGAGATCTGAAGATCGCAGTTCAAAGCCAGCCCAGGCAGGACCATGAAACTCTTATCTCCAATAAACCATCAGAAAACCAGAAGGGTCACTGTAGCTCAAGTGGTAGAGCGCTAGCCTTGAGCTGAATAGCTGAGGGACAGCACCCAGGCCCAGAGATCAAGTCCCATGACCAACCAAAAACAAAAACAAAAAAAAAAGAACCTGACAGAAAAGACAGGAAAACAAGTTAATAAGATCATGAGATACCCTTTAATAATACTTATTTCTTAGTCTTGGGAGTTTTTTTCCTCTTAAAGAACATAATTACCTTGGGAGGTGCCAATTTTTACCAAATTTTACTTGGAACTATTATAATAAGGTACCAGAGCTAAAATCATCCTCAGAAATAGCTTTATCATATCCCTACATTTTGTGGATAGAAAAAGGTCACCAGAAGACCAGCCAGCTACAGGCATGGCTCAAGTGGTAGAGCACCCATCCACCAAGCCCAAGACCTGAGTCCAAACTCCACCACTAAAAAAAAAAGTTAAGGCTTGCTAATGACATTATGCAATATTGATTCCAAATGGCAAAAACAACATCTACTTTGTCTCCAGTGTCCAACACAAAGTTCAGCACTTAATAAGAGGTTGGTAAACTGAAATAGATGAACGCAATCCATGGGAAACCTAAAACATATGATGTTTTGTTTCAAATACAATGTTTACTCATATGTTACCAGAAAGTTATAGTCCATGTATGGTAACTTGGAAATCAGGTTTTTTCCCTCTCAACAACCAGGCACACATCCTTTATCTCTGGCGAGATTCCTAACTTCCTTCTCTCTTCCAACTGCTCTAAAAACTGTAACAGCTCAAAATTGATTTTCTAAAATATCTCTCATCTCTCACTCAGATTCTTTTAGCAATTTTCAATTAGTCCTCTAAATGGCTCTCCACTTAGCATCCCTCCTTATAGCTTGAACGTAAGACTCAGAAACACATTTGGGTGGCTTTTGACTTCTTTGTTGTTTTGTTTTTTAAACCACGGATCCAGATGGTCTCTCTGCATCATAAATAACTTTTTGTAATACATGGCAAATTCAACCCCAAAGACCCCATAACCCCATGACTTTGATCATACCAAAACCTGTGTCTGGACATCCTTACACTTTCTGCATAAAGAATTCTTATCCATGTTTCAAAGGTCTTCAAATGCCTCTTTTATGTCATTGACGAAATACTGAAAATCTAGATGGCAAGCATTGATCTATGCACTATAAACATAACATTGACTAAGACACAGTCTGGGAAGCCAGATAGTAAACAATGAGTGGTAAAGTGAGAGAACAATGGTGGCAGTGACTTTCTCCAAAGGCAGACTCATTTGGTCCCTCAAGACCAAATCAAGAACAGGAGACTTGACTATGTTTCTATATTTTCTTGACACACTATAATGAATAATTTCATTTATACCAGGCATGGAGCTCAGGGCCTGGGTACTGTCCCTGACCTTTTCTGTTCCAGGCTAGCACTCTACTTTTTGAGCCATAACTCTACTTCCGGCTCTTTGATAGTTAACTAGATCTAACAGTCTCATGGCCTTTCCAGCCCAAGCTGGCTTTAACCATGATCCTCATATCTCAACCTTCTTAGTAAGTATGAATACAGGCATGAGCTACAATAATATTTTTGTTTTGTTTTGTTTTTTTTTGTCGGTCATGGGGCTTGAACTCTGGGCCTGGGCGCTGTCCCTCAGCTCTTCAGCTCAAGGCGAGCGCTCTACCACTTGAGCTACAGCGCCACTTCCGGTTTTCTGGTGGTTTATTGGAGATAGGAGTCTCATGGTCTTTCTTGCCCGGGCTGGCTTTGAACCGCGATCCTCAGATCTCAGCCTCCTGAGTAGCTAGGATTACAGGCGTGAGCCACCAGCGCCCGGCTGAGCTACAATAATATTTTGAGTGAATTTTAAAAGCTAGAATTCAAAGATGTATAAATTAAAATTTAGTAGAAAAAAGTCATAATCAAAATTAACTAAAAGCCAAGCAACCCAAACGTAAGCTATTCCCACCACCTACAATATTTTAGGCAAATCCCTTTCCTTTCTGTCACACAGACAAAGGAAATAAGCTGGGCTATACAGTACTGAAACGAAAAGGCCACACCACGGAAACAGACACTATCCAGTGCTGCAGACTGTCACCGTGCAGCAGTGTAGGGTGAGCCCACAGTTCTGAAGCCAGAAATCTAGATTTCATGTACACTCTCCCATGTTTAAAATACTGTCAACCAAACACAGCCTCGTGGGCAAGAATCAGACCAACAGCTTAGTTTGCTACCTCTAGTCTAGATCATCCCTCAACCCTCTCTAGTTTTAAGGATCCATAGCTTTAAATGGAGTAACTTCTCAACCAAAACTATTGAAGAGGAGATAACAGGGTTAGAGAACAGAAAAAGAAAAGAACAGTTTCTTCCATCATAATTCATCTGGCAACAAAATCCTTGTTGGGGGAAAAAATGTATCCTGAATAATAGCAAGACCAATTCTAACTTCTTCATTAGAGAGTAAAAGCAAGTCCACTATATTCTTAGTGATCTAGAGCTGGAGCTGTTACACTTTTGATCAATATGTACCCCTATTGTAAACAATCAGGTGTGCTTAAACAGGAGCAACATCCACACTCCACATGGCACATAGCAAGGAAATCAATTATGCTGAAGACTGGCAAAGTGCCCAAAGACACAGCAGGAATTTGATATGAACGTCAGGATGAGGAAGGAGAATGAATAATTCAGACTCCCTGATTCACTTAACGAAGTCCTGTCAAGCACAAGCTGAGGACCCATGGTTTGTGGGCTGAATTCTCAACTACAAGGCAATTGAGCTCACCAAATGGAAAGCCTATACAGCGCCTGTGGTGGCAGGTGGGAGAAGAAAAGAAAAACTCACACCCTAAACTATGTTTCTGAGAGCCAATTCATTATAAAGGGCCAAATGTGAAACAATCTGATTTTATGCTGTCATTAACAAAAAAAAACAAATATGCCTATTTTATTTAACATCTATCTTCTGTAAGAAGGCCACCATTAAACTGAGGACAAAGTAAATAAGACAATGGAAAACAAAATATCAGTCACCAGAGCTGAAAGTAGAGAGATCTTCCCAACTCTTTCCCCTCACACCTCCAGGTGGAAGGAAGTGTAACATTAACTATCTACACTGCTACAATGATAACTGTGGACTCACACATTATTTACTAACTGCTAAACTCAGCTGCAAATGTGTAAACACAGGTCTATTCTGAAAATAGATCAAGAGCTATCCTGAGCTTTAGATAAATTCTAAATATTCTGGAAAATAGTTTTGTACAAGGATTTAGTTTTTTTTTTAAAAAAAAAAAAAAGTACATCTGTTATCTACATGACCATTTTTTTAGGTGGTACATAAATTACCTAGGAAAGAAAAAAAAAGGGAGGGGCTGGGAAGGTAGCTCAGTGGTAGAGTGCTTGCCTTGTATGCATGAGGCCCTGCGTTCAATTCCTCAGCACCACATAAGCAGAAAAAGCTGGAAGTGGCACTGTGGCTCAAGTGGTAGAGTGCTCACCTTGAGTTGAAGAGCTGAGGGACAGCGCCCAGGCCCAGAGTTCAGGCCCCACGACCAGCCAAAAAAGAAAAAGAAAAAGAAAGAGAAAATCCAATCTATTTTCATGTATTTATGATAGGTTTGATGTTTTTATCTTCCATTTTTGTTTTTTAATGACAAGTGTAAAATATTTATAACCATCCAAACATTTAAATTTCTCAAAGCTATAATACTGATGCAAATAGCTCGGTATTGTAAAATGTTACTTGTAAACAATGAGCCAAGAATATATTGACTTCTAGCCAGGCACTGGTGGCTCACACCTGTAATCCTAGCTACTCAAGAGGCTGAGATATGAGGTTCACAGTTCAAAGCCAGCCCAGGCAGGAATATCCATAAGACTCTTATCTCCAATTATCCACCAGAAAACCAGAAGTGGAACTGAGGCTCAAGTGGTAGAGCGCTAGCCTTGAGCTGAAGAGCTGAGACAGCACCCAGGCCCAGAGTTCAAGCCCCACGACTGACAAAAAAGAAAAAAAAAAAAGGAATATATTGACTTCTAAATGCTACACTACTAAAATTATGCTGGTACAAAAATCAAATCTGGGAAAATAACAAATTTGATGAGCTTCTCAAATTCTTCTAAGGCTGTAAAGATACAGAAGTTACAAAGCAAAGACCAAATTCTAAATACTAGCTAAGTAGGAGAAAGCAGATTTCACCAAGCAATTATTACTATAAAAAAATGCACTTAGTGTGAGCTCATGCTTTTAAAAACCACTTTAAAAATTAATCTAATTCCCAAAGTTACCAGCAAACAACCTCTCAAAATTCAAATGGCTGAGCAGAAACTATTTCAATCCTAAAAACAAAGAAGTAGCATTAAAATGGAAAAGTAATCAACAGCATGTTCCTTGGGGTGATAATAACCAAATTTTCTTATTTACATCAGACTAGCCTCTAGGGAGTTAATCCACCAATCCACAATGTAGAGGCATATGATACTAAAGCAGTGACTCAAACCACAGAACCTATTAGAGGAGCTAATGCACCACCCAGACACTTGTTGCTCACACAGTGGATAACAGATCATGATCTAAGGGTTCACCAGACAAACACTTGTTGCTCACACTGTGTATTACAGATCATGATCTAAGGGTTCACCAGGCAAGATCCCAAAGGTCTGAGATAGAATGAGGCCCTTAATTTTCAAATTCCTAGTGACTGGATACATTCTTACCTGGCTTTGCTTTTGTGAAAGAACAGAAGGCCACACTGTTGAAATTTCAACAGTCCAAAAAATGGAAAACAACATTCCCAGAACAAGAATAAAATTTATTCTATAATTTATGTGGTGACACTGGGGTAACAGTATTTGTTTAATGATTTTTTTTATCTTTAAATAGTTTGCACAGAAAGGCTTCAACATAGCATGTTAATTTATGTGTACCATGTATCTTGATTGGTGTTACCCCTTTATTCTCCCAATGTACCCTAACCCCATCCATTCCCTCAGTTCTATTTAACATATATACACTGATTATTGTAACTATATGTACCTACCATTCCCTCCCTCCTTTTAATACCATTGCCCTTAGACATGTTTCAGCTTCCTGGTATTCATTCTGTTATACTGTTAATTGTTCAGAGGAGTTACTCCTTAGAAATTTACCATACTCAAGTCAGTTTGACTGTGTGTGTGTGTGTGTGTATGTATGTGTGTGTGTGTGCGTGTGTGTGTGTGTGTGTGTGTGTGTGTGTGTATATATATATAGGTATATGGCCATATATGTTTATAGTTCAGATCTAATTTCCACATAAGAGAAAAACATGTGCCTTTTAACCACATTTTTTTAAATTTCCCAGATTATACGAGTAGTTAAGACTGAGTAACACTACTCTAAATAAATCCTGAAACAAACCAGCCAGGGTTTACCTAATTACTGAAACAGGAACAAAGCTTAAAAGGAGGCTAAAAGATCCAAATACTAAACAATGATCATTTGTTCCCAAAACTCTGGAACATGTTTTCTATACTGATGGGATCTTTCAGTTCTAAAATCCTATCATCTATCTAACCATCTAATAAATATTATATATATGTATGTATATATATATATATAATGTATATATAATGTCACATATAGGTCCATATGTTAAACATTATTTCCCCAAAAGTTAGTAGAAGCTTTAAAAAAAAAATTAGAGGCAAGGGCTTAAGGAGTGGCTTAAGTAACAGCACAATACCTGCCTAGAAAGTATGAGGCTATGCATTCAAACCCCAGTGAGGAGAAGGGGGTCTGGAGACTAGCCTAGTGGAAGAAGGAAGTTAGGTGACTGGGGGTGTGCCCTTGAAGTGAATAGAGGGCCTTTGGCCCCTTACTCTCTCCCTATTTCCTGGCTGCAATGAGGTGAGCAGCTTCTTCTGCCACACATACTTCTGCCATGATACTCTGTGGCTACAGACCCACAGCAACATAGCCATAGACCGAAAACTATTAAAACAAGAACCAAAATTAACCTTTCCTCCCTTGAAGTTGATTATCTCTGGTATTTTGTTGCTATAACAGACAGCTAATATACAGTAAAGATTGCTGCTATGGCAGCAATCAGGAGAGTCTCCATCCCTATCTTGGACATTCAGCAAAAGAACCCAGAAAAAACTGAGTCAAAGCTGTCATCTCAAAGATGACAGCTATTGTCACAAAAAGTGGCAGAACTGTCACTGAGAGAACCTCAGTTTTGTTTTTTAAAAATTTTTATTGTTGATCGGTCTCACTATGTTACTTATATCAGATTCCTGAGTGCTGTGATTATAGGTATGCCCCACTCATGACTAGCACAGAGGAAATGTAAATCATATTCTGTATGAGTGGGTCAAGATAATGTAGAAGAGACAGAAACCCAATTGCCATGTCATTAAAAACACTGAAGGACTGATATGATCATGACTGCTTTTCAGAAGTACTACCCTAAGAAAGATGCCAATAGTGAAGTGATGGGAGCAATGTATCACTTGGGGTATAGATAAAGCTTTCAGAACCTAGTAACTGTTATCCCTTAAGTAACACATTAAGGACAGAGCTTGCCAAAAGAGCAGATGCTGAATTTGCATATCTACAAAGTAACCAAGTATACATAACAGGAAAGAGGTATAAATCAGAGATAGCAGTTTGAAGTTATCCACAGATAGATCTTAAATAAAGCCTTGGCAATAGATGAGCTCAGCCAAGAAAAGCATACTTAATAAAATGAAGCTAAAGCCAAATTCTGTTCTAAGGAAGAGGTTATGAAAGTGCTCTGGCAGACAGACAGGAAATTTTCAAAAAGATGACATAAAAGAAGCCAGGAGAGGGGCTGGGAAGGTGGCTCAGTGGTAGAGCACTTGCCTTGCATGCCTGAGGCCCTGGGTTCGATTCCTCAGCACCACATAAGCAGAAAAAAAAAAAGCCGGAAGTGGCGCTGTGGCTCGAGTGGTAGAGCGCTAGACTTGAGCTGAAGAGCTGAGAGACAGCACCCAGGCCCAGAGTTCAGGCCCCACGACCGAACCCCCCCTCCCCCCCAAAAAAGAAGCAGCAGCTAGGAGAAGAAAGGCACTGATAGGATGGCAATGACCAGCTGAGGGGAAAAAATATAGGTCTGTAATAAGTACAACAGGTACTGACAACTATTATAAGAAGTTAACTTGGCAGACATCGGCAGCTTGCGGCTCACGCCTGTAATCCTAACTACTCAGGAGGCTGAGATCTGAAGATCAAGGTTCAAAGCAAGCCTGGGCAGGAAACTTCATTTTTTTTTTGTTCTTTTTTTTATCGGTCATGGGCGCTCAAGGTGAGCGCTCTACCGCTTGAGCCACAGCACCACTTGCAGTTTTCTAGTGGTTTATTGGAGATAATATAGTCTCACAGACATTCCTGCCTGGCTGGCTTTGAACTGTGATCCTCAGATCTCAGCCTCCTGAGTAGCTAAGATTACAGGCATGAGCCATCAGCACCCAGCTTCATGAGACTCTTATCTCCAATAAACTACTAGAAAACTGGAAGTGGTACTGTGGCTCAAGGGGTAGAGCACTTACTTTGAACTGAAGAGTTCAGGGAAAGTGCCCAAGCCCAGAGTTCAAGCCCCACAACCGACCAAAAAAAAAGTTAACTTGCAGAAAAAGAAAATGAGCTGGAGGGTAGACAAAAATAACAAAATGCTGAAAACAAGGATAGTTAAACAAGGAGACAGGTTGACCCAATGTAAAAATGAGATGTACAAGACACTATGTTGAAAATGAATTTTACAACTTTGGTGGAGGGGGGAGGGAATTGGGGAGGAAAGGAAGGGATTGTAGGGGAAAAACAAAGGAGGGGTAACAATGCTTGATAGGAAATATACTGATTACTCATGTAACTGTAACCCCTTTGTACAGTATCTTTGCAGAAAAATATTTTTTAAAAGACTACATGTGTTAGATTTTATTTGGTTAAAGGTTAATGAAAAGTGATATAGAAGGACAGATTAAAAATCTGGGAAAGAGGGTCAGGTATGGTGGTGCATGTCTATAACCCAGCCACATGGGAAGCAGAGGTGGGAGGATTACAGTTTAAAACCAGCCCAGGCAAAAAGCTCCAGATCCTATCTGAAAAATAAAAAGATGGACATATGGCTGAAATAACAAGAGTGCTAATATGAGTTTTGCCAAAAAAGGCAAGGTCAGGTTAACAAAAGTGAAGGAAAGAGAAGGGGAAAGTAGAAAATGGAAAAGAAAGAAAGAAATCTGGGAAAGAAATCCAAGTAAAATTTTCCACAGAAAGGAAAAGTGGCACAAAAGATAGGAAAGAAAGTACATTTGGTGATGCTTGAAAGTTCAAGTCAGATGGCTTCCACTTAAACTATAAATTAAACTGTGTGCTATAAGTGAAGGGAGAGTGAACAAAAGAATACTAGAGGAATACTAGAAACAGCTACTGTACCAAAACCCCAAGAGATCACTTAGACCTCTTAGAGCAGAAAGACTGCCAGGAAGGAATCTAGGTCCAGGAAGGTTGGAGACCATGAAGGCAGACAGCTGTATTGATCTAGGCTGGGGTTTGCTAGATAGAAGAAAACAAAATGAGGCTATTGATGATACAGTTGTATAAGTACAGGGCTCTGGAATCTAAACAAGACAGAGCAGGAAGAAAAGACAAGGAATAATTGAACAAGAACACAGAGGGGAGGAAGGAAAGGTGAGCAGACACAGTCATCATATTCAATGTACATTATGTAAAAATTGAACTAATGTAACGTGAGAACAGGGACGAGATAGGGAAAGATGGGAGAACAAAAGGAGTGACACTGACCAAGAAGCATTGTACTCATAACCTAACTTCTGGGAAGAAAAGTAAAAAACAACGCAGAGGGCCAAAGCCCTTTATTTCTCAGTGACTCTGAAAAAAAGATGCATATGGAAAGAAAGCCTTAATTTTCAGAAATGAAGCAGCTCCAGGATTTAGCCTTAAAAATAGGTGGTAAAGGGCTGGGAAGGTGGCTCAGTGGCAGAGCGCTTGCCTTGCATACCTGAGGCCCTGGGTTTGATTCCTCAGCACCACATAAGCAAGAAGAAAAATACCGGAAGTGGCACTGTGGCTCAAGTGGTAGAGCGCTAGCCTTGAGCTGAAGAGCTGAGGGATAGTGCCCAGGCCCAGAGTTCAGGCCCCTTTACCGGACCAAAAAAAAAAAAAAATAGGTGGTAAAAAACGGGACACCTGTAATCTTAACTATTCAGGAGGTTGAGATCTGAGGATCACAGTTCAAAGCTAACCAAGACAGTAAAGTCTGTGAGACCCTCTATCCCCAATAAACCACCAAACAGACATTTCTGTGACTCCAAGTGGAAGAACAATTGCCTTGAGCAAAAATGCTCAGGGACAGTGCTCAGGCCCTGAGTTCAAGTCCCAGGACCAGAAAAACAACAACAAAAATAGATGGTGATGGTCAGGTTAATGTCAGTAAAGTTGATTAATTAAAGAGTGGGAACCTCGCTAAACCTCTCTCTAAAATAATTGGCCTCAATCCAAGAGCCAGAAGGTTTTGTTTTTTAAATGAGGGGGAGGGCCAAAACAAATAGACAGTAGAGAGTACAAGAAGACAGTTCATTAGCCAAATACTTGGGCTTTGCTTTAAAGGAGCATTGATTCAGATCTCCCTAACACAGAAGAACAAGGAACATCTACTTAGAGGGAGACATATAGCATCATCATAAATAAATCAACATTAGTTCTGAAAAAGGGGTAGAACAAAAATGTGAAATCAAGAACCCAAGGGTGAAGGTTGGTTTACTACATAACAAAGAAAATAAACAGTCCGTGAGGGAAGAAATCCTGGGAAGAACAGGTCAGAGGGGGAAAAAAACAAATCAGGTCTAATACACAGGTGGCAAAAGGTATTTACCTTCTATATACTAACCAAGGAGTGCAGAGCAGAATGATTTGTTTAGCAACAGCCATTATTTATAAAAAAGAAAAAATAAGTTATAATGATTCCTTAATAGAACTGGAGGGATTAGAAGGATGGGAACCTTTTAATAGGCATAAGCATCATCCAGATCTAAGTTAGCTGCCAGGAAGTGAAAAATACGTTTGAGGTAGCTCACATGAAAAACAGTGGCAGCCTCTCTGGTTACTAGAGAAAAGGCACCCTGAAAGTCTAAGGCTTAGAATACCTATTTTTCCAGAACAGCCAAGAAAACTGAGTGGAGTCAGTTATAGTCTGGATCAATTCAGGCTGACAAAAATAGACCAGAACTTCTGGCATCTCTAATAATAATGACTAACCAATAAATACTATCAAATAGTCTCTCATGATTCAAGAATTTTCATACCTCTAATCAAAAATATAAAAAAATCACAACTAATTTTTTTATTAATCTAGTACTTGTAACTGCTCCTGTGCTATGGGCTTTACTTAAATAACTCATTAGCTCTCTCAACACTATGAAGTAGAAACTATTAACATTTTACAGATGAAAAAACTGAGCCTCAGAAAAATTAAGGAAGTTGCCCAAGGTTTTAGATTATTAAAAAGCAAAAGCAGGCAGACTCTAAACCCTTTAACCCCTGAGCTTGAACCTTATTATACCAGTAGATGAAGATAATCTACTTAAGCACATACGCTCTTAGATATGCAACTCAAACTGTAATTACTAAGAGAAAAGAAAGTTATAAAAGACACAACACTCACACAAAATTTGTCTGGTTACAGAAACAAGATAAGTATCAAAAATAAATTAAAAGGAAAATAATAATTTCAAATGGCATATAAGTACCAAAATCAGGACAGAAATAACAAGGATTGAGAAGATACCTATGGTCAACAGATCTTTAATTCTTCACCCAAGGCAAAAAACTTTCTAACAGATATTCATCTAAGCTTTCAGACTTCTTAAACTGAAGAAACAATGTGAAATTCTTTAGGGAAAAAGGCACTGGTGGTTCACACCTATTATTCTAGCTACTCAGGAGGCTGAAAACTGAGATGAAGCCAACCCAGGCAGTAAACTCCATGAGGCTTTTATCTCCAATTAACCTCCCCAAACTTGGAAGTAGAGCTGTGGTTCAAGTAGTAGAGTGCCAGCCTTGAAGCAAAAAGCTAAAGGACAGCACCCAGGCTTTGAGTTCAAGCCCTAGTACTGGTACAAATTAAAACACACACACACACACACAATTAAAGTATACCAAGACACCAGAAATAAGTCAAATCAGTCTTACTGAGCACCTGTTCTCCTGAATCTCGAATCTATCATCCCAGTCACTTTCCCCAGTACCCTAATTGCCTTATATCAAAGCTCCTTTGGAACCCGAAATAAAAATCTACCTTCATTGAATATGTCTCTTGGGGGCATTTATCCTACAGGTCTCTACTACTGCCTCAAAATAAACTTCAAAATGTTGAAGCTGTGCTGGGACTGGTGGCTTATACCAATAATCCTAGCTACTCAGGAGGCTGAGATCTGAAGAATGAGCTTCAAAGCCAGCCCGGGAAGGAAAGTCCATGAGACTCTTATCTCCAACTAACCACCAAAAAGCCAGAAGTAGAACTGTGGCTCAAGTGGTAGAATGCTAGCCTTGATCATCAAAAGTTCAGGGACAGTTCCCAGGCCTTGAGTTCAAGACTCAGCACTGGACCAAAAAAAAAAAGTTCAAGCTGAGCCCCAAACAAAATAGCTCCAAGGAGAGGAGACACAAATGAACCCAACTTTGCCTTATTCACCTCTAAATCCCTCACGTATTTTCCACTCCCACCTTGCCTCCATTGACCTACTAATAGAATAAATAACAGGGTACTCCTTATTTTGTCCTCAATCCTCTTGGGGCAGTAATAAAAAAACAGAATGGTTCTTCAATGCCCTGAATCTTGACTAAGAGAAATATGATAATCAAATATATAATTCACACATGAAATGTCCAAACAGTCTTATTCTACTAAGAATCAACTAAGGCACACATAATACAGCATACACAACTAAATTCCTATTAGTCTGCTAATTTGCAGTTGAGGGTAAAATGGTCTGCAGCCACTGGATTCTGATCATACAAAGACAGTCAGTAAAATATAAGTACACAAACAGGGAAAAGAACAGAAAAAAAGTAGGTAAGTATGGTGGTCTTAATATATGTCTACAAATTTTTGATATTACTTTAATCTAGAGATGGAACCTAATTCCTTTCCCATTGGAAGGAACCAGACTTGTTCACAGAACACAGAGATCAAAATTTAAGCAAATCCTCCTACCTGTGTAAACCTTCAGATGACTGTAGCCCCAACAGTGGTTTTCCTGAGAAATCTTGAACCAAAACCACACAATTAAGTTGCTCCCAGATTCCTGACCCACAGAAGCAGTTATTTTAAACCCAATCTCAGATAGGCAGCTAGTGCTTGGAATATGTTTTTGTTTGGTTGTTTTGCTTTTTTTTGTTTTTGTTTTTGTTTTGCCAGTCCTTAAACTCAGCGCCTGGGCACTATCCCTAAGTTATTGCTCAAGGCTAGCACTCTACCACTTGTTTATATGATACTGAGGAATCTAACCCAAGACTTCATTCATGCTGCAAGCACTCTACCACTAAGCCACATTCCCAGTCCATGGAATATATTTCAGTACATGGAATACTGTACCATTATTAAAGGTCCCTCCAAGGTTCTGGACCAACACTACCAGTACTGCAGTGACTTCTCCTCCCCAGAATGAGCTAACAGAGAAATATGAGAAACCTGGGACACGCATATAATTCAAAATGTTCTTTCCAGTAGCCATATTTAAAAAGGTAAAAAGAATAAAGATTAATTCAATAACATATTTTATTGAATCCAATATACCTAAAATATGAGCATTTCATATATCATGCTCAATATTTTCATAAAATTCAATGAAAATTATACATTGTTTTGTGGCAATTCTTCAAACCCTCGTGCATACTTCATATTTACAGGGTATATTTCTTGGTGTTGACAGCCACCTATCAGGTCTGCGACAATCAGACATAGCTAGCTTCGGCACTGATGACTAACAGGTGTGCGGTGTTCCTTCCACAGACTGTTTCTTTTTCAGAAACATGAGTGGAGAAGCGAGGCAGGTAAAAGGAAATGTTTAAATACCTAAGGGATCCTTTTATTTTCTTTACTCAGTTATCTCCTTTATACAAACAGATTCCCATGCTGAGAAGTAGCCTTCCTGGAAGGCAAGGAGAGGAAGGAAGAGCAATGCTTGATGTGAGCAAGAGGAACCACTTTGGAAAACTAGATAGTAATTCTTCCTACAAAACATCAAAACCAATAAACAGAACACAGAAAATGTCATGTACCTTTTTACTTATTGATGTTTCCTTCAGCCTTAGCTATCCACCTACTTCACACAGACATATCTCTATTTGAAAATCAAAGGCACAGTTTGTTCTGAAGTGGCAGTTTTTAAACAAAATGGTAAGGTGAGCAAAGAAAGAACATTTGGCTTTTTCAACAACTAAAACTTTCTCTAGCAATACATGTGTCTTTCCTACTCTAGTGTTATCTTCTCAGACCACTGCTTTTACAGAAGGTCAAGCCAGGTGCAAGAGGTTCATGCTTGTAATCCTAGCTTCTCAGGAGGCTGAGATCCGAGAACAGAAGTTCAAAGTCAGCTCAGGAAAGAAAGTTCAAAGTCAGCTCAGGCAGGAAAGTCTGTGAGATTCTTCAATTAACCACCAAAAGGCCAAAGTACAGCTATGGCTCAAGTACTGGAGCACCATTCTGAGAAAACACACACACACACACACACACACACACACACACACACACACACACACACACACACACACACACACACACACACACACACACACACACACACACACACACACACACACACACACACACACACACACCCCTACCTCTCAGGAGCACCATTCTGAGAACACACACACACACTCAGGAATAGTGCCCAGGCCACAATTTCAAGCCCCACAAAAAAAAAAAAAAGGTCAAATCAACCCAGAGGCCTTTAGGACAGGGTGATACCAACAAGAAAATCTACCCTAGGGCTACCAAGTCATCCCTTTCCTCCTGCTTTTCCTACTTCTTAAGGAAAGTAGTCCAGCTGTGTGAGTCACTACAGACATCCTAAGGGGTCTGAGCAAAATCCAGAAGACAGCTGGAAACAGCTGTTGTGAGATCAACAGAAATGGGAGGGAAGGAGGAAAAAGATGAATTCATAGCTTACTACTCTGGTCACAGAAAAGCTGGTTTTGATTTTTCTCTCCCACGCAAAGAAAGTTTCTTCTCCCTTCTTACTTACTAGGATTCTTTCCCTAATAAATGTAACAATTAATTGATTCATGATTACAGACCTCTCATTGAAATTATTACCCACTGTGGATATTACTTCCACCAGGTATCTCCCATAATACAGCGTAGAAAATTATTATAAAGTGCCTGTAAAGACAAGGCACCCTGACTTGAGTAAACCTCTTGAAAACATCACCAAGAAAAGAGTGTTTCTATGGTAAACTAAAAGACCACCAGCCTCTGGACTTCTAATCCACTTTCCTAATGGTCTAAAGGATGTAGATCTTCATGTTCACATTTAATCCCTGATGTACTGAAGGAAAGGTAACTGAGCATAAGTCCAAACAGACAGGCAACAAAGGATTTCTGAACAAGAATACAGATTTCCTGGCATTAGGTATAAACTAATATTGACTTAGCAGGTTCTGGTAATACAAAACCTAGAGAACCAGGAAGTATTCTCTTCCACCAGGTCTCAGTACACCCAGACAGCCATCCTTCTAAACTCCTGGGTTATAGCTCAATTGGTTTATATCAACACATACTTCTGGGCGGTCAGTCCTGGATTCTTCAGTCATTTCCAAAGTAGTCCAAACACATCAGCCAAATCATCCATGAGAACAGAACTGCTGCCTTCAGAAGAGGTGTAGGAAGATGTTTTTTTTTTAAGCCCATGAAAGCCCCCTTCATTCTCCCAACTTGTCACCTGACATCAGTAACATCGTTCCTAAAGTAAGGCATACAAATTCAAAATATGCCAGACACCAGTGGCTCATGCCTATAATCCTAACTACTAAAGAGGCTGAGATCTGAGGATAGCAGTTCAAAGCTAGCTGGGGCAGGAAAGTCCATGAGATTCTTATCTTCAATTGACTACCAAAAAAGCCAAAAGTGGAACTGTGGCTCAAGTAGTAGAGCACAAAAGTGCAAACGTGCCTACATCCTGAGTTCAAACCCTAAGACTGGCACAAAAAGAAAATCAAAATACGTCTATACATTCCCGACTCCCAAGAGTTCTCTTTTTCACTACAGAATTCTGTTTTTCCCACAAACATTACTTACTATTACATCACTTTATAAAACCTCCTACAACTAATTTCCAAAAAGAGCCACAAAGGTTTTGTAAGTAGCGAAAGAAAGATCTGAATGAGTACAGACAAAAGGGTCGGCTTTCAGGGCCAGAGAGATACTCAAGTAGCTTCATTTAAAAGAATGTAAAGGACATTTAAAAAACTTCCTTATAGCACATTCTTTTTTTGGGGGGGGAAGGGGTCTGGTTGTGGGGCCTGAACTCTGGTCCTGGGCGTTGTCCCTCAGCTCTTCAGCTCATGGCTAGCACTCTACCACTTGAGCCACAGCGCCACTTCCGGCTCTTTGTTTTCTGCTTATGTGGTGCTGAAGAATCAACCCCAGGGCCTCATGCATACAAGGCAAGCACTCTACCACTGAGCCACCTTCCCAGTCCATAACATTCTATAACACCTTTTCTGTTTCTCCATACAGCACATCTAAAATGCATATTCATTTCTGGTACAATTGTAATTAAACATAATCTCTTATCTTTCTCACCAAAACAACTTATGAGTCTATGCCGTATGTTCCCTAGGTAGAGCTGGGTGGTTCTTTCTGTATTATTCACCAACTAAATCAAAAATCTTTAGGGAACACTGCCTAGATCTTATACCTCTTCCCCATACTTAGGTTCTGCAAAGATGAACCTCAGATAATATCCCTTGTTATTTTTATGTTACTTTTCACATAAAATAAGAATGGAGTGAGATGGAGAGAAAGGCTCCAGGATGCACACAATGAGGATGTAATGAAGGTTAGCAGTGAGGAAGAAGAAAGCTTCTGGGCATCCCCATCTTTCTATGGCAGCCAAACTTGTGACACAGCTAAGCAACAGACATCACTTACACTTTCATCTCTACTTTGGAACTTATTTTTAACTCTTTTTTTTTGGGGGGGGGTCTGGTCGTGGGGCCTGAACTCTGGGCCTGGGCACTGTCCCTCAGCTCTTCAGCTCAAGGCTAGCGCTCTACCACTTGAGTCACAGCGCCACTTCCAGCTTTTTTCTTTTTTTGCTTATGTGGTGCTGAGGAATCGAACCCAGGGCCTCGAGCATGCAAGGCAAGCGCTCTACCACTGAGCCACCTTCCCAGCCCTGGAACTTATTTTTAATGAACACAGCAACTTTCTTTCCAAGTAGATAGTGACAGCCACCACCTTCATGGTAACCAGAATCATTTTAATATCTAGTCACCTGTTTTCAAGGGCAACTGGAGGAATCAACAGATTGGGACAGTGTGTCGAAGGGGGGAAAGCATGAGGTTGAGAAGGTATAGTGGGATTTGTGAGAAGAAATCGCCATCAAGGGCTGAGGGTACATCTCAAATAGTAAAGTGCCTGTCTAGCAAGGGCAAGGCCCATTACTGGATGCTGGGGGCTCACACCTGTAATCCTAGCTACTCAGAGCTGAGATCTGAGGACTACAGTTTGAAGCCAGCCCAAGCAGGAAAGTCTGTGACACTTGTCTCCAAGTAACCACCAGAAAACTAGAAGTGGAGCTGTAGCTCAAAATGGTAGAGTGCTAGCCTTGAGCAAAAGAGCTATGGGACACAGCACCCAGGCCTTCAGTTCAAGCCCCGAGACCAATAAAAATAAAATAAAATGAAGCCCTGAGTTCAAAACCAGAACTGGAAGAAATGAAACAAAATTATTTTTAGCTAAAAGATCAGCATGTATTCAACTAAAATGTGCACATGATAGTAACACAGGATATTTTCCTAAAGGCATTTTATTTTCCAACCAAGGCAGTAAGAAAACAATCATAATTATGATCTAAAAGCAAAGTACAAATTGACTTTTTAAAAAATAACTGATAAGCCAGGTGCTGGTGGCTCATGCCTGTAATCCTAGCTACTCAGGAGGCTGAGGATCATGGTTCAAAGCCAGCCCTGGCAGGAAAGTCTGTGAGACTCTTATCTCCAATTAACCACCAGAAAACTGGAAGTGGCCCTCTAGCTCAAGTGGTAGCGCTCTGGCCTTGTGCCGAAGAGCTCAGGGCCAGTGCCCAAGCCCAGAGTTCAAGCCCCACAACTGACCATAAATAAATAAATATATGGAATTTAAGGATCAAGGTTTAAAGCCAACCCCAGGCAGGAAGCCCACTGACTCTTATCTCCAACTAACCACCAGAAAACTGAAGTGGCCCTGTGGCTCAAAAGTGGTAGAGCACTAGCCTGGAATGAAAAAGCTCAGGGACACAGCCCAGGTCCTGAGTTCAACTGACAAAAAAACTGACAATTCTACTTTAGAGGAACCTTCCAGGCATACTAGTTGGATAGTTCTGTGAGTACTTAGCAGAGATGGAGGCAGTGAAGTATCCTACTCATAGTTCCATAGGAGAGAGAAGCCACATTTCCTAGAGGCATCGTTTTGGAGAAACTTTTGTCTTAGACATGAACTATAAAACATATCGCAATGTACTATTAATTAGATACGTTTGATATCTAAAAGGAAAAAATATAAGTTTTACTTTTTATGGAAATGCTAAATACAAACTACATTTAAGCAGAATTTTAAAGTTAGAAGGGTTGCCAGACAACATACAAGTGTAAAGATGATCCCAATGCACACTATATCCAAGAAGGTCAAAGCCCTGGGCTTTAAATACTAGGTACTTCACAACATGGGGAAGACTTTTGAAGCTTTGACTTTTGCATTTTATAATTTGTGTTCATTCATAACCTCTGTATTATACTTTAAGGGGAAAAAAAAAAAGAAGCCAGAAAGGAATGGAAAGAAGAAAGGGGGAAAAGGGGTGAGTAAAGAATAAATGTGCCAAAGATGTTTTTTATATCCAACAATGTGAAAATATAATACCCAGTGGGGTTACCAGTATCTACCCTCCAAGGTCCCCAGTGCTCACTCTCCCTGGGGTGCTAGCATCCACCCTTCCCTGGGTCTGTGCTTCTTTGTTTCACTTCTAATCTCTCTGTGGCTTCTGTTTGTTCACAATTCAGTTTTCTCTCAGTCCGCCTTTGTCTTTTTGTCGGTATTCCACATTATCCCACCTGCCTTTCCTCAACCTGTCTACAACTCCCCACTGTTCAGAGAACACATAAGTAAATTATACTCAAAAGCCAACAAGAGCCGGTGCCAGTGGCTCACACCTGTAATCCTAATTACTCAGGAGACTGATATCTGAAGATCACGGTTCAAAGCCAGCCCAGGAAGGAAAGTCCATGAGACTCTTATCTCCAATAAACTACTAGAAAACCAGAAATGGCGCTGTGGCTCAAGCGGTAGAGCGCTCGCCTTGAGCTGAAGAGCTGAGGGATAGCGCCCAAGCCCAGAGTTCAAGCCCCATGACTGACCCAAAAAAAAAAAAAAAAAAAAAAAAAAAAGCCAACAAGAATGGCTGAAGGTATGGCTACAGTGGTATTATTAAGTCCCAGTACTATAGTTTAAAAAAAAAAAAAGCCAACCAATTTTGGACTGAATTTTTTTTTAACTATATCACAGACCATCTAATCTAACCTTTTCAAAAGTTTAGGAAGAGGTTGTGAGATATTATGCAGGCCAGTCTCCAAAAGTCACAAAACTAAGCAAGAAAATAAGAAAGAAAAAAAGAGAAATGAAATGAAAACATTAAAGTACAAAGGTATGTACTGAAAGTCTGTTGTTTATCACTGTCTGGTGATATTGGGCTTTGAACTCAGGACCTCCTCCATCTTACCACAGAGACTCTAAGCTTGTTTTTGGCTGGACATTTTTGAGATAGGGTATTACTTCCTGCCAGAGCTCGTGCATGAGCATCATCCACTTACTTTAGGCTCCTTGTAGTGGATAACAGACATGCACCACCACATCCAGCTCTCTATTTGGATGGGATCTTGGAAACTACTGCCCAGGTTTTCTTTGTTATAATATTGTTCCAGTATCAGGCTTTGAACATAGGGCTTCAAACCACTACCACTTGAGCCATGCCTCCAGCTCCTGTTTTATTTGTAAGACTACATATGCATGTCAATTTGCAATTACAAATCAAGTTTAAAGGCTTGGCATGGAGGTTTACACCTATAATCCTAACAGTTGGGGGACACAAATTTGGAGGATCACAATCCAAGGCCTGCCTAGTGAGAAAGTTAGCAAGAAGGTCATTTCAATGAATCAGTCAGACTTGATAGCCTGCAACTATAATCTATTACTTGGGAAGTCACAGATCCTGATCCCATGCCAGCCCTAGGCTAAACTACAAGACCTTATCTGAAAAATAACTAAAGTAAAAAAGGTCTAGGGGAGTGGTTCAAGTTGTAGAGTACCTGACTAGCAAGCATGAAGCCCTAGTTCTAACCAGAGTTAACAAGAGGAGAAGGAAAAAAAAAAAAATGCCACTGGTGGCTCACCCCTATAATCCTAGCTACTCAGGAGGCTGAGATCTGAGGATCGAGGTTCAAAGCCAGCCCAGGCAGGAAAGCCTGCGAGACTCTTATCTCCAATTAACCACCAGAAAACTGGAAGTGGCACTGTGGCTCAAATGGTACAGCACTCGCCTTGAGCTGAAGAGCTCAGGGACAGTGCCCAGGCCCAGAGTTCAAGCTCCATGACCGACAAAGAAATTAAAAAAGAAAGAAATTAAGGAAGGAAGGAAGGAAGGAAGGAAGGAAGGAAGGAAGGAAGGAAGGAAGGAAGGAAGGAAGGAAGGAAGGAAGGAAGGAAGGAAGGAAGGAAGGAAGGAAGGAAGGAAGGAAGGTTAAAAACTTTGGGAGATGATGTCCATCTAATCACTTCTTTATTCTCTTAATGGGTATCTACCATGGTCCCCAGCACATAAATGAAGCTGCATAAATGGTCGAGATGAAAGAACAAATGGATGTGCAGGGGTCTACAAAACAGAGTGGAGAGTAAAAGCAATCATATTCAATAAATCAACTCTTTTACTCAAAAGTTGTTCTTTAGAGTTAATGCAGCATTTCCCAACCTCAACATCACTGATATTCTGGGCTGAATAAATCTTCACTGTGACACTGGGACTTTGTATTTTAGGATGTTAAAACAGCATCCTTGGCCTCTATCCACTAGATGCCAGTAGCAGCTCCATAATTATGAAAATAAAAAATGTCTTCACACATTGCAAAATCATCCCCAGTTGAGCACCACTGAGTTAATGCCAGCCATCATCCTCTACCTCCTCAACCTCCTTGACTTTCAACTTGCCTGGAGATTTCAATGCTTATTCTTTCCTTGTTTCAGCACTCAAGTTGACAATACATCCAAAAGTTCTTAAGTTCTACAGGCTGCCTATCTGCAGGGGGGCATCATCTCAACCATAGTCATGCACTGGACCCTTACCACTGGACCATCATCCAAACTCTTGAAATATCATGATCTCAAATTTCTCTTGCAAGCTCTTGTCCTTTTTTTTTTTCGTTTGGGAAGCCTGAACTCTGGGCCTGGGCACTGCCCTCAGCTCTTCAGCTCAAGGCTAGCACTCTACCACTTGAGCCACAGCGCCACTTCCGGCTTTTTCTGCTTATGTGGTGCTGAGAAATTGAACTTAAGGCCTCATGCATGTAAGACAAGCACTTTACCACTGAGCCATCTTCCCAGCCTGCCTTACTGTTGTTGCTCAAGGCTAGTCCCTCTATCACTTGAGCCATAGCTCTGCTTCCCACCTTTTGGTGGTCAGTAATTAACCACCAAGTTATTCATCATAATAGGCTCATGGACTTTCTTGCCTGGTCTGGCTTTGAATGGAGACCCTCAGATTCTCAGCCTCCTGAATAGCTAGGAATATAAGTATGAGCCACCAATACCTGGCTAGAAAAATTTTTTATTAATTTGTATTAGTTATACAAAGGGGAATTTGTTGTTACACTTCCACACATTTACAGTATATTCCAATCAATCTCACTCTATCATTCTCCATCCCCCTTCTCTTCTTTCCCATGTCCAAAAACAATTTCAACAGGTTTTAAAGGTTTTTCACTAGCAAGTAAAAAAATTTTTGTTTCATTGCAGTTCAGTCTCTACTCCTAAGCAACCTCAAGGAAAATCAACTTACCTCTCTACCTTCTTAAGGCTACCCCACCAACTAATGGTGCATTTGGTACCATAGAGATCTTTCATACCATTAAAGCATATGGAGAATTTTAGAAGGCATAAATATAAATTCCAATGACAACTGACCATACTGTGTTGCCTATAAAAAATAATTTTAATCCAACAATTCAGTAAGATGCAGAAAATTACTTTAACAGGATGCCAGAGTACTGATGGCAATTCCACATGCTAAAGACTGATCACCTGGCCTCTGGAGACTGACAAATATTCGGAAAGTATAAACCTGCTCTGCAAGCCAGGGGTATAGTCCAGTGCTAGAGTACTTGCCTAACATGCACGGGGCCCTGGGGTTCGATTCCCTGACCTGAGGGGAAAATGCTCTTCCATAGAAGACAGGGACTATAATATTAACCAGGGCAAGGCAACTGTACAGAAACTTTAGAATTAAGTATCTCATTTTCACCTAACCCTAGTTAGGGTGCTGGTGGCTTACTCCTGTAATCCTAGCTAATCAGAAGGCTGAGATCTGATGACTGCAATTCAAAGCCAGCCCAAGCAGGAAAAGTCCATGAGGCTCTTATCTCAAATTAACCAGCAGAAAACTAGAAGTAGTGCTGTGGCTCAAGTGGTAGAGGCTTGCCTTGAGCTGAAGAGCTGAGAGACAATGCCCAAACCCAGAGTTCAAGTGCCACGATCAACCAAAGAGAGGAGGAAGAGGAGGAAGAGGAGGAGGAGGAGGAGGAGGAGGAGGAGGAGGAGGAGGAGGAGGAGGAGGAGGAGGAGGAGGAGGAGGAGGAGGAGGAGGAGGAGGAGGAGGAGGAGGAGGAAGAAGAAGAAGAAGAAGAAGAAGAAGAAGAAGAAGAAGAAGAAGAAGAAGAAGAAGAAGAAGAAGAAGAAGAAGAAGAAGAAGAAGAAGAAAGACAGGTCACATACATGCTCCATTAAAGAAGTCACTAGACAGGATGAATCTGAGGCATAGTATTTTTCTCCAGCTTTGGTCTCATAAGGTAATTATAGAATGAGCAGCTTGGCAAAAGTTTTAGCAAAATAGAGCCAACTGTTTCTGAAAATGTATTCTAAACTTTTTTCTTGACCTTTGGCTTACAACAGCTTAGACAAGTATCCTAAAATGATTTCTAGTAGGCCATTTTTGGTAACCTATGAACAAAATTATTTTTAGCTGAAAATGCTTATTTCAGTCCTTCTCTCATAGCTCAGAAGCATCTGACCAGGTTTAGTTCAAGCATTTTTTGTCTAGAATACTTTGTCTTTGGGTGGATTCAAAGAACAGAACATTTCAGCTTCAAAGGAAATGCTTTCTCTTTAAGGTGCAGGAACCAAAATTGGTTTATACAGGACATATAAAACTTAACACTTGCTGGGTGCCGGTGGCTCACACCTGTAATCCTAGCTACTCAGGAGGCTGAGATCTGAGGATCTCAGTTCAAAGCCAGCCCAGGGAGGAAAGTCCATGAGACTCATCTCCAATAAACCACTAGAAAACCAAAGTGGCACTTTAGCTCAAGTGGTAGAGCACTCGCCTTGAGCTGAAGAGCACAGGGACAGCGCCCAGGCCCAGAGTTCAAGCCCCATGACTGACCAAAAAACAAAAACAAAAACAAAAACATTTGCCTACCTGTTACCTACTCGGTATACTACAGTGATTAAGCACATAAACACTCACAGGTTTTTCAACTAGACAAAATGTTGCTGCAGCATTCCATGCTAGGAAAAGCAAAATTCATGCCTGCACGGTAGAAAGTGCTTCACATAAATTCAAATACAATTAAACAGAACATCAAGTTCAAGTTGTCTCCACGTGGCTCTCAAATTCTGATTCCACATAGAGGGAAAATTTCTTCCGGGATGAAGACAACTGAGAAAAAGAAAGTGAGTAACCTGATGGAAGGAGCATAACTACATGTATCAACATAACCGAATGCAGGTTTTCTTTGTTCTCTCTCACTTTCTCTTCCCTTTAAGTTTGCGTTTACTTTGCTTTACACATTTAGCCTGCAGTATTGGTAATGGTGACTTGTGCATGCTAGGCAAGTACTCTCCCACTGAACAAAGGCAAAGTTACTATGCCATCACCACTCTAAGATGTTCCTTGAGTGGTAGGATAATCCAACCACCAGATCCAGCCAGCCTTGTACAATGATGGATATAAAGGACAGTCATCATGAGCACAGCTAACTTTTGGCCATCACAAGGACAGACTGTCTATCAAACATACTTTGGGGATACTTCCAGCCTACCAAGCTTCCATTCCAATCCTACTGACCCACCTGCATAAGAACTCCTTCCCTGTCCTTGGACATGCTATTGCTTTCATGTGAATTGACTGTCCTTCCTCTACTTTGCCTACCTAGCCCCTGTTCCCTCTGTCAGTGGTTAACAATAACATCTGTAGAAAGTTATTCTGTGCCCATGCCCATCTGGGTAAGAATCGCCCTGTACTCTACTCCCACACAAACACCATGCTCCTCAAATCTATCAGGTATAGACACGCCTCTATTTACCATCAAGTTTGCTTCAGGAGTGAGGGGTGCTCCCACATGCATCTGTTCAGAAAGTTCCAACATGAAAAGTATCTAAGTAACATGTCTTACGAATCCTGGAAGCTCATGGCAATAGTTCTGACTCACTGTTACTTCTCAACCCACTTCATGATTTGTACTTGGCCCTATAATGTAACTATAATGTTGGATGTGCATTGCTGTATGCACATTCAACACTTTGCATTTTCCCTTTTAATTTATTTTATTTATTTTTTATGTGATACTAAGGAATGAACCCAGGGTTTCATACATGCTAGGCCAGCAGTCTACCACTAAGCCACATTCCCAGCCCCAACACTTTGCATTTTCTAGCACTACTTTCCATGTTTAATCATCTCTACATTTATCATTCCTGATCATCAGCATTTTTAGTTAATGACAAATAAAACATAGCTTATAAACATGTCAGTATTTATAACTGTATAATATAAAGTATATAAATATAAATAAAAGCTATTCTTGTACCTATTTTAAAAATGTAATGGGGCTGGGAATGTGGTTTAGTGGTAGAGTGATTGCCTAGCATGCATGAAGCCCTGGGTTCGATTTCTCAGTACCACAGACACAGAAAAAGGCAGAATGGTGCTATGCTCAAGAGTGCTAGCCTTGAGCAAAAGCAGCTCAGGGTCAGTGCCCAGGCCCAGAGTTCCTAGCAAAAAAAAAAAAAAAAGTAAAATTAAAATGCCCATATACTACCACAAGTTCTATTTTCTGTTTGTGGTAAGCAGAAATAATACAATTCTGCGCCAATCTACAACTTTACTTATTTCTATGAAAATTAGCAAGTTTAAGGTTCATATTCTGTACTTATTCCCATGTAAATTGAATGAATTTTCTTTTTTTGCCCTGCTAGGAACCTTAGACATGCTACAAAATGCTCTAGACTGAGTCACTTTCCCAGTCCATGCATGTATATTAGTCCTCATTTATCCACCATTTTACTTTGTGCAGTTTCGGTTACATTCAGTCAGTTTAAAAATATCAAACAGAAAATTCCAGATATAATTGATAAGTTTTGAATTGCACATGACACCAAGAAGTCTGATGAAATCTCCCACCATCCTGCTCTGTCTTGTCTTCCACTTGAAACCCGAGTCCTTCTTTGCCCAGTATATCTGTTCTGTATATGCTACCCACCTGGTAGTCAGCAGCCCTCTCAGCTACAGACTGACTCACAGTATCACAGGACTTGTGTTCAATTAAACCTGTAATAATGACCCCCAAAGTACAAGTCATTTATTTCAGCATAACTACTGGATTGTAGTAGTTAATCATCTCTTACTCTGCCTAATTTGTTTTTTTGTTTTTGTTTTGTTTTGTTTTTTGGGGGGGGTCCAGTCATGGGGCCTGAACTCTGGGCCTGGGTGCTGTCCCTCAGCTCTTCAGCTCAAGGCTAGCACTCTACCACTTGAGCCACAGCACCACTTCCAGCTTTTTTCTTTCTGCTATGTGGTGCTGAGGCATGCAAGGCAAGCGCTCTACCACTGAGCCACCTTTCCAGCCCACTATGCCTAATTTGTAAACTGAACTTTAACACGTGTGTGTGTGTGTGTGTGTGTGTGTGTGTGTGTGTGTGTGTGTGTGTGTGTGTGTGTGTGTGTGTGTGTGTGTGTGTGTGTGTGTGTGTGTGTGTGTGTGTGTGTGTGTGTGTGTGTGTGTGTGTGTGTGTGTGTGTGTGTGTGTGTGTGTGTGTGTGTGTAACTAAGGGTCTTGGAATATATCCTCTGCAAATAAGAGGGGACCACTATAATGCAAAACTCCAAAGAAACAAAAGCTATACAATAAAAAGTAAGTCTTCATCACACTCTTGCATCACTCAGTGTTCCTCTCCAGAATCAATCACTGCCACAGGAGTCATGCATGTCCTGGCAAAGAGTAGTGAACGTGGAGATATACTTACATTTTCTGTCTTCTACTGTTTCAAATAATGCGATAGTGTATATTTTTCCACATAGATGCAAGAGCATTTGCAAGATAAATTCCTGGAAATTATACTAATAAGTCAAAAATATGTGTATTTTACATTTTAATAGATAATCTTAAGTAGCTCTTCATGGAAGTCATGTCACTTTTCACCTCCACAAGCAATATGACTACCTATTTATAGTTTTCTCTATTTATACACTTACCTATACACTGTGTTTTCAAATATTCTAATACATGGCAGCTATTCTGTAAGTCTCCTCTAATAACCTAAATCTCAGAAGAACAAGCCTTTAACCCTCTAACTCTAGAATCTAGCAGTGTTTAGCATGTCACAAGCATTCAAGTGTTCTTAAATGGATAAACACCAAGAAAAAAATGAGTTTTTATACAATTTGAGATTTACTTCCAATACAGAATTTAAGTGCTTAAAATATTAGCAATTCTTCTTTTTAAGAAGGAATAAAAAGTGCCTAAAATATTAGCATTTTTTCTTTGAGAGAGAAGAAAGATAAAAAGATAGCTAGGTAGATTTTGATTTACAATACTTTCTCCTAAGTTTTTTAAAAAGCAGGAAAGATTCATGCTTTTCTGAAATAGTTATGTACTTTCCTCCCTATGGTAAAGTATATGATCTATCTTCAAAATGCCTTTCCAAAGAACAGCAAGATTCTTCTTTGCTTAGGAGAAGAACACAAAGGCTCAATACCTATGTACAGCTGATCATAAAAATAATACTAATCGATATTAACTCTAGGAAATGGAAACAAAAGGTTTTTCCTTTATTGCTGTTTTCATTTTATTTTTGTCTTGTTTGTTCATTTATCTGTCTTGGAGAGGGTAAGGGGAGGCACAGAAATGGAGGGACAGGGGTAAACAAATGTAGCAGTGGTACTCACTAGATACTATGTTGAAAATGAACTAGACAACTTGTGGGTGGAGAAGGGACGGAAAAACTGAGAGAGAGCAAGGGAAGAGGTTACATTGTCCAAAAAGAAATGTACTCTTTACCTGACTTATGTAACTGTAACTCCTCTGCATATCACCTTTATTGTAATAATTTTAAAAATTAAAAAACAGAAAGATTCTCTGAAACTACTATAGGACACCAAAGCTTCCCCCACACTAAGCTTTTTCACAGCAAATTCACATTTTACTCAGATGCTGAAGTGCAGCACCTGGCACACTTAATGCTAAAACTCTTTGGGAGAATACAATAAACAATGAACTCAGCAGGCCTCTGGTCAGCATGTTTGCCATGGTCTCAGGTATCCCAACTTTGAGCTATAATCATCACCATAACAAAAGGTAAAACTTAAAACAGCACTTGCCTTATCTGCACTGAGTTAACTCATTTAACACAATAACCTTGTGAAGTAGAAATTATCATCTCCATTTTACAAACAAAAAAACTGAAGCACAGAAAAATATGGTGCCCAGAAGACATACAGCTAAATAGATAGAGAAATAGAGTTTGAACCTAGGCAAGCTGATACCAGAATAGGTCCTTTTTTATTTGATACCACTACAATTAGAATCAAAAACCTCATGTTTGCTAGGCAGGTGTTCTTCACAGGGCCATGTTTCCAGCCCTACTGAATGGGTCCTCTTAACCCAGTATTTTAATATAGTGTGGTAATTGCTCTGGTAGAGGTATACCCAGAGCATTTACCAAAGCCCTACACATTAATATATATTCTGTGATTACCTCCACCCACAACTGAAGCATCACATTAAAATTATTTATATACATATGTCACTGTCCCAATTCAAATTAAAGTCACCATACCCACCATAGGTTTTAGGGTGAGAAGTATAATCTTTTAAAAAATATTTTCTATTCCTGCCCGTTTCCCCTGCTGGTATTTCGTCTTCTTTGTGTTTCCATTTCCTAAGCCTCAAATGTGTGCTGTTTTTCTGGAAATGTTGGCCATCTCTCTCATTTTCAGTTCCTGAGACATTACAGAGACCCACACCAGCATTTTAGCTGGATACATTAACAATATGTGCCCAACCACTAAGAGCCATCATCCTGTGCCAATGGCTCTTATCAGGATCATGAAGTAACCTGAGCCACCTGGCAACCCATCTCTCCACTGCTACCACCAGTGCTTTCTGCTATCAGGTTGCACAAATGCCTGGAACCCTATACCAGGTGTGAAGGAAAAAGCCATAGGTAAAACAACACAGCACCTGGTGCCCTGCCTGCTTCCATTCACTACACAGGGCAGAAGCACTAACCTCTGTGACTGAGGCCAGAAAACTAAGCAGTTCTAAGTCTTAGCCCACAGTGGAACCTTGGGGCCATAGAGACTATAGGGTGAGACTGGACTGAGTATACAGCACACCTCCAACGGCCTTATTCTAATTCTCCAAACAGGTGGAATGCTGCCTCTTCTACATTTCTTAGACAAATATCTACTGCAGAAACCAATTCTAAACCACAGGTCTCTTTCCTATCTTCAAATGTAGAAGTCTGTGAAGATAAGCTAAAAATCAAGCCTAAGTTTGAACTCTTAATTGTGTGACTAAATCCAAATTAGAGAAACAAAGGTAATGCCTTATTTTTGTAAATTATATCTCCTTACTTCCCTTCAAGTCTCAGAGACAAAGAGGACATATTCCAAAACATGCTATACTCAGCTAATGGCAGTAATGACTGCTAAGACAGGAACACCTACTATGAACTAAACCCTTCTCTCACAATTCAGCACCAAACTTGGTTCACTGAACAACCTCCTGACAGCAGTAACAAGCAATAAAGATTAACCTAGGCACTTGGGATATGCCTGATATACAAGCTGTCATGCTGAATAAAATCACACTACAGCTAGATTCTATGTGCAATGGCTCAAGGCAGATCCTGAGTATCATTAACAACTAACTCGATGACAAACAGGATATCTGACCCACAATGTGCCCTGCTAGTACAAAGACAGCCTAGAGCAGCTAGATGAAGCAGGAAAAAAGCTGTGGGTACTTATCTTGCACTCAGACATCTCTTAAAGTATCATCAGTCAGGAATTTATAGTGTATTTATATAAAGGTACAGACACAGATGTCTCTGAACTTGTGATTCCATGATTCAATAAAAATACAGAGTCATACTATATACTATTAGGTCTGGTACTAATCGCTCACCCATATCAGAGACATTTTGATATGGATGTCTCAGGAGAGCAGAACAAAATATTCAGTCCAAAAAGCTAACAAACAGAGAAAATCAAACCAATATGAAATGATCTCCAAACAGGAAGGGGGGGTAGGGGGGAGTAAACTACAAAAAAAATATGTATTAATACTGTCATGTGAGTTGTTAAAAGAGGTGAAGGAAACACTACATAAGAACTATCACTGGAAGGATAGCAGGTAACTAACCACACTGGTTAGCTCCCAGGAGAAAAGGGTCACTAGAAGAAGGCAGGAACATTTTATTCTTTAAATGCTTAAAAAATGTAAAGGGAATAAAACTCTACGAGAGAGAAAGAGAAAAAGAGAGAGAGAGAGAGAGAGAGAGAGAGAGAGAGAGAGAGAGAGAGAGAGAGAGAGAGAGAGAGATCATACCAGATAGCAAAGAAAGGCTAAGAAATGAATTCTCCTGAGCCCCTACAGTCAAATATTTGACCTTACTGTCCTCCCTCTCTCTCTCGCTCTCTCTCTCTCTGCCTAGATCCTGAGATAGCTTCTCCCTAAAAAATTAGTACATCAACTATTTCCCCTAAAGTTATCTGGACCATATAACTCCCCAGATGCATTCAAGTCTGATGATTTTATACTACCCTTCCTCCTCATAGTCTATTGACTGATTTAGCATTGATCCATTATTCAATCAACAATAAAATTAGCAATGAGATAATTTGCAAGCACAAAAATGTAACAAATAGCCAGACACCAATGGCTTGGACCTGTAATCCTACCTACTCAGAAGGCTAATATCTGAGGATCATAGTTCAAAACCAGCCTGGGCTGAAAAGGCTGGGAGACTCTCATCTCCAATTAACCACCAAAAGCCAGAAAAACTGTGGCTCAGTAATAAAGCACTAGACTTGAACACACACACACAAAAATCTAAGGAATAGTGCCCAGGCCCCAAAGTTCAAGCCCCCAGGACCAGCACTGGATAAACAACAGGCAGAAAATTCACCTGATTTTTAGGATGCTGTAGGGAATCAATTTATAAACTATAAAACATACCATAAGCCATGCACTGGTAACTCATGCCTGTAATCCTAGCTACTCAAGTAGGCTGAAATCTGAGGATCTTGGTTGGAAGCCAGCCTGGCAGAAAAGTCCTTGAGACTCTTAAACAACAAAAAGCAGGAAGTGGAGCCGTGGGTCAAGTTGGACAGCACCAGTCTTGAGTGAAAAAGCTAAGGGATAGCACCTAGGCCCTGAGTTCAAACTCCAATACATGCACACACACAAATAAAATAAAAATAAAAAATAACATAAACTCAATTATTGAGTATTATGTTTTAGTCACCATGTTTCATATCTGGAAATGTGATTACAAAAACAAAAATAAGGGGCTGGGAAGGTGGCTCAGTGGTAGAGCACTTGCCTTGCATGCCTGAGGCCCTGGGTTCGATTCCTCAGCACCACATAAGCAAAAAGAAAAAAGCCAGAAGTGGCGCTGTGGCTCAAGTGGTAGAGTGCTAGACTTGAGCTGAAGAGCTGAGGGACAGCACCCAGGCCCAGAGTTCAGGCCCCACAACTGGACCCAAAACAAAAACAAGTATGGAGATTTTAGAAATATGTAAAAGTTGGTCAACTTTTTTCAACAAACATTTCCTGAGTTATTACAATATATCCCTGGCACTAACAAAGGGGCTGAAAATTAAAACTAATGATGTTCTTTACTGAGATAGAGAAAACAATTCAAAAATTCATTTGGAACAACAAAAGACCTAGAATAGCCAAAGCAGTTCTATGCAAAAGAAGCAATGCAGGTGCTATCACAATATCAGACTTCAAACTCTAATACAGAGCCATAATAACAAAAACAGTTTGGTACTGGCACAAAAACAGATCCAAAGATCAATGGAATAGAAGATCAAGAAATAAAAAATGAGATATTTACGGTTATCTCATATTTGATAAGGGAGCCTAAGACATATAGTGGGGAAAAATAGCCTCTTCAACAACTGGTGTTGGGAAAACTGAGCAGCTATGCAGAAAACTAAAAGTGGATCCCTGCTTGTTATCATGAACTAATCAATTCAAAGTATATCAAAGTCCTCAATGTCAGATCTTAAACTCTGAAACTACTGCAAGTAGGAGAAACATTAGAACTTACAGGTCTAGGCAGAATCTTCTTAAATAGAGTCCCGGGGTACAACAGATAGGAAAGAGACTTGACAAGTGGGACCAGATCAAAATAAAAAGTTTCTGTACAGCTAAGGACGAAGTTACTAAACTAGGAAAACAGCCAACCAATTGGGAAAAGATATTTACCATCAAAGGCCTAATGTCCAATGTATATAAGGAGCTCAAGAAACTAACCCCTCCCAAACCTAATAAACCAATCACTAAATGGGTAAGGAAGCTAAGGAGAGGTAAGACCAGAAGAAGAGGTAAGAATGGCAAAGAAATACACGAGAAAATGCTCATCATCCCTGGCTATAAAGGAAATGCAAATCAAAACAACTCTGAGATTCATCTCACCCCAGTTAGATTGGCCAACATTTTGAATTCAAACAACAAGTGCTGGTGGGAATGTGGGGGAAAAGTAACACTACTGCACCACTGGTGGGAACATAAACTAGTACAACCACTCTGGAAAGCAGTCTGGAGGTTCCTCAAAAAACTAAATAGAAACCTTCCCTACAATCCAGCCATACCACTCTTAGGCATCTACCATGAACATCATGAGCCAGGATATGAAAAGGACACCTCCACATCCATATCCATTGCCACACTATTCACCATAGCCCAGATACGGAAACAGCCCAGATGTCCCACAATAGATGAGTGGATCCAAAAAATGTAGCACCAATATACAATGGAATTTTACACAGCCATTAGAAAGAATAATGTCATCTGCAGGGAGATGGACAGAACCAGAACAAATTATGTTAAGTGAAGTAAGCCAAGATCAGAGAGACAAATGGCACATGTTCTCTATGATATGCAGAAGTTTAGATCTAAAATGCACTGTGATATGACAAATTACAGTGATACCAAAAGAGGATACTCTTAGGAGAGAATCACAAAAATGCAATGCCTAAGCACCTCTTTATATGTATATAAAATAATATACATAGTGAAATGAACTCCCAAGATAAGAAAACAAAAGACTTCTTTCTTTTTTCGATTTTGATGATTCTGTCTTCTTTACCTTATATATAGTGTATTCATGTGTATATCTTCGGGACGGTGGGGGGTACAGAACCCAAGTGAAAAAGTGCAGCAGTGGAGCTCACTGCACATTGATGAAAGTGAACTATACAACTTGTGGGTGGAGATGGGAGGGAGGGAGGGACTGGGAAAGAATGAGAGAACAGCTGGGCACCGGTGGCTCACGCCTATAATCCTAGCTACTCAGGAGGCTGAGATCTGAGGATCACAGTTCAAAGCAAGCCTGGGCAGAAAAGTCCGTGAGACTCTGATCTCCAATAAACCACTAGAAAACTGGAAGGGGCACTATGGCTCAAGAGGTAGAGCTCTCGCCTTGAGCTGAAGAGCTGAGGGACAGCACCCAGGCACAGAGTTCAAGACCCATGACTGACAAAAAAAAAGAATGAGAGAACAGATGACACTGTACGAAAGGAAATGTACTCATTACCTTGACTCGTGTAAATGTAACCCCTCTGTATATCACTTCTATAATAATAAAGTAAATTTTTAAAAACTAAGAACCCATTTTTGCATATAAAGAATTTGAAAAGCACTAGGGTAGAAGAGAACCAGGTCATAACAACAACAACAACAAAAACACAGCTAGTATACATGAACACTTACATGTCAGTCCTAGAATAAGTACATTACCTACCTTATCTCTTTTAATTCTTAGGCAGGGGAATGTGTATGCACATGCATGTGTCACTACTAGACTTGAACAATGGACATATGCTCTTGCTGCTAATGGCTGGCTCTCTATCACCTGAGCCATGCTTTCATTACAACACTTTGTTGGTTAATTGGAAATGGAGTCTGGCAGATTTTTCTGCCAGGGCTAGCTCTTTTGAGAAAAGCTCCTTTTCTATCAAAGTAGGTTGCTTAAAAGTTCCTGCTTTGGCCTAATAGCTTGGCTCTTGTTGATTATATTTGCTAAGATACTATCAGCAAGTAGAGAAAGGAAAAGAGAAAAATTTTAAATGAAAGGTTTTTTTGTGTTAACTGGTTGTTCCAAAATGGAAGAGGCTCCTAAGATTTTTTCAAGGAAGTAGCAGAGGGTATGAGTGTGTTTTGAGATTGCTTGTATACTGTTAATAATCTCACAATCTTTTAATGACTACTAAATACATCCTACCCTCTTCAAACTAGCCAATCATGAGCAAACTGTAAATCTGAGCTCTGAGAATTCAAGCAGAGAGGGAGGACCTGCTGCATTAGGGATAACAAGGGGTGTGGCCTGCAGGCCCTGTGTGATAGCTTGCCAGATTTTTGGCTGAGAGCACACCCTTCTGCACAGAAGTAAAGTTGGCCTTGTTGAGTTCCTTTCAGATTGGAATCTGCATTCCTATGTGATACTCCAACAGCCCAAGCCATTTCTAATTCTCAGCCTCCCACGTAGCTAGGATTATAGGCATGAGCTACTAGTATCCAACCTCTTCTAATTCTTATAATAGGCCAAGTTCAAACTCCAATATCACAAAGAAGACAGGGGAGGGGAGGCTCTCTGGTATAGTGAGAGCAAAAGGCAAGATACAAAAGACTATATAGCAAGCTGAAAACTGGTAGCTAACACCTGTCCTAGCTACTCAGGAGGCTGAAATCTGAAGAATCTCATTTCAAAGCTAACCCAAGCAGTGAAGTCCTTAAGACTCCATTTCTTTTTGTGTTTATGTACCAATACTGGAACTTGAACTCAGGTCCTTAGCACTGTGCTTTAGCTTTATTTGGTGAAGAATAGTTCCATAGCTCCATTTTGGTACTGGGGATTGAATACAGGGTTATGTACATACCAGGAAAGCACTGTACCACTTATGCTATACTTCCAGACAAAGTGACTGAGTCCAAATGCATCATATAAAACATGGAGTAAAATCTATGAGTAAAGCAACCCAGACATAATGAAATAGATTGCTTAACTTCTGCCTTGTTATAAACAAGCTGCCACTCTGCCTCTCAGAAAGAATTGGCTTATACTTTCAAAGCAAGTACTACGAAGTCCCTTTGCCAAAACTCCCAGGGTGAGAGGCGGCCATTGTGAAGACTTCCTGAAGTTCCAATAAGTCCTCAACCCATTGTGCCAGCCACTGACAACACCAGTGTTCCTGAAAGTGTGTATGAGGTGCAAACCAATGAGTTAAGCTTTGTGGGTGCTGGGAGCCACTACAAAACATCTTCCCACTTTGCCAGTTTTTGCTTTGAAAATCACACAATCCTACTATCCCATCCTGTAGAAACCAAGAAGCAGCAGGTGAAAGATGTCAAAGCCACATATTCAGACTGATCAGGGAACAAGCCAGTCTGATTAGGGGATAAGTGACCTCATCTATAAACACTTTCCCAGAGTGGAAGCTAAATAAGGAGAAAAACTAAACAAAGATATACAATCCCTGACTCCTACCCAAAATTACCATCGTCTTCCCAGGAATTTTTATGGAGCACTGAACTACAGAAGGAAAAGTAAAAAGTTTTAAAAATGAGAGAAGAAAGAGAAGGGTAAAGAGCATGGTGGAAGGAGGAATAGTAATGGGAGAGAGAATAATGGGATGCAGGCAGGTACACTGCAGGCTGTAAGAATAACTTTAAAAAATCTCCAGGAGAGGATGGCCTATGAATATAATCATGTTACAAGGAGTCAAGACAGAGAAGGCCCCCATCAATAAGTTCCAACAGCTTCTAAGAAAACTATAACTTTTCTTAGCACAAACGACATACTCCTGAAATGAATCCCTAAATTAAACCCATACAGGTCTTTGGAAAACATCCTGGCTGTCACCAACATTGTCCCCTCCTCCAAACATCTGCCAATCTGCAGAGGAAAAAGCTGCTTAAAATAAAGCAGTTGGAAATTTTTCCCATGAGCCACTATTCCTTAAGTGTTCCAATAGTTGGTGGTCACACTGGGATGCCACAGGCCCTGTCTATAGTCCTTTAAGTTCTGTTAGGATTTCTTCTGCCCCCATTCCAACACTCAGAGCTGAGAAAGTCCCACAACCACCCACTCATCCTCACAATAAATTATAATTTGCTTTTGGTATTTCCAATTAGAATTGGACAAAATCAATGAAGCCAGGAAGAAAATAAAATAGTGTGCCTCTTCAAAAACCACATACCTAGAATAAAATATCCAACATCCAATGCAAAACCTCTTTTCCTTAACTAAGGAGAAAACCAAGAATCAGCATCTACATGGGGAAAAAAATTCTATATGCAAGAATGTTACCTGGTGGGTAGAGATCTCTACACACACACACACACACACACACACACACACACACACACACACACACACACACACACACACCACAAATGGAAGTCTAAACCACACACACACACACACACACACACACACACACACATACACACACACACACACACACAAATGAAAGTCTAAACCACAAAGGCTTGGTTCCCTCCCTTGGGAAAATAGTTTTTAAGCAATATCTCAACCATTATCATTTGACAATTCAAGGATTTATCTACTTATTAAGTGGCATTTATCATGAATACTCAGCTGAAATTTCTAGGTGTCACATTGTTAGGACATGTCACAAAGAAATATTACTGGCTGCTCCCTTTTATCCCTCCTTAGAACTTGCTCTATTCACAATTTTTTTATTTTAATTTTTTATTGTGAAAATACTACACAAAGGGGTTACAGTTACATGAGCAAGGTAATGCGTACATTTCTTATCCAACATTGTTGCCTCCTCCTTTGTTTTTCCCTTACCATCCCTTCCCTCCTACCCCACCCCCTCTCCTATTCACAAGTTAAAATGCCAGACCACTACAAAGTATGACCATTCCCCCACGAAGGCCCCTACTCCACCTACAAGGAAAGTTATGAAACTAGAGAACAGGCCAGAATTACAGGAGCCAGAAACAGAAGCTGAAAGTGAAGGATGAAGGAAGAACAAGAAATAGAAACAATGCTTATAAAATACTTCTATCAATCTACGTCCAACGCTGAAATTAAAAGAACTGTACCAAACTTTCTTGTTTTCATATATAATCAACATGATCTGAAAACTATATATGCATTGTGCATGAAGTATCCCAGCGTGATAGTTTTCCTGGATCTCTCATAATATCTGATAAAATTCAATGGTCCAGACAGGAAAGGTTAAGCTCCATAGTTGATCAAACGATTCTAGTTCCAAGTGGTAGTAATATACCTGAACTGCAACACTCCAGAATCACTCAGCAGCACTATAAAAAGGTAGATCAACAGATTGCTCCAATGATCTGGAACACGTTAACTCTAATAGCCCCTCTCACATATATGGGTCTCTTTTCCTCAGGCATACTAACACAAAGGAGCTTTCTACATATACACACATGCACTCAATTAATATCTGAGCTCAGGAAACTAAGTATCAGGTTGCCCACCCAATACACTGGGAAGTTAAACCTCACCCCCACCCCCAACTACCACCACAGTTTCTATATTCAGAAAGCCCTCCTTTTACCTCTAACCCTGACACCAATGGAAAGATCAGGTAACATTCAAGTCTTTACACAGATGACAAGCTGGAAATCAGACCAAAGGCCAGACCCCTCAGGGAAAATCTGAAAACCCAATTGAAGCCATCCGCAGGCACCAATGAGAAACAGAAGGCAAAGTTCAATTCAACAAGAATGAGATTTTCTTGAACTACTCAGCCCAGAAATAGTGCTTAAAGACTATGGATTCCCAAGGATCAGGAGATTTCAAAATCTAGACTGTGGTAAAGGGATAAACATTTGATAAAAGTTAATCTAAAAAATCCTCCATGCTGACTACTGGTGGCTCATGCCTATAATCTTAGCTACTCAGGAGGCTGAGAACTGAGGATCATGGTTCAAAGCCAGCCAGGGCAGAAAAGCACGTGAGACTCTTATCTCCAATAAACCACCAGAAAACCAGAAGTGGCACTGTGGCTCAAGTGGTAGAGCTCTTGCCCTGAGCTGAAGAGCTGAGGGACAGCACACAGGCCCAGAATTCAAGCCCCATGACCGACAAAAAAAAAAGTCCTCTAACCCAACTAAGACATGATATATACATATGTGTATATATGTATTTATAAGTATGTATAGTACATATACACACATATATGCATACATATACATACATTCATTTTATTTATTTTGTGCTTGAACTCAGGGTCTGGGCACTGTCCTTTAGCTTTTTCATTCAGAACAAGTACCCTACCACTAGAGCCATATCTCTATTCTAGCTTTTCTGTTGTTAATTGGAGACAGATATCTCAAGGACTTTCCTGCCTGGGCTAGCTTTGAACCACAATCCTCAAATCTCAGCCTCCTGAGTAGTTAGGACTATAGGTATAAGCTCCCAGCACCCAGCTTGATGTGTCATTTTTGAAAACAAGAGTTTGAGTGCATTGGGGGGGGGGGGGGCGGGGGGAGGAGGTGGGGATTAAACTCAGAACCTGTAGGTGCTCTACCACTAAGTCACACCAATAACTCAATTTTCTAGGTCCCTTTTTGCTTTATTCCCAGGCTGCCCAGGGATGCAATCATCCTGTTTGTGCTACCAGGTTGATGGGGATGAAGGCACATACTACTGTGCCTAACCATTCTGCTTCCTTTGTAGACGGAGGTGACAGGCACATGATGGATGTCACAAACCTTTATGCCTAGGCTGGTCTTGGACCTCAATCTTTAACTCCCAAGCACCTAGCATTACAAGTGTGTTACAAGCATTTACAGTGTACCAGGCTTCAAATATTCTCTCTCTCTCTCTCTCTCTCTCTCTCTCTCTCTCTCTCTCTCTCTCTCTCTCTCTCTCTCTCTCTCTCACTCTATTTTTTAGTCAGCAGTGGGGCTTGAACTCTGGGCCTGGGGGCTGTCCCTCAGCTCTTCAGCTCAAGTATAGCGCTCTACCACTTGAGCCACAGCACCACTTCCAGTTTTCTGGTGGTTAACTGGAGATCAGACTCTCCTGCCAAGGCTGGCTTTGAACCACGATTTCCAGATCTCAGCCTCCTGAGTAGCCACCAGTGCCCATCTCTTTCTTTTGGTCAGTTATAGGGCCTCAGAGCTGTCTCTGAGCTTTTTCAGCTCAAAGCTGCACTCTACCACTTTGTGCCACAGCACCCTTCTAGTTTTCTGGTGGTTAATTGAAGATAAGAGTTTCATGGACTTTTCTGCCTGGGCTGGCTTCAAACCACAATCCTCAGATCTCAGCCTCTTAAGTAGCTGGGATTACAACTGTGAGCCACAGGCACCTGGCATTTCAAATGGTTTTTTAAAGACTAAATCTTACAAGTGGGAGGAAGGAGGTAAAAGGGGTAAGAGTTGGGGGACTGAGGAAAGGTACAGGCATTTCAAGTAGAAGGAACAGAAAGAAAACTGGAATTTCTCAGAAACAACTTCTTGGACATGAATGTGGGGAGGAAGTATTTAAAGAAATAGGGGTTGGAGGTGGGGGAGATGGGAAGGGATGGAAAAGGGAAACAAAGGAGGAGGCAACAATGCTTGATAAGAAATGTACTCATTATCTTACCCATGTAATTGTAACCCCTCTGTACAGTATTTTCACAATAAAAAAAAAAAGAAAAAAAAAAAGAAATAGGGCTAGAAATAAATGTAGGATGTCAGGTCTGAATGACTTGGTAGGACAAAAAAAAAAAAAAACTTCATCCTGAGGTCAAATGCCAATTTTCAAAAGATTTTAAGCCAGAGGTAACAGATTCGATCTCCATATAGATCACTCCCATAACAGTCTGAAAGGTCTGAGGAGACTGAAAAGAGAAAGCACACAAATATCCCTGCTCAATTTCCCAACGTGAGCAAAGTGCCATCTTCTTGATGCAACTTTTACTTGAACTCAGGGCTTGGGTACTGTCCCTGAGCTTTTGTCCCAAGACTAGTGTTCTATCACTTGAGCCACAACTCCTCTTCTGGATTTTTGGTGGTTAATTGGAGGTAAGAGTCTCAGGACTGGGCTAGGAAGGTAGCTCAGTGGTAGAGTGCTTGCCTTGCATGCATGAGGCCCTGGGTTCGATTCCTCAGTACCACATAAGCAGAAAAAAAAAGCTGGAAATGGTGCTGTGGCTCAAGTGGTAGAGTGCTAGCCTTGAGCTGAAGAGCTGTGGGACAGCACCCAGGCCCAGAGTTCAGGCCCCATTACTGGCAAAAAAAAAAAAAAGAGTCTCAGGACTTTCTTGTCTGGGCTGGCTTTGACCTACGATCCTCACATCTCAGTCCTCCTTAATAACTAGGGTTACAGGCTTTGCTTTATGCAACATATTTAAACAATAAAACAAAAATTTTAAAGGCAACTTTTTCCCTTCTCTTGCATCTCACAGAACCTGAAACAGCAGTCAATCTGTTTACCCTCCCCCCTCCTTCCCAGTGGAGCTCCCTAGGTTTTATGAAAATCCACATCCCCAGTACAAGGACTGGGATTCTTCAGTAGTCTTTTCACTCCTTTAGGAAAGAGTGAGATGGTCTTCCTCTCACTCTAACAAGAGACCCTGATGACTAGTTCGCTCCCCTCTACTCCTTGGATAGCAAGTAAATGACGTTTCCCAGTTTCAGTTTAATACACTGCTCATCTCTAACAGTTCCCAGCTCTGGCACTTAATCAATCAGAAGCACATTAACCACTCCATGCTGATCAAGCAGTAAGCAGGAACTTACCACACAGCAGTACCACACAGCAGGATATAAGAAGAGCAAGAAATAAACATTTGGCACTGGGTTCCATGAGAGACACTTGAAATACTCTTAGTTACTGATTGCAGTAGCTCCTAAGAGTATATATAATTCTCTCACTTCACAGATGTGTGAACAGAACACAGGGATGTTCAATACCTCACTATAGACTGTTCAGCTGTCTAAGATTCAAATTCAAGCATGAGAAACTCTAAACTGTCTTCACCATATGTGAAGTACATACGGACAACAAGTATGTTCACACACTAAGACTGCCAATAATAGTAATAATATCTATTTTTTTAAAAAAAGAGAGAGGTAGCCAGCCAGTGCCTCATGTCTGTAATTCTAGCTACTTGATAGACTGAGACCTGGAGAATAGTTTCAAAGCTAGCACGAGCAGAAAAATTTGCAAAACCCCACTTCCAATTAATCAGCAAAATGCTAGACTGAAGGTATGGCTCAAGTGATAAAGTGCCAGCCATGAGCAAGAAAGCATGAAGCCCTGAGTTTAATCCCAAAAACTAGCACACATACACACACAAACATACACAAAAGAGCCCATGTCTTATGGTCTCAAATTAAGGCTCACTTAAGAAGTCAATCACAACTAAGAACATAACTAGAATCTCCAAATGTAACCCAAAAGGTAACTCCTGAGCATTAATGACCAAAAAAATGTTCAGGCTCAAATAATGAAGACAATCTAGCTATACTTCAGAAAAATTAATCTTCCAAACTTATTCCCTCTGGTCTCCAAAATGCCTGAAAAGGGCCATGGTCAATTGTTCACTCATTTTGTCTTGGATGATTTCCCAAACTATTCTACCAACCAACATTACAATAATATGTCCAGGATTCACTTGGCCGTTCTGATCCGATTTGTCCCAATCCCGGCTCAAGCAGCTTTGAGCTACCCTCCTAACTAGATCAGCACCAGCCAATGAGTTTATTCAAGCTGATCTGTGATGGATTAGATAATGAAACCTTAGCCAAGTAAGCTGCCTGCTCATATTGGGGCTGGAGAAGAGAAGAATAAGAAACCCAATACTCCTAAGGGCCACCTAAAACACCAAATGCACCCGCCATGCCTGCCTCCATCTGTCTGCTCAAGCTCCAATTACTGCCATTTTCTTTTCTCATCTCCCTGGCTCTTCCCTTCTGTCTCCAAAGGAAGTACACATTTGCCCAGATTAAAGATATTTATGATATTGTCTTTACAAATGTACCAAAAAATTTTCAAACAAATCCACTCACTAAAGTAATTGCCTTTATTCTTTCTGCAAATAATCAAAGCCTTGTATCCAACTTTGAAGCCCTGAGAGATGTCACACTAGAGATTAACTAGCATGGTTCTTGTTTACACTATGTAGTATGCTGAATTTCTTTCTCCAAAGTCCTGTAATCTTGAGGCCTGTCTACAAAGTCTGCTTTATAACAAAATGAAAGTTAAGTTGGCTTCTGTTGTGTTCACATGTCAGTGTGACAGACAAAAAAATGACAAGGTGACTAGAAGATGGAAAACAGAGACAAATCCAACTCAAGCTAATTACCTGAGTCACTCTGAAAAATAATTCTACTTTGATGTCAGATGCTTTCCTTCTCAAACATATTCCCAGTTTTACATTGCCAGGCTTCCATGTGAAGCTTAAAAAAAAATCAGCAACTTTTATATGACCACCCCTCAATTTCTCCAGCTATAATATTTACCACTCTCAGAGTTCATAGAGTTCAAGTTTTAACCCCTAACGTGAGATAGAGCCTTTGAGAGGTAATTAAGACTTGATGAAGTCATAAAAATACAACAACACTATGAGATAAGTACGCCTACAAGAATTCTCAAAGTAGAGGTATTGCTCAAGTGGTAGAGCACCAGCCTTGAGCAAAAAAGCCAAGCTACAGCACAAAACCTTAAATTTAACACCCAGAAAGGGCACTAAGTAAATATATGTTGTGGTTCACACCTATAAAAACAGTAGGATCGAGCTGAGCACCAGTGACTCATACCTGTAACCCTACCTACTCAGGAGGATTAGAACTGAGGATCAAAGTTTGAAACCAGCCTGAGCAGAAAAGTCCATGAGAGTATTATCCCCAATTAAGCACCCAAAAAATGGAAGTGGAGCTGTGGCTCAAGTAGTAGGGAGCTAGCCTTGAGGACAGTGCCTAGGCCCCGAGTTCAAGCCCTAAGACTGGCACCAATTATTTTTTAAAATTTTTTAAAAGACAGGAGGATTGAAATTCAAGGATAGGCCAGCCCTCCCCCCCCCCCCCGAAAAAAAAGTGACACCCAATCTTGAAAAACAGGCGAAACAAGTTGGAAGCACACCTATAATCCCAGCTACTCCAAAGGCAGAGGCAGAAGGAGACTACTCTGAACCTGGCAAAAGCACAGGACTCTATCAAGAAAAATAAACTGAAGTAAAAAAGATCTGAGGAAAGTGGAGGTGTGGTAAAGCATCCACCTCGATTGAACAAGCCAAGCAAGAATGTGAGCCTCTGAGTTCAAGTACCAGTACAGGCACAAATAAAGAAAAAGGGCTCAAAGATAGTTTAGTTGGTAGAGTACTTAGAGTACTTGCCTAGCAAGCTCAAGGCCCTGAGTTCAAACCCAATTACCATCCAAAAAAAAAAAAAGTCAACTGCTCTTCCTCTGAGGATAAGCCATGAAGAACACACAACCAGGAGCTATCTACATGCCAGGAAGCAGACTCTTGCCACATACCAAATCTGTTGATCTATTAATTGTAGACTTCTTAGCCAACTTCTCAAAACTAGGAAAAATAAATGTCATTTCCAACACCCAGTCTATGGTATTTTTATTGCTGCAGCATGAGAAGACTGCCAGAGATAGAAATTTCAGTAATTTTAGTGAGATATTTATGAAAGGAAATGCATTATTTGTACAACTCTAACAGCATGCTGCTAAAGAACTAAAAACCCAAATGAGGTACAAAGAGACATCCACCCAGGAAGAAATAAACCTAGAATGAGAAAATAGGAAGACAAACCACATTAATGGATATGACATCCACAAAGCAACTCCAACCTGCCCGGGAGAACTACTTCCTAGAGACCAGAGGAGTCTCTCAGCTATGAGCCACTATGATCAAGTGCAGAACTGACTCAGGGAACTGGACTAACGACTACAGTCAGAAGTAATTACTCGGCCATCTAATAATCACATATCAACTTTTCACTGCCATAATGAATTTTGCTGAAAGCTATAAGTAATATAGCAGCAAGCAGCCAAGTTCCTAGAAAGTTGCACAAAAACAGAATTTTTGATAGCTGTTTACATTGCTAGAAAAGTTGACCAAAATAATTCATTCCTCAGTATATCTGATGGAAAATAAATTAATACATACCAGTGAGATGAATCTCCAACATCTATACATGTAACTCAATTACCTGTCTACCAAGTTAGAATAACTACTTCCAAGTATCCTCTTCAACAACTAACTACACTTCTCAAACTGTTCATCAATTTCCAAATTGAATTACTCTTTCCTTCTACTCCATTCTCTATTTCTACCCTACTCGTTCATACCTGTGCTCACTCTCTCTGTTCATTGCTTCAGTACATTGCACTGAACACACCAATCCTTCCTCTCTCTACTTTAGGTTTTGTCTGAGCCTAAAGCTCATAAACACAAAGCACCAGGGATTCCATGGGACTCCACTTTGGGAAGTAATGATCTTCTCCAAAATCTTAGTGGCTGCAACTCAACGGGGGTCAGCTTTGGAATCTGAGGCTTAGGGTTGCAGCTCCAGTTAGTAAGCAGCCTTAGGAAATTAACCCCAGTAAATGATTTTGTTCTGTAAAAAGGGGGTTAATCCTTTGGCACACAAAGGGTCCAGATAAATTTGTTATAGTAACGTCATCTCCGATTTTCATCATTTTTTAAAGTCCCTTACATGTGTAAACAGTAAATTTCAACTGTGTTTTAATATGAATCAAGCACACACTATATACTCAAATCAAAACAGTCAAGTGTTCTGAAGAATAAACACAAACGAAATACAGTTCCTATCTTGTGGAAGTTCACGATGTTATTAGGGAAATAAAAGTAGCAAAGTCATTAAGAAATAATAAAAGATGAGGCATAAATATGAATATACCAGAAGGCAAGGGTAGAGTACAAACACTGTCAACCCCACTGTCAGGAAAAGCTTCAAAGACAGATATATAAGATGTAAGAATATGCTTTACGACAAACTCATATTCAAAAATACATGAAGCTACTTACACAGGGCTTACAGGCATTCCTAAGCCATTACCAAACTGTTACCATCTCCTAAGAATGGCAAGTAGATTCTGATCCAGCCACAACACACAGAAGACATGTGTCAATGTCTTGATGATCTGGGTTCCTCTTATCTGACTGAATCCTCTCTCCTCACTTCACTCAAAGTTCTGTACAAAGGCTTCCCTGACCATCTTCATTATTCTCTGTCCCTTTCCCTGCATAAGTTTGCTTGTTAGCCTATCAACACCTAATAAAAGTTGTTTGTGTGCTTATTAGACATCCTTTCCCATTAGAATGTTACTTTTGCTGGGCACCAGTGGCTCACACCCATAATCCTAGAAAGACTCAGGAGGCTGAGATCTGAGGGTCACAGTTCAAAGCCAGCCAGGGCAGAAAAGTCCCTGTGAGATTCTTATCTCCAGTTAACCACTCAAAAACCAGAAGTGGCACTGTGGCTCAAGTGGTAGAGCACTAGCTTTGAGCACAAAGAAGCTCAGGAACAGTGCCCAGGCCCTGAGTTCAAGCCCTACAATCGACAAAAAAGAATGTTACTTTCATGTGAATAGGATCTTTCTTTGTTCATTAATGTATCCCCTAGGGTTACACAGTGTCTGGATGTTCATTAAACATTAGTTCAATAAATATTAAATATATACATACTCACATATTCTTTTTAACCTTTCAGCCAATTCTCTCCCCACCTAGATTATGTGCAAGACAGGGAATTTGACATATTTTTTTGAAGACAACTTATTCTTATAAGTAGGAAGCAAAGGCCCAAAAACAAGGGCCTTCCCCAGGATAATATAACTAGTCAAAGGCAGAGAAGAGAGCTCTTACGTTTGTGACATGGTATGATGAAACTATATCAGGTATGTGCAAAATGAAAAATGAAGCACATCCATAAATACAAGTGGTAAAAGGAAGACTTTTCTGTGGGACAGTTCTACATTCTCCAATTGTACCCAAGGGACCATTTAATGCACTCCTACTTCAGCACATGCCCAAGCCTCTGTACAACGCTCCCTTTCCAAGTTTCACTCTCCTTAGCAGTTTGAAGGCCATCAGGAATAGGCACTAGGCAGAAAGGGGAAGAGGGATGGAGGTTTAACTATTAACTATGACTGATAGAAAAATAAATAAATACGTATGTATAGGCCAGGTGGAACACACCTACTAGGACATGCTCAGGAGCACTTCCGGCCAGTCCTCCCACATTACCATGCAATGCTAACCACCTCACCTGAATTCTCCCAGTACCCCTCTGCATTTTTTCCCAGGGTCCAGAGCTTTTACATCTCACAATCCCTCTGCTTCTTCTAGTGAGAATAATAGCAGGCAAACAAAATTCAAAAACACCAACAGGGTCATTTTACCTATACAGTAGAAGAAGCGGTGGACTCAGCAAAGACCAAGAGGTACACAACAAACATGCCAGGCCTAATACAGCTCCAACTCTAACACAGGAAGTCAGGGAGTGCCTTGAGAAGCAGGCAGAAAAGCACAGGAAGTCTTTTAGCACTGCAGAGATTTCCAAGCTTGGTGTAATGGAGAAAGCACAGGAATAGGAATGAGAAGGCCAGGCTCCTAGTTCCAGTTGTGCAACTAGCTAACTAGGTAGCCTTATGCAAGTCACTAGTCTTTTCTGGACTTTTAATTCCCAATCTATAAAATGAAATGGTTAAAACATGCTGGGAGTTGAGTTCTTCCTCCACTCCCCCCCAAAAAACAAAGATTTTAAAAGGTACTAACTGTTCTCCACAAAAAGACACAGGAATGATCTTCCTAAGAGTCTTCCAAGTCTTATGCAGGTTAAGAATTCCTGCAAAAGATGATGATGTCTCTGGTCCCTTCTATCTCTAACATTCTAGGATTCTAAGAGAATTAGATGTCTATGAACAATTGCTGCTTGGTGTACCTCACCATTTCACAGTATATATTCTCTGAATACAGACTAAATCCTAAAAACTCTACCTGACATCCCCCATACCTTGCCTATTCCAGACCCTAACTAGCTAGCTTATCCCTAGAGTCCACAACTCAGAATCCAGTCTACTAACAGCCACAGAAAGTTTTCTTCTATACCCCAGGGCATTCAAGAGACACAAAGTGTCCTAGAGGTGTAGCATGCAATTGAGAAAGTGCAGCAGGGACACGGCTTGTGTCCCTCTTCAGACTCATTAGCGTACGTCACTAAATTAATGAGACAGCACCAGGGTATCCCCACTCTACCAAACTCCGTGCACTTCTCACCCTCCCTCGTGTAACTGATTCAACCCACAATCTAAGCCACATCCCCTTTGGTCTCTCTCTCGAGGTTTTTTTGTTGTTGTTTTTCCCCTTTTTCAACCTTTTCATAACTCCTCTTCAAATGTCTCTCATTCTCCATCCCAGCGAGCGCCCACGGCTCCCCCAAAGTACCCTTTTCATGGGAGCTTTCCCACCAGGACCCCTGCTGGAGGTCCCTGTCCCAAAAGACCCGATTTCCCAAGGAACTAGGGAAGGACTTGAAGAGATGGACCGCAACCCAATCGTGTTCGTTTTTTCCCCCCAAAACTTATTCGCTCGTGCGGCCCCTTGTCCTCTCGGGAACCAGGACCCGCCTGGACACCCTGGGACCCTGCACCCCCTCGCTTCCAAGCCTGAGCTCGCCCACCTTCTCAGCCAGGCCGCGGCCCGCCCCCTCCCCTCCGCACCAACCCACCGGGACCCCTCAAGCGTGCCTCCCGCTCCACGGCAGGCTCCTCCCCCTCCACGACAGAAGCCCCGGGGCCGCCCCTTCGGGTCCCGCCCGCACCCCGCGATAACGGGGCGCCCGTCCCGCGCGGTCACCTGCATCCCGCCGCCGTCGGCCGCTGCCTCCTCGGTGCGCGGCCGCTTGCTCAGGCCGGGCTCGGCTCCGTCTCCTCCCGCTCCGGGAACCGGCAGCTCCAGCTCCGACTCCCGCTTCATGCCCCGGGCAGCGGCGCCGGGTCCGAGCTGAGGCAGCTGCTGCGTCTGAGCGCCTTCCGCCATCCGCCCGTGCCCCCCTCGCCTCCGGGAGCCGGGCGACCCGCGACAGGCCACCTCCCCCTGGGCCTCGGCCCCGACTGTCGCGACAGGCGGGAGCGCGCCTGCCCCGCCCCCCGCGTGCGTGCGTGCGTGCGCGCGCCCGCCCGGCGCCTCAGGTTGCGCCGCGGCTCCTCCGCCCGCCGGCCGGCCCTGAGGGTCGTGGGCGCGGGACGCCGGTAGTCACGACGGCCGCCTCCTCACACACACACACACACGTGCGCGCGCGCCGTCCGCCAGACCGACCGGGCCGCCGCGCCTCCTCGTCCCTCGCGCTCCCGGGTCGCCGCCGGCCCGCGACGCTCACTCCCTCTCAGCCCCTCACAACACGCCGGCCGCGGGAGGAAGGGGGCGGTCCGAGCTCCCGAGGCGTGGGGTGGGCTGTTTATTTGGAAGGAGGAGGGACGCGCCGCAGGAGCGAGCTGACTGGCCCGGATCCTCCGACCCGCCACAGTGGCAGCACCGGGAAGGCGGGGAGAGGGAAAGGAGGAGGGAGGGATCGGGGCGTCGGACTCGGTCCCGCGCAGGAGGCTGTGGCGAGGGGGCGGCGGCGGCGGCGGCGGCTGAGTCCGCGGAGGGGCGGGGCCAGAGGGGCGGGGCACGGCGGTGGGCGGGGCTTTTGAGGGGCGGCGCCAGCGCCCCTCGTCAGTCTCCGCTGCCTTCGCGCCGGCCTCCCGAGGGAAGCCGGGAAGGAGTCGGGAAGGCTCGGGAATCTCCGGCCTGGGCCCGGGAAGGTCCCAAAGGCCCGGGTGGCTGGAGGGGGCGGGGCCCCCAGAGGTCCTGAGACCTGAGATTTTTCTTCTCCCGCTTGCAGGGCGAGGTCTGAGCACTTGTGACCCGAGCTCACCTACCTGGCTACCTGTGCTCGTGGAGCGGATACGAAGATCGGGGCTCGCAAGATGGGAGGCGGGGAATGAAGGCACTCCTCCAACCAGTTCTGAGAGCTTTTAGCCTATTAATTATTACCACATCCCTGATCATCTTAATACCGGATGTTCCTAAGAGCTTTGCAGTTTGTTCGATTGAGTCACACCCCCGTTTTGAGGCTGGTTGATGGAGGTAGGGAAAATTGTCTCCTTTCCATCAATGATCCTGAACTTCCTCAAGTACCGAAACAAAAAAATAATGTGACCCATCCAGATCGCTGGAGGCCAGGGCGCATTCTCTTTCTCTAACTCTGCTGCCTGAGTAGCACTTCATTGCTTCTCAGCCTCTTGCACTTAGAGATGTATGCAATAAGCATTCTCTCCTATTTCTCTCCAGACTGTAAATAAGCAGAACTGCATACACTTTCTCAAGGATCAATGTCATATTTTGTATTTTTTTAATGGGGAAAGGGGAATGTTAGGTCTTGTTATATGCATGAGCTGGATTCTAGTGCAGTAACTTTATTTCTTTGGCTTCCCAACTGCAACATCTGTGAAAGAAGGGAATGTTTTCCATCAGTGGTTCTCAACTGGAAGCCCATTTTTGCTTTTCCCCCACCCCCCACTCCCATATTTCTCCATGTCTGGAGACATTTTTATTGTTACAGCTAGGAGTTGCTGCTGACATCTGTGGAATAGAGGCTAAGAGGGCTGCTCAATATCCTGCCTTGCACAGGACAAACCCCCCCCCCCAAGAAAGAGTTAACTTGCCTAGAATGGCAGTAGTTCAGAAATTGAGAAACCCTGGGTTTGATGATTTATTTCTAAGGTCATTTGCAACCAGTCCTTGACTTGGTCTTTGAACTTGCATTAAGTTGCTAGAACTAAAACAGTACAGAAGTTTCACTCTACTTCAGAGTCAAACAACACAGGTGGAGCCCAGGCTTCCCTACTTATTGTGAAGTTAATGTTGGACCAGTGTTGACCAAGAGTTCCCTTACAGAAAGTGTTTCAGGGCTTGGAAAATAATAGGAAAGGACTGGATGACTTACCTTGAACCTGGATTTTTTTCTTAGTGAGCTGCAATATAATACTTATTTAGCTCAACCATGCACAAGTCATAATGCCTTCTGGACACTTAACCTCTCTATCCTTCAGTTTCTTCACTGGAAGATTAGAATAATAATAGCATCTTCCTGAAATGATAATTATAAGGAGCAAACATTAAGAACTTTGATCAGAACAGGGTGGTAGTGGCTCACAAAGTTAGCCACTAGATAGAAAAAAAAAAAAAAAACCATGAAACTCCATTTCCAATTAACCAGTAAAAAGCTAGAGGTGTAGCTTGAGTGGTAGAGTGCCAGCCAAGCAGGTACACTGAGCAAGCATGAGGCCCTGAATTCAAATGCCCCTTGAAGACTGTATTCAAAGTTGATAGGGAAATGATTTGGATCATGAGGGCTCTGACCTAATCTATGCCGTAATCATTGATAAATTAATAATTGAAAGCATTATTGGTACTTGGAGGACGTTGTGAAACATAAGGCCTGATTGGAGAGAGTGGGCTACTAGGAGCATTTCTTAGAAGTGTCTATCTTGTCCCTGGCCTCTTCCTCAGGCTCTGTCTCCAGCCCACCAGAAGATGAGCTACTTTATTCTATCACATGCCCTCTGCCAGGATGTTCTACCTCACCATCCTCAGACTTAGAACCCATTGGGCCAAATGACTATAAGTCAAAACAGTGAGCCGAAGTAAATCCTTCCTCCCTTAGATTATTTTCTCAGGTATTTTGTCACAACCACAATAAAGAACTAGCAAAATCAGAATGGCCTGTGGTAAGCGTTCATACATTAATATTAATATTAAATCGTACCGTTATCATCTCATTCACATTGCAAATGAGAATGATAAAGTACTTGTCAAGATAAATCATTACTATGATTGATGTTTCTTATAAGGTGACTTGGGTAGGACTGCTTACAATTTAGATGGGACAAAGTTCCTCAAGCTACCCTTTCATTTATTTATTTATTTATTTATTTATTTATTTTTACTGGTCATGGGGCTTGAACTCTGGGCCTGGTGCTGTCCCTTAGGTCTTCACCTCAAGGCTAGCGCTCTACCACTTGAGCCACAGCGCCACTTCCAGCGTTTTTGTTTCTGCTTATGTGGTGCTGAGGAATCGAACCCAGGGTCTCATGCATGCAAGGCAAGCAATCTGCCACTGAGCCACCTTCCTAGCCCCTCAAGCTACCCTTTATATAACCACTAACACTTAGCAAATTATTTCCACTTACTTACATTCCTCATTTGTAAAAAGACAATAATAATCACAATGTTGTTCTGAGCATTAAATGAGATCTAATAAAACTTAGTAGAATGCCTAACATAGTAACAGCCTGGTAAGTAGTAATTATTTATTATCTAAGCTATCAGTGATAGAAAGCTATGGATTAGAGGCCCTTGGGGTTGGAAAGAGAAATTTATCTTTTAATATTATAGTATTATTTCTACAACCAAAATTTTAAGTCCACACACTTGCAAGCTTATCCCCCCCTCTTTTTTTTATTGTGAAAATACTGTACAGAGGGGTTACAATTACATGGGCAAGATAATGAGTACATTTCTTATCAAGCATTGTAGCCTCCTCCTTTGTTTCCCCTTCCCATCCCTTCCCATCCTCCCCCCCACACCCTCTCCCCCCTTTTTTTTTGCAAGTCCTGAGGGTCAGACTTTGGGCCTGGACATTGTCCCTGAGTTCCTTTTGCTGAACACGAGCGCTCTACCACTTTGAGTCACAGTGCCACTTTGGGTTTTCTGCTGATTTTTTAGAGATAGGAGTCTCACAGACTTTCCCTAACCAGGCTGACTTCAAACCGCAATCCTCAGAGCTCAGCCTCCTGAGTAGCTAGGATTATAGGCATGAGCCAACAGCACCCAGCTTTTTTCTTTGTTTAATTGAAGAGTCTCACAGACTTTCCTGCCCAAGCTGACTTTTAACCACAGATCTCAGCCACCTGAGTAGCTAGGATTATAGACATGAGCCACCAGTACCTGGCACAAGCTTATTCTTGAGTTGAATTGGACAGTTTCAAATTAAGTCTGGAGTCTCATGCTAGCAGTACCCTATAACATATGGAGCCTGATCCTGTCCAGTCCAAGCATTATAGCTTTGAAGAGAAATTAAGATGGTTCCCAGTGGTCTGTAGAACAATGATGGTTTCTGTTTTTATCCTAGGCACATCAGCACTTGCTTTTCTGAGAAATTTACTTACTGAACTGATGTCTTAGGAATTCTTGTCCCCTCCCTATTTGCTTCGCCAAATACTAAAATTTAAATCATCATAAGTCCTTCCTGGGCTACCCCAGGCCAAGTAAGAAATGAGATTCGGGGTCAGAGCTGCCTTTGACTCAAACTATTGTTATTCAAGTCCCTAAAATATAGCCATGCAGTATAGGAATGACTGTTCAGGCAGAGAAAAGAGAAATTGGACTGTGCTTTGTAAACAAGAATTAAGCATTTAGAGAAAGAGAATAGACAGAGGCCTATGAATCATAGAAGAATCAAAATGATGAGCCCACAGCAGCAGAAAAACACATAATTTATTTTATATATAGCTGCTGCTGATTGTTTGGAAACAGGTAGTTATGAAATATTACAGAGGAAAAACACAGTAAAGAATATTTTTCTTAGTAATAAGTTTTATCTGTGAACTAACAAAATCCTAACATTTGTTCACTTATTCCCTAAAGAAACTATAGAGAAGCATCTGGAATACAAAGATGAGTAAAATTTATTCTTAGTACCAAATAGAAAGAAGGGCATGAACAAATAAAAAACAGTTGTGATACAGCATGTTAAGATGGTCCTCTTTCTCACTGATCAAGAACATAGACCCTGGTGTCAAACAGACATGGGCTTGAGAGAATGTGTGTATATTATATATGTGTGTGTGTGTGTGTGTGTGTGTGTGTATGTATATGTATGTATATAGTTGACTTTAATAAATACATTAGCATCTTCCTTTGTGAAACGGGACTAGTGATTACCAACTCAATCTTCATTCTTTTACTGTGAGTAGAATCCCAATTTTGTTAAGGACAGAAATCTGCTCAGCTTTGAAAAGAAGAAAAGAAAAAGAATTCCCAGGCTCACTGGCAGCAAAGGATGACCACAGGATACATTTCTTCCCTCAAGATGGCATTCCCTCCCAGCTTTCAAAACAAAAACCACAGGAAGACAAGACTCCTTGCCCTTCCCCCTTCCTCCTCATTAGAACAAACAGAAAACAACAGACATCTTGTCCCTACTACAGCAAATCCTTGTGCTAGGAGTGGTATGACAGAGCCACCATACCTGTGCAAGCCCGCCAACCTCTAATCCATCCTTCTTTGAGAAAAAATAAGTTCCCAATTGTACAAGCCACTTTGAACAGGTTTCGACATGCAGTCAAACTCAAGTGCTAGCTGATACAATCTATAAATGGAAGATAATAACAGTGTCTCCTCTGGGGTTCTTTTCAGCATTAAATAATGCATGTAAAGCTCTTAGCATGACACCTGGTTTGCTAGGCACATTCAATAAATGGTAACATAGAACTTTGTACTACTATTATTATATCTATTATCCTTATTTATATGATCATTGTATATGCCAAAAGGTATAGGGTTACAGGGAAAGAGGTCACTCCCTGTGCCTGGGGGAGAGAAAACAGGTTTTACCCTGAATGTTACATTCAGCTTTCAGCTTTTAAAATAAGAAGTTTCCCAGGCTATGGTTTCTGATGAAAAGATGAGCAAATTCTTGCGTACTGCTTTCCTTAGGAAGAATACAGCAAAGTCCACTTGGCTATATTGGTAGAAAGTTGTAGTAAATACGGAGGTATCTACTAGGCTCAGATCAAGGGCCACAACTGGAGTCAGAGCCAGAGGCTGTATGTACTCTTCAAATAAAGGGAATCTGAGAGAGGCAAGTAGACTGTCTATCTGGAAATGCAGGATCGGGGAGGGGGGGTGGATTTGAAAGTCTTAGAAAGGCCCTAACTAGTCTTAGGAAGACCTTGTCAAATGTCAGTTAAATAACTCAGTACTCTGATCATTGACCGCCATCCATGAGCTGGTGGTATAAATTATTTATAAGCTGTTTGAGAACACAAACACTGTCTTAATCCTTTCCTTGATTTTTGTGTCCCTAACCCCTAATAGAGCCCTAAAATGTGGCTATTCCAACAATCTTAAAAATATTTATAATGCACCTTTCTAGGCTGAAAGTGTAGTTCAGTGGCAGAATGACTCCCTGACATGTTCACGGTCCTGCATTCAATCCTCAAAAACAAAACAAAATAAAGCAACAGGACCTCTCAGCCTCTCCTCCCAGAATAGATAAAAATGCACAGCAGAGCTCCAATCTTAGAATGCTGTGCTAAGTGTACACTCTTCTAAACAAGGTACCCAGAGGAGCCCTCTCTCCCCAGAATTGATCATTTCTTTAATCAGAGAGAGAGAGAAGAGTGGATATAAATAGACCATTTTTCTGCTTCCTATACCAAAGCTTTCTTTTTTCCCCAAAAAAAGAAAGGTGGAGAATACCCTCTTGATAATTCATCAACCAGAGGAAGTAGAAGGAGGTCCTGACATGTGGCTGGCAGATCTGGGAGCAGATAGAGAGGCTAATGAGAAACCGAGTTCAGCATAAAAGGATGTTGTGATGCTTAAGCCTCATTAGGACTGTGAAACCAGCCATTCGGACACAAACCCACTATTGACTCTCCCCTCACTTTCCTACCTCCCTCTTCTCACGGCATTATTGAACCTGGGTTTTTCCTATAGACCAGACCTTGCCAACCCTTTCGCCCTTCACATTATGGGTTTCTATTTCTGTAGTTCCATGAAGGATGATAGCAGGGTATTGAGTTGTTTTTCATTTAGTTCAGTCACCGCCCTTACCCTGCCTGGCCCCACCCTGCCCTGGCTGCTCTTAAGTCATATTTTCATTGTCTGTGCCGTGCCTTACCCGAGGTTTTTATTGCTTCCTCACAGAGACAAGGAAGCCTGTATTTTATTTTCCAGGCGCTGCTATACCTAGCTTCATGTATCCATCCTTCCTGCCAAGAATTAGGGTGTTTTGATATTGGGTTCAGATACTTGCTGAGTCCCTAATGGGTGCCAGCCCCTGAACTAGGCTTTTCCTTGTTTGTTTATTTTGGGGGGGGGGTTGTTTATTCATTTGCATTTGATTTTCACGGAATGTCTGTGCAGTGGGTAGTATTACATCTCCTTTTGCAGATGAGAAAACACAGAAGCACAGAGAGGAAACTATAGGCTCTAGGTCACACAAGAAAAGCTGGTGACAGGACTTTCTGTCCCTTGCTTCATGTCCTCTCCCCCTTCCAGCACAGCAACCTGAGTACCTGTTAGGATGTTTCCTTTGGTCAGGTACCAATCTTACAGCAAAGAGGAGACAAAAAAAGCAAAGTGCTGGTGGCTCACACCTGCAATCCTACTACTACTACTCTGGAGACTGAGATCTGAGGATCATGGTTCAAAGCCAGGCTGGACAAAAAAGATCTGTGAGACTCTTATCTCCAGTAAATCACCAAAAATGCTAGAAGTGGAGCTGCAGATCAAGTGATAGAGTGCTATCCTTGAACAAAAAAAGCTCAGGGACAGTGCCTGATCCTTGAGTTCAAGGTCCAGGGACCAGCACCAAAAAAACAAAAGAGGAGACAAAAGGACTTAACTCTTTGTTCTTAAGTGTTTTGATCCAATATTTCATTAAACTCAGTATCAGGTTCTCATTCCTTTCTTTGTCTTCCCCGGGTACCTATCTGGCTCTTAGTAAAAAGCCCCAGTCAGACCACTGAGCTGTCCTATCTAGTTCCCAGTTATTTGTCTGCCCAGATTACGTTTGTCAAGGACACAGGAAAACCAGAGCTGCTTTCACAGGCTCTAGAGCTTTGTGCCTCCCTGCTGGCTAGCCCCAGAGGTGAAGACACAGGGACCTGCCTACTCCACACACTGGATGGGAAACACTTCCAAACTGCCCACCTCCAGGGTCTCCATAAAGAGTGACTAGGTCTTCTCCCCGCCCCAGCAGCTGTCAGGGACGCAGAGCCTGGATCTCCTCCCACCTCAGCCTCCAGGTAGAAGAAAACTGGAGGTGGAGTTGTCTGCAGACTTGTCCTAAGGTCCACATTTGCCTGGCCCCAGGTTCTCTCTAGTCCCTCCTCTTTCCCTGCCCCTTGCATTTGCCTCTTCCGGTTGGGCACACCAGACTGACTGGCCCAGCCCATTCTGATTTTTTTGAACCTCTTGATTTTGCAAGACCTAGATCAGACTCATGCAGGGAAGAGGGAGAGCAAACAAATAAAAAATAAACAGGCCCTTGACACAGACTTCTGTCAAGCCATACATTTCCAAAGGGATTTCAAAATCAAATGCCAAGCCTCTTTCTCTTTGTTTGCCACTTTAACAGCTTTATTTCTGAAATAAGGAAAGGGTGGGGACAGCAAAAGGTGCCTGGGAGAGCCAAGGGAAGGAGGATGCAAATTAGTCTTTCTGTGGCTAAGATATGCCTGTGCTCTGTCCTCCGGTGAACACAGACACTTTCCCAGTGTCCCAGGGAATAGGGATAATTGACAACACTCTGGCTAATAGGATGAGAGCAAGCCACTAGGCCTTTCTTCCATCAATCACAGCTAAGAAGACCAAGATCAGATCCTAGCACCAGCCCAGTTCTGGGACTCATGCCTGCTCAAAGCTAGTGCTCTACCATGTAAGCCCCTGTTCCACTTGTTGGCTTTTTGGTTGTTCAGATTTTCGTTCGTTTATTGGGGATAAGAGTCTCATGGACTTCTTGACTGGGCTGGCTTTGAACTATGATCCTCAGATCTCAGCCTCTTAAATAGCTAGGATTATAGGCATGAGCTACCCGTGCCCAGTTATATTGTTGAACAGTAATATAATCAAGTAGACTTCCTTTCCCAAAGAAGAGGAGGGCTAAAGAATGAAAATGTGGAATGTGCTTTCCCCAAACTTTGCTGAAGGCCAAACAAGAGCAAATGTTGTTGTTGTTGTCATTATACACGGTCCCCCTGGCTACTGTGAAAGTCCCCGGCAGGTTCTACAGAGAATGGCCACATACTCCACACACAGCTGCTGCTTCTTACTGGCAACACTTGCCAGGTGTCCTTCTCTGGCTACAGATATCTGCTGTGCACTTGTGCAGGACAATTCCAACATGTCGGAGGGTTAATTATACCAGGTGCCTCCCTATACCAAGGAGGGAAAGAAGTCAGGGTATAAAATCCCTGGCTACCTCATTTCTTTGTAGAACAACTATGAGCTATTTCCACAAGTCTCTCAAAGGACTCATAAAGGGCATGCCTTTTCCTTTTCTTTTCATCCTTCCATCTGTATGTCCCACTGGGCTAACCTGGGGTTACCAACCAAATAAACCACAACACACAAATACCTGGATCAAAGTCTCTTTTGAAGAAACACAACCAAAACTAGGATAGAAGTTTCTCCTATCAAAGTCCTACATGAGTGCAAGCCAGTATAGACACTTGCACACCCATGTTCATTGCTGCACTATTCACAATAGCCAAGTTATGAAAACAGCCAGATGACCTACAATATGTGAGCGGATAAAAAATGTGGTATATATACACAATGGAATTTTACACAGAAGGAGTGATATTATGTCATTTGTAGGGAAATGGATGGACTTAGAACAAATCATGTTAAGTGAGGTAAGCCAGGCTCAGAGACACAAACAGCACTCTCAAATGTGGAAGCTAGATCTAAAATACATTGGACATGAGAAATTTTACTGGACTCTAGGCATTCACACACAGTGAGACCAAAGGAAGATATTCTTAAGAGAGGATCATACAGGGTCAATGCCTATGTGCTTCTGATCATATAAAATAATGTTTATCAAAATGAGATGAAAAAGAAATGGAAACAAGAGATTTTGTCTTTGTTGCTGTTTTTGTTTTCTTTTCATTTTGTCTTATTTATTCATTTATCTGTCTTTGGGCGGGTGGGGGGCACAGAAATGGAGGTACAAAGAACAAACAAATGCAGCAGTGGTACACAATAGACTCTACATCAAAAGTGAACTATACAACTATGGGTGGGAAGGGAGGGAAAAACTGGGAGAATGAAGGAAGGGGTGTATTATCCAAAAAGAAATGTACTCTTTACCTGACTTATGTAACTGTAACCCCTCTGTATATCACTTTTATAATCACAATTTTTAAAAAAGAGAACACACACACACACACACACACACACAAAGACCATTTTAAAAAGGTAGCCTGGTATTGGTGGCTCACACCTGTAATCTTAGCTATTCAGGAGGCTGAGATCTGAGGATTGCAGTTCGAAGCCAGCCCAGGCAGAAAAGTTCCTGTGAGACTCTTATCTCCAGTTAACCACTCAGAAACTGGAAGTGGCAGTGTGGCTCAAAGTGGTAGAGGACTATCCTTGAGCAAAAGAGCTCAGGGACAGTGCCCAGGCCCTGAATTCAAGCCTCATGACACCCATCCCCTCCCCACCACACACACAAAGTAGAAGACCTATTTCCCAATTTGTGGCCATTATCCAGAAATTCTCCTTCTGCCTATTGAGCCTTTAACAGGGCTGTCTACAGCCTTGGAACTGCTGACATCCAGTTCTGACTTCCAGTGCCCTACTGGAGACTTGGGCTTCCTGTCAAACCACCTTGACCTAGCATCTCAGCTGTGCCGATCAGCCTCTGCCTTAGACACCCCAGTGCCTCCCTTTCTTTCCACACTGTACTGTGTGATTTTTCAATGGTGACCGTGCAACCACTGTCATGTCTCATACACAGTTCCATTTTTGAGAGTGGCTCCTAGTTGGGAATGAATGTGGCTGTGAAGAAGAGACTCCATCTCTGCTCTTATTAAGCTTACATTCCTGTGAAGAGCGAGGGAAAATGGGACATGGACACATGAGATGTGAAAATGCTCCAGAGATCCAAAAAGGGGTGACTGCCTGGACACCATGTTAATTGCAACACCACCCACTATAGCCAAATTATGGAAACAGCTCAGGAGTCTTACAACTGATGAATGGATCCAGAAAACATGATGCACACACACACACACACACACACACACACACACGCATGCATGCATACACGTGTACGCAGGAGCAATGGAATTATGTTCATCCATCAGGAAGAGTGAAATTATGTGATTTGCAGAGAAATGGATGGATCTGGAAAACATCATATTGAGTGAAGTAAGCCAGGCTTAGGAAGACAAAGGGAGTCTGTTTTTCTCTTACATGTAGGATGTTAGACCTAAAATAAAACAGACACATAAACACAGACCGGGTTATACGTATACATACACAATCAAATGGATAAAGTGTGGTGAGGCAGGGGTGAGACTCCATGGTATAATCCCTTTGAGCAGTTAACAAAATGAGTATCAGGAAGCTGAAATCGGTCTTGATGGGGTAGGCAAGGGCTAGCGGGGAGGCGGATAAACGTAGAGAAGAATGGTAGGCATGTATGTGGGATTCTCAACCAATGTGGGGTCTTTCTCTCCCTCCCTAAATCGAAGCCCCCTTGTACAGCTGTTGAAGATCATTTAAGAGGGGGTGTGATAGGATTGGTGGAGCGTGGGTACCTATTTTTGATGGGAAGGTCAGAGGTCTCATTTCTCAGAGGGCCATTTTTAATCTAAAAGTGGAATAACAGTGTGTTTGCCATAGAACGACATGGGGGAAGAGTATTCCACAAAAGAAGAATACCATGTGGGAAGTATCAAGGGAGTACTGAGTCTGAGGAGATTAAAAAACAAAAAGAGCGTGTTTAATCATAAAATGCTTCCTTGCAGGCAATAGACATTTATCAGATGTCCACAATGTTGGTTCTGTGCTTTGAGGAGTCAAGACACAGAGGGTGGTGCCCAGCCCTCCTCAATCAACTACCTATCGCAGTTCCTTCTCTCTTAGCTGCTCTGAATCTGGAACCTGCCTGATTTCCAACCTTGGTGGAGTGAACTGCTCCTTGAAGACTCTGCTGTGGCATTTTGGTGCACCCCGATGACACTGTGCTTGAATTCTGATTCTTTCTTAGCTCTTTGCCTCTCTCCTAAAGCATGAGCTGCACAGCAGGGGGAAAGCTCTTTCTCATACACCTTCCTGGCCCAATGCTTTAGGAATGTGCTGGAGACTCAGAGAAGGTCTTTCAAGAAATGCAGAGCTTCCTGAAGGCTCCCTTGGTTCACACCTTGCTCGATGAGATCTGTTGCACTGGTGAGAGGTTAGATTCAGCATCCCTGCTTCCGATCTTTCCTGTCACCCCCTTCCTCCCACTCTCATCATGCTTCCTGAGCATTTTGCTATGGTCCCTGAAGTATTTCACACATCATCAGTTAGTCACAGGGTGGCACCAAGGGGCTGGCAGAAAAGGTCGGTGACAATAGCAAGCAAAGGTAGCTGGGTGACAATGTCAGGAACTACTATTGTGTGAACTCTCTAAATGTTTAAATTGTTGGAAAATATTACTTTGGAGAATTAAATCAATCTTTGTATTGGTGTGTTTTGTGTTGCCCTAACAAGACCCCTGAGGCTGGATGGTTTATAAAGAAGAGTTTAGCTGGCTGCTGGTAGCTCACACTTGTAATCCTAGCTACCCAGTTGGCTGAGATGTGAGGATCGAGGTTGAAAGCCATCCTGGTCAGGAAAGTACTTTGAGACTCTTATCTCCAATTAACCACCACTGGAAATGGTACTATGGCTCAAAGTGGTAGAATGCTAGCCTTGAGCAAAAGAGCTCAGGGACAGTACCCAGGGCCCTGAGTTCAAGCCCACCAGATTGACTAAAAAAAAAAAGAAAAAGAAAGAAAGAAAGAAAAAAGAAAAGAGTTTAAGGCCGGGTGCTGGTGGCTCAAGCCAGTGGCTCCTAGCCACTCAGGAGGCTGAGATCTGAGGACTCCAGTTTAAAGCCAGCCCAGGCAGGAAAGTCCGTGAGACTCTTCTTGCCAATTAACCACCAGAAAACTGGAAGTAGTGCTGTGGCTCAAGTGGTAGAGTGCTTGCCTTGAGCTGAAGAGCTCAGGTACAGTGCCCAGGCGTAGAGTTCAAGCCCCTTGATCAATCAAAGAAAAAAGAAAAGAGTTTATTAGCTTATAGTTTTGGAAGCTGATACTCCAAGATCAGGCCGCCCCATCTGTTTGCTCCCTGGTGAGGTTATCACAGCAAATAGCATCACAATGGCAGGAGCTACATGGCAAGACAGGAAGCCAAGGAGCAGGAAGGGGTCACTGTTCCCTTTTAATAACAACCCATTCTCATGAGAACCAGCATACTCGGGGGTTTAGCATTAATCCCTTTCCAAGGATAGAGCACCCAACAATCTAATCACCTTTCACTCGGCCCTGCCTTTTGTGGTCTTTATTGCTAGCTATAGTTGTTGCTATTTGTTTTAGAAACAAGGTCTCACTACAAGTTGACCTGTAATTCTTTATCCTTAGCCTCCTGAGTCCTGGGATTTCAGGTGTGTACCATCATGCCCAGCAAGGCCCTGCATTGTAAGCAGGTGGGATTCACCACGTCAACACTTGTTGCCTTAGAGACCAATCTCCCAGCACATCCTTGTGGGAGGAGCCACATCCAAACCAGAGATTGCCTGCCCTCAATTCTAGGAATCTCATTCTATTCGCAGTGGTGTTCTTAGCACCTCCTGCAACCCATGACAAATAACAGTGGCTGAATAACATTTGTTGAATGAATGAATAAATGAAAAAAAAATGGAATAAGATGTGATGTGATGAATTTCAGTTTTTGTTTTTTCTTCCTCTTATTGTCTCACCATCTCAAATGATTCCGAAGTGGCCCTGGGGCTTTCTGGGCAGTAGATTAAATGTTCTGTTTTTCTCCCCACCACCACCAAACAGGCCACTTTCCCCAGCTGCTCAGCTGGATTCACACACTAACCAAACAGACAAATCGTGACTAAGTGCTCAGAATCCAGAAATGTTGTGTTGGCACTAAGAGAACCATGGAATATTTTTCTGGAAGTTCTAAGTGTCACCTAGGGACTCAACTCTAGTTGTTCAACCCTGACTATTCAGCAAGAGGAGGAAACTGACCTGCCGGAGGATGTGAGATTCTCAACCAATGTAGGGTCTTTCTCTCCCTCCCTTTTTGGCTCTGTTGGGGAGGAGGGGGAGGGGTGTACTCATGTCTCATCATTTCTAAGCGAGTGACTAATCTTTGTAAGTAACACCCAAATACGTCACAAAACCTTGAGACTTAGCAGTAAGGGCGGACTGCAGTCTCTTAAGACTAACACCAGCGCTGCTACATTTTTTCAGAAACAGAACTTGGTTGAACACAACTATGGTTATCCTTTAGACTCGGTGGCTCCAGGACTCTCTCAGATATCAAAATCCATGGATGCTCAAATCACTTATCAAAAATGTAATGGGGCGCTAGTGGCTCATGCCTGTAATCTTGGCTACTAAAGGGCCTGAGATCTGAGGATCACTGTTCAGTCAGCCCAAGCAGAAAAGTCTGTGAAACTCTTATCTGCAATTAACTAGTAAAAAGCTGGAAGTGGAATTATGAAAAAGCCACACAAGTGTGTACAGCTCTGGATTCAAGCACCAGCACTACCAAAATAAAAATAAAAGAGTCACATTTGAGCCGGGCGCTGGTGGCTCACATCTGTAATGCTAGCTACTCAAGAGGCTATGATCTGAAGCATCATGGTTTGAAGCCAGCTAAAGCAGAAAAGTCTACAAGATTTCACCTCTAATTAACCAGCAAAAAGCTGGACTTGAGATGTGGCTCAAATGGTAGAGCACCATGTGTCAGCAAGAAAGCTGAGCCAAAAAGCTGGCACAAAAGAAAAGAAAGTTCCTTCCCTTTGCTTCTTTATCAGTGTAAAAGGAGGGAACATATTACCTTCTTTGTGTGTGTTTGTGTGTGCTGGTACTGGGGCTCCAACTCAGGGCACTGTCCTTTAGTGGTTTCTGCCCAACACTGGTGCTCTACCACTTCAGCCAAAGCCCACTTTCAGCTCTTTGATGGTTAACTGCAGATAAGAGTCTCATAGACTTTCCTGCCCAGGCTGGCTTCCAGCAGTGATCCTCAGATCTTAGCCTCCTGAGTAGCTAGGATTACAGGTGTGTCCTATCCAGCTGTGCAGAGAGAGCAGGACCTCACAAGACCCTGGCACAGGCAAGGCAGACGTGGAAAGAAACAGCTGGGCTTCTCTGGGGGCTCTTGTCCTCCAGCTAGGATCCACCACAAGCCTCCTCGCTGAGTCAAAGGACTTTCTCTGGACTGGTGGAATGGTTCATTCTCCCTTCAGTCCCTGGCGTGGCTGGCATTCTCTCCCGCAATAGACTCTGGTTTATGCGCTCCGCACCATCCACTCTCATGATTTGTGCTTCTTGTCTCCATGGAGCTTTTCCAGCAGTGGCTTGCTGAGAAAGGCTCCTTGGGAAAGTGTCTGGGAAAGTTTCAGAAGTCTGAAATGTTTCTGTCCACGCATCTTCAAATGTCTTTACCTGGCTGATAACTGGACTAGAAACTGAATTCTACATTACAAATCATTTTATGCAGACTTTCGGAGACATTGGGTCATCACCGGCTTTCAGTGTTGCTATGAAAAATGCCATTTTGACTCTCTGTCTAACACACATGTACCTACCGCCACCTCACACACATAGACTCTTCCTTTTCCCCCTCAGTATTTTGAAATTTCACAGTGACGGGCCAGCACTTGCTGGGCTCTGTCATTTTGGAAGGTTGGATTCTGCAGAATTTCATAAGTTGGGTTCCATATGATCATACCTACAAATCCCAGAGTCTTAGGAGATGGACATCAGGAGGAATGAATTTGGCAACCTGTCTGAGCAAAAAAGTTAGTGAGACCCCAATGAGCCGATGTGTGGCACACACTTGTAACCTCAGCTACATGAGGCTGGGTCTTGTTCTAGGGCAAAAGCACAAGATCCTATCTGGAAAAATAAAACATAAGAGAGCTTAAATGAAAGAATACCTGCCTATAAACTGCAAGGCCCTAAGTTCAAATCCCAGTCTCCTCCCTTCTTCTCTCTCCCTCTTTCTCCCTTCTTCCTTCTCTCTCTCTCTCTCTCATGCACACACACACACACACACACACACACAGAGATCACAATGCTTTTTGAGATTATTATTTATGATCTCTTCCACATTTTTCTATTCTCTTCTTTTAGAAGCCCTATTAATTCTGATGTTGACTCTCCTGAGCAGGATTTGTATTTATTTTCCTTCATTCTTATTTTCAGTGTCCTTTGTCTTTTTTGTTGTAATTTCTAAGATTAAAAAAATTGTTATAAAGATGTTAGGTTACAGTCAGGTAAAGAGTACATTTTGGGAGGGGACAATGTCACCCCTTCCCTTTCTCTCTCTTAGTTTTTCCCTCCCATCCCCACCCACACTAAGATGTTTTTAATTTGATCTTGCAAGTCTTTTATTGATTTGAAAAATTGTTAATGCTCCTATCTTTATTTTTAAAACCCTTCTTAAATCTTGAATGTTTTCCAGCAGTACTCTGTTTTTGTTGTAGTTTGGAGTTTCAATAATCTTTCCTCCCTCCCAAGATAAAATGTCTTTTTAAATTTTTTATTGTTTTTCCTTCTTCCATTTCCTCCTTCTCCTTCTCTCCCTCCACTTCTTCCTCTCAAAATACTTTAAATCAATCCCATCATCATGATCATCATCAATCACAACAATCTTCAGTTATGTACAATATCTATTTCTTCCAGGTCATTGTAATGCTGTTTATTCTGGTCTCTTTCCTGCCTTCAAGGTTGTCCTGGGATGTGAGGGGTTCCTCGGCTCTATTTTCTGTCGGAGGTCAGCTGGAAGCTATCCTGTGGGAGTCCACTTGGAGCTTTCCCACAGGGTGGTCTGGGTGGCTATTTGCTGGGAACCCCAGAATGCCAGTGTGTGTGTGTGTGTGTGTGTGTAAGTCTTTCCTTTACACTAGTCATCCTCTGCGGAGGGTAAGGGTTTGGTGGCTAGAGTTCTAGGAAATAAGCGAAGGGGCCAAGGAGGGCGTGCTGTTTCTCCATCCAGCATTAAAACACATTTGTTCCGCTGTGCCTACGCCTCTCCGCAGCTCCCATGTCTTCAATGTGCCTGCCATCTCTGACCGAGAGAAGCTGTGTTGTCCACTGAGAACAGAGATCCAGATGTCTGCCAGAGTCAAGGAGAGAGGGTGAAGGGCTCTAGGAATCAGAGAGCTTCCTAAAGAGCTCCCCCACCCAGTCCTTCTGGGTTCTGTCCGTCCCCTCCCCCCGCAGGAGCAGAGGCCTGGGGCCTGCTGGCTTCTTTTTTTTCCTTTGGCAGAGTCTGCAGTGTAAATCACACCCAGCCTGGGCCTTCCCACAGCCGCCTGGCTTTCCCAGGCCTGCCCAGCCAGTCCGCGCCATCCCTCTCCCCCCTCTCATGGCTGTGGCTTCCTGTCCTGTTTTCTGAGCAGTGTGGCTTTATGTCAGCTCCCCCCCTCCACCCTGCTTCTTCCCGAAATTCGAGTAGGGCAAAATCAAATGCATGTGTGCAATCTGTCCAAAGCTGAACTCTACCCGGAAAACGCTGAAATCCAATCTGTTCCTTCACTTTTGGTGTGGGGGGTGGGGAATGAGAGGGGGAGAGAGGCTCTCCACACAGTTTTGGAGAATTTATGAATTCCACTTTTCCCACCAACATTGTTGCCTGTAACCTTTTTCCTGCAGACACTGCTGGAGTGGGGGAGTGGAGGTGGGGGTGGTGGGGGATGGACTGGGCCCCCTCTTTGTGGATATCAATTAAGTAGAAGGGCTAGACATGTTCAAAGGAGTAGAATGTAGACTCACGATTCCTCACAAGTCCTCGGGGTAAAATGAGTTGTGGATTTCAAGGTTCCTCACATTTTAGAAAGGTACTACAGAGGCGGGTGCTGGTGGCTCACACTTGCAATCCTAGCTATTCGGGAAACTGAGATCTGAGGATCAAGGTTCAAAGCCAGTCTGGGCAAAAAACTCTGAGAGTCTTATCTCCAATTAACCACTGAAAAACTGGAAGTGGAGGTTGTGGCTCAAGTGGAGTGTGGAAAAAGCCAAGCAAGAGGGAAAAGCTTGGAGTTCAAGCCCTAAAACTGGCACAGAAGAAAGGGAAGGGAAGGGAGAGAGAGAGAGAGAGGAAGGAAGGAAGGAAGGAATGGAAGGGAAGGGAAGGGAGGGAAAGAGGGATGAAGAAAGGAGGGAGGGAAGGCTGGCAGGCAGACAGGCAGGTAGGCAATATAAAATGCCCAATGTATTCTTGTGGTCTTTAGCAGGGCCTGCAGTGTCTCCTCAATAACAAACACATTCATATTGTAGTAAAGCCCAGGGATATCCACACCAACTTAGAAGATTATAAGAAGCCTTGTATCCATTCACGGCAAGGTTTGAAAGCAACTGAATTGACAAAAAAAACCTACTTTTCAGTTTAGGTATTTCTGAGTTATTGCTAAGGCCTTCCACCCTTTCCATTTTAGGCCATTCGAGGCTATACCAAAATAACAGACTGGGTGACTTGCAAGAAACAGAACTTTCTATTGCAGCTTTGTGGAGGATGAGGGGGCCCAGGTCAGGGCACTGGCAGACGGCATGTCTGCCATGTGCTCCTGGCTTGTGTTATCCTCACCAGGGGACAGACCATCAACCACATAGGCCCTGTTTTTGTGTTGTATTGTGCTGGTACTGGGGCTTAAACTCAAGTCCTCTAGCTCTTAGCTGTTTTCTTGAAGGCTGGTGTTGTACCATTTAAATTATATTCCCACTTCTGGCTTTTTGGTGGGTAATGGGAGACAAAAGTTTCTCAGTTTTGTCTGTCCTGGGCTGGCTTTGAACCTTGAAATTCAGATTTTCAGATCTCACCCTCTTGAGTAGCTAGGATTATAGGCATGAGCCACTGGCCCAAACTTAAGACATCATTTTTCAAAGTGTGGTCCTCAAACCCTTTTAAGGAGCCCCAGAGGTAGAAAGCATGGCGATACAATAATTATTCATTGATGAATTAACTTTGTTGGCATATATAGTGATGGTTAAACAATGAAGTTTTTATTCTTTTTCTGCTTCTTGGGGAAGGGGGCAAAAAGAAGAGTGAAGAAAGGGAGGGAGGAAGGGTGAACAAATGTGATCATGCTATGCAGAATACACTGTGTGGGAAGTGAGCCACGCAACTCATGGGCAGGGACAGGAGGGGAAAAGTGCGGAAAGAGAAGGAAGGGGTGACCTTGTCAAAAAAAATGTACTCATTGCCTGAATTGTGAGATGGTAACCCCTCCGTCCAACATCTTAATAATAATAAAATTGTTTTAACAAAGTTATCATATATGGGTCATATACATATTATTACTTATATGATGAAATCTTGATCCTCAGATAAACGGTGTTCTAATATTCTGTGTGAGAGGATGGGAAGCCTGTGTATAGCAATACTATTTTCTTTTTACAAGAATGCCCTGGTTATTGCTAGGAGACGTCTGTGTCCCAGGTATAATAATCCAGTTTCCATGGAACCCCATTTTTTTCACCTGCAAGAACAGACACACACACACACACACACACACACACACACACACACACACACACACACACACACACATTATAGTTCTTCCGATTCCAGTATCTGGCAGATAGTTGCCTCAAAATACATGCAGTGAATCTATCACTTCAAGAAAAACAACTGCTAGTACTTGTTGCCAGTGAGAAAACTTGAGCTTTTGAGCAAAAATGGCAAGTGTTAGAAATTTTACACTGTGGATTTCTCAGCTTCTCAATACTGAAAGACTTTTCTGAAGCAATCAGTGGCAATGTCAGTGGGAACCTATTTTTCCAACAATGTAATACAATGTGTCAATGCTGGGGAGACCTGTACAAGTAGGGAACCCAATATTTTCCTCAAAATCATTGTTGCCAAATCATCAATGGGTACCTTACCCTGCACAAAGCAAAAGAATGGATTTAGCCAGACAGTGTGGCTCACATTGGTGATCCTGGCTACTCAGGAGGAGCTGAGATCTAAGGATTGAGGTTCAAAGCCAGCCCAGGGAGGAAAGTCTAGGCGGCTCTTTTCATCTCCAATTAACTACAAAAGAGCCAGAAGTGGAGTTGTGACTAAAGTGTTAGGGCACCAGCCTTGAGTGAAAAATGTAAGGGACAGAGCCTAGGCCCTAATTTCAAGCCCCAGTACCAATGTTCATTGCACACGCGTGTGCACACACACACACACACACACACAAAATGGATTTTAAGAAAACTTCATTGACATTAAAACAATATTCTGCATTGCAAAGAAAAGAACACTTGCTGAGGTGTGGCAGAATTGCAAAAAAAATATGACTCATCCTTACCTGAAAGTCTATTAAAATACTCCTGAGTAGTTTGGATGCTGAGTGCATACATGCCTAAGATCAAATTTTCTTCCTAGCTTCAACCAAAGCAGTACAGTGCAACAGATTGACTGCAGAAGGAAAATTGAGAATCAAGCTGCTATGTTCTATTTAAGCCAGACAATTCAAAGACTTGCAAAAACAGCAAAGCAATGCCACATTGCTCATTAGGTATTTGTGCATTGGAAGAATTAAGTTTTGTTGTTTTTTTGTTTTGTTTTGTTTTTTACAAAATGATGTAGATATCCCTTCCCTCCCATCTCCACAACTACACTCCCTCCTCCCTCAATAACTTTCAAGGCTACAAACAGGTCTGAGACCAAAAAGTGTGAGAGCCAGTGCTATAAGAAAAGAGGACTCAGTAGCAGATATGAGCAAGAGGATTGTGTTATAGAAAGGCCCTTCTAAAAGTGGGCTGCAGGCAGGTACCACAGCTTGGGGGAGTGAGCTTTGGTGAGAGGCGAATGGAAAAGCTAGCAAAGAGAAGAAAGGAGAGAATTATTGCCAGGAGCAGTCAAGGAATAGAAATGACTTGTCACCTTTCTGCTTTGTCTCAGACGTCTTGTACATTTCTCATGGTCATGGCTGGCCCATGTAATGGAGAACATGTTTGCTCTGTCCCCAATGGATTCTTGACAAATTAATGATTTGACATCTATGTTTTTGTTTTGGAAACCACTATTGTCTCAACAAGATGATCTGGGCCTGACACAGTTCCTGGTGATACCTGGTATAGTACCTAACATTTACTGAGCTCTTACTGTACTCAGTACTTCATTCGTCCAAGTGCTTTCTCTTTACCCTTTCCAGCAGATTCTATCATCCCAATTATACAGACAAAGAAACTGAGGCCAAGAGGGATTCAGTAACTTATGCAGCATTATGCATCTAGTTAGTGTCAGAGCCAAGAGTCTGAATCAAATGGCTCTGTAGGCCATATTCTTGACTCCATTTATATAACCATTGTAAATGGATCTTGGAAGTTCCTCAATCTTAGCATGAAAGGTTTGTCCATGATCTTTAAGGTGATTTTGATTCTATGGGTCCCTCTCCCTCTCCCTCTCCCTCTCCCTCTCCCTCTCCCTCTCCCTCTCCCTCTCCCTCTCCCTCTCCCTCTCCCTCTCCCTCTCCCTCTTCCTCTTCCTCCCTTCTCCTTCCCCTGCTCCTCCCCTCATCAGTCAGTGAATTCACTTTTCCAATAAATCTTTGTTGACTCTTCTCTACCTGCTCTCCTGCTTAGGCCATGTCTCCAGTTCTATGATACTGAGGTCACAGAACTGGACTTAGGAATTCGTTGAAAGTATTTGAAGGTGGCTAGGAGGGTGGCTCAGAGGTAGAGTGCTTGCCTTGCATGCATGAGGCCCTGGGTTCGATTCCTCAGCACCACATAAACAGAAAAAGCCAGAAGTGGCGCTGTGGCTCAAGTGGTAGAGCACTCATCTAGAGCTGAGGGACAGTGCCCAGGCCCAGAGTTCAGGCTCCACGACCGACAAAAAAAAAAGTATTTGAAGGAACTAGATTGGAGATCTGATCTCACTGTTTGTTCTCCAAATTCAAGCTCCTTCCCAGACCCCACCTTGCTCTCCTAATCAAAAGGGGGGTCTCTGAGAAGCCTAGAGCCGTGGGGAGAGGCGTCTCTGGTCTTCCCAGGCAAGGTTGGAGAGTCCGGGGTTGGTCTAGAAAGTATGGCTGGGGAGTTGGTAGCAGGGAGGAATTCTTGCCATTTTACCATATCCCTATGCCCTGATTCTCTGCCTTTGCTCCGGCCTGCTGTGGTTGGCCAGGGTCGACTGGGCCTGCACAATCTGCCTGTGCATTTGCAAGCACCCCCTTCCAATCAAGCACAATCACCATGAGCTCCAATCAGATGTTACCACTGTGGAGCTCCACTCAGACGTCACTGCCACTGTGCCACTGAGCTCCAATCAGACATCACCACTCCTGAGGTCCAATCAGACGTCACCATCCCTGAGGTCCAATCACACATCACTACCACCAACCTCCAGTCAGACGTCATCACCACTGAGCTCCAATCCCATGTTGCCACCACCAACCTCCAATCAGGCATCACTGCCACTGAGCTCCAATCAGCCGTCACCACTCCTGCGCTCCAATCAGATGTCACCATCCCTGAGCTCCAATCAGACATCACCACCACTGAGCTCCAATCAAACGTGGCCACTCCTGAGCTCCAATTAGACGTCGCCAGTCCTGAGCTCCTGTTAGCCGTCACCACCACCAAGCAGTCTGTGGAAGCCAGGCACCGCCCCCCGCAACCCCACAGCAGGAGACAGAACCCATCAAATCCAAATCTAAAGACTCCAGAATTTTCCCTGGATGAAGTGGAAACAAGAGTCTGGCTCTAAGGAACTCAAGTCTGGCTTGGAAAGAAGACACGTGACAGACAACCCGGAGACTGGCAGCGTCCGTGGAACCCCAGGCACCGTAATACCGGATTGCAAACACCCGAGGTCCCCACCCATGTTCGTGGCAGGAAGTTCAGTGTTTTCCAAGAACCAGCAGCGCTTGCCAGGCCCAAAGGCTGCGGCGGCTGCAGCAGAAGCTCGGCTATGCCCCCTGGAGGCGAGTCGCGGTAGCTGCAGCAGTTCGGCTGCGCCCCCTGCAGTCGGTTGCGGCGGCTGCGGCAGCTCGGCTGCGCCCCCTGGAGGCGAGTCCTCGCTGGTTCCTTCCCTCAGGGTGAGAAAGACTTCACCTCTGCTTTTGGAGAGCCTGGCAGGCCAGAAGTCTTCTGAAGCAAGGGAGAGAAGAAAAGCTTTCCTCCGTGCTGCAAAGTCACACAGCAAAGGTTTCAGAGTTCCAAAAGATTGCAATTCTTGACACTTCACACCTGGTGGTTCCTCATTTCCTCCTTTCCGAGGGAAAGGCATGCCGCCAGGACTGGCTGCCCACCTGCTAAATGCCCTTTCAGGGCTGTTTCGTATTCAACACCCTCTTAAAGTTGGAGATCTAACAGGATTGATCCTTTTGGGGGGGGTGTAGATGGTGGTGCTTGAACTCTGGGCCTAGGTGCTGTCCCTGGGCTCTTTTGCTCAGGGCTAGTGCTCTACCACTTGAGCCACAGCGTGATTTCCGTTTTTCTGGTGGTTAATTGGAGATAAGAGTCTCACAGACTTTCCTGCCCGGGCTGGCTTTGAATCTCCATCCTCAGATCTCAGCTTCCTGAGTAGCTGGGATTATAGGCATGAGCCGCCAGCACCCTTATTTAGCAGAACAGATCTTAATGACACTGGAGGACCCTGAAGTTCCTGCTTCCAGCATAAGACAGGAATAAAGTGAAAAATTGTGTGTGTGTGTGTGTGTGTGTGTGTGTGTGTGCGCGCGCATGTGCATGCACGCATGCTTGTACTGGAGCTTGAACTCAGGGCCCTGGGTTCTTGCTAACTTTTTCACACAAGGCTGGCATGTTACCACTTGAGTCACACCCCCACTTTCAGCAACTTTCTGGTTGATTGGAGATAAGAGTCTTTCATCTCTGTCTATCTGAACTGACTTCATGGGTCTGCATGCAGATGTCCTTACCCACTGGGGCCACTGGCTGTGGGAATGGGGCGGCCAGGTCCCGGCAGAGGCTCTGTGGTTAGGCCATGGAGGACCAGAGTCCAATTCCAGAGTCCAACCAGTCTGGGACATGCTGGGTGGGTGCCATTGACTTGTGGGCCAGTTTTTCTCTCTGGGCTTCTTCAGTCTGCCCCAGCCTTTGCTGCTCTGAAAAGCTTCTCCATTTCCTTGGCAGGACTGTTTGGCATTCAGGGACAAAGTCAGGGAAGGCTGTGGCCTAGGTCACCAGCCTGCATATGAGACATGTCAACATGTCTAGAGGAAACATGTGTCTGAGAAGAGAATCACAGGGCCATGGCTTCTTTCGCACACCTGTCCCTGTCTCTAACACATGGCAAAGCAAGGACCCAAGAGCAAAGTTCACAGCTCATGTTTGGTGAGCCGGTGGCAGGTGCAGCTTTAGGGATTTCTACCTATCTCCATATTGAATTCCCTCTACAACCTGATGAAGCAGGTACTGTTATAATACAGATGAGGAAACTGAGGTCCAGGAAGTCAAGTCATTTGACTAGCTAGTAGCAGTGTTTGGATCAAAACCCAAGCTTGTGGTCTCAGTGCTCATGTGGTCTACCAATGGATCTCTGGATCTCCCTAGAGCACCTCCCCTCCCAAAATCAAGTCTCTTTTACAACCTGATCTCTTGCTGTATTGCTGTTATTATTGCTGTCATTTAAAATGTAATGTAAAATATCAGTGAATTTGGCACCATTGTATATGGGCTTTCTGACTCAAAAGAGCTAGATTTGCATCCTGGATTTTTTTTTTTGGTGGTAGTGGAGGGGGGGAGTTGTGGGACTTGAACTCAGGGCCTGGGTGCTGTCCCTGAGCAATTTTTACTCAAGGCTAGTGCTCTACCACTTTGAGCCACAGAGCCACTTCCAGTTTTCTGGTGGATAATTGGAGATAAGAATGTTAAGCACTTTCCTGCCCAGGCTGGCTTTGAGCTGAGATCCTCAGATCTCGGCCTTCTGTGTACGAGGATTGCAGGTGTGAGCCACCAGCACCTGGCTTCCCAGATTCTTGTCTTCCCAGATGTGAGGCCTTGAATAATTTTCTGAATGTCTCTTTGGGTTGGTTTTCTCATCAAACAAGAAAAAAAAATAGTTACCTTGAAATATTATTGCAAGAAGTAAGAGAAGCAATGTATGTAACATATATATCCTACCCACGAGAGTTCAATAAGAGAAATAGCAGCAGCAGCATCACTACCATCACCATCACCTCACCACCATCATTACCACCACCACCATCACGATCATCGCTGATCATCATCATCATTGTAATTTTCACTATGGTTCTTTATCTTCACCATGACAATAACAGGACTATTGATCAGAGGCAGGCCCAGGGTGTGTTTATAAGCATCACCACCAGGTGGCAGCAGGAATCATACCTCTCCTCGGCACATAGGCTGTGTCTGCTTGTAGCATCTACAGGGTAGTGTTAGGAAGAGGCCAGATGGGGGGAAAAAAGCCCACAGCCCTCATACTGGGGTTGCCTATTGCTTCATTCCTCCTCTGAGCGTGTGTTCCAGTCCTCTGCTGCGCCTGTCTCCTGCAGGAGGACACCTCCTTCCCCATGTCTTAGGGGCCTGACAGGCCTGTCAGACACCCTTCCTGAGTCCCATCTCTTACCTTTTCTCCTTGGCTCTCACTCCAGCTCCACTACCTGTGGCTCAGTAAACTTCTAACCTGTGAGATCTTACCTAACTAGAGAAGTTTTAGCTGTTCCCTCTCCTCCCATGTCAGGTTCAACTTCATCCTAGAACCTTTTCTAGGATGGGATCCATTGTTCATGTTTCTCACCACCTCCCCAACCGCCCCCCCACCCCCCCAGTCTGTGAATTCCGACCTGCTTGTGGACTCTGGACCTGGCACCATACCATGGAGGTTGGTAATCATTCTGTAAATACTCATTGTGCGCCCTCTAGGAGCAGGCATGAGGTACTGGGGCCCTGCTGGCAGCCTTCCCCTGGACAAACAACCCAGACAGCTAAGAAAAGTGGGCTTCCAATATGACTGAATACTGGACACTCAGGAGACCCTCAGAACCCTTCTGGTTCTTGCTAGAGTTGCCAGGTAAAATACAGGATGCCCAGTTAGATTCAAATTTCAAGTAGCACTGGGAAGGTGGTTCAGTGGTAGAGTGCTTGCCTTGCATGCATGAGGCCCTGGGTTCGATTCCTCAGCACCACAGAAGCAGAAAAAGCCGGAAGTAGCACTGTGGCTCAAGTGGTAGAGCGCTAGCCTTGAGCTGAAGAGCTGAGGGACAGTGCCCAGGCCCAGAGTTCAGGTCCCACAACTGACAACAACAACAACAACAACCACAAAAACAAAAACTAGCCAAATTTCAAGTAAATGACAAATTGTTTTTAGTGTTAATTTCTCTCTAATATTAAATCAGTAACAACTAGTAAATTAAATAATATGACCCCCTGTGTGAACTCCTCCTTGAATTTTGATCCTGATCCCAGGAACATTTGGTGGGATTTATGAAGGTTCAACAGAGAACACACAAATCCTTACCACTCAGTGGGATAAGTTTGTGGACCTTGCTGGCAAATACAGTCCAACCCAATGTACCTCACCAACATATTACCTTAAAGGGAAACACGCACCTGACACTCAAATTGGGTTTTGTTTGATTTTCTTTGAGTCAGAGTCTCACGATATAACCCACACTGGCCTTGAAGTTAAGAGCATCAGCCTTTCAAGTGCTGGGGTTATAGTATTCTGTAATGTGGCTAACACTGAATCTTTACTTGGGACTCTTGAAAATTATCAAAGGGCAGTGATGATGGTAGTAGTGAAATATGGAATATTCAGCTATACTTCTTAAAATTCTCTGTTGGGGGTTGGGTCAAAATGGCAGGCTGAGCACATGTTGTTACAACTATCTCCAATCCTCAGCAATGACAGAAGAGATACTTTTTTTTGGTCAGTCGCATCTTGAACTCAGGGCTCAGGTGCTGTCTCTGAACTTTTTTGCTGAAGGGTTAGCACTCTACCACTTTGATCCACAATTCCACTTCTAGTTTTCTGGTGGTTAATTGGCGATAAGAGTCTCATGGATTTTCCTGCCTGGACTGGCTTTGAACTGAAATCCTCCAATCTCAGCCTTCTGAGCAGCTAGGATTATAGAGACTTGTTAAGAGGCACATTTTAAAATAACAAACCCATGATAGGTCTGGAAGAGAGGCAGTCCTAAGCTAGTAATATTGCCAAAGGACAGAAAACATAAAGAATCAATCTGGCGGAGGAAATCACAGCCTAAACTTTATGCAGAAGGAGATGGCTATGGGTAATAGAAGTTCTTGAAAAATGAGGGTCACAACAAGGCTTTGGGCCCCCCATGAAGGTGGTTATTCAACAATTCACATCTAACAGGTCACTAGTGGCTCATGCCTACAATCTCAGCTACTCAGGAGGCTGAGATCTGAGGATTGCAGTTCAAAACCAGCTCAGGCAGCAAAGTCTGTGAGACTCTTATCTTCAATTACCTACCAAAAAGCTGGAAAATGGAGCTGTGGCTCAAAGTGGTAGAGCACTAGCCTTGAGCACAAAAGCTCAGGGACAGCACCCAGACTATGCGTTCAAGCCCCAGGACTGGAACACATACGCCAAAGAATTTATGTCAAGAACAATAAAACAGGTAGAGCCTTGCCTTCACACGGTGCTAAGCAAGTTGCAATGGTATTTGGCTCCAGGTCACAGTGGTGTACCTTGAACTTGGGTGGGCAAAGCAAGAGATAAACTTAATGCCCCAGGCAGCTGATGAACCCCAGGAATAATGGGGCCCGATGCACTCCAAAGACAACTTCTAGAACATATTCCCACATATTTCTCATCACCATCACTGGCCCCAGTCATGCAACAAGTTTCCCTCAAGTCAATAAAACCAAAACCATTAAAGAGAGGCACTAAGTCCCACAGAAGACAGACCAGCATTTAAGGAAACAGAAGGGAAGTTTCATGGAAGATGAAATGGCTTCAAAGGAATATGAGATGAATAATGAAGTCATAAAACGAATTGTAGTAGATGGCCTGTCCACATCTCCTCACCCTTCCCTCTTCAGGGACTTGATTTCAGCCACCAGCACCCAACTCCCTCTGCCCCATCCCCAGAGCTCTCCTATTGCCTCCAACGGGATCTGGTATAAATACTCAATGCTTCACCTCCCCTTCCTGGGGTAGAATGTTCTATTCTGTCTTCCAGAGTACCCAACATGATCGATTATGGCTGCTGGCGTGGCAATTCATCTGCCATAAGCTGCCTTCCTTCTCCATCTTACTGCATCATTCCCCTTCCCTAGTGCCTGGTATCATGTCCCAAACAAGGTGCAGGGGTTGAACGCAAGACCTTGTAAGGCAAGCATTCTACCACCAAGCCAGCCCCTCAGCTCAAATAAAATTTAAGAGTTTATTAGAGAACTCAAACTAAGCCTAAGCAACATTCAGCTGGGAGAGTGGGTGGATAACTGAACAGTACAGGGAACACAGACAGAAAGAACACCCAAATATGGAAATTATAAAGGAAAAGTTGAGTGACATGAATGATAAATCCACAGACTCCATTACCTAACTTAAGAACAAATTATTCAGAGATAGAAATAACACAAGAAATAATAGTAGAAAATCCCCCCCGGGATAAACAAACACATAAATCTTTATAGGGTATTGATGACAAATAGCTGCTCCTGATGAAATTCGTCAATGTCAAGAGTGAGAAAGAACCTCAGTGTTCTTTTTACAGGTTACAAACAAATCACCCATAAAGAAAACAAGTTTTGATTGGGTCCGAAATGGCATTAGCCACTCCAAACACCACAAGACAATGGAACAATCTGTTCAAATCTCTGTGGGAAAGATTTTGGAAGTTAAAATTCAATGTCAAGCTAAAAAACAATAGATAAGAGGGGGGAAATAAAGGTATTTATAAGCACCTGACAGCCTAGGTCTAAATTCTCTCTCAAAATGAATCTAAGAATAAAGCTTAGCAATACCCAAAGCGGGAATCCAAATCTTACCCATTCTCCAGGTCTCTGTTTAACATCTATTCCTATGTGTCAGTGACTCTCACAGAATCCATGAAGTTTCTTCTCGAATTATTTTGCCTTTATTTTCTGTTATGTCAACTGGATATTCAATCACGCAGTGCCTGGAGAGCTCACATTACCGTGATTGAAATCATTTTCCTCTTGTTTCACTGCTTTGCTATTCATGTGTCTGCATTCCTTTCTGCCCAGATTATAACAATCCTTCAATAACAAGGACCACATCTTAAACGTCAACAAATATTCACTGAGCTTTAAAACAAATCAATCACCTTCTTATCCCACATAGCTGAGTATCCCCTGCTGCTCCCATTTTCCTCCTTCCCCATCAAAATGGCTCTAAATGCCTTCTCAAACACAGTCTGCTGGTTCTCCCCTCCCTTCTTCTCCCAGTTCTATTTCTTTTCTCTCCCCCACCCCCTCAGTTTCACACCATTGTAGGCAGTAGCTCAGTGACACAGATGATAGACACATCTCTCTCCCTGGGGCACTGAAATAGGAGGTAAACATTGCCAGAGAACGATGAAATACTATTAAAGTTCTGCAAATGTTTACTTATAATGTTTTATTGCAAGCACCCCTTTTAATTTTTTTAAGCATGTTGAGATGGTGGGGACCTCGGGTAATTTGTCTGCCTATTTGACTGCTCTTAGAACCTTCCCTGATGCCCTGGCTGCCTTATAGGAAGGATCATCAGCCAAGCAGCCCTTGGGACTGCTTGCTCCTCCCTTAGAGGAGTCTACATGTCAAAGCATAACTCTGCTCCTCCTAATGGCACTGTCACTGTCCCAGCAAACAACTGAGGCACAGGACTTTTTGCATTACATGTCTAGACAAATTCATCTGAATACATCTCCACCCAGGCCAGAGGGACAGAATTTCCTCTGATACCGCAACTGAAGACTTGTGATTGGTGTAAACACAGTCCTTCATTTGCATAAGGGGCTACCTTGATTGGTGCAGACAGAATTCTTCATTTGCATAAGGGCCCTGATACAATTGATGCTGTCATCCTTTTTACCCTTGGAGCCTAGCTGGAGAAAGTTTAGGACACTGGGAATATCACCTTGTCTCTGGTCCATTTGTTTTGCCTCCTGGCCATCGTGGAAGTGAACAGCTCTGCTTTAGCATGTCCTTCTGCCGTGGTGCCCTGCCGACACTACAGGCCCAGGAACCTAAAACCAACCAAACACGGACTGAAACCTCTGAGATCATGAGCCCAAATGAATCCGTCCTCTCATAAGTTGTTTTTCTCAGGTATCTGTCACAAGGACAGAACAATGGCCCACACAGCTACCAGTGTCCCCTCTTGTCAATCAGTACTGCCCAGACATCAGAAACTGAGTAGGAGATATTCAGAAGACAGCAGGGGAGGACACCAGAGCTGAACTGGAGCTAATAGGACACAAATGATTAGTTTGGAAGGCTGGTTGTATCATCAACCAGGAATACATGACCAGCCAGACAGCTGTAGAGTCTCCACATCTTAGCTTCTGTATGTTCACTTTAACATCGCTTTGTTCTGATAGCAATACTGAGGGAGGGTTGAAGGAAATCACTGCCCCTGCCCCATTTTACAGATGAGGCATTTGAGGCTCAGAGAAGTTAAGCGACTCACTCAGGTCACACAGCTCACTAGGGCTGCCTCATTCTAGGCAGGCATACCTGGAATGGAGCAGCAGTGTTTCAGTAATAGCTGCTAACTGAGTCTGTGCCATAACAAAACCCGCCATTTCTATTAATACCTGGGCTGTTTGCCTTCTAGACAGAGACTCACTGTATATTTGGCCAGGGTTTACCAGGGAAGGATTTCCAATCTGCGCAGGTCCATGTTTGGAATAGGTGCTAGGCAAGAAAGGAGATGAAGGAGAGGCCTGGACACTATTTTCCTGGGCCCAGGTGCTGTGGTCCCACCCACTGGACCTGGAGGCCCTGCATTAAGTTTCCTTTTCCGGGTGGTTGGGGCCAGAGGTCAGGAGGAGACTGAGGATTGGGATCCAGGCCAGCGCCCACCCCACGCTGCGAACCTGTGCAGGAGGCTTGTGTTTTCAGAGAGGCTTTTGGAAAACAGTGGCCTGCAGCCCGCTGGAACCGGGAGGCAAGACTCCAGGGCACCCCAGCCATCGTCCCCCTGCCTCTGTGTAGGACAGGGGCCCCCGGAGGGTGGCGGCCCCCTGTGCCAGGTCATGGGAGACTATGCAGCTGCCCAGCTTCCCTGGCCCACTTCCTTTCCAGCCACCCCGGAAGTTCCTTCTGGCAGGGTTTCCTGAGTGTCCAGGCCTTGCCTGACCCCAGGGAGGCCCAGAGGAATGGGCCTGGTCCTCAGTGAGCGAGGAACACATGCATCTCACTCCTGGGCATGATACAGTAAAGGCCTCTGGGACCGAGTCATAGCTCTGCAGTGTCCTACTTTGGTTTTGTTCCTTTGTTTTGGTGCCAGCCTTTGGGCTTGAATTCAGGGTGTGGGGACTGGCTCCTACCTTCTTTTTGTTCAAGGCTAGTGCTCTACCACTTGAGCCACAGCTCCACTCCTGGCTTTTTTTTTTTGGTAGTTTATTGGAGATAAGAGTCTCACAGACTTCCCTGCTCAGGCTGGCTTTGAACTGCGATCCTCAGATCTCAGTCTCCTGAGTTGTGAGAATTACAAGTGTGAGGCCAGCTTAGCTTCCTAGTTTTGAGCTTAAGCAAACAATTTGATTTCTCTAGGTCTTGCCTTCCCTGCTGTGGAATGGGGAAGCTAATAAGACTCACCTTAAGGGGAGGGAGGCTTGGAGAAGACAGAGACACTTTGAAGATGGGACAGCTGTTCACCCATTCGCTGTGGCAATATGATCACTGCCCAGACCAGTGGCCAAACTGGATGGGGAGCCTGGGAAGGCAGCAATGCGGAGAAGAGAGTAAAGGGTTAAGGGAACAGAAGGTCCCCTCTCCAACCTCCCTGAGTGGCTGGGAGCCAGAGAAAAGGAAAGATCTGGAAGGGAAGGGAGGTAGGACAGGCCCAGAGGGAGAGAGATTGGGGTCAAGACTCCCTGGGCTAGACAGCCTGTGGACCCTTCTTTGGGCCCACGCCGCCCTCCCATCTCTGCCGGGTTGACAGCCTCCTGCCAGGTTCAGAAATTGTTTTGGACTGGAATTTTTCTACTTGGGGGATGTGTTTGTAGATCCAGGCTCTCTGTGAAGAACCTGCAGTCACTGACATTCCTGAAACAGACCCAAAGAGGCTGGCCTGACTACAGAGCAAGGGGCTGGAGGAGACGGCTGCGTCAGACAGCCTGGTCAGCAGTGCGGCTGTCCCTCGGCCTTCTCTGTGGTCCTGGAGCTAGTCTTGAGGACAAGACTGGAGCAGATAAGGTCACAATGTACCAGCCTTCATGTGAGCCTGGCCCTAGGGTGCCATGTTGACAGGGACCCCCCCGGGGGCTGCCCCTGCCCACTCATTTCACAGCTGAAGAGGAGCAAAAGATCCACCTGCACGTGACAAGCGGCACAGACCCCCCATCTTACCCTGGGGTTCTGCCACAGATCGGGGAGAGCCAGCCATCCGCCACCGTCCTCCACATCGGCCTCCACGGTGCCCATGATTTCATCTTCAGAGAATTTTCTAGAATGATGCTGACTTCAAGGGCAGGGGATATTATGGCCGCCATTTTCCCAGTGAAAACATGAGTGGTCAGAGAAACCACTCATCAACCTGCCAGCTGTGGCTGACTGAGTTCTGGTCACTTTACCTGAGGATCATGTTCCTCTCCCAGCTCTGAGGAGTCTTAACCAGGCTCTGATCTTACAGATTTGGGGTCCCTCTGAAAGCAGCTCAGCTCCCAGCAGGCTGCTGAGAGCCTGTGGCCTGGGAGTGGCAGGTGTGAGAGGCCCGTTGTCCCTGGGGTTTCCAGATCCTTCTTTTATGGCTCAGCTGTGTCCGAGGGGGTTGATGTGGGTTAGATTGGTGGATTTACGCCACCTCTGGTGAGGTGGGGAATGAGGTTCAGGTGCTGCGGATCTGGATTTGAGTCCTGTCATTGCTTCCTACCACTGAGTGACCTCATTAGAGCAGTTAAAACAAAACAAAAAACCCCAAGTCATAAAAGCGCACACACTTGGTATGTAAAATGGGAAAGAAATCCTTCTCCCAACCCTATTCCCCAGTCTCCCAGTTTCCCTTCCTGGAGGAATGACTTATCCTGCCCAGTGTTTTCTGCAGGTATTCAGTGAGTCTGCAGGTGTACTATGCAGGGCTGGTCACATGCCTCAAATGGACCAATCAGATGTAGCGAATGTTTCCGCGCTGTTTCTAGGCTGATACTTAAGGAGCTGGCAATCTCTGTCTCTACCCTTGTAGAGGGGCCTGGGTGAAGAAATCCAGGCTACTCAGATGAGAGATGTCACAGGTGGAAAGAGAGGCCCTGTCCAGCCAGTCAGCGCTAACCCAGCCCCCATGAGAGATATCTTCCTGAGCCTTCCTGCTTTAACCAGCCCAGCCTCTTTTGGAACACGGTAGCATGAACGCCCAGCTGAGTTCTGGTCTGAATTCCCACCCACAAAATCCTGAGAAAGTACAAATCATTGTTGGCTTAGGCCACTGAGTTTGGGGATGGTTTGTTATGCAATAGATAACAGACACACAATTATCTATGGGGAAAACACAACTATGCCCACCTTGACATCTACTCCACTACACAGTCAACTTGAGACATGATTTTTTAAAAATGAAGCCAAGCACTGGTGGCTCATGCCTGTAGTTCTAGCTACTCAGGAGGTTGAGATCTGAACATCATGGTTCAAAGCCTGTCAGGAAAGTCCGAGAGACTCTTATCTCTAAAGAATCACCAAAAGCCAAAAGTGAAGTTGTGGTTCAAGTGGTAGAGTTCTAGCCTTGTGCAAAAAGAAGCTAAAAAGCAGTGGCCAGGCCCTGAGTTCAAGCCCCAAAAGAAAAAAAAACAACAACAAATAACAAGGCTTCAATTTGATTCAAAAGCCAGGCTCCTGGTGTGCTTCAGAGAACACAGACTGCGGGCATGAGTTCACCATAGCTCTGGGACATGCAAGGGATATAAGCTAGACAAATCACAGTAAGACACTTTCTGAGGATTAGTCTACAAAAGGACACGCAACCAAGTTATGTAAATGAGATATGAATCTGTGGTGTGTGTGTGTGTGTGTGTGTGTGTGTGTGTGTGTGTGTGTGTGTGTGTGACTGACTGACTTCAGGAATGGCTTCTTAGTTAAGAGAGACAGCAAAGCTGTTTGCTGCCCCTGGACATAGATCTGTGAAACTGACAATTGGTTAAATAACAGGAATGTAGATGCTGCTGTTGCAGAAAACTGACTCCCCAGTGGGGCTTGCGAATGTCTGAGAATAACTAAAAGCCAGATAAAAGCCTGGCATCCCTGCCTCCGTTTTGGATCTATCTTGGCTCTGGGCCATTCTCTCCTGCAGTCACCTTGCAGCCTCCCCAATTTCCAGGAAGGGCAGGACTGAAGGACGCCATGTTCTGAGAGGAGTTGAAGTAACAATGACTTTCTTTTTTTGTGTTGTCAGTTGTGGGGTTTGAACTTGGGGCCTGGGCACTCTTCCTGAGCTTTTTCACTCAAATCTAGTGCTCTACCACTTTGAGCCACAGCACTACTTCTGGTTTTCTGGTGGACCATTGGAGATAAGAGTTTCACAGGCTCTCCTGCCCAGGCTGTCTATGAACGTGATCCTCAGAACTCAGCCTCCTGAGTAGCTAGGATGACAGACATGAGCCATTGTCATCTGGCTGGACTTAATTTTTGCTGGCCTGTGTGAGGTAGTTTCATATTACCTGACTTGACCCGGTTCTTGGTACTCTTCTTCGATGGGACTGGCCTGAGTTAACACAGATTCCAGCAAGATGGTGTACGCTGGAAAGAGCCGCCATGTGGGTGCAGAGAGTGTGTTTATTCACTTTAAATGGACAGTTTCTCTGTGCTTCCCTGAAATGGTGCCTGGGGGGAGGAGTTGCCCCTGCAGCTGTGGTCCCTAGGGAAGGGTCAGTCTGATGGAGGAAGGGAGGGATTGGCTGTGGGGCTATGGGGTAGCAGGCTTTCCTCACAGTGCAGTGCAGACGTCATCCAGGCCCAAAGCACCATTTCCCTGACTGGGATTGAAACTCAGGCAGGGGAGGTTTGCTGTAGTTACTAGGTGACACTGTCTCTCAACATATCTTTTTGTAATCTATTTAAACACAGATTAAAGGCCATTCCTTTCACTTTGTTATAGCCGTCTTACAAATGGCCTGTATGCAATGGTTCCATTGCCTGTGATTCTTAATTGTTCATTGTTGGCTTCCATCCCTCCCTGACCACAGGCTCACAGGAGGATCACGTGAGAGGAGCCACATTGCTTTAGATATCGAGGGACCCCCCGTCGTTCTCACATAGGTCTCCCCAGAAGGACAGCATGACCTTGGCAGGTACCTCCTCCCTCCTGGCCTCGGCCTTCAAGTGGGGAGCCAGGACGATGCTGGAGCCGATGACCTCCACGGGTCCCCGTACAAGGATTCTCTGACTCGCTCTGATCTATTTTTACCTGACACTGTTCCCAGGGGCCTGTGGGCCTGAGCTAATTTCCCTGGCTGGCCTGGATCCAGGCAGCTCAGGTGAAGAGCGCTGAGCTAATGAGGCCAAGGTCATGGGCCAGTTAGAATCCCCGGGAGGAAAGTGTGGCTTTGTAGCCGGACTCTGAGCTCCTCCATCAGCCACTGGACCCGGGCACAGGCAGGCCCCGAGGAAAGCGAGGACAGCAGGGCTGATTCCTGCAAGTCATCTCTGTCACTAGGAGTTGCTGGGAACCCCGGGCCCCAATGTCCCCCCACACATACCATGACTCCAGGGTATACCAGAGTGACTGGCCCTTAGGTGGAGATGAAGAAAAGAAGGATCACCCTCCAGCCTGCAGGTTGACACTTCCTTGGTCAAGCAGGGAAGATGAGAACCAATCCTGACATGTCTGCCTCCTCCCCAGGCCATCCTGCTTCTGACACCAGACCTTCCTCTTTCTGGGAGTCATCTCCACCACCTTGTCATCAGAGGTGGGAGAGCCTAGGGTTTCTTCTTTTACACCATTACCTGCCACTAGGGCACGGGGTTGTCTATGTTCTTTTCTTCTGTATGTCCCTGACCCTCAGACCAATGTCTAGTAAATATACACTAGGCACAGTAAACACTGTTGGAACGAATCCCAGCTCTATGCACCACTGTCTCGAGTGAGATGGTAGCTGCATTTGAATGGATACAGCATCGTCAATGGGTTCTGCTGGGCTGTTTTCAAATATTTTTATTTCAAAGAGTCTTGGAAGCTCAGTGTTTAGAGGGAAATTGTGTGCAGGCTGTGGAAAAATAGCAGGATAACGCCTTTTTGTAATGTGTTTTCAATTCAGTTCAGTGAATGTATATTATTATTATTGTTATTGTTATTATTATTCTAGTCTATGATTGTCAATTGCGTTCTTACATACTATCAGCTAGTTGTGGACAAAACACATGCAATTGATGGACTCATTTCATTTTCAAAATAATCACACAAAGGGATGGAAAGGGGAAAAACAAAGGAGAGGGTAACACTGCTCCATAAGCAATGTTCTCATTACCTTCCTCATGTCATCGTAACCCTCTGTACCATATCTTTACAATAAAAATATATTTTAAAAAGTCACACAAGATGGCCAGTACCACTATTCCCACATTACATATGCAAAGACTGAGGCAGATGGGGTGAAGACATTTGCTCAACCTCCTCTCTGCCCACAGAATCATCACTCTTTTGTGTGCCATGTACAAGGCATTGGTGAAAAATGAAGGGGGCTGAGTTAAGCAAATGAGAACATCTGCAAATCTACTGGTGCATGAAATAGCCTGAATGACTCTCCAGAAAATCATGCTGAGTATAAAAAGGCAATCCCCCAAAGCTATGGGCTGTGTGATTTCCTTCATGTGACCTTATGGAAAAATAAAATTATAGAAACGAAGACTACACTGGCAGTGGCCGGCAGTTGAGGAGGGTGGGGTAGGAAGGAAGTGGGTGTGCCTATTGAAAGGCAACACCAAGGATTTTTGATGGCAATCATCTATATACCACCTTTATCAATTGTCGAGAGGCAGTGAAAGAGGCAGTGTTTGGTGTAATCACATACAATTACTAGAAAATAGGCCGGTCATATATGCATTTAGATAAACGCTCTGAAGAATCTAGGAACAAAAGGAATGTATTGCAACATCATATTAAATGGAGTAAAACTGAAATCATTTCCTTTAAAGCCAGGAATGAGACAAAGGTATTCCCTCTTTTCACTTCTATTCAATAAAACACTAGAATTCCTAGTCAGCGCAATAAAACAAGAGGAAGAAAGAAAAAGAGAACCAAATAGAGAAGGAAGAAAACAAATTATTTCTATTTGCAGATAATACAATTCTTTACCTAAAGGACCCTAAAGATTCAACCTCAAAACTTACAGATCTGATAAATACCTTTAGCAAAGTATCAGAATAAAAAATCAGCATACACAAATCTCTAGTTTTTCTATACATTGACAAATGAACAGGCTAGTAAATTAGGAGAATCATTTCATCCACATTAGCCTCAAAATATCTAGGAATAAACTTAACAAAGGAGGTGAACACCCTTGCAATGAAAACTATTAAAAAAGTTGAAGAAGAAAATTGAAGAAGACATCAGAAGAGAAAAAGACTTTCCATGTTCATGGACTGCAGAATTAATATGACAAAAATGATTCAATGAAATCACCATCAAAATCTCAATGCCATTCTTCACAGAAATAGAAAAACCAATCCTAGAAATCATATGGAAGCACAAAAAAGCCTAAATAGCCAAGGCAATATTGAGAAGAAAAAAAAAGTAATACTGGAAGTATCACAATGCTAAACTTCAGACATGAAGACCAATGGGTCAGAATAGAAGACTCAGAAATAAATTCACACAGCAATAAATGATGCTGGGAAAACTGGATTTCCATATACAGAAAACTGAAACTAGGTACATTTTTTTCTTCCAGGTACGGGGCTTGGACTCAGGGCCTCAGTGCTGTCTGCCCCTAAGCTCTTTTTGCTTAAGGCTTATGTTCTACCACTTTGAGCCATGGGGCTACCTCTGGTTTTCTAGTGGTTAATTGAAGATAAGAATCTCACAGACTTTCCTGCCTGGGCTGCCTTTGAGCCATGATCCTCGGATCTCAGCCTCCTGAGTAGCTAGGTTTACAGACATGAGCCACCATTGCCCAGCTAGATTCTTATTCTGCCCCTTCTCCCCCCGCCACACACACCCCTCTACTAATATAAATTTAAAGTGGATCAAGGACCTTAATGGAAGACATGAAAATTTGAAATTACTACTAGAAAGACTAGAGAATACACTAGAACATATTGGCATGGGCCATATCTGTCTGAATTGAATTTTAATAGCTCAACAAATAGCTCCAGCATGGCTTGAATCAAACTAAAAAGCTTTTGCACAGCAAAGGAAATTGTTAGTAGGTTGAAAGACAACCTAGAGAATGGGAGAAAATCTTTGCCAGCTACACATTTGTCCAAGGATTAATAATCAGGTTATTCAGGGAGCTCAAAAAAAACTGAACACCAAAAGAATCAACAACCCAGTTAATATAAGGGGCAAAATTAATTCAACAGACAAGTCCTGAAAGAAGAAATACAAATGGCCATTAAATACATGAAGAAATGTACAACATCCCTGGTCCCTGTAAATCAAAACTACATTGAGTCTTTATCTTATTCCAGACTAGCAAGCATCAAAAACACAAACAACAAATGCTGGTGAAGATGAAGGAAAGAGAAAATCTTATACACCATTGGTAGGAATGTAAAATAGTGTAGCTACTATTGAAGTCAGTCTGGAGGTTTCTCAAACAACCAAAAGTAGAACTACCAGATGATCCATTAATCCTATCGTTTTTGGGCCTATATCTGAAGGAATGTAACTCAGGATAGAGTAGAGGCACCTGCAAATCATGTTTATTACAGCACTGTCCACAATAGCCAAAGCTGCAGAAACAGCCCAGAAGTCCTACAACTGATGAATAGAGCAAGAAATGGTGATATGTGTGTATAATATATATATATATATATATATACACATACACACAATGGAGTATAATTGAGCTATATATAAGAATGAAATGGGTGAAACTGAAAACCATGATATTAAGTGAAGGAAGCCAGGTCTAGAAGGACAAAGTGCATATATTTTTTTCTCATATGTAAATGCTAGACCTAAAAGATACACTTATGTGTGGTGTGTTTGTATGTGTGTGTATGTGTGTGTGTGTGTGTGTGTGTGTGTGTGTATGTGCATATGTAATGTGTGCTTCTAATTGTGGGACTGTTTGAAGAGATTAGATTGGGGAAGAAAGAGAGAAGGTTAGAAAGTGAAGAATACAGAAATACATTACATGTATGAATGCAGGTGACAGGATGAAGTTCACCAAAACTTATTGAATAATAGGGAATAGAGGGGATGGGGAAAGAAAGAGAGGATGAGAGGATCAAGTTGATATAAGTACAGTATATATGTTAAACACCACAGTGGAAACTCTTTGAACCATTCACATACGTTTAAGAAAAAGGAACTGGTAGGAGAGAGGAATGAGAATGGAGAGGGTGAATGTGATCTCAATACTTCATGCCCATGGGTGAAAATGGAAGAATAAAGCTAGTGGAGATGGGCCTGAGAAGGGGGGAGAAGGCGTGGGGAAGGGAGATAGTGGGAATGTGTGTGTACAGAGTCTGAACAAGGTATACACTGTATGCACATATAGACATGCCAAGCAAGGGACGGGGGACTTTTCATCAGGCTCTACTCTCCCTTGAAGCTCCCA